>NW_023601104.1:49753472-50353472 GCF_014898055.3 Talpa occidentalis | reverse complement strand
TGACTCAGTTTACAAGTGTGATGTGATTTTAAAATCACATGTGATTAAGATTTAAAAAAATCTAATGTGGCAATTAGAAAACAGGATAGGCCTATTTTAGAAAGCTGAATGAATTTGTGGGACTAAAGCAAGTATAGAAAGTATGCTAAGCAACTTACCATGGACCTGCAAAGCACTCTTTTGGCTATTAATTTGCTGAGGGGCCTTGAGCTGAGAATATAGATGAAAATTTATGATATTTGACATATGTACTCAAATTGAGGGAATACATTATCACACCCACGTTGTGATGCAATACAAAAGCCTTAAATATTTAACATAATGCTGTGTTATATAATTACGTGTGTGGCATTAATAGGACCTGATTAATGAGGGTGATCTAAAGCAAAGGTGAACATTAGCTGTTCAGACACTGATGTTCCAATAGCCACCTGAAAAGCCATTTTTCTCTTAAGACCTGTTCTTTAAGGATTACAGAAATGTCAGTTATTTTGGGGGAGTTTTCATTTCAAGAAGCATTTATTCAAAATCCCCAGAGACTTCTTTCCCTAACAGACTACAATAAAATTTAGAATTATTGGTGATATTTTAGATCTGAATTACTGCCTTCATGGGTCAAATAATTATCCTCTTATCTCTACACAAGAGACTTTCAAATTTTTCACATCATTCCTGACTTATCTCTCATCTCCTCTGCTTGACCAGTTCCTTGTCCCTTACAACTGAACCCAGGAGGCTGAATATCTAATTTCCTCCTTAAAGTCTCCTGTTTCTTAATAACATTTTTACGGTAATTCATTTAGAATAGTTTTTCAACAAACTCTGCTCAAATGTCATCTCTGACTATTTATTTCTTTGGCATTTTGGTGCTGAATAGCTGCTGTGCACTGGTCCATTCAAGTATTCACACATTTGCTCATCTTTGTTTCTTTACTTTGTCCCTCAAAGGTAATTCTCTCTCTCTCTCTCCCCTCCTCCAAATGTAGCTAGCTAGCTAGCTAGATACACATATGTATTTATCTATGTAAATATAAAATAAATAGACTGTATGCTCATACATAAGATCAGTTAACATATCTTTTATATATATTTATCATATACTTTAATTTTTAGAGCAGATTTAGATTCACAGCAAAGTTGAACTCTACAAAGATTCCCCATATACTCCTCCCACTCCCCCCTCATACACAGCCTCCTCCATTATCTGCATCTGCCCTCCACTAGAGTGGTGCATTTCTTACAATTGAACATAGTGTGTAGATTCCATTGGGGCTCACTCTTGGTTTTGTCTAAAACACTGGATTTCCATAAATGTATAATGACACGTATCCACCATTACTGAATCATAAGCTTTCTTACTGCCCTAAAAATCCTCTATGCTTTGAGCCTTCCTGGTGGTGCAAGGGGTTAAGACGTAAGCCATCTGCAGCCACTGCAGCACAAGTTCAATCCCTAGCCAGGGAGCTACCCACATGGCGCAGCAGACCTCTTCTGCCTCGCCCGCTGCTCCCCTCAGCAGTGTATTTCAGCCAATCTGCCTGTTCTGTTCCCCACTCTGTCTCTGGTGAATCCTCTCACCCCTCGCACCTCTGGCCTGTACCCCAGTTCTTGTATACATAAATAAATAAATCTTTAAAAAAAAATCCTCTGGGCTTCACTTATGCATCTCTCCCTCCCACCAACCCCTGGCAATCACTCATCTGTTTACTGTCTCTGTAGTTTTTCCTTTCCAGAATGTCATATGACTGGAGCCATATAGTATGTAACCTTTCAGACTGGCTTCTTTAACGTAGTAATATGTACTCTATGTATTTTCATGACTTGATGGCCCATTTCTTTTTAGTGCTGAATAATATTCCACTGCATATGCTACAGTTTTTTTTTTACCCATTCATCTACTAAAGAGCATTTGGTTGTTTCCAGGTTTTGGCAACTATGAATAAAGCAGCTATAAACATTTGGTGCAGGTTTTCCAGTGCCTCTGGATCACTACCAGTGTGCATGATTTCTGGATCCTATGATAAAAGTACGCTTAGTTTTGCAAGAAGCAGCTTTCCAAAGTGAACAGTTTTCCAAAGTGGCTGTAGCCTTTTGCATTCTCACCAGCCATGCATGAGCGCTCCTGTTCCACTGCCAGTATGTGGTATTGTCTGTGTCTGGATTCTTGCCATTCTACGAGGTGTACAGTGCTATCTCATTGTTACTTTAATTTGCAATTGTCTAATGACATATAATGTGGAGTATCTTTTCGGATGCTTGTCATTTGTTTATCTTCTTTAATGAGGTGTCTGTTCAAGTCTGTCCCATTTTTAAATTGGTTGTTTCTTTTCTTATTGTTGACTTCTTAGAGTTCTTTGTATATTTTAGATAGCAGTCTTTTATCAGATATGTCTTCTGCAAATATTTTCTCCCAGCCTGTGGCTTATCTACTCTCTCTCTCGTGACTCTATACTTTGAGCCAATTAGCCAGGTCCCCGCTGCTGTGTGAGTCTCTCTGTTCTCCATGCCCTCCCCATTTGGCTCACAGCCCTTGGTTTCATCTCTCTGCCTATGTCCTTCTTTAGAAGGAGATAAGGGGGTCCTCTTTAGGAACATTTTCCTGACAATGGGAATCCAGGATTCTGGGAAAGGCAAAGCCTGAGTAAGACACTGCACATCTGGCGGTCTGGTTTTCTTGCTCACCCAGCCCCTGAGGGCTCCTCTCCTCCACCTTCTATGAGTCACAGCCCTGAGAAGCCCTGAGAAGTGTTCACTAGAAAAATATCCCTGACTTTGCCAGCCAAGTGAGGGTGCCAAGAATGAGAGGGGAACATTCTTTCAGTCAACAGATAGGGGGTTTATTCAAATAATTTAATACCCCTGGGAATCAAGCCCCCAGTGCCTCTTAGAGCAGGCTCTTCCTTTGAGTGCCAAGAAGTCATGGTGGGGGCCTCCCTGGTGCCACAAGGGGTTAAGCACAGCACTCTGAAGCTATCAGCAACCTCTGTAGCATGAGTTCTATCCTTGGCCAGGGAGCTACCCACATGGCACAGCAGACCTCTCCTGTCTTGCCCACTGCTCCCCTCAGCAGTGTACTTCAGTGGCTGTGTCTGTTCTGCTCTCCACTCTGTCTCTGGTGAATCCTCTCACTCCCCACATCTCTGGCCTGTACCCCAGTTCTTGTATGTATAAATAAATAAATCTGTAAAAAAAAATCTTCTAAAAAAAGAAAAGTAGTCATGGGTGGACTTGCTCTGAATACCACACCATTTTGGGTTTTTTGTTTTGTTATTCTTAAAACTCACTGCACATCATAATCATAATTTATAGTAGAAGTTAAACATGTGGATTGTTTGTTGGAAAAAAAGACTAAAGTCTCCTATTGCCCTCAGTTACCACTGCCTGTGCATACAAAATACTGTATTTTTCAAAAAAAGACAATGAAGTTAGGCATATTTTCCTGTGTCTGTGGGCCACCTGTATGTCTTCTTTGAAGAAGTGTCTGTTTAGGGTCTTATTGATTTTTTGATTGGATTTTTGTTGTTGTTGAATTGTATGAGTTCTTTATATACTTGGAAAATAATCCCTTATCAGACCTGTGATGTGCAAATATTTTCTAGTCTGCAGTTGCCTTTTAGTTTCTATGGTGGTTTCTTGAGCTGAGGGAAATGCAGTCAAAACCACCAGGAGATATTACCTCACTCCTGTGAGAAAGGCTTGTATCAAGAAGACTGAAAGAACAAATTGTTGGTAAGGGAATGTAAATTGCTGTAACCTCTATGGAAAATGGGATTGAAATTCCTCAAAAAACTAAAAATGGAAATACCATATGATCTGACAATAGCAGATTTTTATGTTAGAACAATCTGCTCTGCCGGAAGGATAGATAATAAATTGCAAGGCAGCAAGATTGGAGGCAAGAAAGACCAATGAAAATGGTTTTATAATATTTTGGTTTGGGAGATGAGGGCATGATCAGGACAGTGGGAAAGAGAAGCAAAAGAGATATTTAGGATGACACAGGAATTGAAACTTGATTAGATATGGGGCAAGGAAGAGGGAAGTTTCTGGCTTAGTCAACTTGGTATTTGTCAAGAAAGAAAAGAGA
Source organism: Talpa occidentalis (assembly GCF_014898055.3). Classification (NCBI taxonomy): domain Eukaryota; kingdom Metazoa; phylum Chordata; class Mammalia; order Eulipotyphla; family Talpidae; genus Talpa; species Talpa occidentalis. The sequence continues at coordinate 50,349,385 of NW_023601104.1, read as the reverse complement.
GAAGAGCAGGTTTTGGGGGGAAGAGGAGAGGTGGATTGGCTTGGAGTGTAGTGTGGGGAGCTGATGGAACTTTCAGGTGGGAATGTCAAGTGGAAGGGTGGTTTCACAGGCCTGGAGCTAAAAAAATTCCGAGCTAGAGATTTTGATTTGGAAATTATGCTTGTAGGTTGGCTGATCAGCCATAGTGTGAAGTGGAAGCTTGTGAGTTTATAAACACGGTGGCGGGGACCCAACTGGGTGACCGGAGAATTTCCTAGAAAAGAAGTTGTTAGTTGTGCTCTAAGAGGGGTTTGCTGCAGTGATGTCAAGATACCAAGGAAATGAGTTTTAGGATATGAGAAGAGAGCACTGTGAGATACAACATGGAGAGAGAAGGAGAGGAAAAGGAACAGGGGAATGTATTCATTGGGTTTAGCATTTGGGCTATCAGTGGTTACTTTAGCAGGATTTGTTTTAGTAGAGTGAGGGCAGTGGATTGTCAAAGGAAAGGGCATGGGGCACACAGAGTGTGTTCTAGAAGCTTGATTTGAAAGGAGGGAGCTCACTAGCAGCTAAGGTCTAAGGTGGAAGAGAATTGCTAAAGCAGGGGTGCTTTGTCTGGGTTTCATGAGCTCTGAGCTTCTACCACACCCCCCCCCCCCCCCCCCCGAGAAATGGCATGCAAAACTTACCTGCTTCTCAAAGAGATTGGTGAGCCACAAATATTTGGAACCACTGTGCTAAAGGGAACATGGCAATGGAAAGGGAGGTGCAGAAAAGATAGGAGAGATGACCGGACAGATGAAGGGGCTGGAGAGGGAGGCAGAACTCAAGGGGTAGACTGGCTCTTGTTGTGAAGAGGATGGTTTGTATTTTTACTCCCCAAACTGAGGGGAAGATGTGAAATCTAGAGCAGATGCAGACACCATTGTGGGCAGGGTGGCAGGGAACTGAACTGGGAGATTCATTCCTGACAGAATCCATTGTTCTCTTTTGCTCTAAGTCTTGCTTGGCCTGGTGTCAGGATAAAAGAGCTCTTTCTGTAGATAGCTGGCCAAGAAACAGTCATAATCTGTTCTCTTTTTTAACTTTGCTATTGAGTTTTCTGCCTCCAGGAATTGTTCCTGACTAATGCACCTTGTCATTAGTGCCTGGCATGCATGGTGAGTTAGAATCTGGGCTGAGTTGGAGCTTTCCCCTGACCTGCCCCTAAGACCACCTGCAGGTCACTCATTACTCCTTGTAGGCGAAATCAACAGGTATGAACAATTCATTGTACCTTCTCCCTTCCCTAAAAATAAGCTGCATTCAGGCCCCCACCTCCCCATGGGGCTTCTTGTGTTAGAGTCTCCTGGGGAAGTCAACAGGCATGATTCCAGAGAGTAGGTGCTTATGTAGGTGGATATTAATAGGAGTTAATTAGTTTATAGTGAAAGACCTTTGTTTCTTAAAGGTTCTTGAGCCAGAGGCAGGTAAGGACGGGGGTTGGGGGGTGGCTCAGGATCTGGATGGAATCTGAATTTCTCTTATGGAATGATCTAAGCTCTGACTGTTCTGATTTTATCATTTGCAAAAACAAATGATATTTTTCACTTAAGCTAATGGGGGACTAAGGCTTTGACATTTTGAGAGGTAGCATGAGAATAGGCTGTTGAGTGGATTGTTGTTAAAGGGAGAACTGGAAATCCTCACCAGCCACTCCTGTGATTTGAATGTTCTCCAAGCTGCAATTGTGGAAGAACCGGTTTCTGAATGAAAAGCTTATGACTTTGTTTAGAAAATCTTACTCAGGGACAGTACTCTTATGCCAGAGAGAATATATTCATTTTTGATTTGAGCATATTTTTAATATAAGGGCATACATTTTCATAGGTGACCTTTCTATGCTACTGAAATTCTCTTTTTAAAAAAAAATCAATAATAAATCAGTGATCATTAAGCTACCTGGGACTTAGCTGCATTTCCTCTTTTTTAATGTTACATTCAATTTATTCTTTTTTTAACTTTTAACTTAAAAATTGTGGTAAGATATATATAATACAAACTTACCACTTAAATCACTTATAAGCCTACAGTTTCATGGCACCAAGTATATTCATGTCGTGCAACCATTGCCACCACCTCTGAAATTAGCTGTGTTTTCTTTGGAGAAGAAAATAAATGATCTGTTTGTTGGTGTTCCTCCTTGTGTTAGGAACGTGAAATAAAATGGTAGGCTGAGTAACTCCTGGCTCCTGGGGAGCCTCTTATTTCTGGGGAATGCTTCTGAAATGAAATGAAAATGTGTAAAGACAAGAGACCCCCATTAAAGTCTGACCTTGTCGGGGTACACAGTAGTTTAGGGTTCCTGTTAGAGATCAGTTCAATGGTCCTCACAGTTATTGTTTGCCAAGAGGGGTTTTATTTAGTGGACAGAGGACAGTTCCCAGGTTTGGAGACATAGTGGCAGCAGGATCTATGGTCAAAGTGCCATACAGGAACAGTAGGAAGGAGAGGAGGTAACTGTATATGATGATGTGGCACCAGCTCTCTCCTGGCCTGTTGCCTGGAGGAAAGAGAGATCATGTTGGAAGCTGTTTGACATCCTTTTGGAAACTTTCCTTTCTTCCCATGCAGTTTGAGAAACACTTAACTGGGCATGGCATGATTAGTAGTTTAGAAAGTTTAAGCATTAGATTTCTGGTGGTCTTCAGCTCTTTGCTTATGATTCAGTCTTTCTCTGGCATCATAAAAAAAAAAAAAGATCTTCTCCACAATGATTTACTCAACACATGTCCCTTAAAGAGTTGCTTGTTCCAAGATGACTTCATCCATACTTACCCTGTTTTTTTTCTTTTAAAGGTTTATTTATTTATGCATACAAGAACTGGGGTGCAGGCCAGAGGTGCCAAGGGTGAGAAGATTCACCGGAGACAGAGTGGGGAACAGAACAGGCAGACTGACTGAAATACACTGCTGAGGGGAGCAGCGGGCAAGTCAGGAGAGGTCTGCTGTGCCATGTTGGTTGCTCTCTGGCCAGGGATCCAACTTGTGCTGCAGTGGCTGCGAATTGCTTTATAGGTTGCGTCTTAACCCCTTGCACCACCAGGGAGGCCATGCTCACCCTATTTTATCCAAATGTCTTGAAAACAAGTGTTAAAATGAAAATATGGAATGCCTCAAGGATTCGAATGTCATCCTTGTTCTGGGGCCATGCTAATTAATCTCTGTATTTTTCCAATTTTAGTGTATATGCTGTCAAAGCCAGCATTAAAACCTCACAACTTACTATCAATATTATTCTCAAGGCCAGTACAGCAAAGAGAGGACACAGTTGTCCTCCTAACTAGATTCAATGTCTTCTTCGCAGGACTGGGTTGTTTTTGCTGTGAGGACAAAAGTTTACCCTTTGTGGGGCTCAGGGTTAAAGTCTCGGTGCTATTGCCAGCCACCAAGGCATGAGTTCAATCCCCGGTGAGGGAGGTGACCCACATGATGCAGCAGACCTCTCCTGTCTCCCCTTCTGCTCCCCTCAGCAGTGTATTTCAGTCAACTCACCTGTTCTGCTCCCCAGTCTGTCTCTGGTGAATCCTCTCACCCCTGTACCTCTGGACTACACCCCAGTTCTTGTATGCATAAACAAGTAAAAATAAATATTAAAAAACAAAGTTTACCCTTTGTGGAGAAGAGTTTTTATGGTGCTGCCCAATGGCTCTGCCAGGGAAGGAAATGGGTGTCTTCATTCCATTAAGGAGACCTCTGTGAATGAGTTCAGGGTCACTGATCCTCACAACCTGAACTTGACCAAACATGCCACCACCCTGTTATTGATGGATGCCTCCGAGTGTCAGGACAGCCTGCTCCTGGGGAACCTCTCTCCTTAGACAGTCATTCATGCTTCCATGAGGTCATGCTGGGTGTGGGCACTAATTCCTCCCATTTTAATCTCCCTTATGTAGCATGGCCAGTGTAGTGGTGGGATGGAGAATACAACCTCCTTGTTTATCATCTATTGATATGTTGATTTATAAGAAATATAATTTGGGATACCAGTGAAGGAAAATGTAGAGAGCAAGCAAGAGAATCAGTACAGTGAGTTGATTGGCATGTCTGTCAATCCGGGCATCTGCCTGTCTCTCCCTTCCTCCAGCTCTTGGCTGTTCTCTCAGTCTTTTTCTGCTCTGTCTCTCTCTTATTGTATCTCTCTGTCTGTATCATTTTATGTGTGTCTCATTATGTCTAGCTCTGTCTTGTTTCTCTGAGCAAGTGGTGAGCTCCAGCTGTGTGCCAAGTGCTATGCTGGATCCTGAGAGTCTGAAGGTAAAGATTAATTATAGAAACATGGCAACTGACATTGTTAGCATGTATCAGACTTGGTATTAAGAGCTTTATATATATAATTGCATTTAATCCTCATAATAGCTCTAAGTAATGGTTACATTACCCATTTCCCAGACAAGGGAACTGAGGTTCAGATAGGTTTATTACTTGCCCTAGGTTATACAGCTTCTGTTTGACTCACCTTCTTTGCTATTATTCTTCTATGTCCTTTAGCAGTAAACTGAGTTGCTGGGGACTTTGTTTCCGCTAGGAATTTTTTTTTAAAAGATTTATTTATGCACACAGGAACTGGAGTACAGGCCAGAGGCACGGGAGGGCGAGAGGATTCACCAGAGACAGAGTGGGGAACAGAACAGGCAGATGGACCAAAGACACTGCTGTGGGGAGCAGCGGGTGAGGCAGGAGAGGTCTGCTGTGCCATGTGGGTAGCTCCCTGGCTGGCCGGGGATCACACCTGCACTGTAGAGACTGTGGACAGCTTCACAACACTGCGCTCAACCTGCTGCGCCACCAGGGAGGCCCCCTCTAGGAATGCTTTACGATATTGAACTGAGTTGATTCTAGGATATTAGTCTGTTCCAGGCCTGTTCCAGGAAAAGAAAGCAACTTGCAGCTCTGAAGTTGAGAGAGAGGACTGAGGGGAAGAGATATGCAAGAGGAGAGACAGATGCAGTCTGACAGCCATATACACTAACCCACTGATCAAGTCTCTTTCTTTCTGAATTTTCTTTTTTAGGATGAGTCTAGTATAATGTTTTCTTATGTGCGTTCTTACGAATCAACTTGATGATGAGCATATGTGTCCAGCACTCTCTTGTGAGCTATGGGGGGTGGTGTCTAAAAAATTAGGAAGAATTTGGCAACTCTGAAGTACAGAGAAACCCAAATGAAAGGTTTTCCCCCCATTCCTAACAATTAGAAGGCAATAGAACCATTATTTAATCACATCTTAAGTAGTTAATGTAAGTGATTAAGTATAGGCTTTGGGGTTGGGCTGATTAAATTCACATCCCAGATCCTACACTTCCTACTTGTGTGCTTTTGGGTAAATTACTGAGCTTTTCTGACTCTCAGTTTTCTGATCTCTAAAATGGCATAAGGGTCCCTCTTTTAGGAAATTTTATTAGTTCGTAAAGTGCCAAAAGTATCTGACAGATTATTTTTAGTCTATGAATGATATGGGTCAAGTTAATTCATAATGGTCAATAGACTCATCTACTGCTATTATCCAGTGGCTGCATTGTCCTACTTTTAGGTCTCAGGGACCCAGAATAAGGAGCTCTCTCAACTCTTATTCTGTGGTGACCTGGAATCTCCTGCCCCGATGCTTACAATCTGCTTCTCAACCAGCCTTGACCCTGTCCCTGGTCATTTCTGAGCCTAGGAAACCCCCTATCTAGGATTCTACTTTGGGACATACTCCCTCCCCTAAGTTCCTTCATAGGATGTGTGTAAATGTTGAAAAGAGAGAAGAGAGCTAACAAAAAAATAAGAACAAAAAATGGGCAAATCACTTTAATAAAATTTGCCATTCAAAGAAGTCGACCATCTGGTCCCATCTTGCTCAGCCCTTCCCCAAATCAGATGCCATTCTCCAGACACACAGGGGAACATCACATGTAGGTTCATTTGCTGATGTGGTTCTCTCTGTCCAGAATGCCCTCCCTTCATTTCCCCAACACTTCCATCTGTTAAAAAGTCAAGAAACTGCTTATGTCACTTTTCCTAACATCTATAGATAGTGAATACCTCCCTCTTCCACAGAGCCACCACACTTTGGAAAAACCCCTCTTGTGATTATACAGACTGCTAATTCGAAGCATGTTTCTGTGCACCTCATAGATTATGATCTTTTTTTGCAGACTGGATGTGTCTTTGCTTGTATTCTTAATAGGTAGGCAGGAAGCCCCTGAAGATTCTGGCGGAAAAACTCAAGAGTCGTATGTTATTTGTCAAATTTCAAAGCTTCCTTTCCTTTTCAGAGAGCCTGACCAGTGTGGCCTAGGCATTTTGATCCTAAAATAAAAGTCTGGACAAGACATAGTTGGAAGTAGATGTTATATTTTATATATGGCTTGTATTACATTCTGAGTATATTTTCAGGTTTGCTGCTTGGAAGTACCTTTGGCAAAGACAAGAGGAGACCCATTTCTCAAGCTCAAGGAAGACAGGAAAAGTTGTGATTGGATACTGCCATTGCCAATCATCTTGGATATGATGGAAAGTGATTTCCTGAAGAAAGAAATGCTTTCTAGATGGTGTTCACCGTGCTTAACTGTGGACAGATCTTGTTGAGTTCACCTTTTCTAACCTGGGGGATATTGATTGTCCATTTGGATTTTTTAAATGTTGACTATCCAAGGAGAAATAGATTATGTTAGAAGTTTGATAAACTAATGCAACTAATATCTAATAATTTCTTTTATAATGCAGTGTTACTTTTTTTTTTAAAGATTCATTTATTTATACAAGAACTGGGGTACAGTCCAGATGTGTGGGAGGGTGAGAGGATTCACCAGAGATAGAGTGGGGAACAGAACAGACAGACTAACTGAAATACACTGCTGAGGGGAGCAGCGGGCGAGACACGAGAGGTCTGCCATTCCATGTGGGTATCTTGCTGGCCCGCTGGGCAGGATCAAACCTGCACTGCAGAGGTCATGGCCAGCTTCATAGCGCTGCGTTTAACCACCTGTGCCACCAGGGGAGAGACCCAGCGTTACATTATTTTTTAAAAAAATATTTTAATTTATTTATTTTTGCATAGAAGAACTGAGTATATAGGCCAGAGGTACAGGGTGTGAGAGGATTTACCAGGCAATGAGTGGGACTGAACAGGTGGATTTACTGAAATACTCTGCTAAGGGAAGCAGCAGGTGAGACAGGAGAGGGCTGCTGTGCCACATGTGGGTTAGCTGCTTGGCTGGGGATTGAACTCAGGCCTTAGTGGTGATAGTGCTGAGACTTAACCCCTATGCCACCAGGGAGGCCCTTCTAATTGTTCTTAATACTGAATAGATAAAAGACTATGTAAAGTCCTTCAGACTAATGTCTTCTATTTCAGAATCTCTTGCAACTTAATTTATAAGAAACTGTTTAGGGCCTCTCTGGTGGCCTAGGGATTAAGTCTCAGTGCTAACACCTCTAAGGCCTGAGTTTGATCCCTGGCCAGGGAGCTAGCCCACTTATGGTGCAGTAGATCTCTCCTGTCTCACCCGCTTCTCCCCTCAGCATTGTGTTTCAGTAGATCACCTGTTCTGCTCCCACTCTGTGTCTAGTGAACCCTCTCACCACCCCCACACCTCTGGCCTACACCCCAGTTCTTCTCAGTGGGGAAAAAAAAATCTGCTTATCATTTCTGGGACTTAGGGGAGAAGGAAAACTGCCATGACATTTGGATAAAACTGTCCCTAAAATGCCTAGATATGGTACAGTCACATCATACAGAGCAGGTGGGTATGAAATGCTTATTGAACAGTACACATTTATGTTGTCTTAAAATGGTCTTTATAACAGATAGCAATGTCCATTATTTTGATATAAGAGGCATGGCAACCATGTAAGCGAAGGAACTAGTTTTGCATGGCCTGAAGTTGAACTTCAAATGCCACCATTTCATCACACCATGACTTTGACTTCATGTACCTGAATCACAGGCTGATTCAGATCCTGGGCAGGAATTTAAATTCTTGGATTGACTGTAAACTTTGGACACGTGGTAATCATGAAGCTCTACTTTACCTGGCCTTGACTAAATCAGTCCAAGAGCTTGGGGCTCTGGTGCAGGTATAAGGGTTGCACAGATTTGTATGCTGTCCCCAGCCCCATGGCCAATTGAAAAAACATGAAACCTTTCTCTCTCTGGTCATTGACTCCATATTGTGGTTGAGATCAGCTGAGAATGAGTTCTCGTCTCTTTACCTTAAGCTCAGTTTTTAATCTTAACCTGGCCACAGTATAGCAGACTCCCATATGCCTTCATCTACAGTGCTTTTGTGTTTTGCAGGGAGAGGAGTAAGTGGGGAATTACCAGGAGTTTCAACTGTGTTCAATGAGAGTTGCAGGTAATCCTTGGTTTTTGGAGAACCTGTGGTGAAACCCAGTCAACTTGTTCTGGGCAATGGCTCATTGAGTTGATGTTCAGACTGGTAATTAACCCTTCACTTGTGAGCTGTTCTTTTGAGGTTAGATGTGCCGTAGGGCTGGGCGACTTGGCTTTGTGGAAGAGTGACTGTTGATGATTTAGCTTCTGAATTCACACCTTCCACTTGTAAGGTTCCTTGCGCCATACTTAAGTGCAGACTGCCTGCTGCAGGACTAGATTAAGTCTGGTTATTTTGGAAATCCTGAAAGTCCGGTCCCTGAGAAGTGAGGCAGGAGTTGGAGGAGAGGCTAAGGATAAGGTTGCAGGAAGCTTAGTGTCTGATGTGAGTGGGAGCTCCTGAGACTCAGATCCCAGCTATACTGCTTGTTCACTATGTGACCGCAGGCGGGGCTCCTTGGCTCCTTGCATAGGGTGGGGGCTGGTTAGGGCAGGAGCAGAGGAAGAGAGGCCTGTGAACAGCAGTGCTGGAGGGGCCGAGCTGAATGGGATCATCCTGGGACAAGAGTCCACATCCACTTCCTTCTTGGCTTTGGAATATCAGCACATTCTCTTTATCTGTGGTATCTGTGGCCTGAATGCTGAATGGAAGGAGACATGGGTGGTTCTTTTAGGAACTCACAATGTAAAACAGACTCCTTCAGTGCTCTGGAAGCAAAGCTTACAAGAGATACATATAACAGTGAATACAAATAAAAAATAGCTTCCTGAACAAAAATAAAATACATATTTTGTATTTTGGTGAACAAGAAATCACACTGGTTGGAGAATGGATCTTCATTTGGCTGAGAATGGGCTACAAAGTGTTCAGGACCCAGATGGAAATCCAGGTCTTTTTGGTTAATCAAAGAAAGAGGAATTGCAACATGAGGGAGAGGCTGTTTCCTGCTAGCATTTTTTTCAAGTGTATGGGGAACACTCCTCTAAGATAAAAGGGATCATTGATCAAAAAGGGGTTGGAAACAAAATAGGATTAAGAAATGTTGCTTTACTGTGCTGGTGTCTTCCCTCGACTCCAATGGACAATGTATTTTATATATATATATATATATATATATATCAAGATTTCTGAGAAGTCTGATAGCAAGAAAACCCTGCTTACCGAACATTTCTCAAACTCATGTAAAGAAGAGTTCTTTTTCAGGTACTCGTATTTAAATCCAGTGAGCCAAGGTTGAGAAATACAGTTTTAATTGTTGGGTGTGGTGTGCAGCTTATTGTGTAATGTTGAGTTCTAAGTCGGTTTTCTTGGAAAATTCCCAAGAGATAAGTAATATAGGTACGTATGCCTTGTGAGTAGGTTTTTTTTTTTTATCCCTATTTTTTTCTCGTTTCCTCAACTTTTTCTTTTGAACTATTTCAAACATCCAGGAAAGTTGAAAGATTAGTACAATGAATTTCCCCTTGTCCTTTTCCTCGATTCAACATTTCCTTATTCATTGTCTTATTTGTTGTATTTCTTTATACCTAGCTCTACCCTTTTTTCCTGACCCGTGTTGGCACATCCCTTCTGAATCCTGAGCATCCATCAGATTGTTACAGGGCAACCGAATACAGATATTTTCCTACAGAACCACAGTGCTGTCAGCCCTACTAAGAAAAATTAATCATCTAAAATCACCTTAATATTTATAAGTTTCCCAATCATCCCCCCAAATATCCTTTTAACTATTTTAATAACACACTACACATTATGTCTTTTTTATTACGCATTTTAATTTAGAATAATTCCTCTCTGCTCTCTCCTCTCCATTTACTTTTTGAAGAATTTGGGTTGTCAACTGAGAAAAAACACCAGGAAGCTAAAATAAAATAATAACATTTACTTGGGGGGAGGGAAGTGTGTGTTAGGCTATCATTTACTAAGGTTAAAATCTAAGCCCCTACCCTTTGCCCAGCAGGAAAGTTTGGGAGGCTTGAATAGATAAAGGGCATTGATAAGGTTGCTGTGGGAGCCAGGCCAAAAGACTGATCACCTTGATTCTGAACAGGGAAGCAGGGCCAGGACACATTCTGTGTCCAAAGTCAATGCCCAAGACCAGACATCCCAGCACTAACTGGCCCAAACTGACTCCCCAGTGATGAAAAGCCTGTGAAAACAGGTTATAAAAAGGAGCCCCAAATTCCTCTTCCCACGCACACCTCTCTTGTCTTGCCCACTGCTTCTCTTTTTTTTTTTTAAATTTTTTTTATTAAGGCATGTTTTATTTATTTATTTGTTTGTTTTGTTTATACAAGCACTGGGTACAGTCAGAAGCGCGGGAGGGTGAGAGAATTCACCAGAGCCAGAGCGGGGAGCAGAGCAGGCAGAAGGACCGAAGTACACTGCTGAGGGGAGCAGCGGGCGGCAGGAGAGGTCTGCGCGCCTTGTGGGACCCTCCTCCGGTGGCCGGGAGCAGCCGGGGATTGAACTGGCACCGCGGAGGCTGCGGGCAGCTTCGCAACCCAGCCCTCAACCGCTGCGCCACCGGGGAGGCCCCCACTGTTTCTCTTAGCGGTGTATTTCAACAAATCCCCCTTTCCTGTTCTCCACTCTTGTCTCTGGTGAATTCTTTCACTCCCACTCCTCTGGCCTACACCCTCTCCCCCCCGTTCTTTCCCACCACCGGGGGAGTGTGTGACCTGCTTTGTAGATCAGGAAACACAAAATCTAGGTATCAGCCCAAACTGTGCTATGCTGGGGTGTCTTTCTTTTTTAAAGATTTATTTATTTATGCATATAAGAACCGGGGCACAGGCCAGAGGTGGTATATGTGTGTGAGAGAGGATTCACCAGAGACAGAGTGGGCAACAGAACAGGCGGATTGACTGAAATACACTGCCGAGGGGAGCAGCGGGCGAGTCAGGAGAGGTCTGCTGCGCCATGTGGGTAGCTCCCTGGCTGGGGATCTAACTCGTGCTGCAGTGGCTGTGGATTTCTTCATAAGTTGTGTCTTAATCCCTTGCGCCACCAGGGAGGCCCTTTTATTTTTTTTTTAAAGAGGAATTTCAAGGAAAAAGGTGGGGAGGGGGGACGAACAGAATTGTAGGAACTAGGCTTGGTTAAAGATTACATTCCCTACAGCTCATTGACTTTTCGACAAAATGACCTTTGTTACCAGGGAAAGGGAACAAAAAAGATCTTTGTACAGTTTGTTCTAGGAGAGAACCAGTTTCTGCCGTCCAGCATGTGTTTTTCACAGGCAGCAAGACGGAGTGTCAGCTCATAGATGGAGCCAGTTCAGTCCACCTGGAGCACCTCTTTTCATGTGGCCTTAAATCACCTCCCACGGAGTAGATGTGTCTGTCTCCTCAAGAGGTGCATGTGTTCCAGGCATTCTCAACCCAGGCATCCTCAACCCTGTCCCATGTCAAACCATTTGCCTTGATTAATTGGCATTGTAAGGCAGGTGCAGGGATTGACCTGCTCTGCTCTCACAGTAGGGTATTTAAGTCAACCTTAAAGTGTGGAGCACCACAGCTCGAGTTCTACCTTAAAAAACTGAAGAGCCTGCCTGCACAGGTGCCCCTAATTTCAAAACTCTCCAGGAGATTCTAATTTGCAGTCAGCGTTCCTCCCGCACTGGCTCTGTAGACCCTACAAGCTGGGAGTAAACTCAGGGCACTGGTTTCTGATCAGAAAACCTGGAATGTACATTGGAGTCATCTGGGACATTTTAAAAATACTGACTCTTGGGTCCCACCCCAGAGATTCTGGTATAGGTCATCTGGCAGTTTTTAGTCCAGGCTGCAGGAGCTTGAAGATCTCAGGCATCCAGAAGACCACTGCTGGTTTAATTCACATCCTATCAGGAGTTCTGCCTGTCACATTGTTTCATCATTTGTGATGCTAAATGCAGCCACTCAGCTGAGGTGGTGGCCCCTGACTTCTCCCTGGGAAGGTTCCGCGCTCCCCCTCCTTCAGGTAAGTGGTCCTCAAAAGGAAGGACACTTTGGCACTTTTACATACCCTGTTTGCTGAAAAGTTTTTATCCCAAGACTAGCTTCTACTGGTGATTGTTGTCTCAATCGACAGTTATGTTGGGGGTTATGAAACAGTGGTCTTCGAATCATGTCATTTCTCTAATGTTTATCAGTGACTTTTTTTTTTTTTTTTTTATATAGAGGCATGTTATTTATTTATTTATTTATTTATTTGTTTGTTTTGTTTATACATGCACTGGGTACAGTCAGAAGCGGGAGGGTGAGAGAATTCACCAGAGCCAGAGCGGGGAGCAGAGCAGGCAGAAGGACTGAAGTACACTGCTGAGGGGAGCAGCGGGCGGCAGGAGAGGTCTGCGCGCCATGCGGGACCCTCCTCCGGTGGCCGGGGAGCAGCCGGGGATCGAACCGGCGCCGCAGAGGCTGCGGGCAGCTTCCCAACCCAGCGCTCAACCGCTGCGCCACCGGGGAGGCCCTATCAGTGACTTTTTTTTTTAAGAAGAGCTTTCCTGTTTATCGTCCTCCCATTCCCTAGACTCATGTATTTTCATTTAATAACCAGCTACAATTATTGTCCTTTTTGAGGTTCAGAGTGTATTAAATTTTGCCAATGGGAAACCCTTCAAGTTGGCTTTGCTGTAAAAGTAAAAAATTCTGATTGAATTAAAATACATAAAAAAATCAAGTCTATAGTACAGACTTTTCACAAAGCAAACTGTGATCAGCTACCAGATCAAGAAACAGGGCATTGCCAGCAGCCTAGAAGCCCCCCAACCCTCCTTAGAATTGGGTGAATCTGGAGAGGATAATGAATGTGTCCTTTAGATTAGTATTTTTTTCAACATTTTATCTAGTGTTTGTGACACTTTTGCTGTAGTTCACATAAAGCTCAGTCTGTGTACTTCAGAACCCAGTTGAGAATTGCAGCTTTTCACATATTAAAAAACTAAGGGGTGGGGTTCTCCCTGGTGGCACAGGGGTTAAAATCAAAGTGCTATCAAGCTATCACAGTGGGCTGACCCCACATGGCAGTGTAGACCTCTCCTGTCTTGCTAGCTGCTCCCCTCAGCAGTGTATTTTAGTAGATCTTCCTGCTCTGCTCCCCACTCTGTCTCTGCTGAATCCTCTCACCTCCTGTACCTCTGGCCTACACCCCAGTTCTTGTATGCACAAATAAATACAAATCTTCAAAATAAAAACAAAAAACTAAGGGAAACTCTAGATAATATCAAAATTGAACTTTTCAAGGAGTGTCAGAAATGCTGATAATTCATTTTTTTTTTTTTTTTGGTTTAAAGCAGCAGTGTGAACTTTAATATCAACACTTCAGTGAAGATGTGGATGTCACACTTGCGTTCTCATTCACATTTACTTGGTTTAAGATGCACCAGTCAGGAATCTTCTTATTGTGGGTGACTCCAAATCTCAAATAAACTAGCTTAAAAGAACAAACCAAAACAAAAAACGTAAGGAAAGGAATTCACTGGCTCTTGTCACTGTGAAGACCCACATGGGAATGACTTCAGGTGAGCCATGAGTCAGAACCCAGTGCTCACAAGTTCCCCTCTTGGCTCTGCTTTGCTATGTTGGTTTGTAGGGTAAGGTAAAAAGTATCAGGCTTTTCTGCCCTCCCATCATTAGGATAGATGACGGAACCCTGTAGTCCCGAATGCATGTCTGATGGCGGGCACCTGAAATAGGGTGTGGGCATAGGTAGATGGGATTCACCTGGGCTGAGACTGGGCTTTTAGGGGCGGCATCGCGGGGACGCCAGCAAAAGCTGAGAGAGAAGCAGAAGAACCATGAGAACAAGGCCACCAGAGAACGCCAGAGAGCCCAGATAGAGTGAGGATTTGCTGGGGGCTGGGAGGACTGCCAGACTCCCAGCCCCCCCAGCACCCCTGCCTGCCATGTGCCTGGTAAATCTAAATAAAAAACTTGCAAAAGCCACTGAGGGCTCTAGGACTCTCAAACTCTGTGGTATGGTCTCTGGAGCTCTCATGCTCCCAAATTTTTGACATAGAATCTTGTGGAGGGTGAGAGGGAGCTTCTCTTTCTCATGAACCTAGCAACTTCTGCCCCACCAAGGAAATTACTGTGGCCAAGAGACTGCTAGATTTATGGCTTTGGTGGTGGGATGTATGTTCCACGTAGGGTGGGAGGGGGTACTAACTTTATCTGGTGGCTGTGGACGGAGAGAGGGTGGGCTTCCTGGAGGAAAACTGGGGAGATGTGATTAAAGTTGCAAAAATGAATGCTGGGAGGCAAAAACAGACAAACATGTCCACTTAATGCTTTAGATGACCATGGATTAAACAACAGGTTTTCTCAGAAATACTGAATATGCTTGAGGCTTTTGAATTTTGACACCCCAGAACTTTGTACCATATTGTCCTGAAGAAAGAATTTGGACCTGAAAAAAATAAAAGCAGGGCTTATCAGTTATTTTAACTATTAAAAAAGAATTCCCCTGCAGAACATTTAATACTTTTTTACTGGTTACTTATTAGCAGTAGTCACTGGTAAGACATTAGAGATGGAGGAGTGATCACCAGCATCAAGAACCTGTAACAGTGTTGGCTCTGAAGTAGGCTGTTAGCAGAAGCACTTGCGATTGTTTTTAATTAGTTAACTTAAAAAAAAAAACCCCAAAAACCTAGATCCATTTGTGCTAAAGTGCATACATTTTAACTATGTAACCTAGGTTAAATGGTTAAATTCCTCTCAGATCCTAGAGCACAAAAGAAAGAAAAAACACAATGAACTTTATTTTGAGGTTTGTATTCACAGACACAGTTCATTGTAGATGACCCAGCCTGAGTAAGAAGCATCAACAACTAACATTGAGCTGAGTCCCAAGGCTGGCTGGAGCCAGGAAAATACACATGCAGAGGACGGGATACTCAGAGATGAGTGGCCCATCAACAGAAATTCAAAACTCCAATTATCTGGGGAAAAAAGCATCTTTATACTTGTCTGTACATGATCCTGTAACTGGCCAATACATTTTAGTCATCCACATTTCCTTACCCTTGGCTCACTCCTTAGGCAATAGAAACTAACTCATTTGTTCTTAACACTGGTTCCCAAAACTTGTATTATCTCATTCCCCTTCTTAACTGGAGAGTCAAATTTGAGTTTATCTCCTGCTTCATTGCCAACTGATTTATAACAAAGCTACTTTCTTTTGTAAATCCTGGCAAAGAAGTTTAAATTGCTTGAAATCTTAAAAGATTGCTTGTAGGAATAAGACCTTTGCTTAACTTCATCCTAATTGTATTGTATTGTCAGTCTTACAAGTTAGTTTATGGAATAAAGAATCACCTTCCACTCAGTATGAAATATCATTTTCAATAATGGGATCGAAGGATAATTGGATCAAAGGAGAGTTAATTTTAAATAAAAAATACCAATCCCTTTGTTATAGATATAAATGAAATTCATTCAGTGTTGTTTCTATAAATTCCGTTATTAAGGATTATTAAATTTTGATGAAAAATGTAATTAGATCTTGCTTTCCCCATTTTTGTTCATGCAGTTTATACCTGGGGAAATTATTCATTGGGATATAATCTTTCAATCCAAATTTTTCTCTTTGAATTGAGCAATAGGTTCCTGACTGGTTTTCTGCAACATGGCCAGATTTCTAAATTGGAGATAGCCTGGATCATGGCAGTGCCAGTATTAGTCACTTCCCCCATTTACCTATTTCCTTATACATCTGCCCTGCTTTCTTGATAGCACTCATCATAGTCTATAATTATTTCTTTTTGTCTATCAACCCCTAGAAAGAATATTTGTATAAGACCCTTCGATATAATCCTAAAGGCAACTGAAGCTATCTCCTTTTCACAGTAGCATCATTGATCTGTTTCTTTGACCTCTTAGCCTGGCACTTGTTCCAGCCCCCTGGAACCAACCACATTCCCATCCCCACTGAACTGTGTCTTTTCTTGTTCTCTTTCATGTGCTCCTCCCTATTTTCGGGATTTCTTTCTCACTTGATTCTGCTTCACTCTGACTCTTCAAACCCTTGGTCCACTGGCCTGAGTAAGGACCTCTTATTTTGGCTTTTTTATCATTGGGTTATCTTGCTATATTATTTGTCTGGAATCCTCTACTAGACAAGAAGTTGGTGGCAGAGTACTGAGTAGTCAGTCTTCAGTGTCTCTTCAGAGCCTGGCATATAGGTATTTACTGAACCAATGAATGAGTCAATGGAACACCTGCAGGTAGCTTAACAATGATCCATTTTTGTTAATTGGAAGTAATACAATAAATTATTCTTTTTTAAAAAAGATTTATTCATGCATACAAGAATAATATAGTTAAAATGTATGCGCTTTAGCATAATGGATCTAGGGTTTTTTTATGTTAACTAATTAAAAACAATCACAAGTGCTTCTGCTAACAGCCTACTTCAGAGCCAACACTGTTACATGTTCTTGATGCTGGGTATAGGCCAGATGTGCGGGATGGTGAGAGGATTCACCAGAGACAGAGCGGGGAACAGAAGAGGCAGACTGATGAAATACACTGCTGAGGGGAGCAGCGGGTGAGACAGAAGAGGTCTGCTGCGCCGTGTGGGTTGCTCCCTGGCTGGCAGGGATCAAGCCACGCTGCAGGGCTGTGGACAGCTTCACAGTGCTGCACTCAACAACCTGTGCCACCAGGGGAGACCCTAAATTATTCTTTTCTTTAATCACAATTATTCTGCTAGAAAGCAAATTAAGGAAAATACATGAAAAATCTAGGACATGGAGAAATCATTTTCCCAAGATGAAGTCTGTAGTAAGTAGGTGATATGGGAACTCCAGTTGGTGATTATTCTACTCTAATTTATGTACTTATTCTAGGATTTCTAAAGCATGGGAGAGTAGATTCTAAAACACTCTCAGGGTCAGGAAAAAAAATGCAATCAATTGCTTTTGAACCTAAAAGTTTTGTGATCTTGTTACAGGGCAGGGTGAGGGGCACTCCAGAACCCCCAAACCTTCCCATTCTAAATAGGTTCTGTCATATGCCACATCAAGACAAAACATACTATAGTGCAAAAGACCTTCAATGGAAAGGAACTTTCATACAATTAGTGTGCAACAAAGAATATCGTTTTCTAATCAAGTACCTGAAGTTACCCATCCCCATGTGGGTAAATGCCCAGCCAAACAGGCTTGGCCCTAAACAGGGCCACTGAGGCCCTAAAGCCTGCCACAAGTCAAGGCACCTCCTGGTAGGGATCCATAGAAAAGGGTCAGAAATAGCCAGACAAGTCTGGGAGGAAAAGAGCAAAATCACAATCAAGATAAAAGCTGCCATTATTAACTTCCCCACGGGTCTCTCACCTATATCTCTTTCAACTAGTCCAAAGCCAAGAAGCAAGTGCAGTTTTTTTCACTTGTCTCTCTGCTCCATGTGCTTCCTCTAGGTCTCCTTGTTCCCCATCCTTTTCTTGCTTCCTTTTCCAGTCTCCAGCTTCTTTTCCTCCCTGCTCAGCTCCACCTTCCCTTGGGCGGGGCAGAGAACTTGAAACCTCCCCCTTTCCGGGGGACCACACTGTTACAGTCTTATACTTTTCTGATTTCTTAATACCATCAATTACATAGGCCTAATTGAGCTGAGCTGAGATGAGCTAGAGCGGGCCAGATTGTTATCAGGAAGGTTTATGAGCTTCCTACCATAGTCCATTTGTGGAAGGGAAGGGAATGTTCATCAAGGATTTTAGCTGGGTGCTGAGACTATCTGGGTCCTTACTACTAGGAGACTGTAGATCCAAGACTCAGCCCAAAAGGATGAGGCAGTGACCGAGAGATATTTGAGGTCAGTCAGTAGTAAGAAGGTCATCAGGTGATGCTCCCCAGATGGGCCAATATAAATAATTTGTCTGGGAAATACTTGCACAAAGAAACAGGACAAGTGGGACATTTAGCTGGTAAGAATTATTCTAGTGAGGGAACGTTTAAAGGTCTTAAATGGTTTTGAAGAGTCTCAAACCTCAAGAGCTGCTACAGCTCTTACATGCCCATAGGCTACAAAGGGCTTTTAGAGTCTTCCCAAATGCTTTCCAAGTGCCAGAGACACTGTGGAGCCTTAAGCTGGAAGGAGTCATGAGACCCCCTCATATGAGATAACCCTGGAGGGCCTCACACTTTAAAGGTAGGGGTGACTTTGATTTATATCTGTTCTTGGGAGCCCAAAGGACTACAGCCACTTTTGTCTTAAAGGTCTGATTTGGAATAATCGGGGACAACATCCCCTTGGTGTTCATAATGAGGGAAGGTTAGTGGGAAAACCTGACTCTGGAGGGCTCCTTTTGGACTTTTTAAAAAAGATTTATTTATTCATGTATACATTAACTGGGGTATAGGCCAGAGGTGTGGGGTGGTGGTGGGTGGTGAGAGGATTCACCAGAGACAGAGTAGGGAGCAGAACAGGCAGACTGACTGACAGGAAAGATCTGCTGCACCCTGTGGGTTGCTCCCTGACTGGCAGGGGATCCAACTCATGCTGCAGAGGCTGTAGATAGCTTCACAGTGCTGTGCTTACCCCCTTGCACCACCAGAGAGGTCCTCCTTTTGAACTTTTGGTCAGATTGGCAAAGGATCTAATGTCTCCTAAAAAATGGACTGAAAAGACTCAAAGACATCTGGGCATTGTCTCAAATGTGTGGAGAGATTCAGGCCAAAAGGTATCTTTTATTTTTTAAATAAAGATATGTATTTATTTGTGCATACAAGAACGTGGGGTGTAAGCCAGAGGTACAGGAGGTAAGAGGATTCACCAGAGATAAAGTGGGGAGCAGAACAGACAGATCTACTGAAATACACTGCTGAAGGTGTTATAGGGCAACCCCCATATTGAATGGGTTGCTTGGCTGTGGGTCCTCACCCGCGCGCTTAAAAGGGACTTATTAATACTCCACTACAGGCACACGCAAAAGGTTAATAAAAGGTTTATTTACAAGGGAAAAGGAAAGAAGGAAAATGTACAACTCAGGGAGAAAATAGGGAAATAAAGTCTTTAATGCGTCCTACCCGATCCGCCGACCTGGAAACCCAAAGTCACTCTCAGAGCTGGCCGGACGCTGCGAGCTGGCGGAGAGCCAAAATGGGGGAACCCTCCAAAGCCAACGTGTCTGGCTTTATACCCACCTGGCTGCTTAACCCCACCCCCAGGTCCCAGCCACCTTCCCTTTGGTGGTGATGGGATTTGGAGTTCCCAGTGTCTTTGGCTTTGGCCTGGGGTGGGGGTGGAGTCCAAAAAGCCTGTATGGAATTAGCTTTAGGACATCCTTTTCCCCCTAACAAAGGGAGCAGTGGACAAGACAGGAGAGGTCCCCTGTCGGGGATTGAACTTGTGCTACAGTGGCTGGCAATGGCTTGATAGTGGTGAGACTAACCCCTGCACCACCAGGGAGGCCCCAGAAAGTTTTCTTGACTCTGGTCTTCATACTTATTTTTCTTCCAGTTGAGACAGAGATTGTTAGAGAATATTGATTAGTATTAAAAAATTGGGAATGTTGGAGATTATGGATTTTAATTAATGGATTTATTTTTTTCTATAAGGGACTGAATTACCTATTGATAAGTTAAAAACCACCCAATTCCCATGGTTACTTGCTCTTGTGGGGTTAAGTTTAGCTTCCAGAACCAGTGAATTGCCTGAGGCAATAGCTATACATGTGAAGCCACCAACATTCCCCAGAAGACTGCCTTTTAGTTGAAGGGAACAATTTCCATTTCAAGCTAGAATAAGGCATTTTGGGTGTGGGGGTGGGAAGAGGAGGAATTTGAGGGGATAGTTTGCACTTTCTTACTGGGAGGGCTCTGGAGTTATACCTGCCTGGTTCCACATGAGCTTTGTATGATGTTCATCTTCAGAAAAGAGGAAAACCATAGATTGCAAGGTTATAGGCACCCATTTTCAAACTCTATGAAAGTAAGCTTTTCCAGGTGCCTGTTAGAAGGACAAACTGTGATCTTAGGAAACTAAAATTTGAGCCCTTATAGTAAAGTTTGAAGGGAGACCTTATTCTCTGATTATGAAAAGTTTCAGGAAAGTGGGATCATCTACTGGATCCAAGCCTGGGCCTCCAGTGAGTCAGAGCCTTCGTTTTGGACCTTACATTCTTTTTTTTTTTTTTCAATTTTTTTAATAGAGGCATGCTTTATTTATTTAGTTTATACAAGCACTGGGTACAGTCAGAAGCACGGGAGGGTGAGAGAATTCACCAGAGCCAGAGCAGGGAGCAGAGCAGGCAGAAGGACCAAAGTACACTGCTGAGGGGAGCAGCGGGCGGCAGGAGAGGTCTGCGCGCCATGTGGGACCCTCCTCCGGTGGCCGGGGAGCAGCCGGGGATTGAACCTGCGCTGTGGAGACTGCGGTCAGCTTCACAACCCAGCGCTCAACCGCTGCGCCACCGGGGAGGCCCCTGGACCTTATATTCTTCGTCAAACTAAGAATTATCTGGATTGCTTGAGTCCCTTCAACTCATTCATCATCATTTTCTATATAGTTGTCAACAATGAATGAATATAGCTACTCAGGATTCTCAAAGTTATTATGATTTATGTGTGTGTCATGAATCTGTACTTATAAAATTATCTTCCAGTGGTCCTTAAAGCAAAAGCTTGAGAGTATAGAAAGGGAAACCCAACTTCAGGCCGCACATCTTCCCAGCTTCTCTTTGAAAGTTCATGTCTGAGAGACAAGAGTCCTTTTTAGCAAACCTCTCACATAGCATTTATCTGCGTGACTTTGCATTTAATACCCTTTTGATCATGGATGGGAAGCAAAGCTGAAAAGGGTGCAGCTTTTCAGGACCTGAAAAACAAGTTGTGTTAAAGCAGGTGAGGCTCTATTCACCTTTTAGTGTTTCCCTCCCTTCCCCGACACCCCCCCCCCCATTTGTGACTATGAGGTGAAATCCACTCCTCTACCTCCTACTCCCTGTCATTTGCCCAGGCAGTATGATTTGTAGTTGTGGTTCTTCTTGGGACGGGCAAGGCTAAGAAGGGGCACTTTATGAAGCCCCATGTTTGCCATTTCTGACATTTTGGGTTCAGTTTGGGTGCGAAGGGACAGGTCTGAGCTGGCCCCAAGGGACAGCTTTGAATTCAGGAATGGACTGTTACTCGCTGCTACCCCCTGGTGGAATGTTCTCACACAGGCACTTCAGACCCACTGTAAGGATTTTGGGAGTGTTTCAAACAGAACAGGGTATGAAGGAGAATTTCATTGGTTAAATTCATGTATTGGCAAGAACAGGAAAGATATATAGAAACCCTCTAGAAAAATCCATGTACTCTCGACCTTCATTTGTAGCTTCATTTACTGCTGTAGCCTCCCTGCATGGTTCTTGTGTTCTGACTTTAAGATCCCATTTCTTTTTTCTTTTTTTTTTTTGCATTTATTTATTTTTAAGATTTATTTATTTATATAAGAACCGGGGTGTAGGCCAGATGTGCGGGAGGGTGAGAGGATTCACCAGAGACAGAGTAGGGAACAGAGCAGGCAGACTGACGAAATACACTGCTGAGGGGATCAGCGGGCGCTAGAGGAGAGGTCTGCCATGCCATGTGGGACCCTCACCGGCTGGCCTGGATCGAACCGGTGCTGCAGAGGCTGCAGGCAGCTTCGCAGTCTAGCGCTCAACCGCCTGCACCACCAGGGGAGGCCCTGAGATCCCATTTCAAATTAGTCATTTTAGTCTTTTTTTTTTTTTTAAAGATTTATTTTTATTTATTTATACAAGCACTGGGCACAGTGAGAAGCCCCGGAGGGTGAGAGAATTCACCAGAGCCAGAGCAGGGAGCAGAGCAGGCAGAAGGACCGAAGTACATTGCTGAGGGGAGCAGCGGGCAGCAGGAGAGGTCTGCGCGCCATGTGGGACCCTCCTCCAGTGGCCGGGGAGCAGCCGGGGATCGAACCGGCGCTGCAGAGGCTGCGGGCAGTCTCGCAACCCAGCGCTCAACCACTGTGCCACCGGGGAGGCCCCATTTTAGTCTTAATATTAACATTATTATCAATTCTTTACTGAAGTCATGTATATTCTGTTTCTCAGATCTGTAGTTTAGAATTTCCATTTAAAGAGGTAATAAAGTTAGGCATTGCTTGTTCTTAGTAAATCCTAACTGTATCCCAGCACCTGCTGCTTCCTTCCTTCCAATAAAGGGGATAATACTGGGTAAGAATTTACACTTGGAGTCTGGCAAGGTGGAGGGAGAATGAATACAATCATCTTACCTCAACACCAGATACTCAACAACAAAAATTGCTGTAAAACAAAGCCAACAATCTGCTGATGGGAAAACTGATGATCACAGCATACAATATAGGAGGGAAATAACAAGGTGGCCCAGGACCAGCCTGAGACTGGACTATTCAGTTGGTCACATAAATAGCCCATCATATTACTAACCTCAGTAGAATCCTTAAACAAAGAATAACATAATGGAAATGGAACTTAAACATAACAGGACAGCCTCAAAAAAAAAAAAAAAAAAGACAAGACAAATCAAAACAAAGAACCAAAAAAATAATAAAATGGCAATGAACATTTACATCTCAATAATTACTTTAAAACTAAATGAACTGGGGCCTCCTTGATGGCACAGGGGTTGAAGTCTTGGTGCTGTGGCACTGTTGGACTGTCGCCAGCCCCCAAGGCCTGAGTTTGATTCCCAGCCAGGGAGCTAATCCACATGGCACAGTAGACCTCTCCTGTCTTACCCGCTGCTCCCCTCAGCAGTGTATTCAGTAGATCTGCCTGTTCTGCTCCCCACCCTGTCTCCGGTGAATCTTCTCATCATCCATACCTCTGGCCTGTACCCCAGTTCTTGTATGCATCAATAAATAAAATAAATCTTTTAAAAAAAGAAACAACTAAATGGACTGAACGTACCAGTCAAAGGATGTAGAATGGTTGAATGGACTTCAAAACAAGATCCAACCTTCTGTTTATTAGAAGCTCACCTTACCAACGAAGACAAACAGACTTAATGGCAAAAAAAGAGAAAAAAATCAGCAAAATTTATACCTATGTCTGACGAAATAGACTTCTAATTAAGAAAGGTGTGTGAACTAGAGGAGGACACTAAATTATGATTAATGGTCTAATACAATAAGAAGAAATAACACTTGTAAATATGTATGTACCAAATAACAGTGCACCAAGATACATAAAACAAATAACAAAACTTAAGGGAGATATTGATAATAATACAGTATTACTAGGGGACTTTAATGCTATACTTACAACAACTGACAAATCAACAAGGCAAAGTATAAATGAAACAAGATCTAATAGACATCTACAGAACATTCCACTTCAAAGTTGCTGCATACATATTTCTTTCAAGTGCACATGGAACACTTTTCAGAATAGACAATATCTTTTTTAAGAAGATTTATTTATTTATGCATAAATAAATATATATCTGGCCTGTGGGGTACTCATAGGCCAGAGGTGTGGGGAGTAAGAAGAGTCACCAGAGACAGAGTGGGGAACAGAACAGGCAGATTGACTGAAATACACTGCTGAGGGGAGAGCGGGTGAGTCAGGAGAGGTTTGTTGCACCATTTGAGTAGCACTCTGGCTGTGGATAGAACTTGTGCTGCAGTGGCTGTGAATAGCTTCATAGGTTGTGTCTTAATGCCTGTGCAACAAGGGAGGCCCAGAATAGACAATATCTTGAGACACAAGTCAATTATCAATAAAATCACAAAGATAAAAATTATACATAGTACATTTTCTGACCATACTGCCATAATATTAGAGTCAAATATAAGGGGAAAAAAAGCCAAAAGGAAAAACTGACTACATGGAGACTAAAAATGTTGCTTGCTAGCAATTGAATAAAAGAGGAAATCAAAGTTAAAATGAAGAATGTGCATACTGGGGTCAGAACTCTTTGGGTTCAAGTGCCAGCTCCATTATGAGAGTGAGAACAACACCTACCTTATGTTGTAAGGATGAGGTGAGATGATATATGTAAAGCACTTTGTTCAGCGCCTATCACATAACCCACACAAGTTTTGTTATCTTCTAATTTATCACAATGCATTCATTAACTAATTTGTTCTAGCCTTTTCCTGGAAGAGTCATTGAGTCCTGCAGTTTGCTGGTTATGCTCTCATGATTTTTCAGGTGCAGATATCCTATGGGGAATGCAGACACAGCCTTGGCTCCTTGGGGCCACAGGAGTGGTGGGGAAGAAGCTCTCAGTCCCCAGTCCTGATTAAGGGTCTAATACAATAAGAAGAAATAACACTTGTAAATATGTATGTACCAAATAACAGTGCACCAAGATACATAAAACAAATAACAATACCAGGGGTTAAGGTGAAGGCACTTTTGGGAAACCACAGGTGTTGCATAAAAGCAAAACCTGCTATGCTTTCAGTATGTCTAGACACCTAGCACAATAAAAACAAATACAAATAACACACATCGCACGCTGAGAAAATCAGAAGTAGCAGAATCACACTGACTGGTGGGTTCTCCAAATAACTAAACATTGAACATTTCTTGTAAACTTGGAATCCCCAACGAAAACTAGTTTTAGCCCTGATTTCTGCTCTGTGACTGGCTGGAGATATGCCTGCAATGTTGTGAACATAACAGTCATGTGAGGGAGTTGCTGCTTTCTTACCAGAAATGGGTTAATGTGAGCTTTGTACCTTGATAATATTGTGTATTTTTCTTTTTAAGTTTTTTTTTTTTTTTTTTTAACTATGGTGAGCCACTTCTATGAGGTCTGACTCCCTTGCTCTGTTTGAAGACGATTTTTTCCACTTTCCTTTTCTAAATGCTTCTTTCTCTGAGGGTTCCTTTGATACCTGCCATGCTTAGGTGTTGCTAAAATGCAAAATCATGAAGATGTCCTGTCTGGTCCTCGTTGTCATTAGATTGTGTTTAAAAAAAAAATTATCTTATTTTTGTGTAGAAGAACTGGGATGTAGGCCAGAGGTGTGGGGGTGGGGGGAGGGGGCGGTGAGAGGATTCACCAGAGACAGTTGGGGAGCAGAACAGGCAAATCTACTGAAATATGCTGCTGAGGGGAGCAGCAGGTGAGGCAGGAGAGGTTTGCTGCGCCATGTGGGTTAGCTCCCTGGCTGGGGATCAAACTCAGGCCCTAGTGGCCCTAGTGGCCCTAGTGGCAGTAACTTTGAAACTTATTAATGCCTAGGCCACCAGGGAGACCCTAGATTGTGATTTAAAAAATTGATTTTGAAACAATTTTAGACATGCAAATAGTAGCAAATAGTTCAAATATAACCTTTACTTAGCTTCTCCCATTGGTAGCATCTTTTATAACCATAGTGCATTATCAAACCAGGAAATTGATATTGATGTTAATTCAGATTTCACCAGTTTTTACATGCACTGCTTTTTTTTTTTTTGAGGGGGGTGTGTAATTCCATGACATATATGTCTATTTGTGTACACGCTGATATATTCAGGATGCAAAGCTATTCTATTGTCACGAAGAAACTTCATGAAGTTACCCTGTAGTCATATCCTTATCTTAACCTAATCAGTAACCTCTGATGGTTACTTTGTCATTTCAAGGGTGTTGTATAAATTAAACCATACAGTATATAAACTCCTTTTTTGCACTCAATGCATTTGAGATTGCCTTTTTTGCACTCAATGCATTTGAGATCCTCTCAAGCTGTTGTATGTTTCCATTTGTTTCTTTTGGTATTTGAGGAGTATTCCATTGTATGATATACTGCAGTTTGTTAATCTGTGTGCCTGAGACTTACCCCAAGGCCACCAGAGAGGCCCCTGAGTTATTTTATAATGAGTCTTTTTTGTACAGAGATTCTTGGACAAACTGAGAGGCTTAGGGGCCTCAATTCTATTTGAAGATGTTATTGACTCATCAGGAAAATTTCAGAATCTCAATTTAACTTTCCTATGGAAAACTAGTTTATTTCCTTAATAGGCTGGAATATGTAAAAGGCTAAGGTTTTCCTATCTTTGGGGATATCTAACAGTTGCCTACAAGTCATCAAAGCTGGGGTGCTGTGTGTGTGTGTGTGTGTGTGTATGTTAGAAGATAGATAAAATTCCCTTTAATGTCTTTTTTGGGTTAATAATTTACTTACAATAGAATTCTCAGGAATGTTTTCCTGGGTGCAGTCATACTTCAAGTGATTATTTCCTTTAATAGAACAAATCAACAATAAAAACTACCCACAGCATTAATTAATTTATTTTAAAAAGGATTTATTTATTTCCTTTTTAAAAATGTTTTAAAATTATTTTTAAATTTTATGTATTTTTTACATCATTTTTCATTGTTGCACAATGTATGCATTTTCATCTTGGTTATAGTCCCCATACAATTCCCACCTCCCCTTGTTTTGATCTTACTCCCCCCTCACCCCCCCACCCTATAGTATATCTCTGGTTTATAGTTGCTTTTTGATTTTTACTTTATTATAATTAGTCTTTTTGCTGGTCCCTTATTTAGGTTTTCTAAGTTCCTGCTATGAGTGAGACCATCTGGTATTTTTCTTTTTCTTTCTGGCTTATTTTGCTAAGCATGATCCCTTCTAGCTCCATCCATGTTGCTACAAATTGCATGATTTTATCTTTTTTGATTGCTGAGTAATATTCCATGGTGTATATGTACCACATCTTCTTGATCCAGTCATCTATTTTTGGGCATTTGGGTTGTTTCCAAAGCTTAGCTATTGTAAATAGTGCTGCTCTAAACATAGGGGTGCAGGTGTCCTTTTGAATTAATGTTTCTGTGTCCTTTGGGTAAATACCTAGGAGTGGAATTGCTGGATCATATGGAAGCTCCATCTTTAGCAAGTTGAGGAATCTCCACACAGCTTTCCATAGTGGTTGGACCAGTTTGAACTCCCACCAGCAGTGCAGGAGAGTTCCTTTTTCTCGACATCCTTGCCAACATTTGTTGTTGCTAGTTTTTTTAATTTGTGCCATTCTCACTGGTGTAAGATGGTATCTCATTGTAGTTTTGATTTGCATTTCCCTGATTACAAGTGATATTGAACATTTTTCCACATGCCTCTTGGCCATTTGCATTTCCTCTTTGGAGAAGTTTCATTTTAGCTCTCCTGCCCATTTTTTGACTGGATTATTTACTTTGTTTTTGTTGAGTCTCATCAGCTCATGTGGAGATTTTTGTGATCAGTCCTTTATCATTAGTGTTGTGTGCAAAAATTTTCTCCCAATCGGTGGGTGTCTCTTTGTTTTGGTTACTGTCTCTTTTGCTGTACAGAAGCTCTTTAATTTGATGTAGTCCCAGCTGTTTATCTTTGCCTTCACCATCACTGCTTTGGGTGATGTGTCTTTAAAGATGTTACTGAGGTGTATGTCATGTAGTGTTTTGCCTATATTTCCTTCAATATATTTTATGGTTTCAGGTCTTATGTCTAGTTCTTTAATCCATTTTGAATTTTTTTTTTGTGCATCATATGAGGTAGTAGTCAAGCTTCATTCTTGTGCATGTAGCAACCCAGTTTTCTCAGCACCATTTATTGAACAAACTTTCTTTGCTTCATTGCATAGTCTTTGCTACTTTGTCAAAGATTAGCTGACCGTAAATCTATGGGTTTGTTTCTGGATTTTCTATTCAGTTCCATTGGTCTCTGTGTCTGTTCTTGTTCCAGTACCATGCAGTTTTGATTATTATGGCTTTGTAGTATAGTTTGAAGTCTGGGAGTGTGATCCCTCCATTCCCTTCTTTTTTTTTTTTTCAGGAGAGCTTTGGCTATTCAGGGTTTTTGGTGGCTCCATATGAATTTCATCAATATTTGTTCTATTTTTTTGAAGAATGTCTTTGAAATTTTTATGGAAGTAGCATTGAATCTGTAAATTGCTTTTGGTAGGATGGCCATTTTGATAATGTTAGTTCTTCTAACCCATGAGCAGGGAATGTCTTTCCATTTCTTTGTGTCTTCTTCTATTTCTTTTAACATTGTTTTATAGTTTTTTTGTATAGGTCCTTTACCTCTTTTGTTAGGTTTATTCCCAAGTATTTGAGTTTTTTGTTTCAAAAATAAAAGGGATGGTTTTTTGATTTCTTCTTCAGATTGATTATGTGTGTATAGGAAGGCTACTGATTTTTGTGTGTTGATTTTCTCTCCTGCTACTTTACTAAACTGATTGATTAGTTTGATTAGTTGTTCTGTGGAATTTTTGGGGTTCTTTATGTATACTATCATATCATCTGTGAATAGTGATAGTTTAACTTCTTCCTTCCCTTTTTGGATTCCTTGTATGTCTTTCTCTTGTCTTATTGCTCTGGCTAGGACTTCCAGTATTATATTGAAAAGCAGTGGTGAGGGTGGACATTCTTAATTATTTATTTTTAAAAAGATTTATTTATTTATGCATACAAGGACTTGGGTGGAGGCCAGGGGTGCGGGGGGTGAGGATTCACCAGAGACAGAGTGGGGAACAGGAAACAGGCAGATTGAAATACACTGCTGAGGGGAGCAGTGGGCAAGGCAGGAGAGGTCTGCTGTGCTATGTGGGTCACCTTCCTGGCCTGGGATCGAACTTGTACTTCAGTGGCTGCCGATAGCTTTGTAGTGCTGAGACATAACCCATTTGCCACCAGGGAGGCCCCTACCACAGATTTAAAGAACTCATTGTAGTTTCCCATTCTTTGAAATTCTATTTTAAAACATCTTTTTATTCTTTTGTATCAGGAACTCATCATTCTTTTTTTGGTTACAATATCATTGCTGTCTTACTCAATTTTTTCTAATTTCTTCATGGATTCATTTACTTAATAGACTTAATGGCTGAGTTAAAAATAATTACATGCGTAAAACATAATGCCTTAAAAATTCCCTATTTTACACAAGGCCCAAATTTATTTATATATTTATTTTTTTAAGATTTCTTTATGCATATAAGAACTGGGGTACAGGCCAGAGGTGTGGGGGGGCAAGAGAATTCACCACAGACAGAGTGGGGAACAAAACAGGCAGATCGACTGAGATACACTGCTGAGAGGAGCAGCGGGCGAGGCAGAGCCATGTGGGTATCTGCTGAGCCATGTGGGTATCTCCCTGGCTGGGGATTGAACTTGTGCTGCAGTGGCTGCAGATAACTTCATAGGTTGCATCTTAACCCCTTGCGCCACCAGAGAGGCCCAAGACCCAAATTTAAAAAATAAGTGCTTTTGACCCCTTTTCTTTAACTTATGCCTTAACACAAATGCTGGTTAATTAACCTGGGGAGCGGCTCCATTAGCCAGTGACAGTAGTCAACCAGTGTCTGAAAGGGGCTTAATCCCTGGCAGCTTTTTCTTGTTCTTTAAGTTCCTCTATTCTTTCCAGAAAAGCAGTTTTCCCTCTTTGAATTGTCTGTGCCAATGCCAGGAGCTCTGTCGTGTCAAAGAGAAGTCAGTATAAGCAAGGATCATTCACGGTGCCTTAAATCAATATTTATTTAGCACAACTGTGACATATCAAGAGTGTAGCCCCTGGCTGCTAGGAGCTTGTGATTTAAAGGCAGACAAAAATGGCAAGACAAAAAAATGAGGTTCACATGGAACTACATGAAATTCTTTTGCTCTCTGGTCATTATTTCACCAGTATTACCCCACAACCTCCAAAATTTCCCTTCTGGCATCTTTCAGCAGAGTGGTACGTTATGTACAGTGAGGATTGTCTGGCGGTGGCGCTGGACCAGCAGTGTCTCCCTGGTCTTCCTCAAGGGGGTTGAGAAGCTTCCCTCTGCATCTTCTCTGGGACATGCAAGGGAACGAAGGTGGGTTTTATTTATTTGTTATTTTTTAAAAGATTTATTTATTTATGCATACAAGAGCTGAGGTGCAGGCCAGAGGTGTGTGTGTGTGTGTGTGAGAGGATTCACCAGAGACAGAGAGGGGAGCAGAACAGGCAGACCTACTGAAATATACTGCGGAGGGGAGCAGCAGGGAGACAAGAGAGGTCTTCTGTACCATGTGGGTAGCTCCCTGGCTGGGGACCTAAATGATAGCTTCATAGTGCTGGGACTTAACCCTTGCACCACCAGGGAGGCACAAGAAGAATGTGGGTTTTATTTTTTATTTATTTATTTTTTTAAAGATTTATTTATACAAGCACTGGGTACAGTCAGAAGCGCGGGAGGGTGAGAGAAGTCACCAGAGCCAGAGCGGGGAGCAGATCAGGCAGAAGGACCGAAGCACACTGCTGAGGGGAGCAGTGGGCGGCAGGAGAGGTCCGCGCGCCATGCGGGACCCTCCTCCCATGGCCGGGGAGCAGCCGGGGATCGAACCGGCGCCGCAGAGGCCGCGGGCAGCCTCGCAACCCAGCGCTCAACCGCTGCGCCACCGGGGAGGCCCCAAGAATGTGGGTTTTAGAGTCAGGTTTGGATTTGCCTTGTCACCCAAGGGTAAGATTATAGTCTTTCTGATCCTCAGCTTCTTGCCTATAAAATGGGAATAATACTGCTTGCCTCATAAGGTAGATGAAATGATTACGTGGAAAAAAGTGTAAACAAAATGCTTTTGAGCAGTGCCTGGTATGGAATGAAGTAGGTGCTCGCTTGCTCTTCTCTTTGTAAACCTCGAGTGGGAGCTACTGCTTTCAGAACAGTACATTTCCCTCTGGAAATAGACTACGTTATTTGTTAAGCTGCTCCAGTGGCCCAGTCAATAGACTAAGAATTATGGTCCCCAGAGTCAATCGACCTATTGTTATTAAATTGCCTTGGCCCTGCTAGTTTCTGGAGTTGTCATTTTGCACTGTAATTGATTTACAGTTTTCTCCTTATCCTTGCAGGTGTTGTTATTAGTTACTAGGGACACTAGATGGCCCCATTTTACCAAGTAACAGTGACTTTCACACAAGGCACAACTTATTCTTTTGACTTGTCCAGTGCTAAATCCAAAAATCAAAACCCAAAATAGATTTTTTTATTGCATGCATCAAGATAGCCATATATTCCAGCACATCGAAGAAATCCCTTTATATTTCTGTGTCTCTTTCATTTATAATTGGGTGAGTATAATGCTTAGAAATCACCCAAAAATTCACGTATTTGATTTGGTGCCATGGTTTTGGGGAACAAGAAAATTTGGAGTAGATTTCAAGGGAATTTTATTGGGATGGTAAAATGAAGTGTTTGAGGAAAGGTCAAATAAGTGTGGATTATGCATTTAAAGAATGGACAGGCAAGTCATGGTGGGCACTGACAATGAAGGGTTCCTAGGGAAAGCAGTTCTTTACCAAGAATAGAACAAGAAGAAAGGGACTTAAGGCCACAGGAGAGATGTGGGTTAGTTGCAAGAAAGAATTTCTGAAACCAAGAGTGTGCTATATCATGAAGGAAATTGTCTATTAAAAATTAATAATTAAAAATTAATAGGCAAGTCCTCAACATATATAGATCAGATTATTTGCTGTCCTGCTAGAATATGGAGGGATGGTCCCTCTCTTATAATAATGCTTATTGGAAGCCTGATCTTGGTTAGGATGATGCTCATTGCAGGCCATTAACTGAATTTAGTCTGGGATATGACTTAATGGGATAAGTAGCAATTTCAAAAGTATACCATTATATGTATGTGTTAATATTAGAGATTTGTAGTCACTAGATGATGAGCACAGGAGGAAAGAGAATCAGATGTCTTCCTTGACACTTAGATTTTGAACTTCTTATTTGTTACTTAGTGTATGATCCTCAGAATGTGCTTTTACATTGTTTGCTATTCATTATATATACCTGTAATATCTGGTAGGTCAATAGGAGAACTATCAGTAGTTCAGGTCCTCCAGTGAGAATGGTGCATTTAAAAAAAAACTAGCAACAACAGATTTTAGCGAAGACATGGAGAAGAAGGAACTCAATTACACTGTTGGTAGGAATGCAAACTGGTCCATCCACTATGGAAAGCTGTGTGGAGGTTCCTCAAACTACTAAAAATGGAGCTTCCATATGATCCAGCATTTCCACTCCTAGGAATCTACCCAAAGGACACAAAAATATTAATTCAAAAGGATACCTGGGCATTTGGGCTGTTTCCAAAGCTTAGCTATTGTAAACAGTGCTGCTATAAACATAGGTGTGCAGGTGCTCTTTGGAATTGATGTTTCTGTGTCCTTTGGGTAAATACCTAGGAGTGGAATTGCTGGATCATATGGAAGCTCTATGTTTAGTAGGTCAAAAAATCTCCACACAGCTCTCCATAGTGGTTGGACCAGTTTGCACTCCCACCAACAGTGCAGGAGAGTTCCTTTTTCTCCACAACCTCACCAACATTTGTTGTTGCTAGTTTTTTAATATGTGCCATTCTCACTGGTGTAAGATGGTATCTCATGGTAGTTTTGATTTGCATTTCCCTGATTACAAGTGATGTTGAACATTTTTTCATATGCCTGTTGGCCATTTGCATTTTCTCTTCAGAGGAAGATGTGGTACATATATACCATGGAATATTACTCAGCATTCAAAAAAGATAAACACATGCAATTTGCAGCAACATGGATGGCACTGGAAGGGATCATGCTCAGTGAAATAAGCCAAAAAGAAAAAGAAAAATACCGGATGGTCTCACTCATAGCAGGAATCTAGAAAACTTAAATAAGGGACCAGGAAAATGAATAACTATAAGAAAGTGAAAATCAAAATCAACAAAAAACTATGAACCAGAGACACTTTTTGGGGGGTGGGAGGCGGGAGGGGAGGGATTGGGGTCAGAATGGGGGGGTTGCAGTTGTATGGGGAATATAAAAATGAAATTTATTATAAAAAAATAAAAATAAAAAAATAAAAATGAACAATGATGTGAAAAATAAATAATTTTTTAAAATAAAATAAAAATTAAAAAACAAAACAACAACAACAACAACAACAACAACAAAAAGGATACCTGCACCTCTGTGTTTACTGCAGCACTTTTTATAATAGGTAAGCTATGGAAACAACCCAAAGGCCCAATAATAGATGACTGGATAAAAAATATGTGTTATATATACACAATGGAATACTATTCAGCAATCATGAAAGATAAACTCATGTCATTTACAGCAATATGGATGGAGCTGGAAGGGATTATGCTTAGTGAAATAAGCTAGAAAGAAAAAGAAAAATATCAGATGGTTTCATTTATAGGAGAAATAAGGGATCAGAAAAAAAAATAACAATAGTAATAAAAAAATTAGGCAACTATAAATCAGAGACATTCTGGAAGGAAAGGGGAGGCAGAGGGATCAAAACAGAGGAGGGAAGAACACAAGGGACTATGGTGATGGTACGAGGGCAAATTGGTGTGGGAATTTTATGGGGACGATACCTCAGAGGAGAAAGCAAACATTGTACAAAAACGAAGAATGATGTAAAAAAAAAAAAAAAAAGTTCCTTATGTAGTCTGATTACACACCATGTCCACAGGAGGGCGCCAGATAGTCCTTTACTTTATTCACAGACTCATCCAGCAGCCCTTGTGGAGTCCGGTTGGATGGGTCTGTCTTCTTCCTCTTTCTCTCCTATTCTGTCCATCTTCACTTCAGGGTCCCAGCTGCTTCTTTGGAATGAAACATACTTTTCATGTCCTTCAGTTCCTCTGAACAGGTGGTATGTAAGATACTAAAAATTTCCGTTCCTCTTTACAATATTTTTCTCATTGTTGGATTTAGCTGTATTATGCAAACAATACTTTATCTTTCCAAAAACCATTGACTAGGGAGGGGTGAGGTGGAGATAAAAAGAAATGACATTTTTAAAAACAATTTATTTTTTAATTCATTTATACATACAAGAACTCGGGTCCAGGGGCCTCCCCATTGGTGCAGCAGGTTGAGCTCAGCACTGTGTGGCTATCCACAGACTCTGCAGCGCAGGTTTGAGTCCCTGCCAGCCAGGGAGATACCCACATGGTGTGGCAGACCCCTCATGTCTCACCCACTGCTCCTCTCAGCAGTGTATTTCGGTCTGTCTGCCTGTTCTGCTCCCCGCTCTGTCTCTGGTGAATCCTCTCACCCTCCCCCCCACATCTCTGGCCTGTACCCTGGTTTTTGTATGTATAAATAGATAAATCTTTAAAAATAATGAAAGGTACTATAATATGCTATATAAATATACTATATCATAGGTAATGTGCTATAAAATATAGATGAAAAAAGAAAATGAAACTATTCACAATTCTACCACTTACAGATAATTCAAATCATATTTTGAAATGTTTCCTCTGTATAGCTACAGGGATTTCAAAAACAGTCAACTGTTTGTAGAAAACTAAATTGTAGAAAACTAAATCCAATTTAGGAGAGGTGAATTCAAGAATTGGTATGTAAGTCATGTGCCTGTGGACTATTGGGTGGAGAAAATTTGTTTTTAGGAAGAAAAGTAAAGGAGGGTTCAGGAAGAAAAATACTCTTGACCTCAAAGAGCGACAGAGACAGCAAGTGTGTCCTTCAGTGTCCTGTGCTGCTCCTGTCTCAGTTGCCAGGATTAGGCCGCTCACACCACAAGAGTGTGTCACAGGTGCTGGGAGAGGTTGCGGGCAGTTCAATAACCCCAACAGGTGGCTTCTCATTACTGGGAATCAAAGACCTCTGACTGGGGTAGTCTTCAGAGTAATGGGTACATAGTAATTATTTGCTATTAAACCAGCTAATAAATCATAACAGAGATAATTCTTAGACTGAGAAATACGATGGTTACCAGAGGGGATGAGGAACAGCATAGAAGAGATAGAGGGGGCAGTCTCATGGTGGGAGGGACAGTAGAACTTTGCTGGTGGATGAGGTGAGGCTAAATATTGTACTAAATCTCTTCTCAAGACTTATATCTTCCTTGGCCCTGCTCCAAATGAAATGACAAAAACTGTTTTTTCTCACTGACCTTACCATTACTTGTGCATTCTTCAGCCTTCCCAGCACAGTTCCTGTTGGTTTGTGCCAGCTCTTGCATTTAATCTTGATTATGGGTCCCTTTACCCCTTCGATGTCGTGTGTCCTAAATCTGAGCTTTCTCTCTACCCACATCAATCCTTACTCTTTTTCTTCTTTCCATGGGTAATTTCTAGAAATCATTTCAGAATTTTTTTTTAAAGATTTATTTATTTAATTATACAATAATGGGGGTACAGGCCAGATGTGGGGGAGGATGAGAGGATTCACCAGAGATAGAGTGGGAAACAGAACAGGCAGACTGACTGAAATACACTGCTGAGGGGAGCAGCGGGCGCAACAGGAGAGGTCTACCGCGCCATGTGGGACCCTTGCTGGCTGGAAGGATCGAACTGGCGCTGCAGAGGCTGTGGGTAGCTTCACAGTGTGGCACTCAACTGCCTGCACCACCAGGGGAGGCCCAGAATTTTGTTTTTGAAAGCCCCATTCTCCTGGTGTAATCTTCCTTGCAGAACCACCAACTATGGCCCCATAACTGTGTTTCCTGCCATACACTAAGAGGCTCACCTCGGCCCACGCCACTTCTCTCTTCCCTAATGGCCGTCACTTCAGGATGACAAAGTCCCTTTGTTCCCCAAGGTTCCTGTCACTTCATCCTCACCAAACATTTCTCCCATGTTGGTCCAGATGAGTGTTTCCTCATTATTTCCTCCACCTCTGAGGGATCATACTGTCAGGCTGAATTTGTCAGATGTACTTTCATAATAGAATAGCACATTGCCTTTCTAAGACCTTTGTAATCACTTTCCTAGCGCAGTGGGCAGCACGTCAATCTCATACAGACCTTTGTAGTATGTGATCATTTGTTCTTTTCTAAGCATTCATGAAGCAAGCTTGCAGAAATCCACCTGAGAGTAGAAATGAAAGGAAAGGAGCAAGCGTGTATCCTGAGCCGATGGAGAACAAGGCCACAGAGGCACATACTCTATGACTTTGGGTAAATTACTTATTTTTCTAAGTTTTGGTTTCCTCATTTGTGAAATGAGAATAAGAATACACAGCTCAAAGAATTTGTTATGAATTATAGACTGCTGCAGTCTTTTTGGGCACTCCTCTGAAAGGCAAATCTGTCTGCTCCTTTAATCTGGTTTTATGATTGCTTCACCACTCAGATAAAGTGGAAGTGATAATGTGCCACTGTCTGGCATAGAAGACAGGTCGATTCTACTTCCCTTTCCTAGGAAAACTTTTTCTAGGAGTCTTGAGCCACCACAAAATGAATGAAAATACGCAGGACTCTCTTAGTATAGAGTCTCGATCTGAGATACTCTTAGTTGAGCCCAACCTTCCAGCCTTATCCAGCAAGGTGACAAACATGTGAGTAAAGAATCTTGGACTTTCCATCCAGCCCACCTGTGTGACTCACTGGCTGTATTTAATGCCCTGGGGAACCAAGGAGTTGTCTGCCTGAGTCCTGATTGCATTCTCATGCCACTTAATCTTGACATACAGTAATTGCTGTTTTGATCTGTTTAGTAAGCAGCGATAGAAAACTGGACCAGCATTTGGTACCTGGAAGTGGGGTGCTGCATTAATAAACTCCTAAAGTATATGACTTTGGCATTGACCTGGAAAGCCTTGGGGAGCATGTTGGTGAAGGCCAGAAGTCCATTGAAAAGACAACAGGTGAAACTGGAAGGAGAGAGAGAAAATTGGTTTTGGAGACTAGAAAAATTGGGATCCTTGACGTGTAATGAAGGAAAAATTTGATAATACTATTGTAGTAATATGGAAAATAGAACATAAATCTAACTAACTGGAGGATTTGGCTAAGGAGATTTCCTGGCAGAATACTGAAGGTGCCAATTGGTTTCTTTGAGTCACTTATGATAAGGTATAGATAGACAATTAGCTAAAAAAAAAATTCTTTTTGCAATGGCCAAACAATTTTTAAAGAAAATATAAGGGACTTAATGAGTTTGAAAATAAAACTTTTTCTCATTCCCAATCTTTTCATTGGCAAAGGCTTTTGAAGTAAAAAATGACCTTCAGGTTAGATCATATCAATGATGTGACTGTAAGATTCCTTGTTAATATTCCAGAAATATTTAAGGACATGTAGTAAAGAAGTAGACAAGAAGGTTTCTAAGTAACTCACAACGTTCTGATTCAGCCAAGGCACAGAGGGACCTGTCTCAAAGAGCTTTGTGAGTACAGCTTTCATTTCGTGGCATGAACCCCAATAAAATGAATAGAACCTCCACAAAGCTTTAAAGAGAATTGAGTTGACAGAAGCATCATCAACTCTGGCTGAAAAGGAGATGACTTTCCCATGTCTCTGGTCCGAAGCACTTGAAGAAGGCCACTAAGCTGCAAACACAGGCCAGGTGCTCTGATAGAGGAAAGGGGATTCAGACAACAGAACCAAGAAATGTGGAGAATCAGTCCCAGGACCATGACTGGGCCCTAATCCAGGAATCAATGATGTTGACCAACTGCATTTGACAATGACCATGAACTGGGGAGTGCTAGGTGTCTCCTAGTCTTGCCTCTTTTTTTTTTTTTTTTTGTTAAGATTGATTTATTTATGCATACAAGAACTAGGGTATAGGCCAGAGGTGCGGGATGGGGGGTGGTGGCGCAAGGATTCACCAGAGAGTGGGGAGCAGAACAGACAGATCTACTAAAATACACTGTTGGGGGGAGCGGTGGGTGAGGCAGGAGAGGTCTGCTGCACCATGTGGGTAGCTCCCTGGCCAGGTATCAAACTCATGCTGCAGTGTCTGGCGATAGCTGATAGCGCGGAGATATTAACCCCTGTGCCACCAGAGAGGCCCAGTGGCTGAATTTCTGATACATGAATCATGAGATATAGTTAAATAGTTGTTTAGAGATGTTAAGTATTGGGATTATTTGTTACAGATAACTGGAACAGAATCATGAGTATTAAATAAGTTTTTTTTTAAAGATTTATTTATTTATTTATACAAGCACTGGGTACAGTCAGAAGCGCGGGAGGGTGAGAGAATTCACCAGAGCCAGAGCAGGGAACAGAACAGGCAGACTGATGAAGAAATATACTGCTGAGGGGAGCAACAGGCGGCAGGAGAGGTCTGCGCGGCATGTGGGACCCTCGCCTGGTGGCCGGGGGTGCTGCAGAGGTTGCGGGCAGTTTTGCAACCCAGCGTTCAACTGCTGCGCCACCGGGGAGGCCCTAAATGAGTTTCTTAAGCACTAAACACAGTGTCTAGAACATCAGTAGTACTCAAAATATGTTAGTTCTTACGAATGTTATTCTGATTCTCCTTATTCCCCTCAAAACATTTCCTTTACACCAAGTACCATGACCAGCATTCATTTTTCACCAAAGATTCATTGGGTGTCTAATGTGCACATTGTGTTGGGCTGGGTGTTGTCATGTCACAGCTGCTATGGCCTGCATCCAGTGAGGACTGAGCTCAGAGCATGCCTTCATGGGGAAGTTGCATGTAAAACACCTGACTGTATTCGATGGTCCACTATGGCAGCCCTGTCAACTAGCTGTGGGCACAGCTTGCACTGTATTAATTTCCATTGGTGGATATGTTGTTTTGAGGTGATGCACAGTTATTTCATGTGCTAT
Organism: Talpa occidentalis; assembly: GCF_014898055.3. Lineage (NCBI taxonomy): Eukaryota > Metazoa > Chordata > Mammalia > Eulipotyphla > Talpidae > Talpa > Talpa occidentalis. The sequence goes on along the minus strand of NW_023601104.1, from coordinate 50,310,593 downwards.
GACTTGTCTTCCCAATGGGAGTGTCACTTTCTGAGGGTTGGGATCTTGAGTTCAGTGGCCTTTTGTCTTTGCTCACAGGGCTTTATTGGGGCCATGTGCTTGAAAATATTTGAGTGATTTGGAGCTCTCAATAAAGTGCCTGGAATTTCTTACATGAATCTGACGGGAAAGAAATATCCTGTTGTTCGTGAAATTCCTGATTATTAAAAGATAAATCCTTAGAGAAAGGCCTTGGAGACCAGAGATCTGGCCTTGAAAGCCTTCTTTTTTTTTTAAACTTTCTCCATGGTTTCTCTTCAGAACTGAGGCTTCCTTAGGATGGTAGGAACTTTTATTTTCATTTCTTTTGTGAATTTTCAGGAGAAGTATTTTTGGCCGGCCCACCGGGGGCCTAGATGCTGCTAGTGCCGGCTAGACAATACCTCCACTGTCTTTGCATCACCTCTTTCCATGTGGTGGTGCACAGGTACTTTGTTCTTTTTTAAGAAGGAAGGGGTTTTTGATAGGAGGTAGGGGCCAGGAATCAAGACCACAGAAGGAGGAAGGAATAGTATGGGGTTTTCCCTCTTATAGCCCTGTGAACTGTGTTGAGTCCTTGTGGTTAGAGAAGCAAAGCCCTTAAACAGATGGGACTCTTTAGAGACTTGGGAAAATTCTATGCAAGTGAACAGAACTGTTCAAGAGAGACTTGGCCAAACTCTGGGCACAAGCAGAACTGCTTCAGTTTTCAGGAGACAAAGTGTGGCACGGAGAGTGGCAGGAAGCCATTCTCCTTGCCCCTACCCAGATTCTTTTTTTTTTTTTAAATATTAAATTTTATTTTTATATTCCCCCATACAATTGCAAACGCCCCATTCTGACCCCAATCCTTCCCCTCCCACCCCCCACCCCCCAAAAAGTGTCTCTGGTTCATAGTTTTTTGTTGATTTTGATTTTCACTTTCTTATATTCATTTTCCTGGTCCCTTATTTAAGTTTTCTAGATTCCTGCTATGAGTGAGACCATCCGGTATTTTTCTTTTTCTTTTTGGCTTATTTCGCTGAGCATGATCCCTTCCAGTGCCATCCATGTTGCTGCAAATTGCATGTGTTTATCTTTTTTGAATGCTGAGTAATATTCCATGGTATATATGTACCACATCTTCTTGATCCAGTCATCTATTTTTGGGCATTTGGGTTGTTTCCAAAGCTTAGCTATTGTAAACAGTGCTGCTATAAACATAGGAGTGCAGGTGCTCTTTGGAATTGATGTTTCTGTGTCCTTTGGGTAAATACCTAGGAGTGGAATTGCTGGATCATATGGAAGCTCTATGTTTAGTAGGTCCAGAAATCTCCACACAGCTCTCCATAGTGGTTGGACCAGTTTGCACTCCCACCAACAGTGCACAAGAGTTCCTTTTTCTCCACATCCTCGCCAACATTTGTTGTTGCTAGTTTTTTTAATATGTGCCATTCTCACTGGTGAGAGATGGTATCTCATGGTAGTTTTGATTTGCATTTCCCTGATTACAAGTGATGTTGAACATTTTTTCATATGTCTGTTGGCCATTTGCATTTCCTCTTCAGAGAAGTTTCTTTTTAGCTCTTCTGCCCATTTTTTGACTGGATTATTTTCTTTGTTGTTGCTGAGTCTCATCAGCTCTTTGCAGATTTTTGTGATCAGTCCTTTATCATTAGTGTTGGGTGCAAAAATGTTCTCCCAGTTGGTGGGGTTTCTCTTTGTTTTTGTTATTGTCTCTTTTGCTGTGCAGAAGCTCTTTAATTTGATGTAGTCCCAGCTGTTTATCTTTCTCTTCACTATCACTGCTTTGGGTGATGTGTCTGTAAAGATGTCTTTGATGTGCAAATCCCGTAGTGTTTCGCCTATATTTCCTTCTATGTATTTTATGGTTTCAGGTCTTATGTCTAGTTCTTTAATCCATTTTGAGTTGATTTTTGTGTATGGTGTGAGGTAGTGGTCAAGCTTCATTCTTTTGCATGTAGCGACCCAGTTTTCCCAGCACCATTTATTGAACAAACTTTCTTTGCTCCAATGCATAGTCTTTGCTCCTTTGTCAAAGATTAGTTGACCATAAATCTGTGGGTTTATTTCTGGATTTTCTATTCGATTCCATTCTACCTGCCAATCATGAAGTGTTTCAGAATATAAAGGAGCCATTGCCATGTTTTGGGGAAAGGAGAGTCTCTTTAACAAATGGTGCTGGGAAAACTGGACAGTTACATGTAAAAGAATCACTCTCCAACTCCCGGCACGAAAATAAATTCTAACTGGATGAAACACTAAGATATAAGACGTGCAACAATAAAAGACATAGAAGCAAACATTGGCAGTATGTTTCATGACATCAGCAATAAAGATGTTTTTGGAGACCTGCCCTACCCCCTTGCCAAAGGAAATAAAAGCAAAAGAAAACAGTTGGGATTACTTCAAATTGAAAAGTTTTTTGCACAATGGAAGAAAATATCAGCAGATTAAAAAGATATCCTACTGAGTGGGAGAAAATATTTACACACTTCGTAATGAAGATGGGGTTAATATTCAAGATATATAAAACTCTTACTCGTTTTAACAATAAAACCCCAGACAAACCAATTAATAAACAGATCTGGACAGTTCACCAAGGAAGATACCCAGAAGGCAATAGACACATAGAAAAATGTTCATCATTGCTTTCAATATGAGGGACAAAGCACAATGAGATATCATCTCACACCTCTGACTGGCACATATTAAAAAGCCCCCCAACAAGTGCTCGGGAGAATAAGAAGAAAGAGAAATTATTACACTGGTGCGGCCATTTTGTAAGTGATTTGAATTTACCTTACAAAGCTAAAAATGGAAATACCCTCAGACCCAGAAATCCCAATCTTGGGGTCCAAAAAAATAAGAAACCATCAACTAAAAAAAAAAATAGGCTCCACTATGATTATCTGTAGTGTTACTTGCAATAGCTAGAGCATGGAAACAACGTGCCCCTGACAGAGGACTAGATCAAGAAGGTGTGGTATAGCCACACTATGGAATGCTGCTCAGCTATAAGGGAGAGCAAAGTATCACCATTTACAGCAAAGTGGAAGGAACCAGAGGGATTTATGTGAGTAAAGCAAGTCAGAATGTCAAAGACAAATATTGGACATTTACGTAGTGAAGGTCTTGACAAAGCAAAACACTTTAACCAATGTCAGTAAACAAAGTGAGGTTTGTTAGGTTTGGAGGGAAGGGAGGGAGGAAGGGTCAAAGGGGGAGAAGGGGCAGTGGTAGGACAAAACCAGTGGGGGGAAAATGTGTCAGTAACTCCTTCATAGAACTTCAGACTTCAAGCCAGGCCAGGAACAAGGGTAGGGAAGATTGGAAAGTTAAAGGAAAAGAACTCTTAGTTCAATCACACAGAATATGCTTCTTGAACTTTTCCCACTATTAGAAAAAAAATAATGAAAATTGACAATAAAGCTACAAAGAGGTAATTTTCAATTTCAATTGGTCTTTCTGAATGCTGCCTGTTTGGTCTCTTGTGAAGGATAAATTACATTTGAAATGAAATCTTTTAAACGAGTTATCTTTTGGGTAGTTATTTTGCACACCTTTAAAATGCATTTTAGTTATTTGTGGGGGGTGGGGCAGAGAGAATTCTGAAGAAATTGAGAAGAAAATAATTTCAGGAGGTAATGGATGAACTTGGTCTGGAAGATTAATCAGAGCAGCGTGTGAGAGTGGCAAATGCATAACAGGAGTAGAACTAAATATCTGATTGTAATTAAAACTTTAGGTTTCTAATAGCTGCATGAAAGATATTTTAATAAACGTGAAATGCACTTTCTAAATGGCACGCTAACTTTTAATGACTTGGGTGTTTTGTTTGATTAGTAACCTGGACTGTTAAATTAAAGCCAACTGCAAGTGCATGATAAAATATTGATGGTTTCAGGCAAATGGATTGGGGGAGTTATGCTTGACAGATTTTTTGTATCATTAAGGATTTTAACTGGTGGAAAATATATATTGCTGGTGCTTAAAGATAGTTAAAGAGGATCTTCCTGTTTATGTGACCTCGTTTTAATTTTACAGTAATAATAAGGGGGAAATCTGAATTATTCACAGATGGTTGGTCAAGAGAGGTCACTTAATTAAAAAAGTGTTTTTTTAATTACACCTGTTTCACATTCCTGGAATAGGAAATTAAATATTTTGAAGCATTTGATTATTTCTGTTTCATAGAGTATCTGGACTTTTGCTGACTCTTGTGAAGACCTGAAATTGTTGTGTGTGAAGCTTTTACTTCTTTATGGCAGGGAGTTTTGTTTTAAGAAATAAGGTTCTAAAATATTTTTTTCATTGATAGCTTTAGAAATAATATAAGAAGACATTATTCTGTGGGTATGTGAATATGTGGATATATATACACACACATGTATTCTTATATATGCAGGACAAATTCTAGAAGGATGCATAAGAGAATATGAGCTGTGAGGCCTGGTTACTTCTAGGGAGTTGAGCTGTAAGTCAAAAAGAAGGGAGATTGTGTTCTTTATTTTTGAGAAGTAGAATATACTTTGTAATCAAAATGCCTTAGTTTTAGAAAAATTTCCCTTTGGAACCCAGACTTATCTGGGTAATATAGCCTTACAATATAGTAATAATGTAATGTAATATAATATAATATAAGTATCATATCATATCATATCAGTTCCTTTTCATGTCCTCCATAATAGAGATTTTTCCTGATTCTGTCAGATGATATGGTTACTTTTAAAGAGTGAGAAACTAGGATCAAGTAAGTTCCCTTACTTCCATCCCTCCAACCATTCCTCCATCCTGAAATATTTAGTGTTTAGCATCTCTTACTACTTCTTGAGTCTAAGTAAATAGTAACTCTTTTAAAGATAGACCTCAGTGGCATTTTCAAAGTATCTTTACCTCAGGTGGGACTTTGGTTATGTGAAGAAAGGAAAAAGATGAAACTTTGAGAAGATGGAGGAATTTTGCAGAGGGCCTAAGGACAAAGATTCGGGGGACCCCAGACACTGTGTGGCAGAATATTCCTCCCATGGGGTAACCCTAGTAATCTTCTTGATTACTGAGAGACTTGCAAAGTGCTGGAGGGACAGACCCTTCAGCTCTGCCCCCAAGTGCTAATATTGGTGCTGACTTTTGGGAACGTGTTCAGTAGTATGAATTTGAAAAGAACAGAGATATTCGTGAACAGCATTACACACACACACACACACACACACACACACACACGTCTAACCTTCTCTCCCATAGCTTGTTTCTCAAGTAATTGAACCTCAAGGGAGTAAAGCCTGTAAAATTAGAGTTTTGCCACTTATTGTATTGCTCTGAACTTCTAGTTTCTGTACCTTTCTCAGCCTCTTGACTGTAAAATGAAGATATCTGCTCTGTATCAGTGTTTTTCAGACATAAACTAATCCTGATGCTAATCCTGAACTACTATATTAAAATGTATTGAGGTTTTTTTTTTAACTACTTCTAAGGAATTGCGGTTGTTTGCATTTGATTTTTAAATAGGTAATTTTCATAACAATTAGTAGTAACAATAATAACTGGTATAATTTATCAAGTATTCACTGTGTGAAGTAGATTCACATACATTATCTCTCTTAATTTTTTCCCGTAACCCTATGGAGTGGACTGTCTTACAGCTGGAGAGACTGAGGCTTAGAGAAGTTGAGTGACTTGTTTGTCAATAATAGAGGCAGAGATTAGAACCCAAAGTATTAGACATGTGTGCATATGTATTTATGCAGTTATTGGGGTTTAGGTGCTTATCTTGTTTCTGTCAAACTCAACATGCAGCTTCCATTTCATTCAAGATGGCCATCCCGCTGGCCAAACCTGGGTTTCATGGGCAACTTGATAGAAGGGAATTTGGGGAAAGTTAGTCTCTATTCTGGTTAGTTATGAGTCCCACTAAGGTTTTGGGTTTTTTAACTCCTAAGAAGGAGGGGAGAATGGATATTAGAAGAGTAGCAATATTTTTCTCATCTATTTTGTAAGATTTGTAAATTTATGCTTGTAAGCTTTATTATGTCAAAAAATACCAGTATTAGTGAAAGCTTTTTAATAAACTCAGCTATCCAACCACAGAAAAAGGAGTGAGCTATTTTTACTAGTGGTCATTCAAATAGACCGTGGTGGACAGCACTGTTGTACACTGTACAGGTGTATTAAAATAATATTACATATTATTTAGTATTGTGCAAGTGTTGCACAGTCTTCTGTTTCTTCCAATTTGGAAGTTCTGTAGCTCGATTAAAACTGCCTGGTGGCGATACAGAATATGTTGACCTTACAAACATAGGCACGTGTGAAACCATAAACAAATTCTTGAACACTCCCGTGCAGAATGTTATTGATAGATTTAGATTTAGATTTGAATTTCTAAACTTATACATCACATGCTGAGCTTAGCATCATCCCCATTTCATCTTAAGCCACATTACCTGCTCATTTTCTAAAGATGCTACCCCTGCTTTTTCAGGTTCCACATTAGAAATTTTGACCCATTTCTCCCCATTACCTTCATTGACCAAACTATCATCAACATTGGGTAGATTTTGCTCTGTCAGCAGGTTTTTCTATTTTCCAGCCCTTCTTCATTCCTTCTGCTGCCCCAAAGGTCAAACTCTCATCTTCATGTGTCTGAACTGCCATGCTGATTTCTAATGACCTGCTGTGTCCAGCTGGAGAACCCTCCAGTCCAGCCTTCTCATTGTGACATGCTGATTCATCTCCCATGGGCTTCACAGGATGCATCTTACCTATCGATATTCTGCCCATGTGCATATGGAGCTACATATGGACCTTTGTTTCTCTCTGTGCATAAAACCTCTCGCACCCAAGATCTTTAATTCATAAATTCTCTAATTTATAAAAGTAGAGTTGCTATAATTCAGGCTCCTGGCCTTTTCTATGATTTGTATTTCTGTCCAGAGCTAAGTATAACCTCTGTGTATCCTCACACCACAAATAGGCTTTTCAATGTTTCAACTAAAGCCGTCTCTAGCACCTGGGACCATTTTCATATGGTAACACATTTCTGATGTCCTCGTGGTCATTCCTGGAGAAAGGAGAGAATGATGCAGGAAGCGGAATGGAGATGGTTTACTGCTTGAGCTTCAGATTAACACAGACCTAGAGTCAAATTCCTATTCAGTTAGCTCTGTGATCTCTTCACTTCCGTGATCTCTCAGTCACACTAGCTAGCTCTGTGGTCTTGCCATTCACACTGACTAATTATATGATCTTGAGAAAATTTCTTAATGTCTTTGAATCCCAGTTTTCTCATTTATAAAATGGGGGTAAGGTTGTTATAACCATGGTTAAATGAGAATAACATATAGTGGGCCTCCCCTGGTGGCGCAGGCGGTTGAGCGCCGAGCTGCGAAGCTGTCCGCAACCTCTGCAGTGCTGGTTCGATCCCGGCCGGCCGGCGAGGGTCCCACATGGCGAAGCAGACCTCTCCTGTCTCGCCTGCTGTTCCCCTCAGCAGTGTATTTCATCAGTCTGCCTGTTCTGTTCCCCGCTCTGTCTCTGGTGAATCCTCTCACCGTCCCACGCATCTGGCCTGTACCCCGGTTCTTGTATAAATAAATAAATAAAGCTTAAAAAAAAAGAATAACATATAGAATGTCATTAGAATGGTTCCTGGCATATGGCAAGCTCAGAAAATAATTACTATAATGGTGTGTTTCTAGGGAGGTCCATCAGGCTGACTAAGTTCACTTAAGATGCTGCCTCCTAAACACTAGTGTCATGGTGGCTAACATTCAAATTTGGGCCTCAGCAAAAGGCAAATTGCTGTAGGTCATGAGTCTCTTGGACTGCTGTGAATGTTTAAATCCACAAGGGCCAGAAGTTTAGTAAGCTTCTGTGATCCCCTAGCTTGTGGGCTGGTGTTGGATCTTTACAGAGGCTCAGCAGATGATTTATTGATTCATGGTGGGGATGGCAGGGAGAGTGAGAGCAGAGAGGACAGCTAGACTGCTCAGTGCCCTTCTAGCACCAACATGTAAATTCCACTTTTGCTCTGCTTTGGAGCACAACTCGATCTGCTCTGTGAGGAAGCTGCACATGGCCTTCTCACAAGATTTTATGAATGAGGGTGAAAAGTGGAGGAAAGCCAAAGACAGCAGCTGGGCTATTCTCTCAGACTGTGAAAGACTGAAAAATCTTTATGGAATGGGTTTTGGATTTATCGGGCACACTGCAGCAAGGATAAGTGTTGTCCAGCTTTCCCTTCTCCCACCTCCACTCCTGTTCTTTTTGTGAGTCTGGGGAGGGAGCATTGCCTTGAGCACAGGCCAGGGGTGCCTAACACAGGCCCAGGGGTGCCAGTGCAGGCAGAGAAAAGGAATGCCCTTCTCCCCAGGCCTCCAGTCCAGACAGGGTAGGACATATGGCAACTGCAGAGAGAATAAATGTGTGTGCATGTGGCGCGGGACTCCAAACAAAGTCCCAGTCGTGACAGGGTCATAGAATGAATCAGAGATGAATCAGGGTCACAGAATCAGAGATTCTGGCTAGTGTGTATGGCAAGTGTGACTATCCTGTGGAAGGAGTCCCCATGGGCCACGCGGAGGGGTGATTCTGAGGATCAGATTAGCTGTCATCCACGGGAAGGCTAGTAGCAGGAGGGCCTGGGTACCAGGCTGGGCATCACTGGAAAGATGGAGGTTGGGGAAGAGAAAGGAAAGATCAAGAATTGGGGTAGTTGCCCTGCAGTGAGGTCAGATTTATTTTAGTCACCAGCACAGTTAGGTGAGTTTGTTCTGTTTTTATCTTTCACTTGGGGTGGGGGGTGGGACAGGAAGAGTCCCTGAATACTTTGAGATGACATTTGTGTCATAAAGCCCTATGATATTTGTGATTTATAAAAAAGAAATATTGGTTATCTAGATGATCAAATATATATTTCTCACATAAATGTGGTTTTCATCCATGGTTCTTGGATCACAGCTGCTCCCTAAAGTCTTGGAATTTCCTAAGTGTTGAGCATGGTAAAGGTGTCTTGTTGCTGTATTAATGAGGCAGCTTTGGGGTTCCACCAAAGGGAGCTAGTTACCAGGGGAACCAACCCTGTGGTTTGAGGGTTGGAATTTACAGGGGGGAGGCACTGGAGATTGGGTTCAATCACCAATGGTCAATGAATGAATCAATCCTGTCTATGTAATAAACTTCCATAAACCCCCTCCCCCAAAATGGTGTTCAGAGAACTTCCGGATGGGTGAACAGGTGGAGTTGCTGGGAGAGTGATGCCCCTGGGGAGACCAGGAAAGCTCTGCACCTTTCCTCATGCCTTGGCTGTGCATCATTTCCATCTGGCTAATACTGAATTATATCCTTTCATAATGACCCGGTGATCCAGTGAGTGAGGTGTTTCTTTGAGTCCTGAGAGCTGTCTAGCGCATTCATCACATCTGAGGAGGTGTCCTGGGAGCCTCTGATTTACAGCCCATTGTCAGAGCACAGGGCTTGCAACTGAGTGAAGTGGAAGGCAGTCTTGAGAGGTTGCCCCTTTTCCTGTGCAATATTTGATACTGCCTCTGGGAAGACAGTCTCAGAATTGAGCTGAATTGAGTTACATCTCAGACACTCTTCGTCTGTCCACGTATTGCTAGTTGGTTGGTATGGGGAAAGCCGCACACACACCTATAGTGGAATTGGGTAGAGGGACCCTTTCAGTCCCAAACCCTCACTTCCAGCCTTCCTCATCTGAGTACATTCCTACACCCCTTTCCCTGACCCTCTGTGACTTTTTTCCTGGCTAAGAGCTGGCTCCATTTACACACTGAGCAGTGGATCAGCCACTGAGGGACCGCCAGTAGGAGGCTGGGGTTGGCATGTCAGGCACAACCTACCCAGTGCTCTGACCTCCTCCCTCAGGCAGCCTTTCCAGAGCCTTGAACATCAACAGCTTTGAAGCAGAAAAGAAACCCCACTCTTCCTTCGAGACCCCTTTTGTAATAGTGCTTTCCTCTGCTTGGTTGCATTAGTTACAATTTTATCAGCTTCTCTTACAAATTTTTTCCTCCTATTGTCATATGAAAAGAGAGAATATCTCTTGGAGATGTTTGCTTCCCTCAAGAAACAAGAAAGAAAATAATCTGATTTGTTCTTATTCTGGAAACCTCAATTGCTCTTACAGGCTTAAAAAGAATCAGATGAGGTGTTGTGAAACAAACAAAAAAGAAAGCCCATTTTTTGTGGTTGTTCAGTGACTTCACTGAAAGAATAAGTAAGAAACTCCTTCTCCTCATGCACACACTGTTTCAAAGCTCTCAGTGTTCTTTGGGCCGCGAGAGTGAGTAGGGTTATGGACTCTGGCCAAAAAACCAACCAAACAAAAACATTCTGAAAACCAATACAGAACAGTAACAGCCATGATGAAATTATGAGACCAAACCAGAAGGGGGCAGTCTGACACAAGTGAATAGAGGTTTAGAGTCTAATAAAATATCAGAAATGACTCTTTGAGACAACAAAGACTAAAACTGTGCTAAGAGCTGTAAATCTTGCATGCTAAATTCCTGTGCAAGAGCCAGTCATGGTTGTATCATAATTAAACATGCTACTAAAACATAAATCCTTTACCGATAAGTTCCTGGCTGAAAAGGGGGCTGAGAATTGTGGTTGACTCCAGTGTCTTCCAAACTTACAAGGCAGTGGGTGGAGAAAGAAGATGACTTGTCTGTATTATGTATTAGTTTCTTAGGGCCCCCCAAACAAGTTGCCACAAACTGAGTGACTTACTCTCTCAGTTCAGGAGACTAGAAGTCCAAAGTCAGGTTTTGGCAGAGCCAAGCTCCTTCTAAAGTCCATGAGGGAGAATACTTGCTTGGTGCTCCTGGCAGGGGCCACCGTTCCTCCAGTTTCTGCTTCTGTTTTCACATGGTGTTCTAGCTGTGTCTCTGTTTTCGTATGGTTATCTTATACATATACCAATTTTTTTGATGAGGGGCCCGCCTATTCCAATATGACCTTATCTTAATTATATTAGCAAGGCCCCTGTCTCCAAGTAAGGCCATATTTTGCAGTACTGGGAATTGAATTTTGTCCATATATTTTTTTCTGGAGGGGAGGTAATTCAACACATAATAAGTATTAGATATTTTTGAGTCACTTGGACTCTGCCATGGGACCTGTTACTGTTCATGGCTTCTCCCAAAGGGCCAATCAACATAGGCTCCTCCAGAAATTCTGGCCCTTATCTAGACCAATTATACCAAGGATGGAAATGGCATTAATATTTGTTTAGTGTCTACTAAGTGACGGGCACTTTACAAAAGTTATTTTCAACTCAACAATTTCTTGTCACAAACACGACTATTTACTCATCCACACTGCCAACTAGGGTGGATGTCCTGCAATGCCTGGTCTTCCTACTTTCAAATTTGCCATCTTGGATTGGCCATCTATTGCTAAATGACAAATTACCCTGAAATGTAGAGCTTTAAAACAACAAGCACTTATTATCTCATGGTTTCTGTTGGCCAGGAACCCAGGCACAGCTTAGGAGTGCCCTCTGACTTAAGATCTTTCAAGAAGCTGTAATCAAGGGGTTAGCTGAGCTGTAGTCATCTCAAAATGCCACTGGAGGAGGATCTGCTTCTAAATTCACTCACTGGGCTGTTAGGCCTCTCTGACTACCGGTTGGAAATGTTAGTTACTGTTATATGGCCTTTCCTTTGTACTATTCCCCATATGGCAGCTAGCTACCCAGATGGAGGACTGAGAGAGAGCAAAAGTAGGAGAGGGTGCAAAGTAGTAGAGGGTGCGTAAGAAAAAAGTCACAGTATTTTGTCACCTAATCATGGAAGAACCATAACATTACTTTTGCAGTATTCTATTTTAGTCATCAGGTCAAGCCCACACTCAAGGGGAGGGAATTATACAAGGGCATTGTATGGAAAATTCCCTTCCTTGTGTGTGTTTCTCTCTTACTGGCACAATACTACCATACCCTACTTTTTAGATACAAGATTTGTAGATTTTCTACACAATGAGAAATTCTGTGACACCATTTTATTGTCCTACAATTTAACTCAATTCTAACACCATCTACCTGGAGACAGTGTAAGATCCCACAAATTAAGGGCTAAGCCCCAGAAGTCAACAGCCCCTCCTTAGACTTCAGATGCTAGTCACAAGCCCACGTTGTCATCTGTGATTTTGACCAGCCAACTGTAAATCTGAGGTTCTCTTCTCCTCTTCTTTGCTAGAGATGGGCACTCAAGAAAACATTTACCTACTAGATTACTGGTGTGTTATAAAGGGATATAACCCAGAAACAGCCAAATGGAAGACATACATAGAACGAGGTGTGTGGGGTGGGTGCTGAGCTTCCATTACCTCTCCCAGGCACTATTTTCCCAGCACCTCCATGTGTTCACCCACCCAGAAGTTCTCTGAAATTTGTCCTTTTGGGGTTTATGGAAGCTTCATTACATAGGCATGAATGATTAATACTGGTGATTGAAATCAATTTCTAGCTCCAATCTTGGGAAGTTGGAGTTAGGGGGCTGGGACTGAAAGTTCCAACACTCCAATCAAAGTTGGCTCCCCTGTCAACCAGTTCCCCATGCAGAAGTTACCGAGGGGTTTTCCCAAAGTCATCCTGTTAACATAAACTGAGGTGTGATTGAAAGTGCTTGTTATGAATAGTAAGAGACACCTTTATGCTTTCGGCACTTAGGAAATCCCAAGGGGTTTAGGAGCTCATTGGCTGGAACAGGATGACAACCTAATATATATTTCTTAATATGAATGACAATATCACAGGCTGGCACAGGAAGAAGCTGGAGTTGCTGAGAATCATTTTAAAGACCATCTACCACCTCCTCCTATAGATTATTCATGAAACAGCTACCAGAGCAATCCAGTTAAAATGTAAATCCTTCACAAAATTCCCCTCACTTAAAAAACAAATATTATGTCCTTCTCTTAACCAAAGTTTTTTTTTTTTTTTAAGTTTTATTTATGCATACAAGAACTTATACAAGGCCAGAGGTGGGTTGTGCGTGAGGATTCACCAGAGACAGAGTGGGGAGCAGAACAGGTGGATTGACTGAAATTGCTGAGGGGAGCAGTGGGCTAGACAGGAGAGGTCTGCGCCATGTGGGTCAGCTCCCTGGCCACAGATCAAACTCAGGCTGCAGTAGTTGCTAATAGCTTCATAGTGCTGAAGCTCAACCCCTTACCACCAGGGAGTCCCTTAACCAAAGTTTTAATGCTTGTGTGGAAAACAAAGTATAAACAAAACTGTACTTATAATAACAGTGTTGATGATCATTGTCTTGGGTGGTAGCTCATGAACAGCTATTTTTATTTTTTATCTTTATTTGCTATTGTTCTTCTAATAAACAATTCATACCTTTATAATAAGGAATATTAAATATTTCTATTAAGATACTTATAAAAATTGAATATAGAGTATGCTTTTAAGGGTATGAAAATACACACAAAAATTGGAGAGGATATTAAAATAGCAATGATATTCACTTTGGATATTTTCTTGCTCTTTTGTACTTTTTAGGTTTAAAAAGTCTGACATTTGTATTTTACTTTAAGTATCTACTACATTTATAATTGTGAAAAAAATCAAAAAGGTCTGAGGTGAGTTTACATATTAATAGTAAAAAATTCACCTTGTGTTTTGTTCAGTGAATTCTTTTGAAATTCATGAGACACAAGACTGCTGATTGCTAGCCTAGGGAGAGATGAGTGGTTCTAGAAGCAGTAGGCCAAGGCAGTGGGTGGCAGCATATTCCGCCAACTTGGTGGCGCATCCCAGGAGATCATTCTACCCAGACCAGGGACAGCTTTCAGTGGCTTCTCAGCCATCAGAGAGGGCTTGGGTTCCCTCCTACAAGAGCTGCCAGTGGGTTTTCTATTGAGCTCTGTCTCATTATCACAGCACAACTAGGATTCTGTTTTGCACACCAAGAAGCAAGAGCTTCTTATTGTCTTGCTTTCTTTGGTTCTTCTGTGTTTTCCTGCAGCTCAGCTCATCTATATAATACCTCAGAGGGCCCCCACTGGAGACTGACTGAGACCTTGCAATTCTTTTTTTAAAAGATTTTTGAGTACAAGAACTGGGGTGTAAGCTAGAAGTGGGGTATATGTGTGAGAGAGAGGATTCACCAGAGACAGAGTGGGGAGCTGAACAGGTGGATTTCACAGAAATACACTGCTGAGGGGAGCAGCGGGTGAGACAGGAGAGGTCTGTTGAGCCATGTGGGTCAGCTCCCTGGCTGGGAATTGAACCAGAATTGCAGACCTTGCAATTCTTATGTGGCAGGACTAGATTTTCTTATCCATTCCATTTTCCTTCCTGTCTCATCTCCTTCCTTTTACTTGGCAAGGACAAGATCTTTAGGAAGACAAAGGAAGGGAGAATACAGAGATTTTGTTGGGATAATAATATTGTGACCAGAAAAGCTGTGAATTGAGGACGATCCCACTTCCCCACTCTGGTTACAAGTACTGGGCCCCCCTCAGTCACGAGAGACCTCTTTCTCCAGGTCCCTTGAATCCAAAGACACTTGACTGCAAAGAAAAACAATCATTGGAAAAGAACCTTTATATGGCTTTATCAAGTCACTAAGCTACTTCTGTCTATTTATTCCAAATAAAGATATACAAAAGAATGTTATTTTAAACCACGACGAAGAGTGGGGAATTGGAACACTGCTCTGTGTATGTGCTTTCTTCTTCCTGCCTGGAGATGTTAGTAAACAACAGAGCTTCAAGATTTGGGATTTGTGCTTTTTATTTACTCAGTAGAGTATTTTCCAGATTGTGGTATGTGTACCACTGCGATATTTTCATGTGGTACATGGATGAACATTTTTTATTTTAATAGTGATGTGTTTGTTTTAATAAATATTTGAGAAACATACCCAGCATAGCAAACCCATGATTAGTGGATATTATTGTATATGAAATATAATTTAAGTTTTAAAAATAATTTCTAAGTTAATAGCAGAACACTTAGTGACTGGATAAAGCAAGGATTGGAATGGCAGCATGGGAAAAGCAGTGTGACTCGATGTGGCCAGTGTTGCCAAGAGAAGGTTCGTTGTTTTGTAGACATTCTACTCTAAAGAACTCAAAAGATCTAAAGCTTCCTTACCTGGATGGGGTCAGGAGCTCTGCTCACAGATTCAGTCTTCCCTGTGTTGGAGCTGGGGTTCTGGGGGTAGATCAGAGATGGGGAGGGAAGCCTGAGGAGCTCCAAGTGTGGGAACGACAGAGGTGGAGATCAGAGAGAGACAGGGAGACAAGATACTGCCCCGTCTCAACCCCATCCCCACTTTGCTATATGAGGTAGATGCTAACTGAATTTCCAGATGACTGGTAATGCTCGTGTTACCATCTGTTCTACAGGTGGGTGGGAGATAACTTACAGCAAAATACCCTGATAATGTACTGAACCCACAAGTCCTCCTAAGCAGTAGGAGCATGGTCAGCTGTGGGCAACCCAATGGGGACCCTCTAGGGTAATAATTATATAGAAGAATTGTTCACCGCAGCTGCAGGAGAACAGAAAAATGAACCCAGAGAAAGTGAAACAACAAGAGCATCTGGTAGGTCTCACTCCAGTATTTTAGCTTGAAACCTCCAGAGAGGCTGGCTTTCTCCTTTCTTATAGCTGTATGTTTATATTTATTTCAAATTATGATGCAAATATCCAATAGCACAC
Organism: Talpa occidentalis; assembly: GCF_014898055.3. Taxonomy (NCBI): domain Eukaryota; kingdom Metazoa; phylum Chordata; class Mammalia; order Eulipotyphla; family Talpidae; genus Talpa; species Talpa occidentalis. The sequence continues at coordinate 50,294,872 of NW_023601104.1, read as the reverse complement.
CATGGATGGTAAACAGTAATGGATATGTAAACTTATTGTAAAAATGTTAGCAAGATGTTAAGTAAAAAAGCAACTTATAGGACTGTGTAACATTTAGTCCTGTTTTTTTTTTTTTTTAAAGATTTATTTATTTATTTATACATGCACTGGGTACAGTCAGAAGCGCGGGAGGGTGAGAGAATTCACCAGAGCCAGAGCGGGGAGCAGAGCAGGCAGAAGGACTGAAGTACACTGCTGAGGGGAGCAGCGGGCGGCAGGAGAGGTCTGCGCGCCATGCGGGACCCTCACCCAGTGGCCGGGGATTGAACCGGTGCTGCAGAGGCTGCAGGCAGCTTCGCAACCCAGCGCTCAACCGCTGCGCCACTGGGGAGGCCCTAGTCCTGTTTTTATAAAAAAAAATTCTGCGTACATAGAAAAAACTTTAGAAGGAGATACATAAACATGTTCACAAGGATTATAAGTTGATAGTGGGATTCTAGATGGTTTAGTTTCTACACTATTTTTAAAAAAAATAATGAACATGTATTTGTTGTGTAATTTTCTTGAAGATCAAAAAATTCTCTTTATTCATTCAGACATAGACCCCAAGGGAACTTTCTTCATGATTCTTGTAACCTTGGTAGTCAAATCTGTATCCAAGGTTTCAATAGGGGCTCACAGGCCAAGGTCAGGGTTTCTAGCTGCTTCTGGTCAAGGAGGTTAAATCATAACTTTTGTGGCAAACAGAATTGCTCCATTCAGTATTTTTTTTCTGCATCTGGATAACTTTTAAAAATATAACTTTTCATCAGTATCAATCATATATATATATATCTATACACATATATATGAAATACTTTCATTTCAGGTATTCTTTGATAATTAACTATTTATTTTTAAATTATAAAAATCAATTTATTGAAGAAAAACACTAACAACATAACCTCTATTATTTTTCAAAATAGGGCATTTTACTACAACATATTTCCATAAATAATCACTTAGAAATATTTTCCCATGCAACAAATATGGTTTCCTTTTACATGATGTCATAACAGCAACCCCAAGAAAAGACAATACATTAAGAATAAAGGTCTTCCCAATATTACCCTTGATATTTACCATAAAATACCTCTGAATGCCTTTAACATCAGATTTTAACCATCCTTCTAAAATATAACACTGAGAATTGCTATTAATGATAAGTATGTTAGAACCTACAAACATCAAAATCTATTTAAAAATTTTTTTATTTTATATATTTCTTACATCATTTTTCATTTTTGCACAATATATAGTGGTTATAGTCCCCATACAATTCCTACAGCCTTGTTTTTTTTAATTTTTAAAAATATTTTATCTTATATAATTCTTACATCATTTTTCATCTTTGTACAATGTATGTATTTTCATTTTGGTTATATTCCCCATACAATTGCACCCCCCCTTATTTTGACTCTAGTTCTTCCTCTCCCAACTCCGCCCCGTAGTATGTCTCTGGTTTATAGTTGCTTATTGATTTTGATTATTACTTTGCATTGATTAGTCTTTTTCCTGGTCTCTTATTTAGGTTTTCTAAATTCATGCTATGAGTGAGACCATCTGGTATTTTTCTTTTTCTTTCTAACTTATTTCACTGAGCATGATCCCTTCTAGCTCCATCCATGTTGCTGCAAACTGCATGATTTTATCTTTTTTGATTGCTGAGTAATATTCCATGGTGTATATGTACCACATCTTCTTGATCCAGTCATCTATTTTTGGGCATTTGGGTTGTTTCCAAAGCTTAGCTATTGTAAATAGTGCTGCTATAAACATAGGGGTGCAGGTGCCCTTTGGAATTACTGTTTCTGTGTCATTTGGGTAAATACCTAGGAGTGGAATTGCTGGATCATATGGAAGCTCTATGTTTAGTAGGTCAAGAAATCTCCACACAGCTCTCCATAGTGGTTGGACCAGTTTGTACTCCCACCAGCAGTGCAGGAGAGTTCCTTTTTCTCCACAACCTCTCCAACATTTGTTGTTGGTAGTTTTTTTAATATGTGCCATTCTCACTGTAGTTGGTATCTCATTGTAGTAAGATGGTATCTCATTGTAGTTTTCATTTGCATTTCCCTGATGACAAGTAATGTTGAACATTTTTTCATATGCCTGTTGGCCATTTGCCTTTCCTCTTCAGAGAAGTTTCTTTTTAGCTCTTCTGCCCATTTTTTGACTGGATTATTTTCTTTGTTTTTGTTGAGTCTCATCAGCTCTTTGTAGATTTTTGTGATCAGTCCTTTATTATTAGTGTTGTGTGCAAAAATGTTCTCCCAGTCGGCCCACACCCTTGTTTTGATCCTACTCCCTTCTCTCCCCTCTGTAGTGTGTCACTGGTTTATAGTTGCTTGTTGTTTTTAATTTTTGCTTTATTATAATTAGTCTTTTTCCTGGTCCCTTATTTAGGTTTTCTAAATTCCTGTTTTGAGTGAGACCATCCGGTATTTTTCTTTTTCTTTCTGGCTTATTTTGCTGAGCATGATCCCTTCCAGCTCCATCCATGTTGCTACAAGTTGCATGAGTTTATTTTTTTGATTGCTGGGTAATATTCCATTGTGTATATGTACCACATCTTCTTGATCCAGTCATCTATTTTTGGGCTTGGGTTGTTTCCATAGCTTAGCTATTGTAAATAGTGCTGCTATAAACATAGGGGTTCAGGTGCCCTTTTGAATTAATGCTTCTGTGTCCTTTGGGTAAATACCTAGAAGTGGAATTGCTGGATCATATGGAAGCTCCATCTTTAGCAGATTGAGGAACCTCCACACAGCTCTCCATAGTGGTTGAACCTGGTAATTAACTTTAAATGTGTATTCTAATAAGTATTTATTAGAATAATAAATAATAATGATAAATAATAAAATCTAATATTCAATTTCATTAAGCAAATTTTTCAAGCAATACTCCTTACTATGCTTGCCATGGTAAGCAGCATTCTCACCATAATGTGGCCACTACTTTTGCAATGCTTAAAAATTATTTTGCATTAATAAAATGAACACTGTAGAGGACCTTGTATTAGCCATTAACTCTTATTTAGTCAACTTCACCTACTTGAAAAATGTTATCAAATAATTTGGATTTCTAATAATTATTAATATCCACACTGATTTGCAATTATGACCATATCATATAGCCTGAAGGGGATCAGATAGAGAGAAACCTGGCATTAAATTCATTTGATAAATATGTATTAAACACTGACAATGTGTGTCATGGAAAGATATCAGGACTGAGTCAGGACTTGTAGCTTTCCAATCCTAGCTCTGTCACAGAATGGTGGTGGGGGCTTTGGCAAGTTGCTATCTCTCTGGACCTTAGTTTTCTTATCTGGGAAATTACATACACTTATTATGTGTAGAATTTTATGCTAGACACTCTGGTGGAAGGAACATTAAATTGTGTTTTGAAAATTTGGGCTAAATATTTTTTAAAAATTAAAAATATTTTTAAAAGTAACATAAGCAATACATATTCATTGCAGACAAATGAGGATTAAAAACATAAATGAAGCCAAATAAGTAAAAACACATGTAACTAGCAGATGGGTGTGATTTTGGTAGGCAGAGATGGTGAGAAGCATTTCAGGCAGAGGACCAAAGACAGGAGGTGGAGGTAAGCCTGACTGCTAGAGAAGGGGTGCTCACTCAGCTGGGCAGAAGTGGAGGTTCCTTATAGGAAGTGGTAGGAGCTAATATTGGGCCAGACGGTGGGGTTCTTTATTCTTCAGTCAAAGGGAACTTTTAGGCAAGAATGACTATATGAAGGGAATATTTTAGGGAGAGAAAATGCTTTTAAAGGACATGCTCATTTGCAAAGAAAATCTCCTCACTCTCACCCCTGTATATTGCAACATGGTTTGGACTGCAGAAAGCTTATTTTGCTTATACCACCTTCCCCCAGAACCCCCTCCCCACCCCATCTACCCTATTGATTATTGAGACCTCAAAACAAAGGTACAGCTTCATCCTGCAGATGCAACAACCCTCATTCTTTACAGACCGGCCGGGTTTTCTTGTGGCTGTATTTGTAGGCAAAACTGCCAGGCAAAAAAAAAAACAAAAAAAACAAAAAAAAAAAAACAACAACAAAAAAAAAAAAAAAAAAAAAAACTGCCAGGCAACAGTCCCGCTGCATCTCTGCAAATACAGGAGGAGCACTTCTGTGTAGACCCAAGGGAGTGTGCAGAATCCCAACCAGCCATAAAAAGATACTTTGTTCTTCCAGAAGGTGATACTTGAATTCACCAAGAATTCCTCTTGGGGAATGTACAATGTTTGCTTGATTGGGATAAATACATTGATAAGACATTTGGGCTAAGGTGGGAGGACAAAAGTGTCATTAATCTAATTTCTAAGAAAAGTGGATTCTATTATGTCTAAGTATGAATTTGGGGTAAGAGATGGGACAGAATGGAGCATATGCATAATAAGAGGGCAAGGAATTGAGAGCTGGGAGTGCTACAGGGGGTGAGTGATACAGGGGAGTGGTACAGGAAACTGGGTCTTGTGTGGAAAGGGAACAGAAGGGAAACTCCCAGAACACGTCAAAACAGAAAAAAAGATCTTGAGAAAGGAAAGTGCTATGTTTGTTCTGGGGTGAGTGATGTTACCTTCCTTTTCCATCCATAAAGTACCAGCCACGCCTGTATGGCTCACTTAATTTTAGCGGGTATGTTCTTTTTGGGGCAACTCAAACAGATGTATTACTTGTCCAGCTTTGTGTGGATGAGGACAGAGATTACTGGAACAGACATGGTAACAAAAGACAATATTGGAGTAATGCAGGCATTGCCCGCCTGTGAATGCTTTGGTTTTATTGAAGAGACCTGTATCTTTATTCACAAATCTGTATACACGCACAAACATTTATTTCCTTCAAACTTGTATGGAATCTTGGAAATTCAGCAGAAACAGTGTCCACTAAATTGTTTCTAGCCCACTGAGGGTGAAGTCATTTGTCATAATAACCTGTGTGGGTCATTCTTTGGTCCTGATGGTTATCTGACATAAATTCTGAAAAATCTTCACAAAGAACTCTACAAATACACTGTTGTGTTAATCCATCATCACTTAGACAATGAGTAATTTCCCCAAAATCGTAACAAAGAAAATCCCACATCAGGGGGCCCCCCTGGTGGCACAAGGGGTTAAAGTCTCAGCGCTATCAAGTTATCAGCAGCCACCAGTTCAATCCCCAGCCAGAGAGCTAACCCACATGGCGCGGCAGACCTCTCCTGTCTCGCCTGCTGTTCCCCTCAGCAGTGTATTTCTTTTTTTTTTTTTTTTTAAATAATAAATTTTATTTTTATATTCCCCCATACAATTGCAAATGCCCCATTCTGACCCCAATCCTTCCCCTCCCGCCCCCACCCCCCAAAAAGTGTCTCTGGTTCATAGTTTTTGTTGATTTTGATTTTCACTTTCTTATATTCATTTTCCTGGTCCCTTATTTAAGTTTTCTAGATTCCTGCTATGAGTGAGACCATCCGGTATTTTTCTTTTTCATTTTGGCTTATTTCGCTGAGCATGATCCCTTCCAGCGCCATCCATGTTGCTGCAAATTGCATGTGTTTATCTTTTTTGAATGCTGAATAATATTCCATGGTATATATGTACCACATCTTCTTGATCCAGTCATCTATTTTTGGGCATTTGGGTTGTTTCCAGAGCTTAGCTATTGTAAACAGTGCTGCTATAAACATAGGGGTGCAGGTGCTCTTTGGAATTGATGTTTCTGTGTCCTTTGGGTAAATACCTAGGAGTGGAATTGCTGGATCATATGGAAGCTCTATGTTTAGTAGGTCCAGACATCTCCACACAGCTCTCCATAGTGGTTGGACCAGTTTGCACTCCCACCAACAGTGCAGAAGAGTTCCTTTTTCTCCACACCCTCGCCAACATTTGTTGTTGTTAGTTTTTTTAATATGTGCCATTCTCACTGGTGTGAGATGGTATCTCATTGTAGTTTTGATTTGCATTTCCCTGATGACAAGTGATGTTGAACATTTTTTCATATGTCTGTTGGCCATTTGCATTTCCTCTTCAGAGAAGTTTCTTTTTAGCTCTTCTGCCCATTTTTTGACTGGATTATTTTCTTTGTTGTTGCTGAGTCTCATCAGCTCTTTGCAGATTTTTGTGATCAGTCCTTTATCATTAGTGTTGGGTGCAAAAATGTTCTCCCAGTTGGTGGGGTTTCTCTTTGTTTTTGTTATTGTCTCTTTTGCTGTGCAGAAGCTCTTTAATTTGATGTAGTCCCAGCTGTTTATCTTTGCCTTCTCTATCACTGCTTTGGGTGATGTGTCTGTAAAGATGTCTTTGATGTGCAAATCCCGTAGTGTTTCGCCTATATTTCCTTCTATGTATTTTATGGTTTCAGGTCTTATGTCTAGTTCTTTAATCCATTTTGAGTTGATTTTTGTGTATGGTGTGAGGTAGTGGTCAAGCTTCATTCTTTTGCATGTAGCGACCCAGTTTTCCCAGCACCATTTATTGAACAAACTTTCTTTGCTCCAATGCATAGTCTTTGCTCCTTTGTCAAAGATTAGTTGACCATAAATCTGTGGGTTTATTTCTGGATTTTCTATTCGATTCCATTGGTCTGTATGTCTGTTCTTGTGCCAATACCATGCAGTTTTGATGATTATGGCTTTGTAGTATAGTTTGAAGTCTGGGAGTGTGATGCCTCCATTTCCTTCTTTTTTTTTCAGTAGAGCTTTGGCTATTCGGGGTTTTTGGTGATTCCATATGAATTTCATCAATAATTGTTCTATTTCTTTGAAGAGTGCCATTGAGATTTTGATTGGAATAGCATTGAATCTGTATATTGCTTTTGGTAGGATGGCCATTTTAATAATGTTTATTCTTCCAATCCATGAGCAGGGGATGTCTTTCCATTTCTTTGTGTCTTCTTCTATTTCTTTTAACAGTGTTTTATAGTTTTCTTTGTATAGGTCCTTTACCTCTTTTGTTAGATTTATTCCCAAATATTTGATTTTTTTTGTTTCGATAATAAAAGGGATGGTTTTTTTGATTTCTTCTTCTTCAGATTTATTGTTTGTGTATAGGAAGGCTACTGACTTTTGCGTGTTGATTTTGTATCCTGCCACTTTACTGAATTGATTGATGAGTTGAATTAGTTTTTCTGTGGAGATTTTGGGGTTCTCTATGTATATTATCATATCATCTTCAGCAGTGTATTTCAGTCAATCTGCCTGCTCTGCTCCTCACTCTGTCTCTGGTGAATCCTCTGACCATTCCTCCCACACACCTCTGGCGTACACTCCAGCTCTTGTATGCAGAAATAAATAAAATAAATTAAAAAACAATCCCACATCAAAGTAAGGACAGGGCAACCTTTGGTGGCTAGATTTGAAGTATGTAAAAGCCACCACAGAACATGTTTGTCTATCACAACACGCTTGTCTCTCATCCCAGGATGTTACCCACTGGCTAATGCCCATGCTTTCTTTAGGGGTCCTTCAAATGTTACTCCCTCACTGCAGTTTGGTTGTCCCTGATGACTTCCCAAGGGGAGATCACACACTTATCAGCTCTTGCATCACACTTGCTACCCAGCTCTCATGCTCTTGTTGCATCATGTTGAGGTTACTTGCCCATGTTGTCCTCACTTGTTAATCACATCTGTCCCTCACTTGTTAATCACATCTGGGACCTAGCACGTGGTCCCTGGAGAGAAAGCGGGGCACTTCCTTTGCTGTTCATCTCTGAAGCTCTTTTCCAAAAATCCAAAGCATAGGTGGAGTCCATTTTAAGGAGATTCACTGGAGACCCCTGGGTAATGAAAGTATAAAAGCCTGCAGAGAATAATTTATGTAACTACTTCATAGGCCAGACCCTAGGTTTCTTGCAGCTCACTGCCTTGCTCCCACTCTTTTCTGAAGTCAGGGGTCGGCACGTCCCTTCATTCAGGCCCATGCCAGACAGGCCTCCAGCATTGCTCTTCCTCAGAATCTGGGCCAAAATCACCATTAGACCCAGTGTTGGCCACATTTGGCTCAGCATCATGGGCAGGTGAGACACCTGTGCGGCTGTACCCATTCTTAGATCACTTCACACTTAGTTCCATGCTCGGTTCTTTGCCATCTTGAAATTCTTCATTGTTGAACAAGGGGTCCTGCCTTTTATTTTGTCTGAGTCCCACAAGTATATAACCAGTCTGGGGATACTTTTTCCTCACCTGACTGAAGACTGCTTCCCAAAGTTCTTATTATCTGCAGTTGCAGTGATGTGTTCTCTAGTCAATTAGCAATTAAAATGACTGCTCTCATCAAGAGAAAACCCCATCCTTACCTAGACAGCAAGGCATGGATATGTGGTCCCCACAAGCTAATCATATAAAATACTAATTTTAGTTATTACCTCAAATTTGAACTTTGTAAGGGCTCAAGGATTCCTAGAGTCCATTCTAACCTGGATTCATCCTGTTAAGAAATTTATACTATTTATGTTAATTTTCAGTAACTTATTTTCAAGTTTAGAAGGCCCCAAATTAAATAGGCACAGGCCCTTAGGAAATAGAGAAACACTAGTTTATAGACTAGAGTGATTCAGAATATCCATTCACCTGAGTCCTGATTCTACGTTTACTTGGTTTATATTTCCAGGAAAACCTGAATTCATTCATGGAGTTGCCACCTCCAACCCCATCTGGTCAACTCATTCTGTACAATTGTTTACAAGAGAGGGTTGGAAGGTGCAAACCAATGGAATATCAGTGCCAGAAAAACAAGTACATGTTCCTGAGTAGGCAGCCATGGAGAAGAAATATAAGAGTCCAGTAAATTTATGAAAAAGTACTCAAAAGAGATGTAAGTTGTGACAATCTGTTGTGTAATAGATTGATAAAGATTAAAAATATTGAGGGTCCTTGGCTAGAATGGGCAAAGTAAATACTCATACAGTGTCAGTGGACGTGTTGATTGATACCACCTTTTTGAAGGGTATTTCGGAATACCTTCTTAGATTTAAAAAAATCTATCCTTTGATCTAGCAGTTTAGGAATTTATTCTACAGCGATAGCAAATAATAGAAGATCTATTTGTACAAGGTATTCATTATGATTGTAATAGTTTGGAGCAATGTGGACAGAAGTCTCTACTCCTAGCTTTGTGTTTCCATGTGGAGGCAATACCACCAGACTAAACTTTTGCTCATCTCCTCACTTAACCTCTGCCCTGGGGAGCAGCATGTGCTCTTACTTTTGTGTTGGTACAAGAACTGAACATTTTCTTCTGTCTGGTCCCTCCCTCCCTTTCTCCTTGGTTGGATTCACTTGGCTTCAGTGATGTTATACTTTTATCTGCTCTTGATCATAGGATGAACTCTGGCCTTGTGGGCCAAACCTGCAGTTTTGGGATTTAAGTTAAATTATGGTAGAAGTAGGATCTTATTAGCAAGCTCCTTTGATTCTCACACTTAAGCTAGGTTCTCCAGAATCAGCTTAATCAGTTATAAAAATTACATTTGATTTTTATACCTGAATCTTGTGTCTTTATCTTTAAATTATTCTGAAATTGAATAGGAAAATAGAGGATATTATTGATAGTCTTTTCAAATCCAGTAATAGAGAAGAACTCTAAACAACTATAATGTCTATTAAATAAGGTGATACCTCCATTTAATAGAACTCTATGCTGTCATTACAAAGAATGAAGTAAACTTATATACAGACACAGAAAAATGCCCACAATCTAATGCTAAGGGATGAAAAGGGCAACTTTTATGAGAGCTTACATAGAAGGAACTCATGTTTGTTTTAAAAAGTTTGTGTATGCCCTAGTAGTGTCTTTGGGAAAATGTATACTTATCTGTTAACAGTGGTTATTTCTGATGATGACTGGTGGTGTTGGTAGCCTTTACCTCTACAATCTATTTTGTTTTGCTAAAACAAGAGTTGGTTTTGTGAAGATAATAAAATAATTTCAATTTTTCTCAGAAAAAGTTGTGATTATTTTATTCTGGTGAGATTGGATAATCCAGTTATCAGAGATTACATTTAATTCAACATTTCATCCTCTCTGGTTAAAAATAATTGAGGGCCTAAGAGGTGATCAGAATTCATGGTCCTTAGGCTAGAAAGCAATACTTGGCTATATTTACTCTGGGTATTGTTTTTGAATTGGAGTATGATTTCTCAGTTTACTTCTATGAACTCACAGTAATCTTTTCTGTTTGTTTTTTCTTCTGATAGTAAAGGTAGTATATATTGATAGTATAAAATTTGGAAAATATAGAAAAACATAAAACAGAGAACTAAATGGCTTATGATTGCATCATCTATAGAGGCAAATATTCTTAACATTTTGTGTTGTTCATTTCCAGCTTTTTCTATGCTTACTTATACATGGCTGATATTATTTTCCAGGTTTAGATTTGTGACCTGTTATTCTTCTACTTAATGTTATAGCATATACTTTTCTATAATGTCAAAAATCTTCATGAGCATCATTTTGAAAATCTCTTTATCATTTAGGTGTATTTCAGTTAGAATGTTTTTGAAATACAGTCTGAAAATATTAGATGGTACCAGGGTTGATCAGGGTGATAGGTGGAAATATCTGTGATTCATTAGGGCTTTCCATAATTTGCTGCCACAGTTTTGAACTTCATGTCTCTATACCATGCAAAACCAAGAGGGCAGGGAGAAAGGAGTTTTAAAAAAAATGTGTTCTGTGTGTATGTGTGTGTGTGTGTGTGTGTGTGTGTGAGAGAGAGAGAGAGAGAGAGAGAGAGAAAGAGAGAGAGAGAGAGAGAGAGAGAGAGAGAGAGGAGAGCTGGGAGCAGAAAACTTTGTTAAGTAGTAAGAACCTTAAAAAATATTTATAACCTTTGGTTTAATAATTCTGCTTTAGGAATCCCATTAAGGGATTTCCCTAATATATCCTTGACTGGACTGGGTCTCATGCTGTTCTTGGGCTAATGATTGTCATGATTTACCTCTGAGATTTGGCTACTGCCATCTAAATAAATTATCAAGGATAAGAAGAGGAATGTGGTAATTGAATAGGCAGCTAAAAGAGCATTTTCTTTTTTTGTATTGGAAATAGTTTTGCATGTGAAATATTTGAGCTTAAGTTATTTTTTTTTCATTTTAGATAGCTCTCCATGGAAGGATTCACAGAAATAGCATAATTACTAGATCAAAGGGTACTAGATATTTAAAACAGACAGGCATTTTGATATTTTTCTTTTTACTAAATTCTAGACTGTGTGATACTAGTTTCCTACTACACACAGAACAAAAACCAAGCACCACAAACCACAAAAATTCATGTATTTTCAAGGTTGTCTTTTAGTAACTACTGAGCGAACTGAAATTGGACAAAATCATAATTACTCCTGTCACTGAGAGAACAAGCTGTGAGGTGAACATTGCTTATTGAGGAAGTGGAGCTGATTGAGCTGATGTATCTTCCAGTTCTCATTCTGTCTCTTTTAGATCATTTTATCATTCACTACTTCCACAAGATTACAGAAGCCATGGAAGGGAAGACAAAGTGATCTCAGTCAATTTTTCTTTCTATTATTGATTAAGCATATGTTAGAAAAGTAGAAGTTAAAACTTAGTTAAAAGAAGGATTTTTAAAATATCAAAGGATCTTGTTATATTTTCCCTCTCTTCTTCAGATGATTAAGTCAAGTACATCAATTTTTTCCCCTATAAAAGCATTAGTCATACTGGATTCTTTTAAGAGAAAGACAGAAATATAGATAAATACCCAAGAGAACTGTTATCGGTATGAAAAAAATTTGGATTCTTAAAGAAAAGTAAAAGGATTAGTTGGCATGACTCTCTAATGGATGAAGGCTTTGTAAGTGGATGTGCTAATTAAGTCCACTTCATTCTTTCAGTGTGCCTTTTCACACTTACCTTGAAAAATTATAGTAGCTCTGGCACTTTAACAAAGATCTCTGCCTGCATTTATGGAATTGACAGGACCACTGATGAATTTGAAGTTCCACCCCCTCAAGGATCAGTTGAGATTTCTCTCACATATTTCTTGTTTTATCTTAATCTTGTATAAAAGATAATCTTTAGAAATTCTTTCCTCAGTAGACTGCTCTATTTTCCTATAAAATACACTTGCAAATAAGTCTGAAGATTTTTCAACACAATGCCTGCAGCAACATCCGTGATAAATCCTTACTGGGCTTCAGCTTTCTGTAACCTTCTCCATCCCTCACAATGACACTCACTTTCTCTCATTCATCTTTTATTACAATTCAATATTGTGCTTGAATATCATTAGCTTGTATGCAGCATTCTCTTCCTTTTTTTTTCTTTAAAGGACAAACTACTGTTGTCGTGCACATTTCATCTGGAAATTGACTTTGGTGTTATAGGTTCTAATATATTTACACAACAGGTACAGAAAGGTATTGGAAAAAAGAAGAAATATTTTTAACATCGTAAACCTCTAGCAAAAATATGTGTGTAATAGAATCTGGTACTGTGGTATTACACACATTACAACTGTCACTGTGACTTAGAGCCTTAGTTTAGCTGAAAGAAAATCTATAACCCCAGAAATGCAACAATGTCTGAGTCACAGTTCAGGGTAATAAATGTTTTTCACAGAATACTGTAATCCATATTTCCAAAGCTGATGCAACAAAGGAATTTCTACTAGAAATCTTTCAATTTCATGGGTGGAGGCTTCAATGGCAGAGAGAAAGAGAAAGAGAAAAAAGTATTAAAAAAAGTGATACACTTGAGTGATATGATAAACTGCCAGATGTTCAGAAGCCTTGGCCATGTGGCTAGCACATTTGGTTGCCACATACTCTCCTCTGCTAAAAGGCCAGAGAGGGCTTATTTGACTAACTTTAAGGGTGGTGTGTTTTTCTCTTTAAATGGCATGTTTCCCTTAAGAGTATTGTTTTTTTTTAAGAGGACAAGAAACTGGGAAGAGGAATCCCAGACTTGCAATTATGAAGGGCTTTCCTCAGGCTAGGGAACTGAGGGAATAATAAGGTAGCGTTTCATTGCCTTTGTATTGGTCTGGGCAGGGATTGAGAATCTGAGGAACATTCTCCTGTGCCTTTGATTGCCTGTCATGTTTTCTTGGCTTAATTGGGGGTGGGAGATAGGAGAAGTCTAGAATGGCAAACAGCAGATCCATTAGAGGCATTAAAAAGGGTTGGTTTGGTTTGGCAGGTCTTGTTCTTGCGTTTGTTTCTTGTCAACTAGAAAAGGAGTTTTTAAATTCCTATTTATTAAAATAAAAATGAAGTTTGAAAGATCCAAGGCACACAGCAGGGAAATGAAGGGAGAGGGGTCAAAACAGGGGAGCGAAGAGCACAGGGAATGTGGTGACACATCATGTGTGCTGTGGTGTTGGGATTGCTACAGGTACGACACCTGAGGGGAGAACCTGTCACTGTCCAAAAGTGAACAATGATGTAAGAAAATAAATATAAAAATAATAAAAATAAAATAAAAAAGGGAATTAAAAATGAGGTTTAATTGACATATAACATTAGTTTCAGGTGATTCAATATTTGTATATATTATGAAATGATCCCCACAGTAAATCTAGTTAATACCCCTCACTACACATAGATGCAAAATTTGTTTTCTTATAATGAGGGTTTTTTAGTGTTGCTCTCTGAGCAACTTTCTTTTTTAAAAAGATTTATTTATTTATGCATACAAGAACTGGAGTGTAGGCCAGAGGTACGGGGGGTGAGAGGATTCACCAGAGACAGACTAGGGAGAAGAACAGGTGGATCTACTGAAATACACTGCTGAGGGGAGCAACAGGTGAGACAGGAGAGGTCTGCTGCACCATGTGGGTCACCTCCCTGGCCAGGAATTGAACTCATGTTGCAGTGAGTGGCAATAGCTTGAAAGTACTGAGACTTAACCCTTGCACCACTAAGGAGGCTCTCTCTACAATTTTCAAGTGTACAATACAGTTATAACTGTAGTTCCCATCCTGCTTATTATGACCCAGGACTTATTTTGTAACTGGAAGGTTGTTCCTTTGAACTCCCCCCCCCTTTTTTTTTAAAAGATTTATTTATTTATACAAGAGCTGGGGCACAGGCCAGAGGTGTGGGGGGTGAGAGGACTCACCAGAGACAGAGTGGGGAAAAGAACAGGCAGATTGACGGAAGTACACTGCTGAGGGGAGCAGTGGCAAGTGAGGAGAGGTCTGCTGCGCCATGTGGGTTTCTCTCTGGCAGGCCTGGGGATCGAACTCGTGCTGCAGAGGCTGAAGATTGCTTCATAGTTTGTGTCTTAACCCCTTGCACCACCAGGGAGGCCCTGAACTCCCTTTATCTACCCTTTGACCACCTCTACCCTTTGGCACCCTCCCTGTCTTTGACAACCACTAATCTGAGGTGTTTTATTTTGTTTTTTAAAGATTTTTTATTTATTTATACAAGATCTGGGGTACAAGCCAGAGGCATGGGAGGGTGAGAGGATTCACCAGAGAAATAGAGTGGGGATCAGAATAGGCAGACGGACTGAAAGCACTGCTGAGGGTAGCAGTGGGCGAGACAGGAGAGGTCTGCTGCGCCATGTGGGTAGCTCCCTGGCGGGCCGGGAATCGAACCTGTGCTGCAGAGGCTGAAGACAGCTTCACAGCACTGTGCTCGACCGGCTGTGCCACCGGGGAGGCTCCAATCTGAGTTTCTTTTTTTTTGTTTGTTTGTTTTAAATTTCATATGTAAGTGAGATCATATAGTATTAGACTTTGTCTGACTTACTTCATTTAGTGTAATGACCACAAAGTCCATCTATGTTTTCACAAATGGTGATGATTTCTTTTTTTTTATGACTGAACAATATTCCATTATATATGTACCCAGTCATTCACTGGCCACTTAGATTGTTTCCATATCTTGGCTATTATAAATAATGCTGTAGCAAATATGGGGGTATCTGTATCTATATCTCTTTTCTAGTTAGTGTTTTCATTTTCTTTGGATAAATATCTAGAAGTGGAATTGCTCGATCATAAGACAGTTACATTTAAAATTTTTTTAGCCTCCTCCATACTGTTTTCCACAGTAGCTGCTCCTATTTACATTCCTGCTAACCATGCACAAAGATTGCCTTTTTCCTTACCCTCCCCAGCTTTTCTGTCCATCTGAGTCTGCTTGAATCTTGAAGTATCTTCTTGATACTTAAGTGAGAGTATTTGTTTTGAGCCTTTGAATTTGTTATGATAAAACAGACCTAGGACCTTACCGTGTCATACGATTTTCTCGCTATTTCTATTTGTTAGACTCCTATTCATTCCTCAGAACCCATTTTTTTTCCTCCTACCTCTCAGTTCCCAAAGCAGCTTATTTGTATTCCTTTTATATATACCACTTATGACATTCTAAGTTTAATTTCTCACATGGACAGCTGATCAGTTTGCTGAAGATCAATTCCCAAAATCATTTAGCCAAATTAAATTCACTAAAAGTAAATTGAGGAAACCTATTCGCTAAAAGCAAACTTTTCTACAAGTCTGTGATTTATTTGTCATAAGCTCCTTGAAGGCAGAAACCTTGTCTGATTCATGCCTGTTGCTCCCTCATAACTCAGCATATTGCTTGGGGTGTTGAAGAAGTTATGAATGCTTAATACTTATTGAATTTAATTGAATGTAAAATATTCAAATAAAAATATTCTAAAAATATTCTAAAAATATTCTAAATAAATAAAAATATTCTAGCTTTCTCCATGTTCACTTTTTCTATCTTGGTTATAATGTGCAGAGTATATATCTAGCCAGAGTTTATAGTTTTGACAAATTTGTCCTGCAGGTACGGAGTTTGCATAGATTTATGTGAGAAATTCAGCTGTTTATTGGATTTTGAACCCATTGGACCCTCAGTTCTGTTTGTTTTGCTATAACTTTTTGGTCCCTTTCATTTAGTTTCATTGCTCCTTCATTACATATTTAATTTATTACTGCTAGTTATGAGAAATGGAGTGGACAGCTCTTCTGTTCTCTCTGAGAACTCACATTGCTGACATCAACAGTGCACAGTCTGGGAAAACAAGGTGAGCTACTGGGACCTCCATGAGTGAAGGTAGTAAGGTGGAGTGGTGAGACTAGTAGCTGCCCGCCACCAGCTATTCCACCTTGTCACTGCCAGTGAACCCCGTTTTACTAATGTTCTAGGTAGCCACCCAGGGATGGTGGGGCTCTCCTTCGCCTGAGGGAGAGAATGCTGATTGGTCCAGGTTATTCACAGTAATCCCTTCCCATTTTTCTGAGAGTAGCTTAGGAGCGGACATCAAACCAAGATTCGTCAGTAAGATGTCAGGGGTTTCTTACTGGAAAATCAGAAGTTTTTCTTACTAAATAAGGGTCACAATTGGGATGTAGCTTCTCTTCTGCTTTGAGTTGCTGAGTAGTTTCTTCCAACTGCAGCAAGAAAAAAAATACAAGGGAAAAAGCCACAAGGAACACTGAGAAGTGGGGACTAGATTGACTTCTGATGTTCAGCTACTGATCAATCAAAACTTTATTTGCCCCACCTCATACTTTTGGGCTTAAGTTTTGGCTTCTGGATTTTCTGCTGAAAACAGCTGAACTTAACTCAGAAGATATTGTGCTTTATGAAATAGTCGTTTCCTGACAACGAATATTTGGCCAGTGTCCCAGAGTCTTGTAATTTCAACTTGCTATGTAATCTGTCAACCAGTTCTCTGATTCAACTCTGGTGCCACCATTTACTAGCTGTGTGAACTTGTGTAAGTTACTCAGCTTCTCTGAGCTCGTTTTCATTCTCTGTGTAGCCTTGGTCTCACCTTGCTGGAAATTGGAACTTGTTACTAGTCCTCACTCCATCTTTTACCCTTATGACATCCATACTAAGGATTTTGGAGAGTTTTTCTCTGAATATTTTTCTCTCGTTATTCTGACTTCTGGTGTTTATTTATTTATTTATTTTTAAATTATTTATTTATTTATACAAGCACTGGGTACAGTCAGAAGCGCGGAAGGGTGAGAGAATTCACCAGAGCCAGAGCGGAGAACAGAACAGGCAGACTGACGAAATACACTGCTGAGGGGAGCAGCGGGCACGGCAGGAGAGGTCTGCGCGCCATGTGGGACCCTCGCTGGCGGCCGGGGATCGAGCCAGCGCTGCAGAGGCTGCGGGCAGTTTCGCAACCAAGTGCTCAACCGCTGCGCCATTCTGGTGTTTATTTGAATGAGCTGCTTAAGTGAATCTGGAGGAGTAGCTACCATGGATCAAGAAACAGGGAACTTTGGAGAAGGATAAAGTTACTATTTTTCAGGAACAACACAAAAGCTGCTCTCTGGTGCTTGATTGCTGCTGTGGGCTAGGCATTGTTCTACGGAAGGCAGGAGAAACCTGCCTTAATCTTCCTATGTGATAGGAAGTAGAGAAGAGCCAATTTGTCAGTCAGATGGCACAGATGGTGAAATAAAAGAAAGTTTAATGATGATGATTTAAAAAGGTATGGGCAAATACACCATGGAATATTACTCACCATTCAAAAAAGATAAACACATGCAATTTGCAGCAACATGGATGGAGCTGGAAGGGATCATGCTCAGCAAAATAAGCCAGAAAGAAAAAGAAAAATACCGGATGGTCTCACTCATAGCAGGAATGTAGAAAACCTAAACAAGGGACCAGGAAAAAGAATAACTATAAGAAAGAAAAAATCAAAATCAACAAACAACCATGAACCAGAGGCACACTATGGGGGGGTTGGGAGAAGGAGGGATTGGGGTCAAAATAAGGGGGTTTCAATTGTATGGGGAATATAAAAATAAAATTAAAAAAAATAAAAAGGTGTGGGCAGGCTTAAGATAATTCAGGCTTAAGAGAGTTAAGTTCAGGGATGCTAAAGCACCCCCAGCTAGCAATGGTAGAGAGCTGTTTTTTTCTCCCCCGATGCTTGAATTGGGGATGGCTGCCAGAAACTGACGAGACCTGCCTTTAGAGCAAGCATCCTGAAAACCATGGCTGTAAGGGAAGGCTGCTTAGCAAGGACTGTGGACTCAGAGTGAAGGATGCAGCCACTCTCATGTATGGTCTTAGAGGGAGACTAGAGAACCCAAATTCAGGTGTCTCCCAGGATTAAGTTTCTTGCCAGTGCACCTACTGACTGAACTCAAATAGAAGCCAGAGGGCAAAGATGCCCACTTGTGTAAGCTGTACAAACCAGCCTCTTCAGGCACAGACCAGCAGAGTGAAGGACAGAGAACAGGTTTGGAGGGGCAAATGGTGGGTAGTTAGCATATCTAGATTTTGACCAACAGTGATATGCCTATCACAGCTCGAAAATTTCCTGCGAGATGCAGTTAGAATCGTTTGAGCTGGGATTTATAATGTGGCATCTTGCTCCCGAGTCTTTACTCTTTATTCCACTTATGTTGCCTCTCAGTGAGTCCTGGCTTTCGTGGGAACTGCTGGAAGCAAAATTTCGTTCTGTTCTTTTGTGTGAACCTGATAAGTTGTGAGCCTGGAATTTGATGGGAGCAGCACTGAAGCCTGTGTCTGAGGCCATCCTGAGGTTGACGATGTTCCTGCTCTTTCCATGGTGTCACAGGAGCAGTGATTCTCCCCTTCTGTTTGCACAGGTGCTTTCACTGCTCACCTTCCAGTGAAAGAAAATATTAGCTCTTTCTGAGAATTCCTGGTGTCCAGTCAGATTACACTTCTAGATGCAAATTTTAGTGTTTTGTCCCTATTTTTTGTTCATGCATATGGAAAAGAAGACAGATTCTTTGTACTTAAACCAACATTATTGACTCTACTTTCCTACTTCTACCTGAACATCAGAAATTTTGGTACTATAGATGTTTTATACTATTTTTTTTTTAAATTGAGTGACTTTTTGAAATAGTCTGTCACCCATATATTTAATACGGGAAGAAAAAAAGCCATACAAGCAGCTTGCAAATCTCTTTGGGAAGTGACTGACAGTAAGAAACTAAATTTCACTGCCTTGACTCACCCTAATTAAGTTTATTTTTCCATCTGGGTGGCCAAATATTTTTACACTAGAGCCCTGTGTCAGTCAGGTTCTCCAGAGAAGTAGAATCAGTAGTATACATGTAGACATACAGAAGACTGGCTTGTGTGATTATGGAGACGGAGAGGTCCCATATCAGCTCTCAGCAAGCTGGAGGCCCAGGAAAACCGGGGAAGTCCAAGCTGGACACGTAAGCCTGAGGAGCAGGGTCTGTGTCTCCGGTGGATGCAGGTCTCGTCTGGAGATGATGGCTGGCTCATCTTCAGCAGAGGGCGCAGATCTGCCCTGCCTCTGTCTGTTTGTTCCACTTGGGCCCTCAGTGTTTTAGATGTTACTCACTCAGATAAAATAGAGATAAAATTAAAATACAAGTATCCTATATTCCATGTTCAATAGTATTCACCTGAATTAAAAAAATAGTCCATTCATATATGGAAAATCCTGTATTTAAGATCATAACAAATAGTTACAATGTTAGCTTAATGTGGGTAGTGCAGGCGTTGTAGAAACTGTATAGAGATTATGCAAAAAATTAAAAATGTAAATTCTATATGATCCAGATCTATATGCTCTCACTTCTGGTATTTGTTTGAGGAATACTAAAACACAAATTCAAAGAAATATATGCACTTCCATGTTCAGCAGATATACAAGACCGAGATGAATAATAATAGCCAACATTGACTAATGCTTATTACATTTTTATTAATTTAATTTTATTTTTTTAAAGATTCATTTATGCATATAAGAGCTGGGGTACAGGCCAGAAATATGGGGGGTGAGAGGATTCACCAGAGACAGAGCAGGGAACAGAACAGGCAGACTGACTGAAATGCACTGCTGAGGGGAGCAGCGGGCGAGACAGGAGAGGTCAGCTGCACTATGTGGGTAAGCTCCCTGGCCAGCCGGGCTTCGAACTTGTGCTGCAGAGGCTGCAAATTGCTTCATAGTGCAGTGCTTAACCACTTGCGCCACCAGGGAGGCCCTTATTACATTTTTATATAGCATAAATCATCTAATGATGGATCCTTTATTGACCCGTTACTTTCAATTGTGCTATGTCTGAACCAGGGGTGCCTTGCTAGGGATGACAAATAGCAAACAAGTTACAGTAGAATATATCTTCCAGAGATGACTGTGCCAGTATCTCCTATTCTACCTGCTCTTCTGCAGTGTGACTGGCCATTCTCCCATGAAGAGATGCATTCTGTTTCTGGAGTCAAGACTTTGCAAGCAGAGCCTGACAGAAATAATACTGTGCATCTTTAACTGGGCTTGTAGCTTCTTCCTGCCTTTGGACTCCAGGTACCATGTATAATAAGGACACCTTCCCTGAAACAACAGTGCTGTGAGTGCACTCAGCCATGTGAGGAGGCTATGTAAGTTGAGACAACATGTGGAGAGAAGCCAAGGAGCACTGAAGGGTCAGAGTGAGAGTGAAGAAGTCACCTTGGAAAGGGATCCTCCTGCACAAGCTGCCTGGGCTGACATGACACATCGGGGAGATGAACCATCCCGGGCAGATCTTCCTGAATTTCTGATTTATAAAATTGTGAGCAAAAGGAAATGTGCTTGAAGTCATTGTTTTAGGATGACTTGGTATGTAGCCAGAGCTGACCAAAACACTGTAGGGTGTCCCTTCGTACTACACACTCAGTCAACAATAGCACAGCTCTGTCTCCTGTTTGGAGTTACTTTTCATTTAGCAGAAAGGACCAGAATGAAAGTCACCACAGTTCATTGATGATTGTTTGCAGCAATCAGGTGCTCAGGTGTGTAAGAGTGGTCTGTTTTACCATTAGGACATGATAATTCTAGAAAACTTATTTATACATATCTCAGCTAACTTTTTGTGACTCATTATGAACCAAAGGAAAATAGTAATTCAAGTATAGGATTACATTTATCTAGCTTTTTTTGCATCTCCCAAAGTGCTTTCCCCCCCACATCTTTAGATCTTAATGAATCTGAGATACATAGAAGAGGAGGTATTATTATTCCCATTTTATTTATTTATTTATTTTTAGATTTTTATTTATTTATGTAAGAACTGGGGTACAGGTCAGAGGCATGGGAGGGTGAGAGAATTCACCAGAGACAGAGCGGGGAACAGAACAGGCAGATAGACTGAAGACACTGCTGAGGGGAGCAGCGGGCAAGGCAGGAGAGGTCTGCCATGCCATGTGGGTAGCTCCCTGGCTGGCCGTGCTGCAGAGGCTGCAGACAGCTTCACAGGGTGGCGCTCAACCCACTGCACTACTGGGGAGGCCCAATTATTCCCATTTCCGCTCCTTGGTATTTACCCAAATGACACAGAAACATTAATTCCAAGGGGTACCTGCACCCCTATGTTTATAGCAGCACTATTTACAATAATTAAGCTGTGGAAACAACCCAAATGCCCAAAAATAGATGACTGGATCAAGAAGATGTGGTCGTATACACAATGGAATATTACTCAGCGATCAAAAAAGATAAACACATGCAGTTTGCAGCAACATGGATGGAGCTAGAAGGGATCATGCTCAGTGAAATAAGTCAGAAAGAAAAAGAAAAATACCAGATGGTCTCACTCATGGCAGGAATTTAGAAAAAATAAGGGATCAGGAAAAAGACTAATTAATATAAAGTAAAAATAAAAATCAACAAGCAACTATAAACTAGAGACACACTACAGTGGAGGTGGGGTAGAGGAAGGATTAGGGTCAAAATAAGGGGGGGGGTGCAATAGTATGGGGAATAGAACCAAAAAGAAAATGCATATATTGTGCAAAAAATGAAAAATGATGTAAGAATTATATAAAATAAAATATTAAAAAAGTAAAGAAATAGAGGTTATATATGACTTGTTTAGAATCATATGGATAGGATTGGGTTTAAGACTAGAATCCATATGTCTTGATTCAATTTATTTCCACTTCAGCAGCCAACCAACTTGTGAGTTGGGCAAGACAGAATGGATAGGGGGAGTTGTGCTTCTAGCTGATGTTTTAACCATTATGGTAGGTGTATGTTCCATGGAAGTCTCTTGTTTCCAAGACAACAGGATTCAAACGAAAGCCTCAATTGCTCAGGAGGAGGCAGATTCACTGTCATTTCCATTCCTTTGAAGAATTGCACATTTTGATGGGCAAAGTGCCAGAAATAATTAAACCAAATAGCTCCACAGAACCCTGATGGATCAAGAAAGCAGAAGAAAAGAAACATATTTATGTGTATATAAATGTGGGTGGCATTTCTGCTGTGAGAGTTTTTCAACAGAAATCATGAAAATCCCGGGATCTGCACCTTATATAAAAGGACAACAATCTGGAAAGAAGAAAAAGGGAGCATCTTTAAGCAAAGAGATGGAGAGGTGGGGGGAGAGAGGGAGGGAGGGAAGACAAGGAGGAGGAGGACCCCGGCCCCTCTGTTCTTTCCCTGGTCCCCAGTGGAAGAAGCAATGGGTGAGGGAATCAGATTTTATTTGAATTTCCTACATTTAATCAAGTGGCTTAGAACATTCATTTTATTTTTTATTTTCTGTTCATTTATTTTTACTTGCTGTTCTTGTGAGGCATCCACTCTGGCCCTAGTTTTCCATTTTGGATGTGGAGATTCAGAGATTTTGAGTAGAGCAGAGATGGAGTACATTCTTCTGTACTGGGCACATGCCAGATTTTATTACAAATTTTTGTTAGCTTATTTTGGGATAGAGAGTTGGTTTCCCAGGCATATGAGGGGGAGACTCTTGATTTCTTCCTTTCTGATCCTTAATTTATTTAACATTTAATGAGCCACCAATCTATAGAAGGCCTGCCCTAAGAATTGGGCATTCAGAAATAAGTAGGCTCCACTATTTAGTGGCTCATATTTAATTATCCACTTGCCTGGTCTTTGTAGCTAAATAGTGAAAATATCCTAGCCCTGCTGTGGTCTAAAGGTGCGCACCTTTCGGTTAGTAATATTGTAGACAAATAATTGATGCTACTTATTAAGGAACAGATGCTATGCGATCTTTATTGGAGTTTCAAAGAATGAGCAAAAGCAACATGTATAACAAAGAATTAATATCCAGAATTTTAAAGAGCACTACAAATCAATAGGAAAAGAATAAATTAACCACCAGACAAAGGAGGATATGATGTAAATATGGAATTACAGAAGAGGAAAACAAAAAAAGGCAAAAAGACATCTGGTAAGATGCTCACCCTTACTAGTGAGGAAATGTAAATTAAAATCATCAGAAGACAGGGCCTCCCTGGTGGTATAAGGGGTTAAGTCTCAGCACTATGAAGCTATCTGCAGTTTGACTCCTGGCCAGGGAGCTGACCCACATGGCATAGCAGACCTCTCCTGACTCGCCTGCTGCTCCTCTCAGCAGTGTATTTCGATCAGTTTGCCTGTTCTGCTCACAGCCCTGTCTCTGGTGACTCCGCTCCCTGCCCCTCCCCCCACCTCTGGCCTACATCCCAGCTCTTGTATGCAAAATAAATAAAATAAGTCTTTAAAAAAAATCATCACAAGATACTGCATAATTCTGACCCACTAGTGTAAAAGGTTGTTTAATATCCAATGTTGTTGAGTTGTGAGAAAAGTGGGAAAAATTCCTTTTAGTGGGAATGATAGCATTTTATCTGAGGGTAATCTGATAGTATCAATTGGAATTGTTTGTATCAAGTACAGTTGGAAACAACCTAATATCCCCGGAGTAGAGAGAAAGGATGTGATATTTTTCACTTGGTGAGTTACTAAGCAGATACTCAGAAGAAAAAACTAGAGCTATGTACATCAACATGAGCTGATCTCAAGAAAAAAAAAATTGTAGAGTACAAAGAGCAAGTTGCAGAGTTAATATATTTTATGACCATTTATGTGAAAAAAGAAATGATACACAAAAGTCAATGATATACATTTTCCTTGGGGTAGGTAAATAGCCTGGCAAAGATACATGTCAGATTATAAGAGTGGCTAATGCTGGGTATTTGGTGGAGGATGGGACTGAAGAGTTTCAAGGGAAGAAGGTCTTTCTATAGCATCATTTATTTTAGGCAAATAGATAATGTACAACTTGTTAAAAAATTAACTTGAGGGGAACAGTGGACAGACTGTAATTCCTGACTTTGAAGAGCTTATTGACTATGGCCTTATCTATTGGCAAAGCCAGGATTAAAATTGAGGTTTCTAGTTTTCCAGTGCAATGATCCTGTCTCTTGGATGTATGATAACTTTAACCACCTGTGAAGAATCTCAGCTCTGTTTTGCTTTCTGCAAAGTGAAAACTTTCTCAGTTGGTGTAAAGGTTAAGGAACTTTCTTTTTTGGGTGAGGTGGATTTTTCAATAATTTTTTTTTTCATTAAGAAAAGTATAGAGGGGCATCCCTGGTGGCACAGTGGGTTAAGACGCAATCTATGAAGCTCACTGCAGACACTGCAGCACGAATTGGATTCCCAGCCAGACCTCTCTTGACTCGCCTTCTGCTTCCCTCAGCAGTGAATTTCAGTCAGTCTGCCTGTTCTGTTCCCCACTCTGTCTCTGGTGAATCCTCTAACCCCCCAAAACTCTGGCCTGCACCCCAGATCTTGTATGTATAAATAAATAAATCTTTAAAAAAAAGAAATGAATATATCCAAGAATATTTATAATTTATATGTAAGGTGTAAGGAATAACAATACAATGGACACTTATTAACTACCACTCAGTTGAAGGACTAGAATGTGCATATATTTCAAAATGGAAGTTGGTGCAAATATTTGTACTGTCCCATTGGAGATAAAATCTGAAGGTTTTGTAGTGTTATTTCCTAACCTACGTCAGCACCATTTCCACAACTTTCTAGCAGCTAAATAAATTAAACAAATAACTCTGGAAAATTGAAATTGTCTTCCCTTTGTATGCTAAGTGATTTATCTGGGTGGTTTTCAGAGGGTAAGAAGTCACAAGAAGTTCTGAGAGATACACTGTGTCCAAGTATATTATTCAGCAAGCAATAATTCAAACTACAGAAAATATATAGCATGGAGGAAGTAAAATGCATCTTTGCTGTCTGGTAAGTAGTTGAACATTTATAGTTTGGGGTAGCTAGTTCAGGGCTGGAAGAAAAGAGATCCTTGTTTTGGTCAATGAAAGGATCAGTGGTCTTTGGAATTCAATGGGGAATTAAAAAGAATTTACCCATCTAAGGAACCCATTTTTTAAATTTGCTTATTGACTGCTTTAACTATTGTATTTTTAAAATTTTATATATATTTTACATCATTCTTGTACAATTTTGCTTTATCCTCTAAGGTGTAGTCCCCATGGAATCCCCACAACCCATTCACCTGTGTCCCATTAGCATAGTCCCTTGTGCTCTTCCCACCCCTGTTTTGATCCTTAACACCCCTCCTCCTCTGCAGAATATCTCTGATTTAGTTGCCTATTGATTTTGATTTTTAATTTATTATGATTGTTTCCCCTCCCCTGATCCCTTACTTGTTTCCTCTACATTCCTCCTATAAGTGAAACCATCTGATATTTTTCTTTTTCTTTTTGGCTTATTTCACTGAGCATAATCCCTTCCAGCTCCATCCATGTTACTGTGAATGGCATGAGTTTATCTGTTTTGATTGCTGACTAGTATTCCATTGTGTATATATACCACATCTTCTTGATCGAATCATCTATTTTGGGGCATTTGGGTTGTTTCCATAACTTACCTATTGTAAAAGTGCTGCAATAAACATAGGGGTGCAGGTGTCCTTTTGAATTAATGTTTTTGTGTCCTTTGGTAGATTCCTAGGAGTGGAATTGCTTGATCATATGGAAGCTCCATTTTTAGTAGTTTCAGGAACCTCCACACAGCTTTCCATAGTGGTTGGACCAGCTTGCACTCCCACCAGTTAGAGTTCCTTTTTCTCCACATCTGCACCAACATTTGCTGTTGCTAGTTTTAATATGTGTCATTCTCACTGGTGTAAGGTGTGGTTTTGATTTGCATTTCCCTGATTATAAGAGATGTTGAACAGTTTTTCATATGCCTGTTGACCATTTGCATCTCCTCTTCGTAGAAGTGTCTTTTTCAGTTCTTCCGTCCATTTTTTCACTGGATTGTTTACTCTGTTTTTGTTGAGTCTTGTTATCTCTTTGTAGATCTTTGTGATCAGTTCCTTATCAGTAGTGTTGTGTGCAAATTTTTTCTCCCAATCAGTGGGGTGTCTCTTTATTTTGGTTAATGTCTCTTTTGCTGTACAGAAGCTCCTTAATTTGATGTAGTCCCAGCTGTTCATCTTTTCCTTCACTATCTTTGCTTTAGGTGATGTGTTTTTAAAGATGCAAATAACCCATTTTTAAGATTTCTCAAGTCTCATGTAAGATGGGATTTAAACTGAACAAGAATGTATTCAAAGTGCCAAAGAGGTGGTGGTTGAGGGGACACACATATGCACACACATAGACACTTGTGCCCAGGGGAGGAGACAGGGGAAGGGAGAAGGGAGAGTAGGACTGAGAGTAGGTAGTGATTAAGGCTACCGTCTTGTTTTCTTCTATGTTCTTATAAGGTATTGGGGGCACAAGCTTGTACACACACGACATAAAAGTCTCCCAGTATCATGCTGCCTTTATAGAATGACAGATGTTTATTCTAAGTGAAAGTAGAAAATTGCTTGGTGTAATATAAGAGGTCAGATCTAAACAGAGATGAAAAAGTCCCCACAAGCTCCTGGCAGTCATTGGAAGTCACTGCTTCCCAAAGTCAATTGCCTTTGTGGAGACAGTGCTGGAGACCTTGGCTCCTTCCCTCTGTGCTGAATGTAGGTTGCCAGATAGAATACTGGGTGCAGGATTTTGGACATACACAAAAAAATGACTTCTGGGGTATCTGAAATTCAAACTTAACTTTTGAATTGAATTTGAAATTTTTGCTTTCTAAATTTGGCAAGCCCATGTGTGTAAAACATGCTTGTCCTTGTTTCTCTCCCATTTCCTTTTTAAATTTTGATCAAGTCAAAGTTCTGCTTCTTCCAAGACCTCTTTTGTCTGCTTCAGAAGAGACTATGTTTGGAGATAACCTTCCTCTTCTGGATCCAGAGTGTAACTCTAAGGAGAGAAAGACTGTACCACTCTTATTTCCACCTTCCCCAAACTTATTTTCTCCTAGGCTTGAAGACAACCTTCACATTTCAGAGTTTCTAATGCCTATTAGTTAGGAAAGTCTCTCTTTTAATGTCTTTACACAGTGTAGAGATTGGAAGGATATCCTCAGCGGAGAGATTGGGATGGATCTCATTGTGTAAGAATTCTCAGGATTAAGAGAGAACGATCATCTTATCTCTAAGTCCTACAATGTCTGGAGGGGATGGCAGAGTCTATTATCAGGAAGAAAACAACCTTACTCATAGACAATCACAAACACACTTGGAGTTCAGAAGATGGGCAAGGCACAAGGCATTTCTCTGCTATCTCCTATCTAATCTTCGTTAGCCTTAGAGGAAATTTACAAAGTCCCCTCCACTTTGTTTGCCCTCCTAGTACTTGAAGCCAGGGAGATCGTTTACCTTTCCTGCCCTGGGACAGCAATAGGGGATCCTCACCTCATCTAGAGATGAAGATCTAATCTTGGGGCTGGCAAATTACAGATGGTATGCAAATCCTGCTTGCTGTCTGTTTTTGTACAGCTCATAAGCTGAGGATGGGTTTTACATTTTAAAATGGTTAACAAAATCAAAAGAATAATAATCAGTGACATGAGGAAATTACACAAAAAATCAAACTTCAATGTTTATAGTTTTATGGAACATAGCCAGGCTCATTCTTTTCCAAGCCTAGTGAATGGCTGCTTTTGTGCTGTAAGAGCAGAGCTGAATATTTGCAACAAAGACCATGTGACCACAACTATTTATTCTCTGTCCCTTTAACATAACATTTACAGACCCCTGATTTAAGCAGTAAACTTCTCTTATTAATGGTAGTTTCCCCTCAGAGTGTAACTTTCAAGCATATCTATTAGCTAGACTACAAGATTCCTTTCCCACTAGGAGTAGCTCATTTAGAACTCTTTTGGATGCCAGGGATTGAAAATTCAGTTTAAAAATGTCTTTTTTGTTGTGTTGAAGCTAGCTGTGGTATGACTGTTGTAGTAGGGAACTCACATTGATATGAAATTTTTCATTTGGATCAGAAATGTGTTAACATCATCACAAAAAATTTTACATGATCATTGTTTCTCTCCATTTCCTTCTAGTGTGTGAGCTTTATTTTTGGTCTCTTCTCCAGGGTTCCACACAAATGACTATAGTGATTTCAGACCCCCATGCTCATACTTACACTGGTTCCCAACTTTTGTCAATTAATGGCAAACCTAGAAAATGATTTTTCTTTCTCTCTTTAAAAAAAAGATTTATTTATTTATTTATTTATACAAGCACTGGGTATAGTCAGAAGCGCGGGAGGGTGAGAGGATTCACCAGAGAGGGGAACAGAACAGGCAGACTGACGAAATACACTGCTGAGAGGAGCAGCGGGTGTGGCAGGAGAGGTCTGCGCGACATGTGGGACTCTCACCGGTGTTCAGGGATCGATCTGGCACCGCAGAGGCTGCGGACAGCTTCGCAACCCAGCGCTCAACCACTGAGCCACAAAGGCAGGCCCGAAAATGATTTTTCTATAGCACATGGAGATAAAACAAGAGGCACTTTTGTCTACAACTGACTTAGTAAAAATGAAACTACATGTTTTTATAATTATGATGAGAAAAAGGAAAGTATTAGGGAAGATATTAAATATGAGATTTATATAAACATTACAAGTAAAATCTTCCTGAAAGTTTAAATGAGAAGTTTGAACTTGCTCATGTAAACATAGCATTTAATTTCATATTTAGTGTTTGGTATGGTTGCATGCAATTTCTAATCAAGGCTTTAAAATCATGATCTCTTCAATGATAGTCATAAGGCAAAAAATTTGCTTACACAATTAAGCAATAAAACATTTAAAACTTTTACTAAGCAATCATTTTAGCTCAGCTTAATTTATATTTACAAAATTTGTCAGTTTTTTAATTGAAAAATGCATTATTAAAAATTTTAATAATGGTGAGAAGAGAGGTGGGATCTAGGGAAAATAAAAAAAAAATCTTATAACAGTAATGAATTTTCAACCCAATCGAACTTTTGAATATCAACTGGGTGCATAGTTTGGGCAATTATTTGCAGGTAACTTGGCTACTACTAAAATGGCACATGTGCCACACATAGGGAGAAATAGTTCGGATATACAGATGTTATAGGACAACCCCAGTGGTTAACCACATTGGGTGCCAAACTGTTATAGGGCAACCCCAACATGAAATGGGTTGGCCTGTGGGTTCTCACCCACGTGCTTCAAAGGGACTTACAATGAGACTCAACTCTAGGCATACACAAAAAGTTCAATAAAGGGCTATTTTAAAAAAGGGGGGAAATGAAGAAAGGAATAATTCAGGGAGAAAAAGAGAGATAAATTGGTGAATGTGTCCTACCAGTTTGACTGAGCTGGGGCCACAATAGCATGTCGAAAACCAGTGAAAAACCAAACCCCCCCAAGATGCACATGTCTGCTTATATACCAAACCTGGCTGTTTTAACTCACCCTCAGTTCTCAGCAATCCTGCCTTTGTGGTGATGACATTATGGGATTTGTAGTCCTTGGTATTTTGGATCTCTTTGTCCTGGTGGGGGAGGTGGGGTCTATACAACCTGTTTGTGGGGCTCATTTAGGATATCCTTCCCCTCCAAAAAAAAGGACAGAGATTTGGGGCTTCTGCCTGGAGTTGTGTCTCTGAGAAGAACCCAGTTTCCATAGCTCTCCCCTGCCCCACTGCCCAGCTGCTTTCTGGGCTGCAAGCTTGGATGCTGCTTTTGTTGGACACCTGGAACATGAATTTCCCCAGTAGCTCCAAGGGCCCTGCCCACTGTGATAGATGTATGCTTTGCAGAGGGGCCATACTCTGAGCTGGCCACAGCAGCGCACCTTCTTGGCTATCCTCAGCGCATCCTAGCACACAGATGAGACTTCGATGGCACTCACTGAGATTGCTGCCTGCAGAGACCATGTGGACACTATTGGATCCAGCTCAACTCTGCCCACTTTCTGAGAAGCACTCAATTGAGGTCAGAGGTGACCTGCCACTGGGCTTCGGTTCCACCCTCCCCACCCCCATGCCTTCTTTTCTTGTTACCACCAAGGCCAAGGGGATCAATATCATGTAGAACATCTATAACCCATTTGGGATCTACTAATGAGCTCTGGCTGGGAAGCTCTGCCTTATCAGACACCACCGCAGTGCTTCCTGAATAACCGAAAAAGGTGATTCAGGAGTAAAATATCTTCCAGAACAGAGTTTAACTCCTATGAACCCAAGTTTTTTTAGAAACAGATTTTCCCAGTTTATTTTTGGGGGTTGTTTCTGTCAGCTATACCATATGTATATATGTATGTGTGTATGTATTTATCTATATATGTATATAGATGTGTGTGTGGGTTTATTAGTGATTGCTCCAGGGACTGCAATATACCTCCTGAACTTGTCACAGTCTACTTTCAATTTATATAATTTTACTTCACATAAATATGAGTCCTACTGCAGTAACCTTCCCCTTACTTCCTTCTATCCTTTGTGTTACTCTATTACATTTTACTTCTTTATCTGTTATAAAGACCACAATACATTGTTATTTTTAAGTCACACAGTTTTTTAAATGGCTTTATTGGGATATAAATTCATATATCAGAAAATTCACCTATAGAAATTATACAAGTTGATAGTTTTTGATATATTAATTAAAATAAAAATTAAAAATTTGTGGCAAGATATATATATATAAAAACTAAACTTGCCAGTCTAACTTCTTATGTGTACATTTCAGTGGCATTAGTTGCATTCCTAGGGATGTACAGCCATCTCCACTATCTATGTCTTAAATTTTTCATTGCCCCAAATTAGAAACTCTGAAACTACTAAGATGTAACTCCCTGTTGCCTCCTCCCTCCCGCCCCTGGTAACTTCTAATCTACTTTCTGTCTCTGTGAATTTGCTTATACTTCTACCTCACCTAATTTGAGTCAAACGATATATTCTTTTTATGTGTGTCTGACTCATTCAATTTAGAATAATGTTTTCAAGTTCCTTCATGCTGTAGTACGCAGGAGAACTTCATTTCCTTTTAAGGATAAATACTAGTCCTTTGTATGGAATGTTTATACAAAGTGTATCTAACACATTTTGTTTGTCCATTCACCTGTTGATGGATTCATTAATTATCTTCCAAGAAAATTAACAAACAAGAAAAAATGCTTCTTATATGCTTATTTATATATTTATTATTTAGGGAACTTTTCCTTTGTTTATGTGTAGCTGAATTTCTCCTTTCATCCTGGAGTGGGTGGGGATGCCTCTGCCCTGGCGGAACTGTGACTCCAAGTGTTCATTTTATCTTTCCTTGGACTAAAAGGACATGAGTGGGTACCACAAGCTGCTTTTATCTTCTCAGAGCCTTTGCTTCCACGCTGGCGCAGAGGGTCATTCTTTTATCTGTGGTGTCGCAGTCACTTTCTGTGTTGAAATGGGTGTGGGCGCACAGGCGTCTGCACCCTCCTGAAGTGCCAGCGTAAGTTCCCAGCAGCATGATGATAGGCAGGCCTGAGGACAGAGAGGCACCCCCTGTGGAGGCAAAGAGCCTGGAGGAACCCAGTTAATTTGCAGCAGGATTCTTGTCTCCCTGCTATTTGCCTGCCTATGAGGACTAGTGTTAGTAAGAGAAGAGAACACTGATATCATTTTCTGCTGGCTGATACTTGGAATTCTGTCCCAGGCCTCCAGGTGCCCCTGTGGTATGGTAGCATGTTCTGTGATAGGTGCTGGTTGCGAGCCCTGTCAGTCATTACCTGCGCGGCTTTCAGAATGGTTATCACTCTTCTTATGGGAATGAACAGTGACTGTGGCTCTCTAGAGGTCAAAAGTCTCTTTTTGTGTAATGCCCAGGTGGAAAGGGGCTGAAATGGAGCTTTCCCTTAGTATTCCTTTATCATCCTGTTGTTCCATATTGAAGTACTATTATCTGGAAGTCATTCTTCTCAGTAATAATTTGGAAGTTGCTTACAAAGGCATCAAGGAGAGGGGACAACTTGCATAGAATCAAAATGGGAGAGAGATTGAATTCCAGATTAAATCTCCAGTCTGTCCCTTGAAACTGAGGTATATAGATGAGAAAGCAAACAGAAACAGTGGGTAAACATGCTGGAATGTACAGTGGGTAATGGATATTGAAGGATGATCTTGTCATGCATGCTAAACAGTTACTTTTATGAGTTTAAATTTAATTAGCATCTGGAAATTAACAAGGCTAGATAGAAGGGCAATGTGTTTTTAAGTGATGGCGATGGATAGGTACTGTTTGGAGCATATAGATAAATGAATATTTAATTTGTAATACATAATGAGCCAGGTGCCTATAAAATAATTTGTTTCTCAAGTTGCTATCATAGCACAAGACAATAGACCCATCCAAGGTTAGGCAATTACTGTTATTACTATTTCTCTTTGGTTAAATATTAAAATCAGCTTTGTAGATGGAGATTGTTTGGTATTTTCAAGTTAGATAATGTAAAGTTTTTTGTCATAGCCTCTGTTTCTTCTTTTAAGGAATGGGGCATAAAAATAATTTTTGGTCTGATGTCTTCTGTACATATACCTTAGGGTATATGGCAAAGCTACACCCCTGAAAGAAAGGAAAATGGGCTTCTGTATCTTCTTGCCTAGTAACTTTAAAAAATTTTTTTTTAAAGATTTATTTATTCATTTATACAAGCACTGGGTACAGTCAGAAGCACAGGAGGTTGAGAGAATTCACCAGAGCCAGAGGGGAGAGCAGAGCAGGCAAAAGGACCGAAGTACACTGCTGAGGGGAGCAGTGGAGGGCAGGAGAGGTCTGCACGCCATGTGGGACCCTCGCCCGGGCGGCTGGGGATCTAGCCAGCGCTGCAGAGGCTGCGGGCAGCTTCGCAGCCCAGCGCTCAATTACTGCGCCACCCGGGAGGCCCTAAAATTTTTTTTTAAAGATTGATTTATTTATGCATACAAGGTGCTGACCAGAGGTACAGTGGGGAGAGGATTCACCAGAGACAGAGCGGGGAGCAGAACAGGCGGATCTACTGAAATACACTGCTGAGGGGAGCAGCGGGAGACAGGAGAGGTCTCCTGCACATGTGGGTCACCTCCCTGGGGGATGGATGGAACTCATGCTGCAGTGACTGGTGAGATAGTGCTATCTTTAAACCCTGCGCCACCAGGGAGGCCCAAGTAGTAACTGAATATTTAGAACTGCTTTTTGGAGGGGAATCTGACAAATGAACTTTTGCTAAAGGTTAGAGAAAGGGATCGAGTTCACTGTGAAAATGATGTGATTTCTATCTTTCCTTTGGTTATAAACTACATGGATCTTTCTAAAGCATAAGTTGAGGTTACCTTTCACATCCCAAATGGTGCTGAATTGGGGTTGAAGTTGGGGTGTTGCAGCAGGAAAACCACATGGGTTTGGGTTGAAGCCAGAGGGAGTCCCACGAGGAGAGTTTGCTCTGCGGTGGAGGCCAGCTCCTTGCTCTGAGCACAACGTGTGTGTGTAGGAATGGGCTTAGAGATCAGCAGTGCTGGTATTTTTTTGGTAGACAATCAAAAATTAAGAAGCTCAAAACTTGTATGGGATACTCAAGTAGAAAGTGGCTCACGAGCAGGGAGTGCCTATCTGTGGCACAGGTTTGCTGAGTGGAACCTACTTCAAGCATCAGCCTTGCAATTAGCTGCCTTTCTTTCTCTCCAAATTGTGCCCTGTGAGCTGGGGGAAAGTTGCCTTGCCTGAAAGTGGGGACAGGCAGGGCTCTAATGTTTTATTTTTACTGGGAATGAATTTGTGTTTCCATTTTATCATTTTATTTTTCTTGTTTCTTCCCCAGGAAGTGCATTTGGGTACATGTGTCTGGGAAAGTGTGGGAAGGCTATGTATTCCATGGAAATCTAGTCACTCCTACAGGTCTCCAGGGCTGGGGAAAGGTACCTGGGAGGCCATCACATGCTGATTCTGTAGCAACGTTCCTCCAGGGAGCTTTGAAAAATTCAGTTTCCGTGCCCTATTCCTGGAAATTATGATTTAGTCATTCAGAGGATCTAGAACTTTCTGTTTCAAGAAAAGCACTACAGAGGGTTTTGTTGGATAGCTGGGTTTGGGAACCTCTAAATCAGTACAACTCCAGCCTGTAAATGGGAATACCCTTAAATCCTCTCAGTCTGTGGAAAATACATACGCCAGAAGACACATGAAATAGTGAATTTTGGCATTAGAACCATTTTACCAACTTTGGGCTTTCATTGTCTTTTTGATTTTTTAAAAAAGATTTATTTATTTATGCATACAAGAGCTGGGGTGTAGGCCAGAGGGGAAGGGGGTGAGAAGATTCACCAGAGACACAGTGGGGAGAAGAACAGGTGGATTGACTGAAATACTCTGCTAAGGGGAGCAGCAGGTGAGACAGGAGAGGTCTGCTGCGCCATGGGATCACCTCCCTGACTAGGGATTGAACTTGTGCTGCAGAGGCTGCAGACAGCTTCATAGTGCTGATGTTTAATCCCTTGCACCACCAGGGAGGCCCCTTCTTTTTGATCTTTTTAAAGCACAATAGGTAGTTTTTTCTTTACTTTCTGCACTTGGCAATCTTCCATACCACCCGAGTGTTAGGGTGGGAGTAGCTGTGGGACCCAAGCTCTGGGACCTTGTTCTGTAACATGCAATCTGTTTGAATGGGAGGTAAGTGACTCAGGCCAGGCTACGAGTCTCACAGGTAAGATCTTGAAGCTTCCTGCTCTGGTTCCTAACACGTCCCAGAGAGTTGGCAAGCAGGAGGTGGTCAGGTCCCGGTGCTGTAGGATCCACCCTGGAAAAGGAGAAGGCAGGAAGTGACTGGAAACCTGTTTTATAATGTGTTGGACTGTTATAGAACCCTAGAGGTAAAGTATTTAGTAATTTTGTTCTTATTGCTGCTCCCAGAGTCCCACA
Organism: Talpa occidentalis; assembly: GCF_014898055.3. Taxonomy (NCBI): domain Eukaryota; kingdom Metazoa; phylum Chordata; class Mammalia; order Eulipotyphla; family Talpidae; genus Talpa; species Talpa occidentalis. The sequence goes on along the minus strand of NW_023601104.1, from coordinate 50,259,825 downwards.
GTGGAGTAACAGGGACTAGTTTCCAAGGTGTGGATGCTTTTTTGCTTGTATATTTTGAAACAGAGTCTCTGGAGGGCTCAGGGCACTCAGAGGGAAGGGCAGGGAGGAGACAACGGCTGCTACTTGGACAGCACCCAGCATAAGAGCTGGGAGATTTATGTGGTGTTTGTGTGTGGTTAAAATCGCTGCAGGGAAGCAGTCCAACTCTTCATTGACAACCTTTTGTTTTGAGATAAATTTAAACAGGGCTGTTAAGAGAGTTTTCACGTTTGTACAAGTGCCTTTTATGAACAATAGTTTCCATCCATTTAATAATGACCTTGGCACTTTCATCACAACAGCACAATTCCTGATCTGTCCCTGGCTTTGCAGAGGAGGTCACATTTCCTGTTCTCCTTAATCGCTTTGCCCATCTGGGAAGCACTGGGCTCTCCGGAAGACACCTGTTTTCTCGTCTGTTTTTTTTTCCCCCCAAAGCTTGAATCTCTGCCTGGTCCTGATGGTCATGAGTGAGGTGAAGGGGGCCAGAGGGTCAGGTCTATCTGACTTGAGGTACAGAGATCACAAAGTGTCAGGGAGAGACCCCCATCATCTCAGTGCCTGCCTGTGAATTTCCAAGTGAGACTGATCTGTTTCATGTACTTTTTTCATAGAAAAGTTGATTTCTATTCATTTCAACAAAAGGAATTCATTAAAATCTGAATTAGAAGAAAAGGAGTTACAGGAAGAAAAGAAAATCTTAGTTTAGAAAAACTCTATGTAACTTAGGACACAGGCTCTTGTATTTTAAAAGATTATTCTGGTTTGTGTCCCTGAGTATTTCTATTGCTATTTGGGAAAGGGAAGGAAGTTTAAATGAGCAAGGGAGTTACCAAGAGTTCAATAAAAGTTCCATGCTCGTAGGATCTGAGAATTTCACACTATAAAGGCGGGATAGAGTGGCGCAGCGTTATTTATTTTTGCCTTTTCCTTAGTCCTTGTGTTGTGGCAGGAGTTACTGATAAAATGGCCTCAGGCAACTTCAGTGAGGGGTTTCTAACTAGCAATCTTTCTTGGCATTGACAATTTCCACCTGCAAAACTTCCCACAAGAGTCTAGTGGCCTGCACCTCCTGTTCCTTCAAAAAGGGAAGCTTGTCTGGGACAACACTCTGTACCCCTAATCACAGCCCTCCCTCCCCCAGCCTGCCAGAATCCATTGTAGACTTGGGCATTGCAAAAAATACTAAGTGCAGGCCTGGCGGGTAGCTGAGAGATGGTGCAGGAAATACTGAAACAATATAAAACCCAGCCCTTGCCGCCAGTACCATGGTGTCCACATGGGAATTAACAATGAAAAAGTCCATGAGAAAGAATTAAGAATGAAACCCTTATTCCAGTAAGAACTGATAAATTCAAACAACTAGGGCCTCCCTGGTGACCTAGGGGTTAAATCTCAGCGCTATCACCACTACAGCCTGAATTCAATCCCTGGCCAGGGACCTAACCCACATATGGTGCAGTAGACCTCTCCTGTCTTGCCCATTGCTCCCCTAAGCAGTGTTTTTCAGTAAATCCAGGTGTTCTGCTGCCCACTGTGTCTCTGGTGAATCCTCTCAACCCCTGCATACCCCAGTTGATCTATACCCGGGTTGATCTACTACACCCAAGTTCTATACACACACACACACTCTCTCTCTCTCAAACAACAAAAGACCAGGAATGATTGTCTTAGGACTAATCAACAGAGACATTCTGAAAAAGGAAAGCTTAAAAGTGAGTAAAAAGTAATACCACCCAATAACGAGCAGGTGACAACATAAATACAATGAAGCTATTTTTCTAGAACTCAAAACTCATTAAAAAGTTGACTTCATATGCTAAAGCATTTATGACAGGCTAGTATTATCCTGTTGTGGGCAAGGAAGTGGGGGCTCAGAGGACTGAGTCTTTGTTTCTGGCATGTGCCAGGTAGAAATATACTCAGAACTCAGATGACAGGACGAATCGACCATCTGCCACAGGAGTCTGGAAGTTCACCACCTCCCTCTAGCCTTTCTTAAAGCTTTCTGTGTCTTTACTGCACTAATTACATCACAACACAGTGTTTTTTTTTGGAAGGGAAAGTGGCTGAGTAATTATTGGGGGTGATGAAACAATATATTTGGATTTAATTTTTACACATAAGAACATGAAAAAGTGATATATGTCCATTGGTTAAGTGATTATTTCTGATATTTGCAATTTTTTAATCTCCTTGGAAATGATAGGAATAAGTATGCATTGTTCTGTATTAAAGGAAGCTGCTTTAATATAGAAAAGTAAAACAAAACAAAAAAGGTCTAGGGGTTTAAAAAAACTTTCTAATTTATTTTGAGGTATTAGATTTTATTTTCACAAAATTAGATATTTTACTAAATACTAGAAAATCTAATTTACAAAAATCAATTATATTGTTACAACTTTTGCATATGTTATACATACTATTTTATGACTTGTTATGATTTCTTTAATCACTTCCCTTCTGGTGGAGCACCTACTTTTTTAAAACTTGTTATTATAAGCAAGTTAGAGTAAATACATTTAGATGAAATGAATTAAAAGTAGAAACAACCTGCCAAAAGATTCTGAAAAATGGACAAAAATCCTTTGTGGGAAATTTTTATTCATTTTAAACCAAATTAATTTTTTGGACTAAATTGTGATCTTAAGTAAGGAATGGAAAGAAAATAACACATTACTTACACTTACACACAAATAGGTCTTTATAATACTTCTCGCTTTTTTATCTTAGTGGGTTTTTAAATCAGGAATGAATTAGTTACAGTAGGAAAGAAGGCATCTTTTTTTATGTTATGCTATTTACGTATTTGAAGGTTTTCCTCTTTTAAAATGGTATTTTTTAAATAGAGGGGTCATTAATTTACAACAGTGTATGATTTTTTTTTTATTTTTATTTTTATTTTTTTTTTTTTTTTTTTCAAATAGAGGCATGTTTTATTTACCTATTTTGTTTGTTTTGTCTATACATGCACTGGGCACAGTCAGAAGCGCGGGAGGGCGAGAGAATTCACCAGAGCCAGAGCGGGGAGCAGAGCAGGCAGAAGGACCGAAGTACACTGCTGAGGGGAGCAGCGGGCGGCAGGAGAGGTCTGCGCGCCATGTGGGACCCTCCTCCGGTGGCCGGGGAGCAGCCGGGGATCAAACCGGCGCCGCAGAGGCAGCGGGCAGCTTCGCAACCCAGCGCTCAACCGCTGCGCCACCGGGGAGGCCCAACAGTGTATGATTTTTAAAAAATTTTTTAGACTTTATTTAACAGTGTCTGATTTAAGGGTATGGATTCACCAAGATATCTATTTTAGATGGATAGCCTTACTATAAAGTTGATCAATTAATAGGTGATTTTACAGATCCTTTAAACAGACTGGAAACATTGTGTGTGTGTGTGTGTGTGTGTGTGTGTGTGTGTGTGTAAGTGTATAATCTACTGATGGCCTGACTGGAGATCCCTGGAAATGGTTGCTCCATTTCTTGTTGAGTGTTCAGGTAGAACAATAGGCTAATCTCACTCTCATCATGGAGATTATGAGAACCAAATGCCAAGAATAATCAAATTTTTATTCAGGAAATATTTACAGTGTTTCTGGCACAGTGCTCAGAATGGAGAGTTTCAAAGATATGTCAAGAACCACTTCAAATGCCACTTCTTACATGGCATTGTCTAGAGATCTTCTAGTTTCCCACAGGACATGTCCCCCCTCTTTATAGCACTTGCCACATGATTTCAGAATGATTTGTTCATGGATTTGTCCCATCCAGGAGATGGTGAACTTCCCTAAAGAAGTCCCCAGAAAATGCTTTAATGCTTTATGTTTATTGAATGAAGGATGAGTGAACTGGACATAAAGGATGATCACAACTCTATCATGCAAAGATTGGAGAAAGGAAGGAGCAAGTCCAGTGGAGATCATTTTATGGAGATGAGCTGATGTCTCTAAGATACTCTGAGATTCATTGCCTCTGTCCTGCATTTAGTTTCAGGAATTAGCTATATACCCTGCTTGTTGACATGCGTTGCAGAGTCTTGCAGACTCTAAGATTCAGCAGGAAGCAATCTTCAGTGCAAGTTCTGTAGAGAAGCTAGAGTCATCTTACAAGAGAATTTCCTGAAAAGAGGATTTTTCTGAAATATAATGAGTAGGTAGTTGGGAAATTTGAGTTGGCGACAGGTTCTGCTAGATTTCTGTCTTCTGACTGAATATTTAAAGAGAAATCTTTGTCATCCCCCTTTCTCCAGGTCTTGACCTTTTTTTCCCCAGAAGACAAACTAACATTTCTTGTTTCCTCAACCAAACAATTGCAAAAATCATGTAAATAACCCAAATGGACCGTTACATCAAACACTCTGGTTGCAGAGTTGGCAGTTGATATCTGTCCTCTCTTCTACCATAGTAGAATGCCCAACTAAAGACTGTTTTTCAGCTTTCTTTCCAGCTGTGGACTTCATGTTAGTTGAGTTCTGGCTAATAACTTAGTGGAAATGGTGAGTGCAACCTCCTGGAGATGTTCTTAAAGGAAAGGGGCTGGGTATTTTCCTTCTTCTGGGCAGCATGTTGATGTGATCGCTTAACTCCAGCAGCTGTTGTGTGCCATGAAGTAGCCTTGGGAATCGAAAGCCAGTGGAACAGCAAGATAAGAGCAGCATAAGTTCCTGAGGGTTAGAGTTCTGTTCCAGCTCTGAACAAACCAATCTCTATACTTTTTGAAAATGAGAGGAGATAAACCAATATGTTTAAGCTATAGTTGTTTTGGAGGAATCTGTAATTCACAGCAGAACCCAAATCTAACAAGTACAGCAGCTGAACTAAGGGGACTATTTTGCTGATTTACTTCAACTAGGCAACCTACAGTCTGCTTCTGAGGATGGTGCCGGAATTTAGCATGTGTGTTCACTGGGCCCAGTGCTTCTCTGGGGAGCCTGTCTGATAGTGCAGCGTGACCTGGAACCCTGACTGGAAGTGTGTGGCTGAGATTGCAGTGAGGACTTTGGTCAGGGAAGAACACAGTAAGGGGAGAGAGCATGGGCTTGGGTCAGAAAGACTTGGGTGAAGACACTGAATCTATGATTTGCAATTTGTGGATTTGAACTTCAGTTTCTGAGGTTGTGAGAATTGGCTGTCATACTGTGACAATGTCAATAACTGATACATACTAGGCATTAAAATGTAGCTGTTATTATTAGAATACATTAAATGTTGATAGGACCCTATAGAGTCAAGGCTCATAAAACTTGCTCTTTTGATTAAGGCATTGATAAATGGTATCTAAATTGAATCCTACTAGATAGAAATGTAAGAGTTATCAACAAAACCTACTGGTGTAAAAGTTTCTTCTAATAACATAAGTTTTTTTTTTTTTTGCTAAAAATAGACATAAAATGTTGACTTCTTCATTATATAAAAAATTCAAACAAACCTCTTATCACTGCATATGACTTTAAATAACTGTATTAAGCCAGGGTTCTTAATCTCATAACTCAGAACCACTGAGCTTAATTTTAAGAGAAATGAACTTGATATAGGATGTTAGTAGCTCCTGGAATCCCCAGGAAGACCAGGGACCTGACGCTGGGAAGAATCCAGCCAGGAGCAGTGTAGCCAGGAGGTCCAGCCATGTCAGGTGATGGATCCCGTGGAGGGCCCCCTGCAGCCTCCCACCTCTTGCCACCTCTGAGCTGGGCCATGGAGACAGTAACTTAAGCCATTGTTGTCACAGAAGACAGAGATTTGATAATCGCACTGACTTGTCTCCATATCCTTGTGTCATTGCCACCCACCTGTCTCACTTAGACCTTTAAAGTCTATAAGGTGCTTGGTCACGTGCAACTCATTGGGTGTGAAGGCGAGGGAAATGGAGTGTCTCAGACTATGGCATAGGAGAGGGTGTCACTTCACTCTCTTATTTCAGGTGACATCTTTTTTTTTTTCAGATTTATTTATTTATGCACACAAGAGCTGGGGTACAGACCAGAGGTGCAAGGGGGTGAGAGGAATCACTAGAGACAGAGTGGGGAACAGAACAGGCAGATTGACTGAAGTACACTGCTGAGGGGAGCAGTGGGTGAATCTGGAGAGGTCTGCTGCACCTTGTGGGTTTCTCCCTGGCCGGCCGGGGATTGAACTCATGCTGCAGAGGCTGCAGATTGCTTCATAGTGTGGTGCTTAACCCCTTGCACCACTAGGGAGGCCCCAGGTGAGACCTTTCTAAGCATTACCCCCCTTCCTTTCTGCCTCTTGTCCTCCATTTAGAGTCCTTCCTGTGGAGAAATAAGCCAAGAGGAAGCCAACAGCCAGGACTGCAAGCCAGGAGAAGGCCAATAAAACCTGAAGGAATGGAACATGGTGCCTCAAAGAGGAAATTAGAGTAGGAAATAGGGTAAAGGGAGAAGCATTAAGAGACAATTAACCTTCTCTCCACAAGTTGTAAATGATTATTTATGGGATTTTACGCTGCTCTGAGGCCTCAGGGTATGCTGAGCCTGACAGAAGAGGCAGCATATGTATGGGCCTACATATGTGATCCCCAAAGTATAAGTTCATAAAGAGTCCTCAAAAGGAAAGTTATGAAAGTAACAATTGGCTTCAATTTCTGTCCTCTCTCCCTTCCCCTCTCCTTCACACCCCCGTTCATTTCACGTCTTCCTTCTTTCTCTCTCTTCCTTCACCAGATACACTTTGCACACTTACAAGATACCAGGCGTTGTCCTGGACACTGAGAGCATAAAGATGCTTTGTTTGATTCCACAGTTACCCCACAGTATGAGGGTGCCAGCATAGAGATAAGAACAGATTGCTCTAATGACTCAGAGGTGGGTCATCTAAAGCAGAAATGACTTGGTACAGGGTGGGGCTAGAGGTAGAATCTGAGTGATGAGTGATTGCTGAGGTGACAAAGAGTAGGTGATATTTAGGGGTATAGATGTGGATGAGGGGGTAAAGAATAAGAAGGAGGCTATGGTCTGTACATATGGTTAGGTGGTGAACACAATAGAAGAAATAGTTTGGGAGAAAAATTATTTGCTTTAGTATTAGACATATTGAATTTACGGTCTCAATAAAATACATTTCAGTGCTTATTGGCCATTTCATATTCTGGTTTGGGCAGTCTGTAACAGGTGACTGTCTGATTTAAATGAAAGTCCCTTATGAATAGTATTTATTATTAGGATAATAATAATAATAATAATAATATGGTAGCAGAATAAGCATTTCTGTCCCCTTTTGTTCCTTCTAATCCTTACCTCAGATGCAGAGACAGTCTTTACTGCATGAAAAACATCTATGCTGTGAAAGATAATCATTCTTAGGTAGAGATAGGTTTTGATGACTATGAAAATGCAGGCCTGCCCCTGTGGTGGGTTGTAGGGTGTGCACCCCTAGAAAAGAGCTGGCAACAGTCTAGGCAGGGTGGGGTGCTGCCAGCAGGGAGAACAGGGACCCTGACAGAGGCCAGAGGAGGTAGACAAGCAAAGAGAACTGGAGACTGGGCAAAGATGAACGTCGGGGGTGGGTAGGATGGGGGTGGGCAAAGACTGTGTGTGAACTGGAAGGTGACCTGAGGAATGAAGACATGCTTTGTACTATATTCTGGCCTCAGTGATCAACAAGCAGTGAGACTTTATTCTTTCTGGTAACAGTGTACATTGTTGTAGATGTTTTGGCCCTTAAGGCAAGAAAATAACAGATAATATTACTGAACTAATATTCTAAGCACTACATTAGTCACTGTATGTACATTATACTTTGATATTCATATAAACCTTATGGCAAAGGTGTTATTTTCCCCATTATATGGATGAGGAAACTGAGGCCTAGAAAGGTAGCTACCTGAGGGAAAGTAATTAAGAACACTAGAGAGGTGGAACTGGGAGTTCATATATCTTTAACCATTAAGCTCTAAGAAGGTCTTCAGGATAAGGATGGGCTGGCGGGTAGGACGGGGAGAACATATAAAGGGAGAAGAGCAGACATCTGAACAAAGGGACTAGGGAACCAGCAGTCTTCAAAGAATGAGTAGGAAAGAATCCCCAGAGAAGACTGAGGAATAGTCATAAAAGGCAGAGGTAAGTCAGAAAGGAGACTTGTCATGGCAGGTAAGAGAATGTAATTTTGTTAAGGAAGGAATAGTTGACAAGCCAATAAAGCAGACAGTTCAGGTAAGAGAAGCACAGAAACATGCCCATTGAATTCAACAATATGGTGGTTATTGGCATTGGTAACTGTCAAGAAAATCAGATTGGAGCAGGTTGAGGAGAGAATAGGAAAAGAGCAGGAAGAAGCAAAAAGAGCTGCCAACTCCATGTGGAAGTTTGGCTGTGAATGGAGGAAGGTAGGGGCATTGGAGTGGAATATAAAGGTGAGAGACTTTATTGTCTCTTAGGATGAAGAAACTTGTGCTAATTAATTACATGCTGATTGAGTAAAGGTGAAGTTGATGGTATAGAGAAAAGGGGAGGCAGGGAGGAGAGAAGAGGAGAGAGAGAGGGGATAGAGGAGAGCAGGGAGAAGCAGTTTTGCTGATAGGTAGGATCCCTCCATTACTGAGACAGAAACATAAGTTTCCAGATGGCAGAAGAGAAATGTGAGACTTCATGTCTGGGATTTTCTTTCTTTCTTTCTTTTTTTTTTTTTTTTAAAGATTTATTTATACAAGAACTGGGGTACAGGTCAGAGGCGCAGGAGGGTGAGAGAATTCACCAGATAGAGCTGGAAGCAGAACAGGCAGACGACCGAAGACACTGTTGAGGGGAGCAGCGGGTGAGACAGGAGAAGTCTGCCGCGCCATGTGGGAATCTCCCTGGCTGGCTGGGAATTGAACCTGCGCTGCAGAGGCTGTGGACAGCTTCACAGCGCAGTGCTCAACCTGCTGTGCCACCGGGGAGGCCCTGGGATTTTCTAATTGGTCTGTACAGAAGAGGCAAAGTCATCTGTTGAGAGATGTGGGAGGTGTGATTGGGGTGAGTTGAGGACAAGGTGAAAGTTTGCTGGAAGAGGTTGGAGATGGTGGATTTTTGTAGTGGCTCAGATGCGAGACTAATCTCCAATCATTAGATAGTTAGGTGATTCCAAAGCTTCACTACCATACAGAACACAGAAGGAATGATTGCTAAAAATGAACCTGAATTTTTTTAAAGGAAAAAAAAGTCTTCACTAATTCTTAAGGACACACCCATGGAGGTTATCTTCAAAGTTACTAATACTTTAAAAAAAAAATAACTGGCATCAGTTTTTCCCTATCAGAATTTTATATTGACTTAATTCCTTCACACTGATTAATTTTCTCTTAGCTATATTTCTTTTGATCAAGTTTCTTTCTACCAAATTAACTTTTGGTTAAGTCGCTGGGAATTGAGTTTTATAGGACTAGATGCAAAGTTTGGACAAAAAAAACAAGGGAGATTCTTGGCCAATCTATATCTCTTCCTCAGATTTCATTTTTCAAGCCATGGCACTTTCCTTTTGGTATGAGATATTTTGATAGAGAAATGGAAACTTCATACAGCTTTTATTTAGAATCATAAGGGCTACCATAGGTATCCAGGTAGCTCAGAGTCAATAGCATAACACTATTGTTGGTTATTCAGTGGGTCTAATTTCTAGAAATCTCTTGCAATTTCCAAACTCAGTGTGAGAAATACAATTGTAAATAAAATTTCTACCTTATAAAATTTGAACAGTAAATAAATTTGCCAGCAAATAAGAGTATACAAAAACTCATTTGTAAATGATACTACATAATATACCAAATTTTAGTAAATATTGGGGGCTTCTAAAATAGCAATTAAAAAATTGGAGTCTTTATTATTTTTTGAAATTCAGTTTATGTGATAGGTAGCTAAAGTAATACTGTAACAAGCATATAAAACCAGCATATATGAAGTTTTCTGTTTATATGCTTGTTTATATATAACAGTGTTACATGAACACAATTAGCTTAGAATTTACTTCCTCTTTTCCTTCCCCAAACTGGCAGAAAAAACATAAGAAATAGAAATCAAATACAAATACATAATTCTTGCATAAATGGGCAAAAGAGCTCAGTCCCTAGTTCACGTTGCCACCAAGGAATGTGCACAAATTCCAAAATAAAATCCAGGACTTTGCAGATGGGGGAGCCTTTCTTAAGGGGTTTCCCACCCATAAGCAAGGCTTGGTTCTTGTCAGCCTCTACCCTAGTTCAGTCTGAAAGTCTTTCCTTTGAGACCTCCACTCCTTGATTGCAACAAAATCTAAATAAGTCAAAGAAAAAATCTTTTTTACTTCTCCACTGCTTCCACTCTAGATACTTGAGTTGTCTGTTGGTCTGTTTTTCTCTAAAATCAGAGGCATTTGTCCTTGGCTGGAGAGATCCAGAAACCCCATTGTGTGTACCATTTCACAGTGCTGAACGTGCAGGAGGACTTCAGCAGGGGTCTAGGGTGGGCTGGAGGCGGGGGGGCAGTGCAGCAGGGCTCTGAAGTGATGGGAGCCGCCTGATGGTCCCAGAAATCCAGGGAAGTTTGATCCTCAAGTCCTTCCACAGACCCTGGAGTTTTTCTCTCACAAATTTGTGTCCGTCAGAGAAACTCCTTTGGCACTTGAAATGGAAGCAGGATGTGCACTTTCCATCACTGCTTAACATTTGTGTAAAGGTTTTAGAATGGAAATTTCCTTTTCGTGCCTGTGTATTTTTTTATTGACAGGATCTGTTTTAAGCATTCCAAAATAAGTTTTATTTTAAAATCAACAAATGTGTGACAATTATAGCCTTTATGTCCATATTTAATACCTGCAGAGTTCAGATAAATTTTCTTAGTAGCAGTTCTTTTTTTTTTTTTTTTTTTTTTTTAAAGATTTATTTTTATTTATTTATACAAGCACTGGGTACAGTCAGAAGCGCGAGAGGGTGAGAGAATTCACCAGAGCCAGAGTGGGGAGCAGAGCAGGCAGAAGGACCGAAGTACACTGCTGAGGGGAGCAGCGGGCGGCAGGAGAGGTCTGCGCGCCATGTGGGACCCTCCTCCGGTGGCCGGGGAGCAGCCGGGGATCGAACCGGCGCTGCAGAGGCTGCGGGCAGCTTCGCAACCCAGCGCTCACCCGCTGCGCCACCGGGGAGGCCCTTAGTAGCAGTTCTTATTTAAACTTCTTATCACTCTGACCTGATTAGTTCCTACTTTGCTTCTTGGCAATTTCTGTCTTGTCCATCCTATCCAGGGACTTCTATCTGAAGGCCACACTTTTCTGTGTAAATTTCCATAATGTCTTATTTATTATAGTTCATTACCATAGACTTTCCCTCTAATATTTGCTATTCTTTGGTATTTGTGCCAGCCAAATAGCAGTTGTGTTGTTAATAAGAGCAACATGAGATTAAATGTAGTGGATGCCACTGATCTTAGGCCTCTTTCGTGGTGAAGCTAACTCTTCCAAAGCCAAGCGGGCCTCAGCTGAACATTGTACATCACGACTGTAAGGAAGCTTTTGAATTATGTTTCCCCTTGGCAAGGGTGAGAAGTCAGAGTAGGATTGATAGCAGATTCTCTGCCTTTATTTTTTTTCTACATTGAATGTGAATAAGTCATCAATAGCAAGCGAGGCTCTTTGTTGCAAAAATTCTGCAAGGTAATTCTACCATTCGAGAGTCTTTAAAGTTTCCCCTCTCATTATCTAGTCAATATTTGATAACCAGTTATAGGACAAACCCAACATTCAACAATTATAAAAAATATTATGTGCCAAGAAACCAAGACAAACAAGATAAAGTACTTCCTTATCTTACTTTCTTAGGGGAACTAACAATTTGTTGGAGCCCATATATTTATTTTAAGCACCATAGTTGTGTTAATTTGGCCTAAGTAGTCTCCCAAGTTTTTAGAAAGGCTGGTATTTTAGTAGGTTTGGTTTAGAAGCATAGTTAAGACTTTGTTGGACAATATGGAAAATTATGTTTGAATACTGGTCAGGTCTCTTCATCCAATAATAAACTTAATAATATTCTATTTGCTTAAAATATAGTAAGCATTAGGTGGGTAGAGCCAGATTTCAGGGTATAGGGATATACATATCTTTCTAGTCTATAATAAATCCTCATTCTCTGGTTACTGATCTGCTGCTTCCCCAACCATTTGGGTCCTGGTGGCAACCATATTTTGCTCTGGCGCCCTGATCACTGTTGATTGGACCAGAGCAGGCATGTGGCCAGGCTGGCGATCAGAGTTTCCCTGGTTCTGACAATATAGATTGGTTTGAGAACGAACATTTGATTTAAGCTCCCAGAGTTCTGCCACAAGTAATTAGGTTTAGGGAGAGAGAGAAAGAATGTGAATAAGATCAAGTAAGAGTGTATCAGAGGTAAAAATGAAAGTGGGTCATTGACATAGTTATAAAATGTATAGAAAAAAAAATAGGAAAGAATCTTTGTGACCTTGGATTAGGCAAGGGTGTCTTTGCTAGGATACAAGTAAGAAATCATCAGAGAAAACATTCATAAATTGAACTTTGTATATAAAAACTACTATTTGAAATACACTGTTAAAGTCAAGACAAGTCACAGACTGAGAAAATATTTGCAAAACACTTATTTTATAAAGGGCTCATATCTACAATATAAAATATAAATATAAAAACTCAACTCCCTAAGAAGACAAGCAACCCTCTAAAAATTGACAAGTTAAATCCTTCCCCAAAGACAAGATATTGATGGCAAATAAGTACATAAGAAGATGCTAATTATCATTTTAGAAAAATACAAATTAAAACCACAAGATGCCACTGCCCAACTATTAGAATGGAAAAAATTGAAAGGACTGACCATACTGAGTGTTTAAAAGGATACGAAGCAGTCATAATGCTCACACATTGCTAGTGGAAGGACACAAGGTGCACTTTGGAAAACAGTTGGAGAGTTTCTCATGAAGTTAAATATGAATATCCTTTAAATATGACTCAGCAATCTCATTCTGAAATATTTTCACAAGAGAAACAAAACCATAAATATTTGTCCACACAAAAACCTGCACATGAAAAGCAGCCATTCCTAGCAGCTTTTATCCAAATAGCCCTCAATGGGAAAGAACTCACATGTCCATCCAGCAATGGATGAACAAATAGTGGTATATTTACACAGTGCAATCTTGCTGAGTAACAAAAAAAGAACGAGTCACCAATCCTTAGAGCAACTACACAGATGGTCCCCAACCTAGGATGGTTGAATTTAGGATTTTTTGACTTTACTGTGTAAGAAAGTGATCCCCATTTAGTAGAAGCTGTAGCCCCCAGACATACATTTTCAGTGTATGATGGGTTTGTCTGGGTATAATCTCATTGTGAGCCCACATCTATATCTGAAAAACAGGCAGAGTGAAAAAGTCATATATATATATGTATATACTATATGACTTTATTTATATGATATTCTAGAAAAGTCAAACTATGAGGAATAGAAAACAGATCCATGATTGCCAGGGTTGTAAGTGGGGAGGGAATTAACTTAAAATAATAGGAAATTTTGGGGGTGATGGGTATGTTCTAGAGTTTAATTGTGGCCGTGGTTCTATGACTGTATACATTCATATATGCTAATGAATTATTCACCTGACCAAGAGTAAGTTTTATTATATATATAACTGATACTTCATAAAAGCTAACCCCTAGCACCTTAGGAGCATAAACAGCATAAACTGTTAGGACTCGGTCTTCTGCCACAAGAATAGCAAAGTAGGAAAATCTGTTCTGTAGAGACTAGAAGATAAAGTGGAGGGGCAGAAAAGCTGGGTGTAGAGAGAGATTTCTGAAATTGTTTGGATCCCTGGTTCCAGCTCATGCCTGAGACCTACTTGTACTTCTACCCCAGCGTGCATTCATGCCCTGTGCTGCCTGAACTCCTTGTAATAATGTTCCTCTTTATGGCCTAAGGTGTCTCAGTGTATTTTTGTCACTTGGAGGAGTGGGCATCTCTGCAGACCACTGGAAACAAACATGTCAGTGCACTGCTCAGGCTGGTGAAGAGGGAGGCCCCAACGTACTGACTTGGAGTCCAGCAGAAAGAGTTTATGCAAATGCATTGTAGCATTTGAAGATGAAGGTGTGTGCGGGTCATCTGTATTAGTTGGAATGTAAATATCAGATCCAAGAATGTAAGCACACCTCTAAGATGATGAAGGAAGGAGCTTGGCCTAAAAATAAATGTTTGGAGCTGAAGTATAAGCAGGGAGGTGGAGATTGTGCCCAGAGCGAACCTGTTATCCTCTATCCTCAGGCTCTGTTTCTTTTCTATTGTACTTAGTGCTTTGTGTGCAGCTCCTAATAAAGTAAGCTCCATGAGGGCAGAAGCAAAGTCTGTCTTGTTTACCAATCCCTCAGGCTTCAATACCCCCAGTCCACCAAGTTCCATGAGTGCATCCCTGTCACCAGCACTTACAGGAGCCAGCACTCTGGACAATGTGCATTTTCCTCTCAGGAGCACTGAGCGGCTGCTGCGGATTCCTCCTCCACCTCCTCCTCCTCAGGGATCGCATGAGGAGGGGGAATCAGTAATGCTGCTTACAAGAATTCCTTCCCTCCATGTCTTTTTTACAGCGGGTCTGTCTCTCCTGAAACTCAGGAGACAACGCAGCTGTTTGGCGGCTTGGTAAGTTGTTCAGACCACAGTCCTCGAAGAGCTTTTCCTTTGTTATGCGGCTGCTAAGCTGCTGCCCAGCCAGCAGAGCAGGGCTGTCCTGTCAGTACTCCCCACCAGAGAAACTTGAGCACATAGTGTGACTTACCAACCGCCTGTTATCCACCCGTTTGCCCTCAGATCCACTTGCTCTTTTCCTGCTCCGCTTATTGTGCTGCACTTTCCCAGGCCTCCTGCCCTGGCGGCGTAGTTCAGCCAGCAGAGGACACAGCTAGGAGATGGAGAGAGGGAGGGAGGAAGGCAGAAGACAGGGTCTTTCTGCTCTGACCTTTTCACTCAGGTGAGATCTCTGTGTTCTCAGCTCTTAACTAACAGCTCCTCTCCCGTGCTGCAGTTGTCCTGGGGAGTGAGTGGGGAGTGAGCTGCTTGCTTCAGCCCTAGGAGTGGAGTGACTTCCTCTGAATGCACATCTCCAGAGTGTCTTCTGTCCCCGTTTGACTTCTGGATCACCTTGCCCTGGTCTCAATTTTCTGATGACCTCACTTGAACTTTGTTTTCCTGAGAAGACCTGACTCATCTACAGGGAACAAGGTGAAAAGGCAGGTGTGCTGTCCTCACTCTTCTCATTTCCTGGCTGGGCCCTCAGGGATGGTAGAACCACAGGCTGGAAGGAGCCTGGATCCTTGGAGGTGAGCCACCTGCTGGCCAGAAACCCCCACATCAAACTGTTATATCAGCACACAGAAAAATTGATATTGCCAACTCACTAAAATGTTGCGGTTTATTTATTTTCAACTCAGCTAGTAGCTAGGTTTTATTAACCCAAGTGGGAATGGAGATCTCAGTTGCCTTTCCTCTTGGCTTCACACTGTCCCCGAGATGGCCTTGGGACATTGCTGTAGTAACTTGTTTGAAATCAATTAGGGTGGCTAGTGCCTAGGTCCTTCCAGGCTCTATGATGCTGGGACTATGTTCACTTTGGGAAGGTCTGACTAAGGTAATGGAGAGTTATAAAAAATAGGAATGACTCAATTGTAATATTCTTTTGAAAAAATTTAGATATAATTGACACACAATACTAGCTTTAGGTGTACCGTATAATGATTCAGCATTTGTATATATTGCAAAGTGATCAATACAATTAGTTTAGTTAACTGTACTATACCATCACTATACACTGTTAAAATTTTTTTTCTTGTGATGAAAACTTTTAAAATCTGACTTTTCTCTAAGCAACTTTCAAGAATATGGCCTAATATTGTTAGCTATAGCCCCATGCTGTGCATTACATCCCCATGACTTGTTTATTTTATAGCTGGGAATTTGTACTCTTTAATCTCCATCTCCTGTTTTGTGACACACCCCCACCCTCTGCTAATCACCAATATGTTCTATGTATGCATGAGCTCAGTTTTTTTGGTTTGCTTTTTAGATTTCACATATAAGTGAGATAATACAGCATTTGTCTCTTTCTATTTGACTTAACATGATGCCCTCTCTCCATTTATGGATGGATACTTCGCTTGCTTCTGCATCTTGGTATTGCAAATAATGCTGCAATGAACATGGGCGTGCATAGATCTTTTGGAGTTAGTGTTTTTGTTTTCTTTGGATAAATACCCAGAAGTGGAATTGCTGGATCATATGGTAGTTCCATTTTTAATTTTTGGAGGAATCTCCATATTGTTTAGTGACTGCTAAATTGTAATGTTCTCCATTTCAAAGCCATTTTACTTCTGAAATCATTAAACAATTCACTCATTAGCTTACTCATCAAATTCTTGAAGCATTTACCAAATACTTATCATTTGTAAAGTTCTTAGCTAAGCACTGAATTACCACTTATAGCTTTTTGAAAGGCAAGTCCTCAAGAGAAAGGTCTTGACAGTAACTGAGCTCTGAGTGAGAGAGAATTAAAATAAAAAATGTAAATAGAAACCACAGACTTCCCAGAGACTGACTCTCTGGGACTTTGAAGCTACCTTGGCCAAATTAATCATTCTGGGGCTTAGTGAAGTGCAAGAAAATCCAACAATTTCTAGTGTTTTGTGCAGTTTAGGGCAGCTAACATCAGGCAGGTTTCAGCTTTTTGGGAGTCGGGGGATTCTACTGTGCCTTATTTTTTAATTTTGTGGGTAAGAAAATATGGCTATGAGATGGACAAATATATATGTGTTGTTCTCCTGGCATTTTCCCAGCTTAGGTAAGTAAACAAATTAATACCAATAATGCTCTAGAGAATGTCTCAATCAGAGCCTGATTCAGACGACTGTCCTGGTGACCTGTGTTCTGGGGTGCATGTTTGGCAAGGACCATTTGTTGCCCTGGGTCAGCTGCCTGTGCCTTGGACAGAATTTAGAGCCTCATGGGGGACATCAGATCTGGCAGGGCCTTGAGGAAGGTCTAGGGGTAATGTCTGGAGGTGGAGGGATGCAGCTGTCCTATGAATTGAAAGCCTGCAAATGGCTCTCTGGAACTTAGTGGAGGGAAATGTGAACCTCACGGCGGCTGTAGTGTCTGTCAGGGAAAAGCAGCCAAATGTCAATTGTCCAGGAACTTCAGGGCTGAGTTGTTCTGGATAATTTCTTCTTCCTGGATGGCTAAGGGCTTATTTATCTTTTAAATCCTCCAAACATTTTATGTAACCATATCAGGAGGATTTTTCTAACATGGCATGCCGAGGACCCCTCTCAAAACCCCTCCCTTCCTCCCAGCTCTGAAAGCCCCAAAAGGGCTCCAAAGAACACACAGAAACCTGGTAGAAAAGATTGTTCCCAAGGCTCAAATCCTTCAAATTTCTAGGATTATGATCTAAAAAATATAAATATCTCTCAAAGGGTGACACTGGAAGCACTTACCAGTCATTTCTATTACAAAAAGGAAGGGGGAGAGAGAAGGCTCCTTCCTAGAATCTTCTGGTGAAGTCACACCCTCTGGAAGTCACAAGGAGGATTATAAGGAATGTGAAGAACTCACTCCTGGTATGTCAAGGCTTAGCATGCGCTCCTAACCCTTCCCTCACCAGAAGGAATCAATGAAATCCACTGGCTGTGCCCCACTTTTCTTATCTCTTTGGTAACCAATTTCTCTCTTCCTCGTAGATTCTTTTATGTGGGCATGTTTCACACAGTTCACCCATTTTAGATGGGTGAATAGATGAGTCAAATGCTTTTTGTATACAGAGCTGATCAATCTTCACTGTAGTGAGTTTTAGAATATTTTATTATCCCCACAAGAAATCCTGCACCCATTAACTGTCACCCTCCAACTGTCACCCACTCCCAACCCTAGGTAACCAATAATGTACTTTGTATTTCTGGATTTACCTGTTCTGGACATTTTATACACATGGAATCACCCAATACATGGTCCTTTGTGATGGCTTTTTCGACTCACCATAAATGTTTTTAACGTTCATCTGTGTTGTGGCATGTATCTGTACGTCATTGCCAAATATTAATAATATACCAAAGTAAGGATATGTAACATTTTATTTGTTCATTCACTACTTGATGGACATTTGGGTGGTTTTGCCTTCTTGGCGATTATAAATAGTGCCTCTGTAAGCCTCCATGTGCAAGTTGTCACGTAGACATAATATGTTGTCATTTCTCTCGTGTATATAATACACTTAGGAATGGAATTGCTCGATCATATAGTAACTCTGTGATCAACTGTTTATCAGGGATGAGAATTGGGTTGAGAAATTCCCTCATGCTTCAATATTCCTTGTTTCCATTTTACACTTAGAAACTTGAATTAAGCATGTGTGCGTACTGATTTTTACTGAGGAACTTTTAATTCGACTCAGTGGCTCACCTGTGTAGGTAAAAGTCTGTCCTACATGTCGTCAAGTAGGGCTCCTCCTTCCTTTCTTCTTTTGTTCAATGAAGGTTAATTTTTCCTCTTGGGACTGTGTTTTTCTTTTTTTCTTTTAAAGATTTATTTATTTATGCATACAAGAACTGGGGTACAGGCCAGAGGCGTGGGGGGTGAGAGGATTCACCAGAGACAGAGTGGGTAACAGAACAGGCATATCGACTGAAATACACTGCTGAGGGGAGCAGTGGGTGAGACAAGAGAGGTCTGCTGTGCCAGTGTGGGTAGCTCCCTAGCTGGGGATCGAACTCTTGCTGCAGAGACTGCGGATTGCTTCACGTGCTGTGCTTAACCCCTTGTGCCACCAGGGAGGCCCTGTGTGTTCTTCTTAATTTTCTGAATTACAGAAATAAGGAATAAAAATGTAATCCCCTTATACTAAGGACTGGGGCTGGAAGTGAGGTTACAGGGGAGTGGAGGTGGTGTTTAGGAAGGAGTCTACTTCCTGGAATGCTGGAGAGACCATAGGGCTCCCTGCCACCAGCCCCGTGTGCCCTGGGGTGCTGTTGAGCATGGAGCCCACACCCAGAGCTCGCCCCGCCCTTGGGTCTCATCTCTCTACGTGCTGCCCAGCACACGCGAGAAACACCTGCGCACAACAGTTGCCAAGGGCTAAAGGGCTGTTTGAGACTCCGTATCCTGTTTGGGAATTGTTTCAAATGCAATCAGTGACTCTAACCTGCATGAAAGCATTTTTTTTTTTTTTTTTGAAGCAGAAAAAAAGAGAGGAGAGCAGCCAGGAGTCTGGCTTCACAAAGTCCTTACGAAGCCATCGCCCTGCCAGGATGGTGCACCCCTATGCCCCTGACCCTGTGTGCTGCTGCTCTGAACTACAGGACAGCAATGAGAACCCCCTCAAGAGGAGTTTGGGCAGCTACCTCACTTCTGGGTGCCCTCTCCTTCTTTGTTTCTGTGTCAGCGTTCCCTTCTTTTCTTATTCAGTCCACAAACATTTTTTTTTTAAAGATTTATTTTAATTTATTTATTTGTTTGTTTATTTATTTACACAAGCACTGGGTACAGTCAGAAGCGCAGGAGGGTGAGAGAATTCACCAGAGCCAGAGCGGGGAGCAGAACAGGCAGAAGGACCGAAGTACACTGCTGAGGGGAGCAGCGGGCAGCAGGAGAGGTCTGCGCACCATGTGGGACCCTCCTCCGGTGGCCGGGGAGCAGGGGATCCAACTGGTGCTGCAGAGGCTGTGGGCAGCTTCGCAACCCAGCACTCAACCACTGAGCCACCGGGGAGCCCCCCACAAACATTTGTTGAGAGCCACCTGTACCCACACTGTGCTAGGTCTTAGGACACAGACGCCAGTGTTGACCCTCATAGAGTTTAAAATCCTTTCTTCCCTCTCCCTTTTCTAGCTCACTTTCCATGTATTTTTTTCTTCCTCGTAATACTTCTCCCTTTTGACATGTTAAAGGCACACCTTTAAGAAGAGTTATTTGTGTGTACATGTCTACAGAGAGAATTCAGAATAAGCAGGGTTCTACCACATGTTGCCAATGGCCTCCTCTCTTCCTTGGAGAAGCTAAGGTGACACCCTGCTGTGTCTACTGGAAATGTGGGGAACAAGCATTCTCCATGTCTATGCCCCTGTGCTGATAGAAGAGAAAGTGGTGCTTCCTGGGGAAGCTCCAGGGAGGGATGAAGTATGAGTGACTCTGTGTGTGTGTGTGTGTGTGTGTGTGTATGTGTGTGTGTGTGTGTGTGTGTGTAGGGGGTCCCTGGGGAGATGGCACAGAGAAGCACTGACTGGAGGTGTTGGAAGTCCTTCAAACCTTTTTGGGTCACTCTAGTCTACATGCAGCCCCCAAATTTGTTCTCAAGAGTGCTTCCATCCCTCATGGAACATTGTGTCTAAACTCCATCAGGATCCATTGGGCTTAGGTGTTTTCTAGGCCAGAATGGGGCCCTACTTCTGCCTAATCAGATCCAAGAGCAGTTCCTCCTCATAGACAGATGTGAACAGTAGGCTTAGCCTCTGCCCACCAGTCATTGCTTTTCCTTGGAGAGAAGGCACAGCTGTATTCATTTTCCCTCTAAGCGACATTCTGCCAGCTGCTTTGCCAAGGGGTCTGGGCTAGAGCATGGAAGGGAATTTAAAGTAGTGTTCAACTGTTCGTAATGAAGAGCCTATGTGTTTTGTTTTTTTATTTCCATTCATTTGTAAACTGATTTTTTTGGTAACAATATAATAAAAATACTAGAAAATTGAATGGAAAAACAAAGACATTAACTACAGGCTCTGATTTCTTTATTATCAGATTTTTTAAATATTCCATTGCTCTAAATAATTGTTGTGAAAGTCCCTAAATACTTACTCCCAGTTCCTTACATTTTTTTGTAGACCACTAACAGATTGTGGGCTGGTAGTGGTCTGTGGACCATATTCTGTCCCCACCGGGGAAGCCATGGGGAAGCCATGTCCTTCCCTTGGCTGGAGGAAGGAACACTGGAAGACTGATTCTGGCTGTGGAGGTGTCTACAGCAGAGAGGAATGGGATGCTGAAGTCCCAACTCCAGTCTCTCTAAGATTTAGGGTTTCTTAGGCAGCGATTTTAGTAATAAGAAGTTGAATCAAATTAGTTTTAGATATAAAATTTATCGAATCCATGGAAAAGCTTCATGGTGGCTCCATGAAGGGTGGATGCCAGGGCATTTCCAATGACTTCAGCATCCCGAGTTCATGGACCTTCACTTAAGCCCCACCATTAACATGGCTCAGCTCCCAGCAACTGGCCCTCAGTCTCAAGAGAGCTTGTGGAAATCAACTTCTGGAGAAAGAAGTTAATGGTAGTGCTGGGACCAAGGGTGGCTCTTGGTGTGAGCTGCTGCCCGTGGAAGGCCTGAAATGATGCACCAGTTTTCAAGCAGGACAAAGGTTTTAATCACTAAATTGCAGGGAGAAATTCCTAGCTTTGCCCTGTGCAATCAGCTCAACCTCTTGGGTCTTTAAGTGCATTGAAATGTTGCTTCCTTGCTCCTGGTCTAACTACTCACTTAGCAAACAGAAGTCTCCATGGAAGGCACTGACCTGTGATTTATGTGTCATAAAAGGGCCGGGGTGTTTGATGCCTGTACTTATCTGCTTCAGAAGAAACATTAAATGAGAGCTAATGGACCCTCGGCTCCTAATGCGGCTGCTGCTTGCTTAATGCACAGAGCACAAAGCTCCATTTCAATCTAGCTCTCAGGACAGGCCAACCTGGTTTTTATGCTGCAGATCTCATTGAAGCTCAAGCACAGCCACAGTCACAAGAAGCAGATTCAAAAGTTCTAGAAACTTCAGTTTTCTAGTTTTCTGCTTTCTATACATTCATGCCTGAGGATCTCTTGCCTTGAAATTATTTTCTATACAAATCTTCAGAGTTAAAATCCTAATGCGTAAAAAAATTTAAGCTGACAGTACCGTTTCAAATGAAGGTTTAACAATCCGTTGTTCCAGATGAAAGTTCCAGAAGTGAGGCCTTCTTGACCTTGCACTGAACTTGTAGAGGTAGGTTTCCTTTGATTCTAGAACTACTTACTTTCCTTCAGTCAGCTGGTGGTAAATGTGCAAGCTTGCTTAGTTCTGGGTCTCTACCGACAGCAGGCTCTAGGTGGCACTGCAGTGCAACAGTAGTACCCTGCTTATGCCCCAGCGTTCAGAACACCAGGGAAGATTTAGTGCTCAGAGAAGTTAAACACTTGAAGGAAAGGAGTCCAAAAACCATCACTTAGAGGTTGCTGTAAAAGTCTTGTGCCCACAGACCATCCTCTTCAGGAACTAAATGGCTAAATGGGAAGGATGGTGTAGAAGGGATATGTCTCTAGTGGTGATTTGCCAAGTCCTGACACAAATAAGGATTCTGTGCATGGGAGATGACATGACAGAAAGAGAAAAAGAAAATTCTGAGAAAATAGAATAAGGGTGCAAGAGGATTGGATTGTAGGATAATTAAGATTTTATTTTGTGGGAGAATTTGGCCTGAAGTATATGAAGTTCCTCTGGATTTATAGCCCCGGCCATTGAATTGCGTTAATGTTAATATAGTTAATTGTTATAAAAGAGAGTCGTGGTAGGTAACACCAATTAAAAGTACTATTCATGAGTGAGAAAATGAATCATGAAAGAAAAACTAAGTGAAACATCGTAAAATGTCTTCTTATGGGCCACTTATCTAACATTTGGACTTAATAAGGAGTAATTCAGCCTGCTGAATTTTAATGGTTTGGGAGTTATGTACAAGTTTATTATCTGAACCTTTTTTTTTTTTTACCTTAGTTTGCAAGGATTTGTTGAACCCATTTCTGTTTCTTTTTTCCTAAGTGAATTTTTATTTTTATTTATTTATTTTTAATTCAGTAACATTGGTTTATAGCACCGTATATGATTTAAGGAATCATACCCCTCCTCAGATGTGCGTCACCACAGTGTACCCACCCAAGCACCCACAGTCCTGTACCCTAGACCACTGGGCTCTTCCTTTGTTCGCCCCTCTAGCCCTTTTCCCCTTCTGGTAGCCTCAGTTCTGCAGTCATGTTTCTGGGGTTTGTTTTGGTTTAGTTTTTCAGTTGCTTTGTTTTGTTTCTCTATGGTCCACCTAGGAGTGATATAATTTTTCTAATGGTGCCCTAAACCAGTGGTTCTCTTTTTTTTTTTTAATTTTTTTTACTATTTTTTTTTTAATAGAGGCATGTTTTATTTATTTATTTATTTATTCATTGTTTGTTTTTGTTTATACATGCCCTGGGTGCAGTCAGAAGCGCGGGAGGGTGAGAGAATTCACCAGAGCCAGAGCGGGGAGCAGAGCAGGCAGAAGGACCGAAGTACACTGCTGAGGGGAGCAGCGGGCGGCAGGAGAGGTCTGCGCGCCATGTGGGACCCTCCTCCAGTGGCCGGGGAGCAGTCGGGGATGGAACCGGCGCTGCAGAGGCTGCGGGCAGCTTCGCAACCCAGCCCTCAACCGCTGCGCCACCGGGGAGGCCCTACCAGTGGTTCTCAATGGGGGTTCCTGGGCCAACAGCCTCAGTATCACTTGGGTAAAAAATGCAAATTCCTGAGTGCCGCCTCAGGTCTCCTAAATCAGAAACTCAGGATGGGATCCAACTGTCTGTGTTTAAGCCAGTCTTCCAGGTGATTCTAAGGAATGCCCTAGTTTGAGCACAACACCCAGAGTCCCTCAAATATGTGTGGGGAAAAGTGAGAATAAATAGATGATTCAGTAAACAGCTGAGCCCTGTATTTTAGCAGTGTTATCAGTGTTGAAGTTATAATGAAAAAGCGTGGCTCTCCTCTCTAGAAGTTTATAATTTAGTGGGGAAACAGATATACCTACAACTGTAAATGTAATAACTTATGTGAATATATCAATTTTGCCAAGGAAGTAGGGAGGGGGAAGCCTTGAAAGGTGGTGAAAATGCATTTGAGCAGAGACTTGAAGGATGAGAAGATTTAATGATCGGGAAAGGGCTTGTGGCTTTTAACTTTGTCTTTCATTATTGCCAAAGAAGAGCTTTGTCCTCCTCAAAAAATTTAGGAGGCAAGTATGTGGAGAGAGACTATTTGATTCTTCCTCCCTCTACCATTTGGTTGATGACATGGGCTTGGCAAGTCATTTATTCAGAGGGAAAAATCTCACTGGCCTTGAACTTTTATGGAGTGACTGAAGTCAATAAAGTGATATCTACAAAGTTCTTAGGAAATCAGTGCCTCAAGAATACCCAGCCAAAGTGTTGGTCAGATATAAACATGATAGGTAAACACGATCACCCATGAACAGACTCAAGAGATACGCGGGGCCTCCCCTGGTGGTGCAGCGGTTGAGCGCTGGGCTGCTAGGCTGCCCGCAGCCTCTGCAGCACCGGTTCGTTCCCCGGCCGCCGGCGAGGGTCCCACAAAAAAAAAAAAAAAAAAAAAAAAAAGAAATACAGAACGCATGAAAACTTGGAGAAAAATTACTCAATGATAAGATTCAGCCTTGTAAAATGCAAATCAAAATATAGAACTCACAAATGGGGTAGTCACAGTAAAAGCCAGTGGTGATCCTAACCAGGGTTTTGGGTAGAGTACTGCTTTCCTCATTTTTCTTAGCAGGAAGCTGATTCTTAAAAATGACTCGAGCCACATCATGCTTTTTATATAATTGGTTTTTTTCCCTCAACCTAGTGGGTTCTTTTAAGAAATAATTCCATTTATGACAAAGAAACATTTCCCTTTGCTTTCTTCAGCTTCTTTTTCATCTGTTAAGGTAAACTGAAACTAAGTCCTCAAACTTTCCAAAATTAATACTAGTCAATACAGTATAATCCCATTTAAATTAGCTTATTTTCCTATCTATTCAACCTTCTATATTTCCTTCCACTCATCCATCTTCCTATCCATCCTTGGTTAATATCTTACATGCTCATGGTTTTAAGCATCATCTTTTAGTTCATGTTGCTCAAATAATTACCTTTAGCCCTGATGACACTTCTGATTTCTACAAGCAAGGATTACATGTCCAGTGGTGTGCTGGACAGCTCCGCTTGGTTGGCCCACAAGTACTGCGAGCTCCACATGTTCAAGACAAAACTTAATTCATCTTCCAAATCCAAATTTACTATTCTTTTTGTTTTACATTTGTATGTTAATCTACATTATATGTTATTTATATTTTATTTCTATTTGTATATATTTTCATTTTTACTATCGACTCATGCCAATCATAGAAAAATGAGGATCATGAATTTGTATTTCCCATCTCTGTTCCTGCTATCCCCATCAACTTCATCACCTAGCTCAGAAACTTGGACTCCTCCTAGACTTCTCATCTCTTCTTTATCCTTGATAACTTCACTTCCTAAATATTCAGTTTTCCCTCTCCTTTTTATCCTAGCTATCATTGACTAGGGATGACCTTCACCAGAGCCTTTGACAAGGCTTCTTAACTATTTTCTGGGCCTCCTTGGATTTTTCCATTTAGATCCATTGTTTATATTCCTACCAGAATGGTCTTCCCTATTACCTGGTAATCTTGTTACTCTCCAGCTCACACCCTTGCAGTGGTTCACCGTTTCCCTTGGGGTAAATCTCAGGCTACTGAACATATACCACCCTCCATTTCTGGACTAATACTTTTATCCCCAACTTGCTGTGATGTCAATAGATGCCTAGAATTCTTTTATGGTCTAGATGATACCTGTTTACTCATTGAAACACAGTTCAAAGGCCACTTTAGGAAGTTTTCTTAGACCTTGGACTAAGTTTATTTCCTCTGTGCTACCCTTTATATACCTCTACTGCAGCACTTAGCATTTAAGAGTTGTTTATGTATTGGTCTCTCTCCTGTCATTGCAGGTCATTTTATGTTAGGGCTGTGTGTGTGTATATGTGGTGTACCTGTTAAACACCATGGCACACAGTAGGTACACAAAGACTGTTGGAATAAAGCAACCTTGGTATATCTTTCTTTAAACTACCAGATATTCTCCATTTTTCCCTTTGGCATAATTGGACAAACACTGTCAAATTTAATAGTGCTCCATTTTTCTGAACTCTGGGCTCTGTGGATACACTTTTCTTCAGATATGTTAATACTATTGATTAAGTCATAGCTTTCTTTTACAGCAATTACATTCCAGTCATGTCTTTCTAGACTTCATCCTAGATTCCTTAATTGGGTTTCTTCATTCCTTCATTCATTAGTTTATGTATTCCATTCATGGAAGACTATGTTTAAGAGACATCTACTAAGTTTTTAGTAAAATGGTATCTTTTGTATTGCTGGTCTGTCTGGTGGAGCACAGAGTGTGAATCCAGCAGGTGCTTTAGTAGGTGAGATGTGTACATATAGTGGGAGCCAATGCAGGGGAGGGGAGGAGCTCTGTGTGACACGTCCAAGCTCCAGTGAGTACGTCAGGTTCCTGAGGACTGTTTGGGATAGAGGTTAAGAGCTCTGGTTTGGAGGAAGGCAGATCTGGTTTTGAACTTCAATTGAACAGTTTGGTGGCCAAGTTCCTCACTGTGGGCTCCCTCAACTGTTTAATAGGAAGAACTAATTTCATAGAGTTATTTTGATAAATTAAAAGCGATAATGTTGAAAAATACAAAGGCAGATTATAAACA
Source organism: Talpa occidentalis (assembly GCF_014898055.3). NCBI lineage: Eukaryota > Metazoa > Chordata > Mammalia > Eulipotyphla > Talpidae > Talpa > Talpa occidentalis. The sequence continues at coordinate 50,233,223 of NW_023601104.1, read as the reverse complement.
TGCAACAAATGGTAGTTGACATGTTGTGAACATCATCATCTCATTTACTAACAGTGAGTGCCCTGACTCTGGTCTCAGGCCGATGGGACTGAGGGTCTCCTTGTCCTTCCTCTCCTTGGGAAATGATTTGATCAAAACTAATGCAAGCCTGAGACAGATTTCATGGGCCTCCCATCTGCCAACGACCTTCTTCTGCTTTGGGGTTTTAGTTTATATAGGGATTCTTTAGCATTTTTCTTCTCTGAAGGTGCTGGCATAGCTTCAGTCTGTAATTCTAAAGAAAAGGCGTTTAGCTGTGCCTTTCTTTGTTTGTTGGGAACATTTCTGTAGATAAGCACCCTGCACAGTAAATAAACTGCATTGTTATTACATTGCCTAGCAATTTACCTGTAACAGACGGCTGTGCTTGCTATAATGACATGATAGCTAATCCATAGCCCTGCATGATTTTATCTTCTGCCAGAGGAGCCTGGCAAGTTTAAAGAGGATGCTCTTTAGGATCAGCTAGGGGAGACCAGTTCCAGTTTTTCTAAATGATTTTTGTTCAGGAGGTACACCAAAAGTCCTATATCTATGTTTTGAGTGAGTGCTTAATTTCAGCATCAATTTCTCTAAGCATCGTAAAAGTGGGTTCTACCTAAAGCGTCTGTTTGACTTAATTAAGGAAGTTTCTCAGTCCCCAAGTCTGTGGTTAGTGTAGAAGATAATCTTGTTTTTCTTTCTTCATGAGACCTTTTGGATATGTAAATAGGGTATCATCAATTTGTCTTAAAAGTAAATAATAATTGCCATTGGCAATGGCTCAATAATACTGCTTTCTTTTATTTACCGCCCTCTGTTTTTAGATGGAGCCCTCAAAGTGACATTATTAGATCCAAAGGCAAGACCTATTTTATAGCAGCGTGAGTTCCGTACTGCTTACTGAAACACCAAAACCATTTATAGTCACCATAATTTTCACTGTAAACTACAGAACTGGACTTTCAATTGTGCTTTATTTCTTATAGCTTTTCTGAATAGACTAAAAACTTCTGGATGGAAGGAATGGGGCTTGGCTATGTAGGGAGGCTCTTACGCCTCCTGAAAAAAGACATAAACTTGGAGTTTGAACCTGGCTTAATGCTTGGTTTTTGCCATTTTAATCCTGTGACCTTGGGCAAATTCTTTACCGTTTTTGGAAATGGTTTTGTTACTGTTGTCTTGTTTAAGATCTGAGCAATTTTTAGTAATTATTTTTCTAAATGGTCTCAGATACCCTCCATGGCTTAGATATTACTGGTAGTATTTATAATAAGGAACAAGAATTGTTTCAAATTCAGGAAACTTCTCATAGTGAGACCAATTGCTTTCCCTCCATTCCTTCCTCTGTGACCTTTCTCCTATGAAAGAAAATGTGTCTCACACCTCCTGGTGACGAGTTATGTAGGGCGATTGCTGGCTGGTCGACTATTTATATCTCTCTAATCTGTCTATTTCTCTGCATCTCCAGCATCACCAATAGCTAACATTTATTGAAGGCTTACAGTGGGCCTAGTGCTCCACAGGCATGATCTCATTTAATCCCCACTAAAACCATTATTATTGCCATTTTACAGGTGGGGAATTTGAGGCTTAAAGAGGTGAAGCAAATTATCCAAGGTCACACAGCTAATTAGTGTTAGACTCTCAGGTCCAATTTCCCACCTAGACTAGCATGGAGGGCTGGTGGGAGGACTGAAAACTGTCTTTCCGGCATCTTGCTTCCTTCAAGTCAATCTATGCTCCACATGGAAACAGTGTGACATTTTGCAAAAGAAAACTCAGCACCCCTCCATCACCCTGCTCTCCTTCATTATGCTCATAATCAGCTGTCTGGCTTCTGCTGCGCCCCTCTCATCTAGCCCCACCTTGCCCTTGTTCTTGGGTTTTTATAACTTTCTTTCATCTCTGTCCTCAGAGACTTTGCAGATGTGGTTCCTGCTGTCTGGAATCCCCTCTTCCCTGTGCCTGGGACCCAATCATATTTCCTCAGTCTTTCCTTCTCTGCCTTCTGTGAAGGAAAGCTGTTTTACTCTGCCTACTGATAGGGGCTGCTACTTGCTGGTGGACCATTTATATTCCTCCAGCCTCTGCTGGTTCTGCAGCTTGAAGATCCACTTATTCCTGACCTCAGACTCAATCAAGTTTCCTGTTAATGCACATCATAGCAGCCAGCGCCTTTGTAGTTTCAAAAATTTACCTGGGTAGTTATTTGGTTAATGTCTAGCTATTCTACCCCGACTGGAAGTTTTATGAGGACAAGCATTGTTTTCCCTTCTTGCGTCCTCAGGCTCTCACATAATGTTTGGTACATGGTACTGTTCTTCACCATGTTAAATAAAAGCTGAGCTTTAGAAATTGGAAATGCTAATGACCAATCGTGTGGGTTTTTTTTTTTAGCCCCCTCCTGTTCCTGGGAGAGCAGGGAGCATGAGCAGCCACGTGGCCTTTGTAACTCTCACTTGTGTGTACGTGCAGCGTTTGTGCATCTCTGGATGTGGATGTGACTCACATGCACACACACACACCTTCCCTCTCTCCATTACAGGCAGCTGAACCACAAAGGTGAAGAATATTTTTCATGGCGTTATTTTTATGATAATCTATTTCGATGGTTAATTTGGTTTAGGACACTGATTTATCACCAGTTTATAGATCTTTCTCTCTCTCTCTTTTTATTGTCCTATTTGAATTATAAGGATGGCATGTGTGAAATGGAACTTCTTGGCCTATTGTTCTGCTTCTCACGCAACCGGTGTAGTTCAGACAATAAAAAGATCTATAAAATTAATATATACACAGAGTGAAAGAGGAAAGAGAGGGACAGAGACAGAAAATGGGTAATGCTTTGGAATTGGATACCACATTTATCTCCCTCTGGTGAAGTTCAGCATTAAAATTTACATGCGGAGGAGGCATTAATGAGGTATGAAGGTGTTGTCCTCTTGTGTGGAAAGAGGTCTATTTGTAGGATAAAAGTAAAACTGAAGGAGTGCTGAGGAGTCATGGCCAGGTAACTGGTGCTCTGAGGTACAATTCTCACCTCACTGGCCCTTCACCAGAGGAAGGCTGTGCTCTTCCCACCGTCCCCTCTGTGGTTGCAGCATGGGAGGTCCTTTCCTGGCCAGTAATCTGGCTTTTTTGGCTCTTGACTCCCCTCTTGATTTTGCAAGTCACCCTAGACTAGCTACTGAACTGAGGTAGGAAAAGTTCTGGTAGAGTAACTGATCCTCATAAACTGTCTTCTGAGTGTTTTCTGAGTGGAAAACAACCTTCTCACCTTCTGAGGAAGTATTTTGAATGACCAGGTGGCATTTCCCAGATGTGATTTCACTGGAGGTTCTTAGATTGACTATTTATTGCTATGCTTGAAATGATGGTTATTATTGTTACAAATATTATTATGCTGAGGAAGCCAGCTTGCAAGCACCGACAGAGGCATTGTTTACAAACATAATTAATGAGGTGATTTTTAATATCAACATCTCAGCACCAGCCTTTCTAAAGACTTTATGGGCTGGGCCACAGGGCCGTTTCTAACATCTACAGCACTTCTGTGAGGGGACTGCCTCCAGAGCCGTTTTGTTTGACTGGGCCCCAGTTTATTTTATGAATGACAAAAATAAACCTTTTGTTGCTAGTGAGGAAGGTTTATGTCTAATAAGTACAGGTCCACCGAAAGATAAACACAGGGATACTTTTCTAAGAAGTGAAGGTGTATTTCTTTGCAGTTAATGTCTGTGTTTATACAATGGTCACCCAACAAAGGTAACTGTTCTGGGGGAGTGAAAGAATGGCTTACTCCTCTTCTAAACATGGAAATGTTTTGTGTGATATGATACTCCATACTCCATATGATACTCCATATCAATACTAAGAAAAATTGGCAAGCTAACAATTGAGGCCTTTTATATTACCTCAGTAATTACCTAATTTGCTTAATTACATTTGGGTGAAGGATTTTTCAAAATTATTTTTTTAAAATGAAGTGCAATTGCTTTACATCTTTGTTAATTTTTTGACAGTGTATGATTTCTCCCCTCAGATGTGGTCACTATAGCTCTCCTACCATCAAGGCACTGGGTGAAGGATTTGAACAAAAGATTTTCTCTCCTCTAAATCTGGCCTGATAAAGCCTTTCAAAATGGACTCTGAAGCAAGCCATTCTTCCTTAGTAAGTTTTAGGTCAAACTCATCCTTCTGTCTTTATTTTTCCCTTCAAACTACTGATGAATTTTGAAGTTCTGTGAGTATTTGGTAGGTGGTGTACCCCAGATTTGAAAGATATGTTTGTTCTTCTGAACTGCCTACCATTGAGTACCTTCCCAAGCAAATAGCTGAATGACTCTTCCACTGGCATAATAAAATGGAAACTAATCCCCCTTCTAGGTTTTTTTAAGAGCAAGAAAATGGGTGTTAGAGTGGTTTCCAGTCCTGTTTCTTACATTTTAGAGGTTTAAATTTCTTGCCTTCTCCACACACTCCAAAGAAATTATTGTTATTCTGTTCTCTCTTGGAATTACCTAGTTATGTCTGCTCAGTAAAAGGCCGCAAGAGAGGGAGAGATAAAAGGATTAAAAGTAATAAAAGTGACCTGAGATAATTAAAGTCAGCCATCTTGTATTTTCCTTGTGATTCTCAGGCAAATGCCTCTGAAACATAGTTTTATGATTCCGGCTCCAAGTATCCTTATTTATTATCTTAATCTGTTCCTGACCCTGGAGGGGATGATGAGAACTTTGTGAATGCCTCAGGTTTTATAATTTTAACTTTTGAATAAGAGCATTTGTTTAATACAACTCTGTACTTTGGGAGTTGTACACCCCCTACCCTCAGGGAGCTTAACCATCTCTCAAAGGAGAAACAAACAAATTATTAAGGTCTGTCTCCATAAGTGCACTGATATTCTTTTCAAGAGAGTTGTTTGTTTGATCTGTTTGACTGCTGGGATTTTTGTTCTGCTGATTATAGTAATGAGTAGAGAGGAGAAGTAGAAGGTGCAGAGGAAAGAAAGTGACTTTATAAAAGAAAAGAATATGAAGCTATCAGTGGGAAAGAAAAGAATGTATAAAGAAGGTGGCAAAGGAGAAGAGGTTGGGGTGAAGTTTGAATAGTCAGAGGAAAAGTTGTGAGCCAGCTGATTTTTGGGAACAGAGAGGTCTAATGATAATTTTTATTTGTTCAAAAAACTGAGATATACCTTACATAGAGTACACAGATATTGAGTATACAGTGCAGTGCATTTTTACATGCGAGTACAAATCTGTACACTCTCTCCCCATCGAGATAAAAGACATTTCCATCACTGCAGAGGGCTCCTTCATACCCTTCTCATCAGTATCCTGAGGTGATCATTATTCTTTTATCCCATAGAATAGTTGTACCTGTTTTTAAGCTTCATATTGGTGGAATTATATAGTATGTGTTCTTTGTTTTTAACTTCTTCCACTCAACATTATGTCTGTAAAATTTATACATGTTTTTGCATCTATCAGTAGTTAATTCTTTTTTGTTTTTATATAGTATTTCATTGTATGAAATTAAGTTGCCTGTTGCACTATTAAGCAACATTTGGGTTTGCTTTTGTGCTATTCTGAATAATGTTGCTTTGAGTACTGTTGTGCATACCCTTTCTGTTGGGTATGTTGTCATGAATACAATTGCTGTGCTACAACAAGGTAAATGTGTGTATTTAGCTTTTGTTGGTACTGCCAGATAGTTTCCTAAAGTGATTGCACTAAAAATTGACATCCTCTGGAGTAGCTCCAGTTGCTCCTAATCTTGGATAACATTTCATGTGAACTTTATGGAAGTCTTTCAGTGGCACAATTTCCTCCTTTGCTGCCCTTAATGAAACTTCGGGATAGATCCTACATTTGTAGTTAGATTTGCACTGGATTCCTTGAATTCCTTGCCAAGGGTAATAGTTCCAGGTTCCTGTGGGTTTGAGTCCTGGATTCTCCATCTACTGACAGTGTATTCTTAGGCATGGTGACTGTGTATGTATGTGTTTTGTGCCTTTTATTCTTCATCTGCAGGATAGGAATCAAGAATCATTGCATAAGGTTTTTAATAAGGATTGAATGGGATAGTGTACATGGGCCAGACATATAATTGCTGCTCAAAAAATGGTAGCTTGTGTGACTATTAACAGAAGTGAGAAAATTCCAAGGGGATGGGTTGAACATAGGAGGATAGAGTTTGGAAGACCTGGGCCATCCCTCCATATCCATCTGGAGCGTCTCCTTTCATAGTTAACCCTTAAAATTTGGAGGGGATTAATTAAAAGAGGCCATAATTCTCTATTGCCAAAGTCCTATGCCCCCTTTATGTATCTAGTAGGCAACTGTGACTTTTCAGACATTGCATTTTTAGACGTTGCTTGTATGGAGATGTGGGTATGATAAAGCCCTTGTCATGTGACATCATCAACCTCAGTGGAGCAATTTTAGAAACAAGATTTACGATAATTAGAAATCTGTCCCCAAGGAGATTGGAAATATACAAGGTAAGAGAAGACTGAGGAGAAAAACTTGAGAGAAAAAGAAAAAAAAAAGAAGCCTATTTAATTTTATGGTTGATGCAACTTGTTACATGTGTGTCCTGCCAGAATAAATCGGATCATCTGATTTTCAAATTGCTGGGTCTATTGTTTCAGAAATAGAGGATGTAAATAATTTCAGTGCAATCTCCCGGATCTGGACCTCTCTCATCCAGAACTGTTATCAGCATTAGCATAATTTATGGTGCTATCTAATAATGAAATCACTGAACACTGATTGTACAGCTTCTTAAAGCTATAATTATTGCTCATTAGGAATGGATTTCATATTGTTTGCTCCCGGCACATAACAAGTTATTGAAAGGGAAAAGTTGTCAGAAGTGAGAAACCAGGGAAGGCACTTTTTTGGTTCTTGAATATTCTCCCTGATGAATCTGTCTGAGATTTTGTTCTTCATAATAATAGAGAACAACTGGCCACCCTAGATGCCATTATTATGTGATTTTTTTTTCTCTAAAAAAAGTGTTATGAGGTAGTAAATGCTCAGTTTATGCTTGTGAACTGAATGAGTGTGTGAGGAAGGGAATGAATGAAGACAAAATCCACAATGGGAGCAAATTATACATGGCTTTGTCCAGCTCCTATCAAACATTAACAAAAGAAGTGCCCGTTAAGTTTATCCAAGAGGTTGGAGTTGGCAGTTTTTCAGAGGCATTAATCTGCTGAAATGTCTTAGCATATTCATCTTGAAACATCTTAAAGTGCATTTAAAAAAAGTTATGGGATCAGTGCTTGACTTTTTCTGTGTAAAATTTCAAACAATACATGCATGAGTACTGAGTAAAATGTTGGTGCCCCTTTCATTCATTCCGATTGATTCTCTTGCTGAGGTAATGGCCTCTACCAGAATATGAGGACTTTACACCCTGGTGCTTCCAGCCATGTTGAGAGCTCATTGCCCAAGATGACACAGGGGGAGAACAAAAAAGGAGAGACATCTGCTGCCAAAAAAACCCAAAAAACAAAAAACCAGAGACATTGATTGGCTAGCAAATCACTGTGGAGTTGGGGGAAGTCATATTTTAACTCCAAAGATGGAGATTTATTTAGTGATTACTATCATATACAATAGTTGGGGAGAGCAATACAACATAGGAAGGAACAGTGTCAATTACAACTGTTTGCAAAACAGAGGCTAATGTTGAAAATATGCTTCTAGAAATGGGACAAGGGACTCATCAGTGAAGACTTGCTTCATCATGAACAGTGCTTTTAGCTTGTGGTGTCATCACTTTCAATGCGATGTAGCTTGGCCTTGATTGGTATATTTTACTTGACCTTCATAGCTTGAATGTGACTTCTGTATTTGTCAGTTAATCCAATTTGTTGTTTTATCCAGGGTCAGGCCAGAATTTGTAACCTGACATGTTTTCTTACACAGTGCTAGCTTCCTTGGGTCTTTTGGCATGGTACCAGAAAGGGCTAAAGAAATTAAATGAGTGTTTCTTTAATAGATTCTTTTCCTAACTTGTTGATAACTGTGCTCTCTTTTCCTTAAATATCCTCTTATCTAGAGCTTCTAGTCCCCGAGAGTACAGAGAAAATGTCAGATATGCAGAAATAAAGAAAACCTTATTCTTTCACTGGAAAATTTCAAACTTTAGTAAAACTGTAGAAATGTTTAAATTGCCTTCCAATTTCTGAAAGAAATTGGTTTCCTTTAGCACTTAACGAGATAAACTGCAATTCGATTCAAGTCATTTTTCTGCCTCTTCTTGTTGACAATCTGAGCTCCGTTTTTTTGGTTTCCTCTTGCTTTCTGATTGACTTCAAGATTGCATCTAATCTTTTTATTCTATCTTGCACGAATGCAGCCAGCAATGTGTTGTGACAAGGAGCCAGACCTCCTATTAGCATATATTTATACCTTGCCGCACGCAAAGTGGTGCTCGGGGATTATTAAACCAGGCTGGAAAGCTAAAGGCACATAAAAGGCATTAGAATCACTCTTTCCCTGGAAAAACCTCTATCCTACCCATGTGGAGATCTAATTGTTTGGAGAAAGGGATAAATGAGGAGAATGGTAAAGAGCAGTTGTGGATTTAACAGATAATTGCAGGTATGGGGAGTCATGGGAGATGGTCATTGTCCTTGAAGGCTCTGGAGACACCTTGGAAGAAACTTAAGGGCCATTCTGGAAATCAGTTGATAACCTGATCAAGTTAGTCCGCTGAGGAAGGAACTAGAAATTGGAGGAGTCTGGGTAGATGTCTGGGAATAGTTCAACAAAGATGTTTATAATTTGTAGGATTCAGAATATGAATTCAGAGGGCCAGATGCAAGGAGTTGAAGACAGGGACTAGGATTTCAGGATAGGGTCCCTCCTGAGGTGACTTAAGCAGAGGTGACAGGCAAATTCTCTTCAGGTTCTATTTGTTTTTCCATAAATAGAAACCAACAGAGCAAAGTCTGAACAGTAATTGTGACACATGCCTACACGTTCTTTGGTGTTCCTATTTTGTGTCAGTGAGCTTCTTGGGCCCTCCAGGATCCCAGAGTTTATGAATTACTAATCTTCATCTGCTATCAAAACTGGAAATGATCTGATATTAGTCATTCACACATGGCTTCGACCTAATTTCCACTTATGCTAACACCCCCCAGCTTTTCTATTTTAAGCCTGTTTTCTCTAATTGCAGAAAGACAGGCTTTGTCTCCTCTGAAAGAAAATTTGAACATTAGTAAAAAGTAAGGGAGAAAATTTGGGAGGAGGGAAGTCATTCTAGTTATTTGTATGCTAGGGATTTGGTTCAGAAGAGAAAGTATTTTTCTCTCTTGACTCCCTAATAGTTCTTGTACCCCTATGATGATGAGTTCCAGTGACTATTCTTGGGAATTGCTGAGTTTTGAGAAATTTTTCATTATGATGCACATCGTACAGTCTTGGATGTATTTGTCTACTCCAGTTGTCTATGAGCTCTCTGGGGGACAGGGACTGTGTCTCATTTATCTCTATTTTTCCATTGATAGTTGGTGTCCAACACCCAGTTTTTGAACTGCATATCATAGGCATCACAGTTCATCCCAACTCTGCACCTTGAAATATTTTAGCTTTTGAGATAGAAAGTGACATCCAAGTTAATATTTGGGTTATATGCCTGGAGTATACTGGGGTGGGCTTGATCTCACTTTGTGAGTTTTTCCTGGTGCTTGAGGTAGTGAACTCACCCTGTCTGTTCTGGTACTCAGAATCTGGGCCAACTGTCCCTCAGCTATGCCTTCTTGGCACCAGGCAGATTCATTGTAATCTGCCTTTATCTATGGCTTGGACTGGTGTGTGTCCCTTATTTGACCCTTTTCTTGCCCCTCTGTCATAAGACTCAGGTTGTAGTTTGGGAATAGGGAATAGTCAGAGAAGGGCAGTGAAAACTCTTTGGGCTTGGCTAATTAGTTCTGAATAATTTCTGAAAAGGTAACTTGTACAGTGTTCAAAAATCATTACTTTGCTTTCCTTTGTATTTATCTCCTTTGGGAGTTTTGGGGACTGAGAGGGTAGCTGGGTTAAAGCAGGATTTAAGGAAGCTAAAATTTGACTTGACTATATAACATACACATTTATAATGGATGTGTTACCAGGCAGAAGAGGAATGATTATATATAGTAGATGACTATATATGCTTGATTCCTTTGTTTAAAGCTGTGTTCTGTGGAAAGCAAAGCTCTAAATGTGTATGAATAGTGACTTTTAAGTAACAAGATCAATTTCATAAGTCATGTGTGAACATTAACCTCATTAAACATTTGGGGGCAGTGTAGGGAGAGACTGAAAAATGAAGACACACTTAAGTTCTTGTTTTGTGGAGGCTATAGAGATTTAAAATATTAGACATGTTAGGAAAAATAAACAGAAGTATGGATATTAATGAGTTAGGGAAATTATTACTATATATAACATTTAAACCAGCAGGATAAAAGGTAAACTCTTTAAAGGAAACTATGGAAGAAGAAGAAAAGAAATAAAAAGAAAACATGGCAAATAGCACCAAAAGTGGATGTCAATATGTGAGTTAATATGACCAATCAAAAGATAAAATCAGACTTTTTAGAAAATGAGATCTAGATATGACAGTTACAAGACTTAAATCTTATGTACAAAAGGATACAGGAAGATTTAAAATAAAGGGATGGAATCCCTTTTTTTTTTGAAACAAAAAATATCAAATACTTGAGAATAACAAAAGAGGTAAAGGACCTATACAAAGAAAACTACAAAACAGTGTTAAAAGAAATAAAAGAAGACACAAAGAAATGGAAAGACATTTCCTGCTCATGGATTGGAAGAATTAACATTATCAAAATGGCCATTCTACCAAAAGCAACTTACAGATTCAGTGGTATTCCAATAAAAATTTCAATGACATTCTTCAAAGAAATAGAACAAATATTGATGAAATTCATATGGAGCCACCAAAAACCCTGAATAGACAAAGCTCTCCTGAATAAAAAAGAAGGGAATGGAGGTATCACACTCCCAGACTTCAAACTATACTACAAAGCTGTAATAATCAAAACTGCATGTATTGGAACAAGAACAGCACACAGACCAATAGAATTGAATAGAAAATCCAGAAATAAACCCACAGATTTATTGTCAACTAATCTTTGACAAAGGAGCAAAGACTATGCAATGGAGCAAAGAAAGTTTGTTCAATAAATGGTGCTGGGAAAACTGGGTTGCTTCATGCACAAGAATGAAGCTTGACTACTACCTCACACCATGCCCAAAAATCAACTCAAAATGGATTAAAGAACTAGACATAAGACCTGAAACCATAAAATATATTGAAGGAAAAATAGGCAAAACACTACATGACATACACCTCAGTAACATCTTTAAAGACACATCACCCAAAGCAGTGATGGTGAAGGCAAAGATAAACAGGTGGGACTACATCAAATTAAAGAGCTTCTATACAGCAAAAAAGACAGTAACCAAAACAGACACCCACTGATTGGGAGAAAATTTTTGCACACAACACTAATGATAAAGGGCTGATCACAAAAATCTACAAAGAACTGACAAGACTCAACAAAAACAAAGTAAATAATCCTGTCAAAAAATGGGCAGAAGAACTAAAAAGAAACTTCTCCAAAGAGGAAATGAAAATGGCCAACAGGTATATGAAAAAATGTTCAACATCACTTGTAATCAGGGAAATGCAAATCAAAACTACATGAGATACCATCTTACACCAGTGAGAATGGCACATATTAAAAAAACTAACAATGACAAATGTCGGCGAGGATGTGTAGAAAAAGGAACTCTCCTGCACTGTTGGTGGGAGTGCAAACTGGTCCAACCACTATGGAGAGCTGTGTGGTGGTTCCTCAGTATGTTAAAAAAGGAGCTTCCATATGATCTAGCAATCTTACTCCTATGTATTTACCCAAAGGACACAAAAACATTAATTCAAAAGGGCACCCTATGTTTATTGTATTAATATTTGCAATAGGTAAGCTATGGAAAAAGCCCAAATACCCAAAAATAGATGACTGGATCAAGAAGATGTGGTACATATACACAATGGAATATTACTCAGCATTCAAAAACGATAAACTCATGCAATTTGCAGCAACATGGATGGGGCTGGAAGGGATCATGCTCAGCAAAATAAGCCAGAAAGAAAAAGAAAAATACCGGATGGTCTCACTCATAGCAGGAATTTAGAAAACCTAAATAAGGTATCAGGAAAAATACAAATTATAATAAAGTAAAAATCAAAATCAACAGGCAACTATAAACCAAAGACACTCTACGGGGGCCATGGTGGGGGGAGGGAGTAGGATCAAAACAAGGAGGGGGGTGGGAATTTAATGGGAACTGTAACCAAGATGAAAATGTATACATTGTACAAAAATGAAAAATGATGTAAAACTATAGAAAATAAAAAAATAAAGGGATGGAGAAAGATACCCTAGGCATACATGAAGCAAAGGGATCAGAAGTAAGCAGCTCTTTTAGAGCAAATGCGATTTTTTTTTTAAAGATTTATTTATTTATTTATACAAGTACTGGGTACAGTCAGAAGCGCGGGAGGGTGAGAGAATTCACCAGAGCCAGAGCGGGAGCAGAACAGGCAGAAGGACCGAAGTACACTGCTGAGGGGAGCAGCAGGCCACAGGAGAGGTCTGCGCACCATGTGGGACCCTCCTCTGGTGGCCGGGGAGCAGCTGGGGATTGAACTGGCGCTGCAGAGGCTGCGGGCAGCTTCGCAACCCAGCACTCAACCACTGTGCCACCAGGGAGGCCCCTAGAGCAAATGCAATTTAAGGTGACAGAAAGGGGCACTGTGTGTTAATAAAGAAGGTACAATACAATAATTGTGAACATATATGCTGCTAACAATATAACCTTAAAATACTAAAAGCGACAAGTTACCAACATAAGAAGAAATCAATAAATCACTATGGGACAGCTCACACTTCTGAGTGGGAAAGTGGAAGTTGTTCTCATCTTTGATCCTTCGTGGGTATCTCATGATGAAGCTTTTGTCAGCTATTCATGTTTAGCTAGGAGGTGCGGTAGCCTGTGGACACAGCCCAGAAGTTTTAGCCTCCATTCACTGGGACAATTTATCTCCTCTGAGAGCATGTACCAGGCTCCTAGGGCCCAGAATTTCTAGGTTTATTTATTTATTTTTCTATTATTGAGGTAATATTGGTTTACAACACTGCAAGGGGCTGTCTAGGTTTAAATGCCACCTTCATATCCTGCTGGTTGTGGTCTCCAAAAAGGGATTTAACCTGGCTGGTTCTTATTTATTTTTGTATATATAATGGAATCAGTGATAATACTGCATTGGTTTTCTGTTGAAAACTGAATGAATTAACTGTGTAAAATCACTTTAGGATATATTAAGTCCCTGATAAAAACTAGCTATTATTGACTTGTGGGGTCGCCTTCCCTATATGCTGGTTTTCCTACCTTGAAAGATAATGTTAGTATCATATACAAAGCTCCTGTACACTATAACCTCCCACTCAGGCTTCAGGGTCAAAACTTTTGGCCAACATATTCTCTGTCTATCATCTAAGCAAGTATGTAGAGGTCATCATATATTCTCACTTCCTGTATATTCATATTTTTACAAAAATAAGTTCCCATTTAATAATCTTCACACACAATTATCTGTATTTTAAAGGATTATTTCTACTACTGAACTAAAGATGGGGTCATTTCAAAGTTTTCTAGATTAAAAAGATTGGATCCATTTTCAAGTATAGATTTCACCTCCCCCTCCCAATTTCTCCCTGTTTCACCTTGATTAACTTGGCAGGCAGATTTTAGTTAAAAAAGGGGCAGGTATTAGAGGTAAGGAATCCTATACTAGACCAAAATTTTCCCTGATCCTTTACTCTTGATCATCCCTTAAGCCTTTCTCCCCTCATCCAGTCCTTCTGTTCCCCTTCAAGAAGGAAAAAATGCCAAGAAATAGAACAGACCGCAAGACTATGAAAGATGAGATCCATTTTCATAGATGCAAAAGCAGAATAGAATGAAAGTCTTTTTTTTTTTTTTAAATAATAAATTTTATTTTTATATTCCCCATACAATTGCAACCCCCCATTTTGACCCCAATCCCTCCCCTCCCGCCCCCCACCCACCAAAAAGTGTCTCTGGTTCATAGTTTTTGTTGATTTTGATTTTCACTTTCTTATATTCATTTTCCTGGTCCCTTATTTAAGTTTTCTAGATTCCTGCTATGAGTGAGACCATCCGGTATTTTTCTTTTTCTTTCTGGCTTATTTCGCTGAGCATGATCCCTTCCAGCGCCATCCATGTTGCTGCAAATGGCATGTGTTTATCTTTTTTGAATGCTGAGTAATATTCCATGGTGTATATGTACCACATCTTCTTTTTTTTTTTTTAATAATAAATTTTATTTTTATATTCCCCATACAATTGCAGCCCCCCCATTCTGACCCCAATCTCTCCCCTCCCACCCCCGCCCCCTTAAAAGTGTCTCTGGTTCGTAGTTTTTTGTTGATTTTGATTTTCACTTTCTTATAGTTATTCGTTTTCCTGGTCCCTTATTTAAGTTTTCTAGATTCCTGCTATGAGTGAGACCATCCGGTATTTTTCTTTTTCTTTTTGGCTTATTTCGCTGAGCATGATCCCTTCCAGTGCCATTCATGTTGCTGCAAATTGCATGTGTTTATCTTTTTTGAATGCTGAGTAATTAGAATGAAAGTCTTTAAAACACAAATATGGGAGCTACTGATCTTGATCTTATTTGACCTAAAAACTTGAATACCTGGGAAAGTACAAGAACATATTTTAGTTTTTCAGTGGTAATTTCATACTTGTATTAACAGTTTTTATGACTCAGAGAAATAGTTTTTTTTATTAGGTTGTAGATTTTTTCTCTGCAAAATTCCTCTGTTCTATCTATCTATCTATCTATCTATCTATCTATCTATCTATCTATCTATCTATCTATCTACCTACCTACCTACCTACCTACCTACCTACCTACCTACCTATCTAATTACCTACCTACCTATCTAATATTTTGCATCAGGAACCATCCTAAGAACTGGGAATACGGCTGTGAGTGAACAAAAATAGATATCAAAGAGGTCAAAGCTCTTATGGAGCTTATTTTCTTGTGGAATGAGAATATAAGTAGACAAATACTATTTATGTTGGGGGCTAAAGATGGAAAAATTAAACAGACTGAGATAAATAAAACAAAGATAAAGAAGGAAAAAAAAGTAAGATGAAGGGGCAGAGAGTGGTAGCCGTACCTGGATGTGTGCAGCTTTGGGCAAGACTCTGTAAAAGGGTTTCACCTTAGCTGATACCTAAATATTACACAGGAGTGAGGAATTGCGCAGTGCAGATAACTGAGCGATATGAATCTGAACAGAGGGCATGGCAAGTGCTTGACCCTAATTCTTTAAATTCAGTGCTACTGAACATTTAACTAAAAGCAATATTACTAAGTTGGAAGAGATAAAAGAAACACAAAAGATTTTCTTGTCTCTATCACTAGATGAAATTTGATGAACACTACTTAGAATTTCCTTGGCAACAAAATTTTCTTTATATGTATCTTAGTCACATCTATAAGAAGGTTGTTACATTTGGCATTCCTCTTCTTAAAATATGTTAATGATCTTTACAGCATTAGGAAATTCCTCTATTCTATATTCCTTCTTTGCCTCACCCTGGAAGGAGGTAGAATGTTGTGTTAAATATAACTCATTCTGAATGTTCTTGGGTGTAGGAGGGTTTGGAGGAGATGTGGTATAGATGGAGGTGAAGGATGTAGTGGAGATGTAGGAAGTGGAGGAAGGTTATAAATGTAGAATAGGTGGTAGAGTTGTAGGTGGAGAAGGTGGAAGAGATGCTAATGGAATTAGTGGAGGTGGAGGTGGTAAGGATGGTGGTCGAGGTAGTGGTGATAATAGAGGTGGTGAAGGTTATGGCTGAGGTGGTAGATGACATGGTGGAAGTTTTGGTGGAGGTGATGGGGATGGTAATGAAGATGGTAATGAAGTTGGAGGTGGTGGGGGAAGTTGTTGGAAAAGGTGATGGAAGTAATAAAGGTGGTGGAAGTAGTGCTCTGGACCGTGAAAGAGGTGCTTAAGGGAGTAGAGGAGGTGGTAGAGGAAGTAGAGATGGTGGAGGAGGTGACCACAATGGTGAAGATGGAAGTATAGTTGGGGCAATATATTGGTAGAGGTGATGAAGAGGTAACAGGAGAGTGCAGGAAGTGGAGGTGGCAATGGAGATATTTATGATGGTCACCAAGGTGGTGGGATTGTTGGATATCTGATCTTAGTATAAGGCAGAGTGAAAAAAGTGTGTTGGCATATGGGAGGATCAGCAGTCATGTGTAATACTAGTTGTTTTTTGAAGTTCCTGCACAAGGGTTTCAGATTTTTTTCTTAGTAATTGTTAAAATTTTCGTCTGAGTCTAAAATAGTTATTTTCTTAAGTGACTCAGAGAGCAGTTGAACAGCATCAACTCCATTCATTTTCACTCTGAAGGGGTGCCTTTTATGTGCCAGACTGGATCAAACATAGGCAATCAAATGTGAAAACCACTTAGTTCTTGTTGTCATTTAGGAAACAGACCTATAAACAGATAATTTTAATGCAATGATATTAATTGCAATAATAGAGGTGTAATCAGCCTTAGAGGAGTGATGACTAAGGTGGGCAGTGCTGAAACAAGGGGAGACTTTCTACAATAGGTAACATCTTAAAGGATGAAAGAATTGGGGATTAGTTGGGTAAGGAGGGAGATGAGTAATATTGGCAAAAATAAGGAAGAGAGAAAGAGTGTATAGTAAGTCCATAGAACTATAAATAGTTCTCTACATTTGACTTTCCTTCCCGTCTACCTGGTTATGTTCATTTCCTTGCCTTATATTGTTATGTAAATTCAGACTTGAAGTCATCTGTGGTTGCAAAGAGTGTATCTAAAGTGGAATTTGGGTCTGCTGGTGCTTACTAGTGATAATGTTCAAAAGTGGGGACAGTAAGGGTGACTCTCAGAGCTGGCATCATCAAAGTCTTCCACCTCACTTCTCTTAGCTCAAGAAGTGATGGGAAGACAGGATTTGAATAGTTTTTCTTATCAGAGGAAGTAGGACAAATAGTATTTATGCTGGGATGGATGGGCGGGTATGCAGTATCTGTGTAGAAGATGACTCGCTCACTCAAGACCTGATATTCAGGAAAAAGCCAGCCAAAAATATGAGTCACTCATTAGCCTCTTTAAAGATGGAACAAGCCAAGGCAGGGAAGGTAAATAAGCTATTTCACTAACTTGGATTAAGATGTACCTTTAGATATGACTCTGGAAGTGGAAAAAGTTTTAAACACACACACACACATACATGCACACCCCACACACATCCTTGGCCCAATTAAAATATAATAATTTAAAGAGCAAGCAGATAACACATGGTTTGTTAAATCAGTGACTTAATGGAAAGGCATGGAGTATATTTACATAGCGAATTTCCAAAGGTGGTTTTTAAAATAGAGAACTTATTAAATTCTATAAAACAGACTTCAGGAAATGGATTTCCTGGAATGAATACTGCAAATGACAATTCAGACACCACAAAGAGGGATCTCTCTGAGGGGCCCCCAGAGCCACAAGTTGTCCCACAAAGGATGCAGGAAGGGAGATGTCTGTGCATCTTTAGCTCATGGCAGCTTCTCCATGAACAGCAGCACATGCCAGGGACACTGGAGAGTGGTGTGGTTCTGTTTATGCAGAATTTCCATACCAGAGAAGCAGCTCTCTTGTCCAAAAGACTTGGTGTCTTTGCCCACCTACCCTGGAAGGCAGGATATGGATGGCACCAGATAAAATACTAGAAACTGACCTTTGAACCACATATTTAAATTCATTCCTGGCTTGTTCTTTCCAAATAGTAATTGAGTTTGACTATTGTGATTCAGCCATCTGCAGCCCCCGTTTATAATTGTTCATGCTATCATTGTCTCTGAGATTTTCCCCGTTAATATTATTAAGGGGTGGATATATGATTTCCTGGGTGGTTCAATTCACTCTTCTGGCCCGTTTTGATAAGAAAGTGCCTACCTACAGCACCAAGGGCTTTTATTGGCATTTTGAATTTTTGCTTGTGAGGAAATAATATAGGAGAGCAGAACACTCTACTGGTTGCCTTTCAGATACAGAATTCTGTTTAATTTGCAAAAACCATTTATAAATTCTAACTATTACTGAGCCTTTTTAGCCTGCCTTACAAAGGCAGCTCTAAGGAAATAAAGCATTTGGAACCCAGTGGGGCTGATTCCAAGCTCGTGCTGCCAAATCTCCTGAGTGATCCTGACTCCCACCTGAGATTTTGGGATTTTCTATGAAGGAGGGGGAGGGAGGGATTGGCCCCATTTGGAACATAGACGATAGAGAGTAAATAGACTTGTCTGTTTTTCAAAGATAATTGTGGGTTATGAAATAAAACTAAGTAGGTAGCAAAATCCTACGCAGATTACAAAAGAGGCTTTACATCTCTGCATTAGCACACGTAATTTTAGGCCCCGAAGCAATGTCTGGTGGACCAGTTGAATGTGCTAGTTCAATTGTTTAATGAATCCAAGAGAAGTAATGGCTGTAATTAGATCAAGGAGTATAGGTTCTTAGAACTAGAAGGGACTTGAGAGATTTTCTATGGAAAACCTTTTGGTTTACAGGTGAAGAGACTGAGGCTCAGAGAAACAGACTTGGCAATTTGAAGGGATGGCTGTGAGGGCTGGAGCCTAGGTTTTCTGATTTCCGGTGCTCTGCTTTCTTGTGAGATCAACTGGACGCCAAATAATGGTCTGCTGCTTTTCTGGTGCACAATCCCTAGATTACGAGTTACCGGGTGACACAGGACTCCTAACAGCTACTGCTGCTACCCAGAGATCATAAGGCAGCTTGTGCTCACCTGTTTGGGTCACACTTCTGTTAGGTAGGCAACTTTTTCTGTAGCTGACGAACCCACAAAACTCAGCTGGGCCATTAGTGTGAGGGAGGCTCAGGGAGAGTTTTAGAGGTCCCAGGCTGGTGCTTTCTGCTCATAGCTTCTTTCCTGGGATTCTCTCTCAAGCTGAGGGGAGAAGGCAGCTCGAGGATTTCTAATCTGTTGAAAGGCTGGCAGCACTCGCAGAGGTCTTGGTCAAGTTGCACTCAAACTCTCTGAGCTTTCATTTCTTATCTGTAAGATAAAAATAACAATTCCCAGGGTTTGTGCCAAG
The DNA here is from genome assembly GCF_014898055.3 of Talpa occidentalis. Lineage (NCBI taxonomy): Eukaryota > Metazoa > Chordata > Mammalia > Eulipotyphla > Talpidae > Talpa > Talpa occidentalis. The sequence goes on along the minus strand of NW_023601104.1, from coordinate 50,213,916 downwards.
CATAGTTCTGAGTGCAAGGAAGGCACTTAATAAATGTTTGTTCTGGGCCTCGCCCGTGGCACAGTGGTTGAGCGCTGGGTTGCGAAGCTGCCCGCAGCCTCTGCAGCGCTGGTTTGATCCCCGGCCGCCGGGCGAGGGTCTCACCTGGCGCGCAGACCTCTCCTGCCGCCCGCTGCTCCCCTCAGCAGTGTACTTCGGTCCTTCTGCCTGTTCTGCTCCCTGCTCTGGCTCTGGTGAATTCTCTCACCCTCCTGCGCTTCTGACTGTACCTGGTGCTTGTATAAATAAATAAATCTTAAAAAAAAAAGAATTTTTTAAAAAAAAAGTAAATGCTTGTTCTGTCTTTCTTGCCTTTTATAATAAAATTTCTAAATATACTGGTTTCTGATTAGCTTAAGGATTTTTTTCCTGTTTATAAGAGGATAAAACATCTTTATTACAGAGAATCAGACAATGTTGAAAATTATGAATTCCCCTGAATCCTTCCCTCGCAGAATAACTATTCTGCATACTTTTACAACATTCTCCCAGTAGTCTGCATCTATGACTATATTTGTATTTATATTTTTACATAAAATGAAAACATTATATAAACACTCTTTTTCATTCTACTCAACAGAGGTCAGTTCAAAGAAAATGCTAATAGATATTTTCTGCCAGATCTGGGAACTTTTTAGTCCCCAATGTAGGACACAATGGAAGACACAATCTCATCTCACAGATTGAAACTTCGCTAAGACATGATTGGCATGCTTTCCCCAATAGTCCTCTTCCTCTATTCTTCCCAGTAGAGAGAAAACATGCCACTGAGTCTAAACAATGTAATTTCTGGAGTTTGGAAAACGTTTGCCAACCAGGGAAGTCTTTAGCTTTTATTTACACTAACAAAGACCAGGGTAAATGCATGTTGCAGGAGCAGCCCGGGTGTAGTCCTGGAGACCCCTCAGTTTGATCCTTTCTCTGTTTTCCATAAGATCAACCCATGGGAGGGTATAGACTGTGGTGTACTTAAGCCCATTGGGTTTTGTTGAGCTGTAACTATGGGTATCGGTTTTTGTTTAGTCTGATTTCCTTGTTGGCTAGTGGCTTACCCTTGTCAGATGGACAGATTGACATTAGTCATGCTCTATCCTTTGCCTGCCTCTCAACTTTATCTATATTCCCTATCTGTTTGGGTCTGTAGTAGGAGTGATATGAATGATGATTTAGTGCCAAGCCTTAGGAAGGCATGCAGATGCATTCTGCCAAGAGTTATATATAACCTAATATTTTTCTGTACATATTCATGTCAGTACCCAGTAGTAGAAAATAGGGCTAATTGTAAGAGTTGAGTCATAGGAGCAGGTGGAAAACATCAATATTACATAACCTGTGTAGGAGTATCACACCTCAAGGAAAGGTTCTTATTCATGAAAGGAGGATGTTAATATTCATGTGGTCCCAGCTCTCCACTCCCCATGAAAGCCTGAAAGGGCTCTCTCTTCCTTTCATTTATTGAGGTAGCATTGGTTTACAACCTGTGTATGTTTCAGAAATATAAGTTTACACCTCTTTGATTGTGTATTACCACACCATGTCCACCATCAAAGCACCAATAATCCTCTGTCACAGTCTATCGGCCCACCCTTTGCTTCCACCCACCCTCCCTCTCCAGTAATTTAGTTCTACAGTCAGACACCAAGTGTTTGTTTTGGTTTGATTTTGTCCATTTTTTGCTTTGTTTCTTTACATTACACATGTGAATGAAATAAGCCACTATATGTCTTTCTCCTTCTGATTTATTTAACTTATAATCCCCTCAATTTCCATCCATGTTCTAGCAAATGGCAAGATTTCTTCTTTTTGTTTTTATAGCTGAGTAGTATTTTATTGTGTATGTAGGCATACACACACACGCGCGTACCATATATTCTTTATCTAATCATCCATCGATGAGCATTTAGGTTGGTTCCAAGGCTTGGCTATTGTGAATAATGCTGCTATGAATATAGGAGTATATAAACCTTTTCATATTAGTGTATTCATAATCTTTGGGTTAATACCTAGAAGTGGAATTGCTGTGTCATATGGTAGATTTATTTTTAATATTTTGAGGAAACTTCATATTATTTACCATAGAGGCTGCATTTATTTACATTCTCACAATAGTGTATGAAGGTTTCCTTTTATCCATGCCTTTGCTAGCACTTGCCTCTGATCTTTTTGATATAGGCCATTCTTGTAAGTGTGAAGTAATATCTCATTGTGGATTTGATTTGCATCCGCCTAGTAATGAGTTGTGATAAATGTTTTTTCATATGCCTTTTGTATATCTATGTCTTCTTTGGAGAAGTGTCTTTTCAGATCTGTCTATTTTTGATTGGTTGGTCTCTTTTTTATCTGTATGAATTACTTATATATCTTGAATATTAATCTCTTGTTGGATGTATGATATGAAAATGTTTTGTCCCACTTGGTAGGCTGTCTTGTCACTTTTATGGTATCTTTTTCTGTGCAGAAATTTTTTAGTTTGATGTCCCATTTGTTTATTTTTGCTTTTCTTTCCCTTGAAATTTAGTCTAGTTTCCAAAGACATCTCTAAGGCCAATGCTATGGAATGTATTGGTGATTCCCCCCCCCTATACATTTTATGATTTTCAGTCTTACCTCTGGGTCTTTAATCTATTTTGAATTAATTTTTGTGTATGGTGTGAGATGATGGTCTATTTTCATATTTTGCCTGTGGCTGTCCACTTTTCCTAATTCTGTTTATTGAAGAGACTTCCCTTTCTCCATAGTATGATCCATTGTATGCTCCTTGCCAAGAGTATTTGTTATAAATAAACTCTGGGCTCTCAATTCTGTTCCATTGATCATGTGTCTATTTTTTCCCCATTATCATGCTGTTTTAGTTACTATTACATTATAGTATAGTTTGAAGACAGGGAATGGGATACTGCCATTCTTTTTTTCTCAGGATTGCTTTGGCAATTTCGAGTCTTTTGTGGCATCTTGATACAGTACAGCGAGTAAGTCTTGTGCAGAGTATCTGACTTGAATCCCAGATAAGAGGGTGGCTAACCTTGTCCTTAAGTCTTTTGGAAAGGAGGTTATCTGCTTCATTCTTTAAACATTTCAGTGAAAAGATATTTGATAGATACAGAAACCCTAGAGGAGAACTTTTCTGATGATTTCTTTTTTTTTTTTTATAGAGGCATCTTTTTATTTATTTATTTATTTATTTGTTTGTTTGTTTGTTTGTTTGTTTGTTTATACATGCACTGGGTACAGTCAGAAGCGCGGGAGGGTGAGAGAATTCACCAGAGCCAGAGCAGGGAGCAGAGCAGGCAGAAGGACCGAAGTACACTGCTGAGGGGAGCAGCGGGCGGCAGGAGAGGTCTGCGCGCCATGTGGGACCCTCCTCTGGTGGCCGGGGAGCAGCAGGGGATTGAACTGGCACCGCAGAGGCTGCAGGCAGCTTCGCAACCCAGCGCTCAACCACTGTGCCACCGGGGAGCCCCCTGATGATTTCTTTTATGTTTATTCTGCTATGGACTTTGCCCATGTATTTCCTCTTTTTTGCCTTTAATAGTATCAAATCCACTGTTAAATGTGACTCACAGAATTTATCTTGGTGACTATATGAAAAGTTTTTAATAAGATAAGGAAAAAAATCCTGGTCATTCTCTAGGATAAATATGCTTTCATATTTGGGGGTCTTTTCAGTCCCCACTCAAATACGAGAATATAATCAAAATTATAAGACATCTGTGGAAAGTTTCTAATGTGTGTGTGTGTGTGTGTGTATGAGAGAGAGAGAGAGAGAGAGAGAGAGAGAGAGAGAGAGAGAGAGAGAGAGAAAGTGATTGATTATGGTAAGGAAGAGAGAGAGAAAAAAAATAGAAGCAAAGCAACTTGGAAAAACAGAAAATAACCAGGAAATAAAAATTTAAAAAATTAAGTCTATTATTAATACAAAGAGATGATGGTAGATGTTGTAACCATGAGCTAAGAAAAGAATACTATTTAGCCACAGACAAGGAAGACTACTATTTGAAAAACAGAATTTAGTGAATAAAAAAATAGACTCAGAGTTTAAAAATACAATAGCAAAAACCTGCAGATATCTTGTTCCTGGTTGGGCAGAAAAACTGTGCCAGAGACTTTAATTTCACCTCTGCCCAACTTATTTGTACACTTCCTTTTCCCTACGAGACTAATTATCCAGCTGTGATTATCCACTGTATTTTCTCCAGTTTACATGAATTAGCTGAATATCCTGAAGTTCTAGCTATGATTATTAGCACCATTTTATAGGTGAAGAAACTGTAGTTTAAAGAGATGAAAGGATATGGTCAACTAATCTTTGACAAAGGAGCAAAGACTATGCATTGGAGCAAAGAAAGTTTGTTCAATAAATGGTGCTGGGAAAACTGGGTCGCTACATGCAAAAGAATGAAGCTTGACCACTACCTCACACCATGCACAAAAACCAACTCAAAATGGATTAAAGAACTAGACATAAGACCTGAAACCATAAAATACATAGAAGGAAATATAGGTGAAACACTACATGATATGCACATCAAAGACATCTTTATGCCCAAAAATAGATGACTGGATCAAGAAGATGTGGTACATATACACCATGGAATATTTTTTTTTTTTTTTAAATAAAAACATGCCTCTATTAAAAAAAAAAAGAATTAATAAAGGTCAACAAGATTGCAGGATGCAAGGTCAATATACAAAAGCCAATTGTTTATCCAAACACTAACAATGGACAATCCAACATGAATTTTTAAAAATTATTGTATTTATAATAGCCTCAAAAAGAATAAAATATTCTGGATAAGTTTATTTTTTTTTATTATTTTTTTTTTTAAATAATAAATTTTATTTTTATATTCCCCCATACAATTGCAAACGCCCCATTCTGACCCCAATCCTTCCCTCCCGCCCCCACCCCCCAAAAAGTGTCTCTGGTTCATAGTTTTTTGTTGATTTTGATTTTCACTTTCTTATATTCATTTTCCTGGTCCCTTATTTAAGTTTTCTAGATTCCTGCTATGAGTGAGACCATCCGGTATTTTTCTTTTTCATTTTGGCTTATTTCGCTGAGCATGATCCCTTCCAGTGCCATCCATGTTGCTGCAAATTGCATGTGTTTATCTTTTTGAATGCTGAGTAATATTTACACCATGGAATATTACTCAGCATTCAAAAAAGATAAACACATGCAATTTGCAGCAACATGGATGACACTGGAAGGGATCATGCTCAGCGAAATAAGCCAGAGAGAAAAAGAAAAATACCGGATGGTCTCACTCATAGCAGGAATCTAGAAAACTTAAATAAGGGACCAGGAAAATGAATAACTATAAGAAAGTGAAAATCAAAATCAACAAAAAACTATGAACCAGAGATACTCTATGAGGGGGTGGAGGGCGGGGAGGGGAGGGATTGGGGTCAAAATAAGGGGATTGCAATTGTATGGGGAATATAAAAATAAAATTTATTAAAAAAAAGATATCTTTACAGACACATCACCCAAAGCAGTGATAGTGAAGGCAAAGATAAACAGCTGGGACTACATCAAATTAAAGTGCTTCTGCACAGCAAAAGAGACAATAACAAAAACAAAGAGAAACCCCACCGACTGGGAGAACATTTTTGCACACAACACTAATGATAAAGGACTGATCACAAAAATCTGCAAAGAGCTGATGAGACTCAACAACAACAAAGAAAATAATCCAGTCAAAAAATGGGCAGAAGAGCTAAAAAGAAACTTCTCGGAAGAGGAAATGCAAATGACCAACAGGCATATGAAAAAATGTTCAACATCACTTGTAATCAGGGAAATGCAAATCAAAACTACCATGAGATACCATCTCACACCAGTGAGAATGGCACATATTAAAAAAACTAGCAACAACAAATGTTGGCGAGGTTGTGGAGGAAAAGGAACTCTCCTGCACTGTTGGTGGGAGCGCAAACTGGTCCAACCACTATGGAGAGCTGTGTGGAGATTTCTGGACCTACTAAACATAGAGCTTCCATATGATGCAGCAATTCCACTCCTAGGTATTTACCCAAAGGACACAGAAACATCAATTCCAAAGAGCACCTGCACCCCTATGTTTATAGCAGCACTGTTTACAATAGCTAAGCTTTGGAAACAGCCCAAATGCCCAAAAATAGATGACTGGATCAAGAAGATGTGGTATATATATACCATGGAATATTACTCAGCATTCAAAAAAGATAAACACATGCAATTTGCAGCAACATGGATGGCGCTGGAAGGGATCATGCTCAGCGAAATAAGCCAGAAAGAAAAAGAAAAATACCAGATGGTCTCACTCATAGCAGGAATCTAGAAAACCTAAATAAGGGATCAGGAAAATGAATAACTATAAGAAAATAAAAATCAAAATCAATAAAAAACTATGAACCAGAGACACTCTATGGGGAGTGGGGGGTGGGGAGGGGAGGGATTGGGGTCAAATTAAGGGGATTGCAATTGTATGGGGAATATAAAAATAAAACTTATTTTAAAAAAATAAAATAAATTTTGATGTAGACCAAAAAAAAAAAAGTAAATAAAAATTAAAAATAGTGCTTACCTCAAAAACAAAAACAAAAACAAAAAAAAAAGAGATGAAAGGACATATCCATGATCACAGTTTGAGGACAGGGCAGAACTTCAAACACAAGGCATCTGGTCCAGTCCCAGGCTGACCAGGCTCCCTGCCACCTAAGTCTTTTTTCAAATTTCAGGATCTACTCCCAGGGCCTGCCTTTCCTGACTCAACTTACCTTTGCTTCCAAACTCTGCATCTGGTAGTAGGATCCAGAATCAGGCAGAAGCCCAGGTGGAAGCCCTGATGTCTTCATAGAATTATTTGTTTTCATGAAGTTTCCAGGTGATTCCATCTATTTCAGTGTGATCTAATATCCCAGGGCAGTGGTTCTCAAAGTGTGGTCCCCAGACAAGCAGATGCAGGATCAGCACTGGTTAGAAATACAATACTTCAGACCAACTGAATTAGAAAATCTTCTGGTGGGTGGGGGCCCAGCAATCTGATTTTTTTATAAGTTCTATATATTTTTTTAATATAGTAAAATCTGTTTGCATTTTATAAGTTTTTATTTATTATTTATTTTTTACATCATTGTTCATTTTTATTTATTTTTATTTTTTAAAGATTTATTTATTTATGCATATAAGAGCTGGGGTACAGGCCAGAGATGTGGGGGAGAGAGGATCCACCAGGGACAGAGTGGGGAACAGGACAGGCAGATTGACTGAAATACACAACTGAGGGGAGCATTGGGCGAGACAGGAGAGGTCTGTCTCACCATGCACCATGTGGGTTTCTCCCTGGCAGGTTGGGGATCGAACTCATGCTGCAGAGGCTGCGGATTATTTCATGGTGTGGTGCTTAACCCCTTGATCCACCAGGGAAGCCCCTCATTGTTCATTTTTAAACAATATTTGCTTCCCCCCAACTCAGGTGTAGTCCCCATAGGTTTCCTTCCCCAAGGCACCCGTGCACCATCACCTCAGTCCCCTGTGCTCCTCCCTCCCTTCCTCTGATCCCTCTCCCTCCTCCTCCCCTGCAGAGTGTCTCGGATTTATAATTGTCTGTTTTTGTTTTGTATTGATTTTTTTTTTTTACACTGATGCCTTATTTGGTTCCCCTATAGTCCTCCTATAAGTGAAACCATATGATATTTTTCTTTTTCCTTCTGACTTATTCACTGAACATAATTCCTTCTAGCTCCATGCATGTTGCTGTGAATGGCATGAGTTTATCTTTTTTATTGCCGAGTAGTATTCCATTGTGTATATATGCCACATCTTGTTGATCCAGTCATCTATTTATGAGCATTTGGCTTGTTTCCAGGTTTTACCTATTGTCAATAGTGCTGCAATAAACATAGGGGTACAGGTGTTCTTTTGAATCAATGTTCTTGTGTCCCTTGGGTAGATCCCTAGAAGAGGAATTCCCAGCAATGTGACTTTTTAATAAGTTCTCCTGGTGATTTTCATGCACACTAAAATTTGATAACACTGCCCTAGGGTTGTGGTCAGAGGGAATCTGATAGGATCAATTCTTGGGATATTGTGGAAGGTGCTTAAATCAAATGTTTAGGAAACAGAGGGGCAGGAGTATGTATTTGTGTCCTGGGTTCCTGTGCTGTCCAGCCAGTGGGTTCTCCCACTATCCCTGTCTATTGGGAGTAGAACATGGAAGGGAAAACATTAGACATCTCTTTACCACCTGAACCTGTGCTGCGGAGTTGTAAAGAAAGTTTTTTGGACACCCATAATGAAGAAGCTGAAAAAAAAACCCAGCAGGGTCATATAGGAGAGGTTGCAGGTCAAGATAGATTCTGATGTCTAGGAAAGAGTCTGATGTCAATGTTCTTGAAAACTAAAGAAGGCTAGATTTACACACTGATATTTGGTGTTAAATGCCCCAGGTCTCATTGTATCTCCTCAGGAATACTCGACATGCCCTTATGTTAAGTAGTGATGATCACTGCACTGCACTTTTAGAGGTTTATATGAGGAAGTGGATTGAGGTGGAAAGATAGGACTTGTCTTATTATAACAATATGAGGCAGTTATAAAATTTAATTTTTTTCCTTTTACAGAAGTCTGGGCCCTGAGTATGAAGTAAGGCTTCGCCATGCTTTTCAACAGCAAGCTTGCTGCTACTGCCCAAGTGCCTTTCTGAGCTGGGATTCCATGATTGATGATGGGAGAGAGTAAATAAATTTCAGTAAGTACACACAAGAGTGGATCAGGACAGTAAGTGCTTACTATGTACAATCAATGGGCATTATTTTAAAGGAGATTAAAATTTCCTGGACTTAATCCTCCTGCTAGAGTGGCATTGGTGGCAGAGGATGAGTTACTGTTTTCTCCAGGGAGGCAGTGAGAAGAGCATCTGTGCCTGTTGAGTAAAAGCATGTAGTTAAAATAAGCAGTTAATAAATCTGCTTAGTTTGGAACTCAATTCTCTGATAAAAAATATGTGTTTGTGGTACATGAAGTGGATGTAGATGGTTCTGGACTGCAAATGTCTGGAGATTGGAGGTGATACAGCTTTCTCTCTTCCTGGAGCCTTCTTGGGAATTGCCTGGGTTTCTCTGTTTTACAACGTATGTGATAGAATTAGATGTTTGATGGAGGCTGGAACTGCTGTTTACTTCAGAGTGCATGTCTCTCTCTCCAGGAGTGACTGACTGATATAATAGGGTGACTTAGCTGAAATTTGAAATCTAACTTTTTTCTAAATATGAAGGTTTTTTTCGGAAGCTAGAAAGATTGTCACTTAAAATTTAAAACTGCGTGTGTTTCCTAAGAGGTGAAAGCTTGACCTTAGCTTTGGGACTTTTATTCTCTAAAAAAAACTTGACTGCTTATCCATTGTTTGAGGAAAAACTGTGAATTCAGTGTTTTCCTGAAAGAAGGAGAAAGATAATACTAGTTGGTTTCATTGATATGTGGCAGACAGAGAAGCCAAACAAAGGATCAGAGAAAGACAAACCTTGAAAGCTGACCATAGACATGAGGCATCCAGGAGGGGAGGGAAAGGGGTGAGAACAGGGGTAGGAAGAGCACAGTGGACAATGGTGCTGGACTCTAGGTGCTTTGGAGGTGGGAGAAGTGTGGAGACCCACCTGAGGTGAGAATCCTATGCTATCAAAGTAACAAGGATGTAAGAAGAAAGTACTTCATTAAAATATAAATTAATTAACAATAGTTTGGAAAATGAAAAAATAACATTATGATATTTAATAATAAATTTTCCTGAAAGTCGATGTCTAGATATCATGATTGTAAATTATGTCTACATTGTGGCAAAGTGAAGATTTTCAGACAGCATTGGTTCTATGTGAGAAAGCTTTTTTCTGTTTAGATTTGTTTATTTATTTATTTAAAAAAATTCAATAGCCATTTTAATGAAAAACTAAGTATAATATATTGCTATGGATTATCTGCTAATTCTTTTTTTTTTTTTTTTTTGGATGGGAAGATGTTTTATTTGCCCTATATCTAGATACTTTTTAAAAAATCTAGATACATTTTTCATTTTTGCACAATGTATGCATTTTCATGTTGGTTCTATTCCCCATACAATTCCACTCCTCTTACTTTGACCCTAATACCTCCTCCCTCCCCCTCTCCAATGTGTCTCTGGTTTACAGTTGCTGTTGATTTTGATTTTTACTGTATTATAATTAGTCTTTCTCCTGGTCCCTTATTTAGGTTTTCTAAATTTTTGCTATAAGTGAGACCATCCGGTATTTTTCTTTTTCTTTCTGGCTTATTTCGCTGAGCATGATCCCTTCCAGCGCCATCCATGTTGCTGCAAATTGCATAGGTTTATCTTTTTTGATTGTTGAGTAATATTTATGGCTTATGGCAAGGCTTGGCCAAACTGTGGCCTGTGCTACAAATATGGACCACTGCATGCTTTGTAAATACAGTTTTACTGGAACCAGGCATGCTTATTAGTTTAAACATCGTCTATGGCTGCCTTCCAACTGCAATATAAATAGTTGGGACAGAGACTGTACGGCCCTCAGAGATGAAATATGTGCTGTCTAACCTTTCAGAGAAAAAAGTTTGTCTGTCCTGCCATCTTTTATTGCTTGTTCTTATGTGTACTCTTCAATATTTGCTCAGCTGTTGGAACCAGAGATCACAAAATGGCAGGGAAACAATGCAGGCCTGAACCTCATGTCACTCTTGTGAAGAAACCTTAAAACTGATTTGAGATAGGCTTGGCATCCGTCACACTTGCTGAACTTTCTTCTTTTTTTTCCCCTTTCCTTTTTAATAGAGATTAATAATGAGCATGTGACATTGTATTAGTTCTAGGTATATAACATAATGGTTTGATATTTGTATATATATTGTAAAATGATCACCACAATAAGTCTGGTTAACACCTGACACCAGACAACGTATCATATTTTTTGTCTTGTGAGAATAGCTGCTCTGTTGGTGTTCTGCATGTGGCTTTATTCTCGGCTGAAGAGCCTTGACTAGATTGGCATCGAGCGTTACACCCTGATGTCATTTTCTTTATTTTCTAAGTATATGTTTTAATTGAACTACCATAATTTTACAGCCTTGCTCATTTTTTTTCCACAATAAAGAATTTCTCCCCTTACATGTGGTCACCATCGTTCTCCTACCAACAAGTCACCCATCACGAGAGCCACGGGACCAGATTTCACTCCATGCTGTGTGGTGGGTGCATGTGGGATCTCCCTTAAAGGGAGTGGATCTTCTCAGTGTCAGTCATTCTGGGAAAAGAGCAATTCTGGGACAGGAAAAGGAGACTCAAGAATGCCGTAGATTTAGGGGAAGAGAAAACTTCTGCTGTTTCACTTATTGTGACAGTTGGGTGTGAGTTTTGGGGAGAGCTTGTTGTGTTAGGTGGATGCATTTTGGGGTAATTGGTTGCACAGAAATGGATAACTAGTAAGAAGGCCCTGGCATTCTGGGGCCTCACCCCACACATAACAGCTGGGCCTTGATAATCAGCTACTACATGGTGCCATTTGCAGATGGAGATAGGAGCCTTGTTTAAATACTCATGGTCAACATAAGGTTTGGACGGCTTTTAGCCTACAGGTCCCCAGAACAGAGAAGAGGTTAGGGGCACCTGAGCAGTCAAGAACCCACATATCACTGCTGACTCCTCCCAAAACTTAACTGCCAGTAACCTGTTGCTGATTAGAAGCCTCATTGATAGCTTTTGTTTACGTTTTTCTCTACTGTGAATGGCACCATGTATGGTGTTTATGTGCATAAGTTTAGATAAATTAGAAATTTTTTATAATAGATTTGTGTATATTTATAGTAATAAATGATAGACTATTATCTACATCTATTTTATGCATTCACAACATTCCCTTTTCTTAATTTTTTTCAATATTTAAGGCCTTGCACTTTTTCTGCAATTTTTTACAAATTGTCACAAATCTCCAAAGATTTTTTTCTATGTATTTATTCAAAAAAAAATCTGTGTGGGGGAAGGGGTAAAAAGAAAATATTTATGTATAAGTGGATTTCACAGTTCCAACCCATGTTGTCCAGGGGGCATCTGTATACAGCTGGGAAGGGACACAACTGTTTAAAACTGATGTGTGTGTGCTCACAGGTGTGTGTGTAGTACACACATCAGTGTTTTCCCTTGTGCCACACCTAAGGAATGGAAGGAACTTTTGCTGTGCCCTCTGCCCCTACGGTGCCAATGAACCCTACTTTGGTTGTGATACCCTTAGTTTTTAATCCCTTCGTCTTATTGATCCTCAGAATTTTTCTCGCTTTTAGATTCTACTCTTAAAATAGTGGTTGGAGCACTCTAAAGGTGTGTGTGTGTTGCCTAGGAGCTTTCTGGGTTATGGGTATTGAAGCTGGTTCCTTGACAGGTAGCAGGTGATAACTGCCTGGGAGATGGGCGCCAAGTCTGGGGAGAAGCGAGCGCGCAGGGAGGAACTGAATGACACTTGTTCTGGACTCTCAGCTGTGAAAGACCTCCCTGGACCTCACAGTGTAAGGCCCGCATTCACGGTGGAGCTTACATAGATCACAGAACCACCAGAATCTCTGGCTTTTGAAATTTACACTATTAGGGAATTTATTTCAAATAACTGAGGAGCAAAGTCATTTCTGCTGTTGGGAAAACACAAAGCAAAACCCTCACCAACAACCCCAACATATATGACTCTTACTGTCTGCAAACTAACTTAAGGAAAAAAGACTACTTAATAAAAACCTGAAGGTTGTGAGCGTCCACACAGGATAACTGCAGGCGGGGGAGGCACCGCTGACACTGCAGCCTCTTCTGTTTGACTCAGAGTGAGACCCTCGTGGATGTGTTTCTGTTTGGAATCTGAGTCTCTGTTCTCTTGAGCAGCTGTCGATTGTGTCTATAGTTGCTGTGTGGTCTGCTCTCCATTTTCTCTGCGCTTTCTTGATGTGCAATAAAATAACATTACTTGGCTTTCTGTTCTTAATTCAATAAGCTGCTCTCAGTTCTGACTTTCATAGGTAAAAACTCCAACAGTGGCTCCAAATTCTAACCGTGGCTGTCATCACAATCTGCTGCCATCTGCAAGGCCAGCAACGAGGCTCTTGGACAGCAGCTTCATCTCCTGCGATGTAATCTGTGCAGCCAGTTCCAGGGCCCTGGGTGGTGTTCAGGATTATTTTTTAGAACTTGTCATATTATGAGGAGTTAATTTTGGATACCTGTATTTTGGAAACTGACCAAGTTTCCAGTAGGGGAGTGGGTTACAAAAAGAAAGATGTAGGTTTTTAAAATTTTTTTTTTAATTTATATCTTTTACATCATTGTGTATTCCCTGCAAAATTCCCACCATCAGTTCACCCGTGAACTATTACCATAGTCCTTTGTGCTCTTCTCTCCCCTATTTTGATCCCTTTTCCTCCCCCTCCCTCAGAATGTCTCTTATTTATAGTTGCCTGCTAGTTTTGTTGTTTTATTATTGTTGTTATTTTTTTTTCCTGATCTCTTATTTGGTTCCCTTTATTCCTCCTATAAGTTAAACCATTTGATATTTTTCTTTTTCCTTCTGGCTTATTTCACTGAGCATGATCCCTTCTAGCTCCGTCTATATTGCTGCAAATGGCATGGGTTTATCTTTTTTGATTGCTGAATAATATTCCATTGTGTGTATATGCTACAGAAAGATGTAGATTTCTAAAGTTAGCCAGAACTGGGCTTCTGACATAGTGAGGTGGTTCAAAGTGGGATGGAATCCCAGTTCCACAATCCACCAGTATCTTAAATGCATTAGTAGTAGTGCCTTCTTCTCAGTGTTGTGGGCGTGAAACAAATTGTTACATGATAATGTGTTCAGAACAAGGCCTGACTCAATACATTTGCTCTTTTTATTATTGTTATTACTATTATCACTGATTCTGTCATCTTGGAATAGCAAGTTAACTTCTCTGAGCCTTCATCTACAAAACCAAGAGAGCACTAAGCATCTCATATGGTTTTTGGAATTAATAATATATGTAAACTTCTAGCCCAAGTTCTGGTTTATAGCAGAAGCTCTCTTAAGGATACTTTATTTTATATGTGATGAACGACCTCCACCTGATTTATTTTGCAGTGTTCAGGGCCTTGCAGGAGACTGAAGAGACAATCACAGACTGTCTACGACAGAGAGGGCCACATGGGCCCCTCTCAGAAATCCTCTCCAAAGCTGTGCTCCAAAGAGGTCCTTGTTCCCCAATGTCATCAGAACCCCATTCTCAGCCATTCTTGATTTCCATCAAATGTCTCCTCCTGAACAAGTGAGTCTGACTCACTTGTTCTTTAATCTTTTGTGATCACTGAAGGAAAGAATAAAATCCAAAGCTTCTTTTAACCAGGTCTCCAACAGTGACCTTTGTGAACTCTGGGACCCAGGGAGAGCTCTTCATGATTTTTGCTAAGATCTTGTACTGGCTGAATTGCTCTAAGGCCAAACCGAAGTGGTGATTATTAACATTTAGCACTGCAGCCTGACTCTCGTGTGATAATCGTTTCATTAGCTCATGCTGCTGTTGTTGTTCATAAAAGCCCTTCCTTTTCACTCCCAGACCTCTTGTCGCCTGCCCTGACCTTTTTTTTTCCATGTACATTTGAAATATTTCTCATTATTCCTCTTAACTTTGCTTGTTATTCCTCTGAATGACTTGGGCAATCTCTTGCATTCTCCAAGGCATGATATTCTTTTTGTCCCAAGCTGCCTCCTCTGGTGTATTCCAGATGGCTTTGTACCAAGCAGAGCATATGCCTCTTTCTTCCCCTTGATTACTCTTTGCATTTCTTTGCTCCTCTGCATCGTCCTCCATTTGATTTACTTCTGGAGTATTTATTGCTGGGGTGACGTGCATAATGAATACTCTTGGGTGTTCATTAAGTTTAGCTTTGAACTGTTTCTATTTCCCCTCAGTGTCCTTGATGTCTGATGTCTTTGGTCACTTGCTCACAGTTTGCCAGCATTTACTCTACAAAATGCATACCTCTCTCTTTCAGGTTGCGCTTTTTTTCTTTTTCAGACTTCATGGAAGTCCTTAGTTAAAAAAATGATGGCTTACCACTGATCTTTAAGATTTCCCTCTCTGTCTTATTCTAGGTAAAGTGATTTTTCCAGGTGTCAATCACTAGACCACTATGATTTAGGACACAATTATCTCTCGTGGGTCTTGGGTTTGACTGAGCAGAGCTGGACAGTTTTCTTTGGGGCCTCCTGTGCAGTTGTAATCAGATGATGGTAGGACTGTAAGAGAACTCGAAGAGCACGGCCATCCATCAGAGTCAGTCAGGTGTCTGATAGTTGGTGCTGGATTGACTGAGGGCTCATCTGGTGTTATCCCACAGATGACTACATTGACAACTACACATTGACAACTTGGGCTTCTCAAATTTTTGTGGTCAGATTCTGAGAAGATATGTCTAAGAATGAACATTGAAGATGGAAGAAGAAAGTTTTCTTATACCTTAGTCTTAGAAGCCGTGAAGTATTCCGTCCATTGCACTGGACTGGTGTGAGGGGACTGTACATAAGAGCGACAAAAAGAGGCGTGAGTCACTGGAGGTGCCTGGCTGCCACAAGAGTGAATAGTGACTCTGGTCTTTGCATTGTTACTTATTTTAGGGCCAGACAGGCCCTTTTGATATTGGCTTTCTTCCTAACCTTCTCTGTTGACTTAAACAGTAGTTACAGACAATTTCCCCAGGTTAAGATAGTCCAGTGCCATCTGTATCAGTCATTCCTCTTGCTGAAGAGTCTGTCTTCCTCCTTGTGGCTCTTAAGCGGTCAAGCCTCTGTTCATATATGGAGGTGAAGTTCAAGGCAAAAAGACATAGATTGGACCTTGAGAGGACTGTGTGTTAATCCTGACTTTGTAGTCGTGTGACTGATCTTAAACAAGTCGCTGAAGTGCCCTATAGGCTCTGAAATTCTATAGTTCCAGGTAGCTGTCTTGAATATACATCTCTGCTGGGTAAAGCCTTTATTTACTTCAATCCCCTGAACCAGTAAAGTCCAGGATTCATGACTTAAGAGTGTCAAAGTCCACCACAGTCTTTGCATACAGTAGGCATTTGATAAAAATATTGGGAGGGAGAAGGATGAAATTTGAATCTAGAAACCTAGATTCAAGATTTGGTGTATTACCAGATCATTTATTTTTACTGTTTTAATTTGAAAGATCATAACCTTGCACATTTAAAACTTTGCTTTTAGAAATTGGAACTTGTTCAACACAGTCTCGGCTTGTGTCCTTTTGCTGTTTAATAGGCAGTTCTTTGTGCCTGTTGACAGATTGACATTTTGCAAGTAACCCTCATGCCCCTGGTACTGACTGTGATTCCCTCAAGCTGTAGCAACTGGAGGGATGCCAAGGGTCTGCGGTCATCTGAGTTTGCTCCTTTTAAGAATTTTTTTTAAGGTACTGGGGTATGGAAACCCTGACTTCTCTCCCTTTGGGATAGTAGAAGGGAAAGAAAATAAGGGAAGTCAGTCTGTGGGAATGGAGGAAGACCAGGTCAAATGTAAATGAAAATGTACACCTTGGCCCCTCTCCCTGCCTGCCCCCCGCCCACACAGAGTGTTCTAGGCTCACTCCAAGTGAAAACCGACCCTAGATTTCCTGCCCTTATAACCATTTGACATTTGAGAAGACAAACAAAGGGCTCCATCAGGAAGAGGCTTAACTTTGTTAGTAGCTACAAATCATTTGGCCCTGGAGAGCTGACCCTGGAGAGCTGGGGTTCAGGGCGGGGGGGGGGGGGGGGGGCTGGGAAGGGGGCTCCTTTGCCTTCTTTTTATTTCAGTAGAATCAAGTTTCAAAGAGACTTGACTACCCAGGCCCCCAGGATTTCCTGATGGTCTGGGAGGTGTCCAGGCTTCAAACTGGCCTGTTGCTGCCTCTCTCCAGCAAGAAGTCACCCCCTAAAGAAAAAATATACCTCAAGTCCAAGAGTGACTTGGGATTTATAGGAGGAAATAGTATGAAGTGATCTAAATTGGAGGATTTTTTAAATAATAAACACATGAAAAAAGAAAAAGAAAGCATTCTCAGCTGGCATAACTAAAATAGACTGACATTTCCAGCAATTCTGTAAGAAAAGACAGGGCAGATTTTAGAGAATAGGGTGGATGGACTGTGGTTGTTATCTAATCTATAGATTGTACCTGAAAGAAAACTCTGATCTGCTGGCTGCCGTCTTCATCTGATTCTTCTGCTAATTGTATTTTACTTAAATTTAGCAAACATTTGTATCATTTATACTTAATTAAATAAAAAATATTCACGTTCTAAGCTTGGGGAACAGAGGTTAAGTAACAGCAGATCCTCTGGCCAGCCTTTGCTGAACCCTGTGAGGCAGTTGCAGCCCTAGCTCTCAGGCTGGAAAAGGCATCCTTGACAATGTTAATGGCTTTGACCTCTGAGTTCTAGCATTTCACCAAAAAGTCCCTCAAGTAAGAAGGTAGAATAGGAGAGATGGTGCCTACGGCTAAACTTGGACCCTAGAGCAGAAGAGAAAGAGAAAAGGTAGAGTAATTCTGCTGAGGCAGGATAATCTGTACACTTCAAAGTAAAGATAAAAATAAGGATTCATCATTTCTCTACTAAGAATTATTTGCAGTCCTGTGGTCTGCAGAATGAGAGCATGTACCTGAGGCCTTAAGGATAGATGACTGATCTGCAGGAATCCAGCTCAGTCTGCCCAGATGAAGTAATGTAATACGGAGCTTTTATTTGCTTGATGCCAGCAGGTGATTAGCTGGCCATTTAGGGGCGCGGTGGGCCTTTCTTAGGAGCCCTGGAAATAGTTTTCCTCACCTCCAAGAGTATAACAAAGTCCATCGGGAAATCTTGGGTATTAATCTCATCAGGAAATCCTGGGAGTGATCTTCTTCAATTTATCCAAAGGCTAGAGAGAAATTTATATCTTCTTTCCTACCAGTTTGAGTTAACATCACCTAAAGGTCCTTTCTCTTTGTTTATATTCTAGGGAAATCATTCTATCACAGAATAAATTACAAGACATTTCCAATAAACACTTCGTCTTTTTTCAGATTGGAGGGGAGAAAGGATGGAATGAGGATTGAGGAAGATAAGATTGACTAGAATGATATAAATAATTTTACTTTTAAGGCACCTTGTATCAATTTTTAAAAATCATTGTCATAAAGAGAATGAGCTTACTGGCTAGTAGCCAGAGCTGAGTCTCAGGAAAACATTTGTGTCTAGAAACCTGTTTGTGTTCTTTCAGGTACAGTACGTAAGGTCTTCCATCGAGCAGTTCGGCCTAGGCCAAACTGGGAGTATTTCCAAATTCCCTTCTCCACCCAAAATTGAAGTCTTCTGCTTATCAGCTCATTTTTTTTTTTAAATAGAGGCATGTTTATTTATTTGTTTGTTTGTTTGTTTGTTTATACATGCACTGGGTACAGTCAGAAGCGCGGGAGGGTGAGAGAATTCACCAGAGCGGGGAGCAGAGCAGGCAGAAGGACTGAAGTACACTGCTCAGGGGAGCAGCGGGCGGCAGGAGAGGTCTGCGCGCCATGTGGGACCCTCCTCCGGTTGCCGGGGAGCAGCCGGGGATCGAACCGGCGCCGCGGGCAGCTTCGCAACCCAGCGCTCAACCGCTGTGCCACCGGGGAGGCCCTTATCAGCTCATTTTTGGTGTTCCTTAGATATATCCCACTTGGCCATTCATCCACTGAGGCCTTTATGTTCAACTCCTTTGGGAATGCCCAAAATAGATAGAGATGATGATAACACCTTTTAGTTTTTGAATGTTTTTTCTGTGGTATAATACTATGTGAAGTGTGTTATATAATTTGTTGTCATTTTTCTTTGTAACACCTTGTAAGGTAGTCATACTATTAACCTATTCTTACAGAGGAGGTTTTAGAGAGGTTAAGTGACTTACGCAAGGTCACACAGTAAGGAGTAGTGGTGGGAAGTGATACTAGGTCTACCTGGCTCCCAAATCTATGCCCTTAAACACTGTGTAGATTGTTGGGTGTTTTTTCTTGATTTCTTAACTTTACTTCCTATTAGGAGCTGACTCCTTGCCCTGAATCCAAGACAATTTGGTTAGAGCCCTACTTTTGCCAATTCCTTTTCCAAGAAGAGAACATTACCACTGGCCAAGTACTCTTTCAAATTAAAATGACTTCCTCATAAATATGATTTGTCAACATGACTGATTAAAAGAAATGATTATATCAACCTAGCAGCATCTCAAGCCACACCTCACCCACCAAATTAAACCTCTTGGGTAACATTGCTAACCCAGATCAGACCCAGCTTCTTTGGCCATTGTAATTTCGAGAACTGGTCATCTCAAGGAAGCAAACATTATACACCCTCGTTGATTCCCAGAACTGCCCATTCCTGGTCTTCTTTCTCCCCAGCCCTTTCCTGTAGCATAGCTCATTCTAAAGCCCACATGGGTTATTGGCAGATTATAACTTTGATGAGTCAGAAACTCAGCTTACCAGCTTGTTAGAGGCACGTCATTTTGGAAAAATTGTTCCTTCTAACCATCTCAGAAAAAAAGAACCTATGGATAATAATGTCAGTTTATTCACTTGCACAATTTTGTCTTTTTCCTTATCATTTCTCCTTGTTGCAGGGTACTCCATCTCAAAATTAGAACTCAAAGGAAATAATATTAGTTATGAGAACATTGTTTGACAAGACCAGAAGGAGAGAAAAGGAAATTAAATTGTCTTAAGTGATATTTCATTCAGACCCATTTCTGACTTACTGCTCTTTTCTGTGAACACAACTTTCCTCTCTCCCTGCCAGTTAATCTGAAGATTTGAGTTCAAGTCTAGGTTCTGCTGTTTTATTATCACTGTGGTTATATTGACAAAGCATTTTACCTCTTCAAGTTCCTGTTTCATGATCAGTAAAATGGGAGTAGTAATATCTTCTATGTGCCACAATGTTTAAATCAAGATTAAGGATAAAAATGCTCAGTATATATTACCTTTTGTTATGGGAGCTGTCAAGTTGATTTTTAAATTGAAACCTTGTGAAACCAGTTCCCTGCAGGTCAGCAACCTGGTCATTCATCCACATGGTCACATTTCTTAGGGAATGGTGTGGTTACTTCCCAAACTTTAATGTGCATTTGGATCTTCTGGATGGGCCTAGGAGCCTGCATTTCTAACAAGTGCTCAGGTGATATCGATGCTGCTGTACCACACTTGAGAAACATTTTAGATACTTGTGACAGATTCTCATGTATATACTTAGGATACCATGTCTTTATATGTCAGCAGTGACTTCTGAAAAGTGGAATCCCAGGGTTACTTTGTGTGCTCATGTTAGGTGACTGTTCCACACGGTTAAACATGCTCTTTCTCTTTGCTTTCCATAACTTTACTCTCGTAATTCTCCTCCTATATTTTGATTTCTCCTACTCAGTCTCCTCCTTAGGGTCTTCTTCATCATCATTTAATGTCAGTATTTCTTTGGGATCCATCCTTTGCCTTCTGATCATATTAATCTCTGTGGATAATCGCAAGAGTTGACTCCTATATGAACGCTCCTTGTCCTGCCCAGATAGATTGGACAGGTACTCCTCCCATGTTCCCACTGCATCTTCTTATAAGATTTATTTTAGCACATGATAGTTTTATTTCACTCTGTCACTGTGCAATTGCTTTTTCATAGTCTAAATTTACTTTTGAGAGCAGAGAGTATAACTTTCCATTTTTGCATCCTTTGTGCCTACAATAGTGCGCAAATTCCATAAATGTTTGAATAATAAACAAAGGCAAACCCATCCTTTGAAACTGACATCAGAAACAGTCATCTGAGTGGGCCAGATGGCAAATGTTAGTATTTGGACACCCTGTGGAAACAGAGAGTTCACTTAATTCTGTCATGTATTCCTATGTGTGTGTGAATTACCTTTCTGGATAGTCTCAAGATAACAATAGCATCTGGGGAAGACACCTGAGCCTTGTTTCCTCTTTAAATTATTTCTGAGCCCCTTTTTCAGAATTAAACAATAGGCTGTCAAAATTGTCAAAAAGAGGAAGTGTGTTTCTTATGGGGAAAACCGTTTATCATGTTCTTCTATTGTGATAAAACAAAGTGAGCCATTTCAGAGAAGGAAGGTTGTAGTCTTGCCAGCATTGTGGTTTCTAAGAAAACTTTTATCACAGTCACCCCAAAGAGAACTCAGAAGGCCAGGTATCGGCTGCCAGCAGGTATTGGCTGCCAGCAGATTTCACATAGGTTTGAATATAATTCAATCCGACAAACAATCTTCAGTAGATACTTTCTTTGTGTCAGGCTTGTATTAGGTTAGGGATAGGTGATACCAAAAAGACATGGCTCCTGCCTACAGAGAGCTCATAGTCCAGTGGAGACATTAGACATTTAGACAAATAAGGGCAACTCAGTGTGATTAATATATATATTATACAGGCCCCTTAAAAATAAAGACACCCAGAAAATCACAATCCAACCCTATGTAGAAGAGCATCTTTTTCTGGTGCTAGGCTTCCCCTGCAGCCCTGTGTGTTACTCTACCCCACCCTTCCTCCTGCTCCCATTACTGTAAGCTACTGAGTGCAAGTTTAATTACGTTAAACTCATATTGCATCTACCTATGGGGCCTGTATGCAGCCATTGGGGGCTCATTTCCATATGAAGGGGACAATAAATAGTTCAGGCAGGCATAACTGAGGAGCCACTTTCAAAGGTTTATTTAGTAACAAGAGTACCACAGGTCTGGAGAGAGCTGGCTTCACAACTCTTGTTAGCATTTCCTATGTGAAGTCCTTTCCATGCTTCTACAGATATGACTTCTTATATAAACCCCACATTACCTAGGTTGGCCTGAGTGGATTTCTATTTCTTGCAACAGAAGAGCCTTAACTAAGATTTCAACAGACGGATAAGAAGCTCAGGCAACATTAATGAAAGCATGGGAGTGAAAAGTTCATCTTCCCTGAGACAGTGCCATTTACTTTAGTAGATACCTGAAGTGAAACAGGTTGTTTCTACCACCATAGAGCATAGTGGTCAAGAGCTGAGAGAGATGTCTGACAAAAGACAAACCTGCATTCAAATTTTGATCCTGCCACCAAGTACCAGTAGCTGCCAGTCTGGGCAGTTGCTCAGTCTCAGTATCCTATTTTGCAAATCTAAACGGGATAATAATAGTACTTAGCATTGGTGTAAGCATTAGATAAGGTAATAAATGTAGAGTGCTCAGTCTAACACAATTGAAGTAGAGAGCTCTAGCTGCTGTTATTATTACTTCTAGTGATTTCTTTGACACAGCAAATAGTCACTAGATTATCTAAAGGGGTAGGTTAATGTATTTATGAAGACAATTTTTTGAAAGATAGGGGTGATGTCTTGGGGAAGGGCACATTTTCCTAATCCTTTCCAAGGTGTGGCCTGTGTTAGCAGCAAAGTTGCCTGAGGCAGAGTTCGGGTTGCTTTGAAACTGGCTCTCAGTCGGGTTTTGACTATGTGGTGACATTTGGAACAAATTGGCACAGCTCTTCTCTGGAGTACCTGTTCTGGAGCTCAGTGACAACCAATGGCAGGATTTTATTAACCCCTTGGTACAACAATAGCTGCTTCTATTTAATTAGATTGATATGGTTCAGATGATCTGAAGACTGAGTCACCATGGATCTGTGTAATGCCAAGGTGTTAGCAGGGTGAGACATGAGCTGCAGAAGAAGGCACGGAGATCCCTATCAACGAGAATGATGACAGGGAGATGAGCAGCTGGCAAGGGCAGGTCTGCATGTCTGGCACACTGTTGTGATTTACATGGAGCTTCAAGGTGAAGAAATAGAAGGCAGCAATGCTGGCAGCATTAGCATGAGTTGACCCAAAACGCTTGGATGCCTTTGCAACAGAGACATTTCCACAGGAAGGGACTCTGCTGTGCAAACTCTGCTCCCATCTCTCACCCTTTCCCCAGAGGCTAGCCAGACAGATGTGTTTTCACTCTTCTGGCCACTGCTTTCCAACCTAGTTAGGACAATGGAAGAAGTCCTGTCTTGCAATTCACAGAAGTGAGAGTTTAGAGTCATGTAGCTGAGTACAGGACTTATCTTCAAGCAAAATCTGTCAATCCCTGGGGATAGTGTTCCCACCTTGTCACCAGACTCATCACAGGCACTGGCAGGAAAACCCCACTTGATGGAGACTGTGCATGGGGAGCGATTGTTGAGAGGCGCTGTGATCACGGTTCTGTGGCACAAGCTGGCGGCCTGCCCTGGGAGGGAACCAGGCTATTACGAGACTGTTGACAGATCTGGCTGGCGAGGCTTTTATGTGGGAAAGTGTGTCTTTTCTTAAAAGTAACCTGATCTGAAGAGTAGCATAGAAAGGTGCTGTAGCTGGAATCCCTAGGGAAGCCTTTTCCTTTTGATGGAACAAATAACCCCATGCTGCAGTACAGAAGAGAGGTGTTAGCCTCCTGTGTTCCTTCTGGCTGGCCAACCTCTCCACAGCACTGCCTTCCCAACCAATAAAACAAAATGCCCACAAAGTCACAGCTCAGTCTCCAGGTTTTTACTTGAAAATTTGCACCTGGTTGGGGCCCTATTTCAGATGGAGAAATTTGGCCTGACTTTTGAATTGTTGCTTCTAAAGGGCAGAATCATGACAAACCAAGCATTTCAAGATACCTAGTCAGAGAATTAAAAAAAAAGCAAGCTGTATCAGACACCTGTTCTTGTAATCTTGGAAAACCATCCCACACTTGGTAGATTCTACTTTTTGGGAGAATGAGACTGAATTTCCTGAGTGGGATAGGATGGGATCCCCACCTTTGTTCCCTTGTATGGGGCAGCAGGGAACAAGGTGTCTTTCTTCCCATTGCTCCTGTTGTACAGCATGTGGCTTGACTGTCAGTGTCATCAGAGTTGGAGGTCAGGCTTCTGGAAAGTGCCTGCAGTGTCCCAGGCAGGAAAGCTGGTTCCAAGTGGTCAAGATACCTTGTTCTTTAATCTAGATCACGTACTTCACATCGTCCAGATTGGCATAGTCTCTTGAAGCTTAAATATAAAAAAGCTTATATTTCAGTCTTTGGATTTATGCTACATGACATTTGATTCCTCCCAAGTGGTAGCCACATGGAGTGAACAGCCAGAGTTGAGAGGTGCCTGAGGAGAGGGCAAGCCCCTTTATTGTGCTTGTTCACAAACTTGCTAAGTTTGAGGCCCTGCAGTTCTCCCACAAATGGGACTAGAGTTTGGAAAACCCTTTTCCTCTCTTCATATATGTCTTTTTATTTCAAGGTTTAGGGCAAGCCAATTAATCCCATGGGACAAAAGTCCAAGTTCTACTGGGGAGAGGGGAAAAGAGTCAGAGCTGCTTGGAATCAGCTTACTGGCACTGTGCTGTCGTTTACTGTGAGCCAAACTCTGCCAAAACTCGTGGGTTGCAAAGTCCAATTAAAACAGATCTGGGCACAGTAAGAGGCTAACAGGCATGAATAATTGTGAGAACCAGGATTTTAGTGGGGAAAGGAAAAAAAAAGCCAAGGAGAAGCCAAGGCCAATTATCAGAACTGCTAATTTTTACCAACCTAATCATTAATGAATACCGTGTTTCTCAAAAGAATATTAAGAGAATCATTGTATTTCAAGGGCTTGAAAACTGCTAAACTCTGAAGTTGTACAATTTGTGCAAATTAATATGATAAAAAGAGACAATTAAGGTTTATAATTAACAGATAAATACAAATGATCTGGTGAAGACAATCTAAGTTTCTGCTCTGTCTTATGGAGCAGTGTAATGGATTTTTATAAATGCTAATTTACAGTACATGCTCTGTTAACCATTAACACAGAGAAAGGAACGTGGAGTAAATGGAAGTCAAGAAGGGATGCGAGCCAAGGAACTAACAGACTAGATGTAGCCAAGGAGAAGAAATAGAAAAATATGCCAAATGTTGGAATGTGACTCTGAAAGGGGAAAGACACCGTTCAAATATCTTCCTCCTGTTTCTTGATTGTCCATAGTGTGAAAATCCCTCAACAATCTTTATAAATGCAATGAGGTTTTCTTCTATTTTTTCTACACTGGCTCTCTGGATTTTCTTGAAATTCAGAAACTATGGGTAGGACGGTTTGATTCAAAATATAGGCCATATTGTGTAAATAAAATGGACTTCAGCAAGGATAAATTTCCCAGGCAAGCACAGTGGAACTATCCAGAGAGGCCTGCATTGCTTCTGATTGAGAGCAGGCTGCCATATGAAATCAGAGGCTGAAGAGAGAACACCCATGGTGATTCATCTGTGAGCTGCAGGCCCAAGGACCCAGGGCCCATGCTCCAGACTGCAGGCAATTGGATTATTGAGCTGCAGCTCACTTGGGCAACTCACACTGAGCACGCAACAGCATCAGCAACCTCAGGGATTTGCTTGGTTAATAGTGGTGAACAAGCTTCCTAAGCCACTCAAGGGGACCAAGGGGAGGGGGTGGGGATTGAAAGAATGGGAGGGAGGGATTGTTCTGTATGTTCCTATTAGATTAGCCTGAGGATAGGGACTGTGAACATTTGTATTCTTGTGCTTGGCACAGTGTTCTTCCTATGATTGAAGAAGATTTGTTTTTCATAATGAAAAGAGAGGCCTGGCAATTCTTTCTTTATAAACAAAATCCTGGAAATATGACTTTTTATGTTGGAAGTATGTAATCCTAGAGATTTTTCACCCGAGTCTGATGAGCACTCTGCTTTTGAGTTTTCAAGTTGAAATTAGCAAAAGAAAAAGAAACTGGGTGAAGATAGCACCAGAGGATGTCTGCAGGGGAGCACCATTGTTCTAAGGCTTAGAACTGGTGAAGTCAGGAATTGACTTCTCAGTTACCATTCCTTCTGGCCACGCGCCATTAGCCTGTTCTCAGTGAGTTAGGGGTTTCTCCAAGCATTTCCAAATGTAACCTGCTGGTGAATGTGACCTCTTCCTTGATGCTTCTGAAATTCCTAATCCTCAATACCAACTATACTTTCAATAACCCAGTTTTTGGCTCCCTTTCATTGTTAACTTTGATAAGTCTTATTTGAATTTTGTATTTTAAAATTATTTAAATTTATTAAACAAAAAGAAAGGCAAAAGCCTACTTTCTAGGGGCTAAAACAGAATGTATTTTTATCACTTTAGACTGCCTTCACATCAAGTAGGAAATAAATGCACGCGAAGACCAAGCCTATCCTTAGAAATACAATGTGAGACACATACGTAATTTCAAATCTCCTAGTAGCCAGAATATAAGGGAAACAGGCAAAGTTAATTTTAATAATAGATATTATTTAACCTAATATATCAAAATATCTTTTTAATATATGACCAATATAAAATTATTAATGAGATATTATATATATTATCTTGTCTTCAAAGTCTGACGTGTGTTTCATACATGTAGCACATCTCAACTGACACATTTCAGAAACGAGTCATATGTGGCTGACGGCTCATATATTGCACAATACAGAGTGAGAGAGAGAGTGAGAAAGAGAATACCTTAAATCTTTCAGAGTTGTATTGATTCTTATTCCCATCATAAATCATGTAAAGGTCATGATGGAGATGAACTTATAGTTACATTTTATTGTATGTAAGTGAAGATGGTATGAAGATGGTATGAAGATGGTAAAACTGAACAAGTATCTCACCAATAATAATTTCATTGTATCCAGGTAACTAAGTTAAAAAAAGATGCGCTGAGTAGATCTGAAGGAACTCATATGAATCATTAACCAGAGGCTATATTCAGACTGTATAGCCCTGCTGAGGACTGGAAATCACAGGTATACTTTTCTACTTTCTATGAAGTCTTTTGGGCCTCTTAGCCTAGCTAGTTATGGTATAATAACGGTCGAAGAATGGCTTTAAAGCCACAGAGGGGTCAGATATATTGGGGGCAGTACGCCTTCTTAAGAGATCTAGGTTACCTGGTGGCTGATCTATGGCATTTATCTTACAGTTGCCACCAGCATGTCTCAGGGACTGGGCACTCCACCCACCATACCTGGAGGAGTGACTTAGAGCCACAATGAAAGACTTTCTATGAGTAGAATGAGACTCTCGTGTGGAGACATGCAAAACAACCTCCCAGGTAAATTCAGTGAACAGAATAAGTGCAGAGCAGTGTAAATGATATGGCAGCAACAGACTCTCTGGAAGGACAGAGGAAAAACAGGCAATGTTGATTGCCTCAAGGAAGGGAAGGGGAGTTTGCTAAGAAACAGGGGAGTAAGACTGTTCCTTTTTAATCTTGGTTCCTAGGTTCCAGTGGGAGTGCAGAAGAGAGAGGAGCAGGGAAACTTCAAGAAGTAGTCAGGAACTTTGGTGTTGACAAAGAAATAGAATTTTTCCTGGCAAAGGAGCAAGGGAAAGTGATTCTAGGCAGAGTATTGTATACAGAAAGTCAGAGTTCTGAAGACCTGTACCTATTTGAGGATAGGAGACTCTAGCAGAAGCTGCTGGAGGGCAGAGAGAGGTGAGGCCAGGGGTTTTGTGAGAGATTGTGATGCTGCTGAAGCATGTGGACATTTTCTCTGGGTAACGGAGAGCTGTGGGAGATAGGAAAGGCAGGGATGTGGCAGTGTGGCCTGAGGTGGGAAAACCAGAGAGTGCCAGCTGTCAGAGGAACACAGGAGGGAGTGGAGCCAATAGGTTACAGAGCTGGGGTCTCTTGGGCTGGTGACTAATGGACTGAATGGAAGGGCTAGGGAAAGGATGAACCATGTTCTGACCGACTTCAGAATAATCCACAAACCAAATTACACCTTTGCCCTCAAATATGACGATTGTATATGAGGGATAAGGCCTATTTTGCTAACTGAGAATGAATGAATTCTGGCCCTGAAAATCATTGCAAGATAATTCTACTTCGTTTAACTGTAAAGTATTTTTAGAATCATTAATTTGATACTGTATTGAGAACTGCTTGATCCATAACTTACTTTGAAACATAATATACCTAGTTTACATGTCCATCTGAATTTCAGATTGACACTCAAAATTGTTATGCCACAACAAGGCATACACAAAAAAGTGTTGGGTTTGAATGGTTGCTGTGCGAGGCCATAGGTTTCTGATTCTGTTTGATCTGGGTCATGTATTTCTCTAAAGCATTTTGTGTTCTTTGAAGTGATTTTTCCATGTGAGGACCAATGTTGAGTAATTTTGAATAGGAAAGCTCAAAAGTTGGGTATGTAAAGCTCCAGATTGAAAACCTAAGAAGTTTTTCATTTTTAGAAATAGGAGAGATTTCATTTGGTTCCCAGAAATCTCTGTGACTGAGACTAATGCTGTGACCCAGAGTCCTTATCAATTTTACCAGTGGATTAAATCACTCCTTACTGGAGTATGTGCTGGAAGGAAGGTGGAGAAAAGGTTCACACGCCTTATAAAAGCCTCTCCAAAATGCAGAGTTCAACAGACCCACTGGAAGCCTTGAAGTTTTGCAAAGAACTATTTTATATTTAAAAGCTGTCAGATTATTTTCGGCAGTATGGACTGCTTTCCCTTAATTGCCACCCTCTGGGGACATGTGCGAAGGTACTACTCGCCACTAGCCACACAGAGAGTGACCCAATTGTGCCTTTAGTTTCCTCTAAATACAACCTATTGATTTTCTCCCTCCCACAGTAAACAGGGTGGTCTTGGTTATTCCAAAGCAATTAGGTAGAGTATTTGGTTGGACTCTTCTTCAGCCTTGAAGGATTCTATTTACTCTCCTCCATTATAACCTTAAAGCCTTCATCCCTTATATAGCCAAGAGTTACTTTTCTGCGCCAATAAGCAAAAGCATTACAATATTAATAACCCTCAGCCACGGGTTTAGCTTCCTCACCTTCTTCCCATGCTTGGATGATTTCCTCTGCATTTGAAATAATCAATAGTGGCCTGAAATTCATTCAGGCTCACATATACTCCATGAAGTTTCCAAAATAAGCCAGTGGCAAGCATTTAATTAGCTCATTTTGTTTCTGCCAGGGCAGAGCTGCAGATTTAAGGAGTCCAAGAACTGGTATACAATATAGCTGTTACTGAAACCTTGCTTCAGCAGTAAATAGGAATGAGATTCAGAAGCCTAAAAATTCTGCCTTTTATCACCCCAACTATGGCTTTGCACATGTCTCTTTGCCAATCTGGACCCCTGTTTTCCTTTGGGTAAAAAGACAGGAGTCTCTTTACTTCCCCTCTCCAGCTGCAGAGTCCTTTTTAAGCACTAGTTGCCATGCTGGAGTAGAGGAAAAAGATGCACAAAACAACCCCCTATGTGTCTCCTGAGGGGCGAGAGCCCTGCCAGAGATGGGTAGAGAGTGCAGTGGGGGTCTGCAGGGCTGTCCTGGGAGAACACGAAGTCAAGGGCACAGGAGCTGCCTAGACTTCTGCTTTTCCTGTCATCTCTGTAGCTGGGGAAGATTTATTTACTCCCCTCGCCCACTCAACAATATTTATTGCAAAGCCCTCTGAAGAAAGGAAGTATCTCTTAGGATGTTTTTGTTAGACTTTTTGCTGATAGCTATCAGAGGTTTTGAAGGCATGACACTCCTCGAAGATGAGCTGATACCAAGTCTCTCACACAGGAAGAGGCTTCAGGCAGCGTGTTCCCGGTGGATAGGAAAGAGGGTGTCAGATGGCCTGAGAAGACCTCCAGCTACGGATAGGCCGGAAAGCCAGGAAGGGTATTTACAGGCTGAAGGTGAGAAGAGTTCCTGGTCCTTTTCATTGGTTCCTGAAGCATACAGAGCCATGATCTTGGGACAATAACCCCATCATGTTTGGCCCTCTCCTGCATGGGAATCTAGCCGGTTTCCTTAGGGGAAGGCCCAGAGAATTCTCAGCATGTAGTCTCGCCTCCTCACCTTATTATTGGTTTGTTTAGGCATCACATCAAGCTGTTCTTGACAGGTTTTGATATGAGGCAAAAGTTATTTTTACATGTGACTAGGCATAATGGGGATAAAAGAAAAATGTAAATAAGAAACAAAAGATAAAATTTTGGATTTTGGTGGTATAAAATTTTTGCCATAAGATGTCTCACATGGCTGAAATTGGACTCTGAACTCCCTAGCAATGAATTCATATCAGTTTCCTGATTCACAAAATCAATGAGACAAGAGCAAGCTAGCTATTCAGGAGCAGAACAGATTTTTAAAGAGGTAGCATAGGTAGTAGTTTGGAGACTGTTCTTTGGAGCTGGGTTCCTGAGTTCCATCCCTCGCTCTATGACTCACTAGGTATGTAAATTTGGACAAGGTATTTAATCTTTCTGTGTTCAGTTTTCTCATCTGTAAAAAAAATCAGAAATTATGGTATTTACTAACAGAAGTGTTTCACAGATTAAATGAGTTAATATGCATAAAGCACTTTGAGAAGTGATGAGTTCTTGGTAGCACTCGATAAACATTAACATTTATTATCATTTCTGAGATTGAGATCAGACAGAAAGTTTCTCCTTGAATACCATTTGAGAGGATGCTGTTTAATAAAAAGGTCAATGACCCTAACAAAATCTTATAGGATTGTTGTGATTGTTGTTGATGTTGTAATTTATGATGCATTAAATCATTTGGAGGTCCGTATATCCTTCATGCACTTTCATTAGTAATACTTTTACAGCTGAGTTTTCAATAAGTTTTCAGAGTTGTGAGTATGAGGCTATACTCCATGAGTCTACCTGGAATACAGATATATACTTACCTATTTTTGAAAGTATAAATTGAAGATGACTTTGCTCCCACGTGGAGCCCTTAACACTTAAGGACATGGCCACGCATTTGTCTTTGAGTAGTTTTGAGCATGTATAGTGTATAGTCAAAAGGGTGGTCAGTGTCTCAAATTGAAGGTTTTGAAATTGAAATTACACTAATTTTAGCTTAGGGGAAAGGTAAAATAAGATATGTAAACTATACCTTGGCCATAGATAGGTTATTAAAAAATGTCTAGGTCTAGTTACCTAAATGAATTATAGTACTAATAATTGACTAATAATCATTCCAGTCAAATGATATTATGAACTAATAATTACATAGAGTTTACAGTATGCTAGGCAGTTCTAAGTGCTTAACTCAGAGTAGTAACATGAGACATATATTTTTATCATCCCCATCTTATAAATGAGTCATGAACTATTAAGTGGCAAGGCTGGAATTGAAACTTGGGTAGATTGTCTGCTGAGTTCAAATGTTAGCGAGATGATTTTATTTTAGAACATCTAACCCATATGTATCCCTTTTTTTTTTTGTGGCAGGAATTTTATTTTATTTTTATTTTTTTTAATTAATAAATTTTATTGTTATATTCCCCATACAATTGCAATCCCCCCATTCTGACCCCAATCCCTCCCCTCCTGCCCCCCACCCCCCAAAAGTGTCTCTGGTTCATAGTTTTTTGTTGATTTTGATTTTCACTTTCTTATAGTTATTCATTTTCCTGGTCCCTTATTTAAGTTTTCTAGATTCCTGTGGCAGGAATTTTATACAGGCCATTCCAACTGGTGAAAAAATGTGGCCTGTGAGAATGTTTTTCCTTTCCTGGTCAGCCCAGGCAAAAATGGTACAAATATACAAAGTAAAAGCAATGATGGCATCTTTAATGTAGTTCCCACCTGTTTAGTTATAGATCTGAAGTCTGGTTGTGGATTAAAAAGCAGGTTCTGCCTCCCCTGGTGGCGCAGCAGTTGAGCACTGGGTTGCGAGGCTGCCCGCAGCCTCTGCAGCGCCAGTTCAATCCCCGGCCACCAGCAAGGGGCCCACAAAAAAAAAAGCAGGTTCTCATTAGACATCAGTAATGAAGGTCAATAATATATCAATCTTGTGATCTCCATCTCAAATCAATTCCTATCTGTTGAAATATAAAGATGAAATCTAAAAAAGAACATACATGGTCTTATGTAACTCTGAAGACATATCTTTGCAAGTGAATACGGAGTTTGTCCATGATCAGTAGTGGAATAACTATGCCTAAAGGTCACACCCTCCTACATAAAATATTGGCTCACTGGGCCTACACTTGTAATTTATCAAGAAGGAAACAGACATGCTGCTATCTGTAGAGTCTGCGGAGTCCTGTTCTGTGGTCACATGCTGCAGCTCCCTGTAGCTGGATCCTTCCAGCATGCGAGTTCTCTGTGACTTAGCTTTTGATCTAGCAGAAGTGTAACATTCAGCAGCAGCTGTCTAATGGGGAGCTTAAATAGTTATTACTGGGTGGGAATGGAAGCTATAGAGCAGTGCAAAGCCTGGAGCCATTTCTTGCTTCTCTTTAATTTCTTCCTTTCTCCCTTTTTTGGCTTTCTATTATCACCATTCTTCAATGGCAATTTTATTTTATTGTTTCTGTAGAGAACATCAAGAACACTCTATCCCAGGGGGCCCACCAGACGTTCCTATCATGGCTCTCCACCTGGCCACAGATAAAACTCCTGAAAGAATACCGCAGATTTTTTTTGGACCTTTCTCTTTCTCGCTCCTCTACCTCTTTATATATATATATATTTTTTTTAAAGATTTATTTTATTTACGCATACAAGGGCTGGAGTATAGGCCATAGGTGTGTGTGTGGGGGTGAGAGGATTCACCAGAGACATAGTGGGAAGCAGAGCAGGTGGACTGACTGAAAAACACTGCTGAGGGGACCAGCGGGTGAGACAGGAGAGATCTGCTGTGCCATGTGGGTCACCTCTCTGTGGGTTGGAACTTGTGCTGCAGTGGCTGCAGATAGCTTCATAGTGCTGAGACTTAACCCCTTGCACCACCAGGGAGGCCCTTTCTTCTACCTCTTAACGTCAGACATCTCACTTCATTGTTTAGTGTCTGCTAGATTTTATAAGTATTTCATTTTGTTGAGTCACACATTATGTTGCTGTCTAATATTTGTCTTTTTAATTCTGACTTGCCTTAATACACATAATTCCCTCAAAGACCTTCTATTTTGCTGTCAATGGCAACATTTCATCTTCCTGTATATCTAATAGTGCTCTATTGTGTGGCTATATCACATCTTCTTGATCCAGCCCTCTGTCAGTGGGTGCTTAGGTGGTTTCATGTCTGAGTAATGCTGCAATAAACATTGTAGAACGTGTAATTTTCATGTTTTTCAGACATAGCCCCCAGGATGGGATTGCTGGGTGGCATGGTATTACCATTTTCAGGGCTTTTTTTTTTTGAAGTTTTTAAGTTTTAAGGTAAATCTAGAGCACTTTCCAAAATGGCTATACTAGTTTACATTCCCACCAACAATGTAATAGATTTCCCTTACTCCTCACACTCTCCAATAGTTGTTGGGGTCTTGTAATATGTGTCATTCTCACAGGTGTGAGATGGTATCTTATTGTGGTTTTGACCTACATTTCCCTTATTAAAAGTGATGATGAACATTTTTCCATATGTCTATTGGCATTCTGGGTATTCTCTTTCATGAATCATCTGTTCAGACCTGTTGCTCATTTATTAATTGGGCTATTCGGTTTTTATTGTTAAATTATATGATTTTTATATATCTTGTATATTAACCCCTTGTTGGTTGTGTAGTATACAAATTTTTTTCTACTCAGTGGGACCTCTTTTTAATCTTCTTATTTTCTTTTGTTGTGCAAAAGCTTTTTATTTTATGATATTTCCAACTGTTTATATTTATTTTCCTTACTATAATGATTGAGTTTTCAAAAATCTTTATCACTGATGACCTGAAAGGTATTGTCATTTTTTCTCTATATATTATATTGTTGCAGGTCTTATACCTGTTTTAAATATATTTTTTTGTTTGTGCATGGAGTTAGAGAGTGATCCAACTTCATTCTTTCACATGTGGCTGTCTACTTTTTCCAACATCAGTTGTTAAAAGAGACTCTCCTCATTGAATGGTCATAACCTCTTTATCATTAATTAAGGATTGGGGTGTGTGTGTGTTTATTTATTTATTTCTGGCCTTTTGATTCTGTTCCATTGATCCATGTTATCTATTTTTATTCCAATACCATGTGGTTTGATTACTGCTGCTTTATAGTATAAAGTCAGGCAACATACTTCTGTTTCTTTTTTTCTCTCTTGAGTTTCTTGGCAATCAGGATTAGGGTGTTCTGCTGCAAACTGGGGGCGTTTTAGTGGTCATTGCCCATTTGGTTTTCCAGGCTCTCATCATGCCCAAGAAAATGGCCATTTCCTTGATCTTCATATATGTGTGCCTGGAAGATACCATCACCTTTTGGGTAAATGCTCTTGGGCTAACTTTGCTCATTCTCTGAGTCTATAATTTGGGGGAAATAAAGTTGCCCTTTTAAAAACTGTACAGAATGCACACAGTTACATCTGTATGACATTATATTTGTAGAGTTAATAAAAGTATATACAAACAGGGGCCAGGACACACTTTTCCAAGCAGTCCTTTAATAGGCCTAGACACGGGAAATCTCCCCCAGTACTTTATTTGTTTAGATTTTATTTTTTAAATTTATTTTATTTTTAAAAAATATTTATTTATATAAGCACTGGGTACAGTCAGAAGTGTGGGTGGGTGAGAGAATTCACCAGAGAGCGGAGAGCAGAGCAGGCAGACTGATGAAGTACATTGCTGAGGGGAGCAGCGGGCAGCAGGAGAGGTCTGCACACCGTGTGGGACCCTCACCCGGTGGCCGGGGATCGAACTGGCGCTGCAGAGGCTGCGGGCAGTCTCAAAACCCAGCGCTCAACCACTGTCCACCGGGGAGGCCCTAGATTTTATTTTTACATATCTGTTGTTGAATACACAGTAATACTACCTAGACTCAGCAAAAAAGTAACTTGGAATCTATCAAGTTAGTTGGGTTTATAGAACTGGGAAAACAAGCTTTGCACTGTTAGCCAAGACCTGAATTTTTGAGACCTCTTTCATCAAATTCATAGCTCTGATAACAGTTTCCCTGAATCTGCCCTATTTATACATCTAATGGTCAAAATCATATTTTATCAGAGATTAATTATAAAGTATTTTTCAGTGTGATAAGAAGTTTATAATAATATTTAATTTTTGAGAAGTCCCAGATTGTTTTAATTACCACAATGTAAGTTTTACAGTTTTGTTTGCTTTATTCTGTTTTGGTTTTCCTATCTAGCCATTCTTAGCTCTCTTTAGTTTTTATTTAAAAGGCACTGAAAGGGAAAGTCTCATGTATTTAACTGGAAATTTAATCCAGTATGGATTAGGCAGGTTTTAGGTTATTAGCAAGAGATTGGAAATGGGGGGAACAAAGAAATTTCTTCCCCTAAACATTGAGGCAAAGTTTTAAAAGGTCATAGGTTGGCAATAGAACACTAATAGATGTTGAAGGCCCTTCACTTTATTCTTCTTCCACAGAGTTCTTAATCAGTCCAGGAAAATATGAATGCAGACTGATTCTATAATGGATATACTTAGACTTAAAACTTAGGGAAAATTGACTCTTTCTTTGTGGTCCTAAATGTTAACTCTAAGGATAATAATAAGTAGACAAGATCTGGTTTTAATATAATATTTGATTCTACTCTTTGCGGCAGACATATAGTAAAATTCTTCTTTAATTTCCCCCTGAGCTACCACTTAGTACTAGCAGATTCTTTTCATAATGAATTTTAGTGAGCTTCTAAATCCCTCATCCCACAGATAATTAACCCATTCATTCCCAAATGGTTCCTGGTGAGTTTCCTTGTGCTCACTGCAAATCCTGGTGTCCAGGGTTTTAGAGATAAGTAACTCTGCCATGGAAGATACAGAACAATTTGAGATTTAAACATCATCACAAAAGACCATATGGGGAGCAAACATTGTAAACTTTGGAGGGAGGAAGGGTAAGTATAGGGAGGTAGGAAAAGGTAGAGCCCATTTTAAAAAGCCAACACATTCAATTCCTTACCATTGCCACACTGTTTTGTGGGGAAGACTCTTATTCAAGGGCAAACACCAGGGACCTTAAAAAACCCAAATAAAATCAACTAAAGACTTAGAGCATGTCACGCAAGGAAGCTGTTTCCTCAGGCAGATGGGCTTTTCTCACATCTCACAAGTCAAGCTCAGCCAGTCTGAGGTGGAGTAACAACCAATTCCTGGAATTATAGAACACTTCATGTTTTCTGGGTCAGGTCATTGGTACTGGGGTGGGGCTCAGTGCTGAATCATTTACATGTGGCATTAAGAATTATCCCCAGATTGAGCGCTGGGCTGCGAGGCTGCCCACAGCCTCTGCAGCGCCGGTTCGTTCCCCGGCCACCGGAGAGGGTCCCACCAAAAAAAAAAAAAAAAAAAAAGAATTATCCCCAGAGAGTGTGGTGTTTGAGAGCTGGGACTTGGGTGGCCTGAGGATTTCATCTTTTAGTCAAGAAAGAACCAAGGAGAAAATTACTTTTTGAAACTGGGAGTGAGAGATGATACAATGACGTTCAGTGGAATCCTACAAAAGGATCCCACAATAGACAATGGGACAAAAGTTGTGTTGTAAAAATATTCAAAGTTCTGAAGGTTATTTGATTTGTCCTATAGACCCATTCATTTCAGTACCTTCCTCTCCTTGCAGAGGCCAGACAGTGACTCTGGGAGAGTCTGCCTATCTGAAAGTGTTCATCATCTTGTACATTGAGAAATATTCCAGGATTACGTTAACACATGGTCTGGATTGAAACAGGCTTTCCTGTGTTGCCTAATGCAACTGAACAGAACATAGTTGATGGTGTGTTTTATGCAGTTGAAAAATCTGCCTATTTCTGACCAGTAATAACTTTTATAATGAAGGCTTTGAGCTCTACAGAAAGTTTTTAACTTCTACTTTGCTGAGGAAGAACCTGGAACAACATGGAAGGAAATCTATTAGAGAATCACTGAGGTTGAATCCTGGAAAAGAATCTTTCATTGTCTTCCCCCCACAAAGAATAGAGAGAAGGGAAGATTCAATGCCACCTAGCTCCTCCCTGCCATCAGACTACCGTCCTTCCCATCTGAGCACTTCCTGTTGACACACTTCACTTAAACTCTACTGAGATTCCCCAATTATCATTTTCCCCTCTTTCTTTGTCTTGTGTGTATGGTCTCTCATACATACTCTTTCTGAATCATTCAAGAATAATTATACTGTAAGTAAAGGCTTTTTGTTTCCCTTTAATGTATTTATTTATATTTTCATGGATTCCTCTTTCTCTTCATTGATTATAATACATTATTACCATTATCTATTTTGATGCACCAAATGTCCTAGATTTGGTTAGTGAGACATTGCAGAGTTTTATCCTAAAATATGTACTTCCTAAGACCAAAATCATTCTACATAATCACAGCACAATAATCAAAATCAAAACATTCAGCAAACATACATTATTATGATCTAATCCATAGTCCATGTTAAAATGTATAAGTTATCAGTCATCTCAATAGTGTGCTGTATAGCTTTTCCCCACATCAGGATCTAAATCAGGATCACGCATTGCTTTTAGCTATCTTATCTTAGCCTTTCTTTAATGGCCCTGGCGTATCTTAAGAGTACAGCCAATTATTTTGTGGAAATTATTTTAAGTTTAGTTGGTGTTACTTCATGATTAGATTCAGATTATGTATTTTCAGTAGGAATGTTATAGAAGTGACATTGCATTCTTTTCAGAATACTATGACAGAAAGCTTATAGTTTAAGTTGCCTTCCAGATTTCTCCACTGTAAGGTTTTATTTTTTATTTTGAAGTCAATAAGTGATTTGTAGGGAGATATTTTGAGGCTATGTATGTATCCTGTTCTTGTTAAACTTTACCCGCTAGTTTTAGCAATTGTTAATGGTTCTTGCTTGAATCTGTTATTACTATGGTAGTTGCAAAATAGTGATTTTTCTGTCATTTTTTTCTATATTTATTTGTTGACATTCTATTGTAAGGAAGAGCTTTCCATCATGTTTGATTATGTTTATTTATTCCTGTGTGAGTACATTCAATGGTTATAGTTTACTATTTTTTTATGGTCAAATGTCCCAAATTTGGCCAGTGGGAACACCTTCAAACAGAGTCCAATGTTCTTTTGACATGTCTACATAATTATTTGAGTTTTCCTTTGGGTAGACAAGATATTGTAAGATCATTTTTTGGTCCCTGAAGCTGTCTTTTATTCCAAGGAGTCCTGGTTCCTTTAAATGCAGAATAATATTTAGAAACCAAATGTCTGGGCAGCAGATACTACTGCAGTCTTATTGTTTCATCAGCAAACGGTTATGAAATAAGTATATATGTGAATATCTACATGATATTTTATATATATGTGTGTGTTATGTACACATGCACACACACCATGGATACACACTAATACCTCTGGTTCTAGTCCAGTGGCCTGGGGTTTACTCTAGGCTTTCCTTTCCATATTAGTAAGTTTATTCATGAGAGCTGTGTTTTTAAAAGCCATATTTACAATTAGAATAATTTCAAGGGAAAGTCTGCAGCGGTAATAGGAAGCACCAGGGAAAACTGCCATTGAAATCTATTTATGATGTGGTTTCTCCTTGATCACACTTCTTGCTGACTAATGGTAAAACCAATAAAAGTCTTTAAATTATGGTAAAGTAGAAATTTAGAAAGCTATTAAAATAAAAAAAAGAGAACATAAAGTGAAAGAGAAGTAAAACTCAGAAGTCCATGATAACAGAGTAAGCTTTTATGGAAAGCTGTGTGGAGATTCCTCAACCTACTAAAGATAGAGCTACCATATGATCCAGCAATTCCATTCCTAGGTATTTACCCAAAGGGCACAGAAACATCAACTCCAAAGAGCACCTGCATCCCTATGTTTACAGCAGCACTATTTGCAATAGCTAAACTATGGAAACAACCCAAATGCCCAAAAATAGATGACTGGATCAAGAAGATGTGGTACATATACACCATGGAATATTACTCAGCATTCAAAAAAGATAAACACTTGCAATTTGCAGCATCATGGATGGCACTGGAAGGGATCATGCTCAGCGAAATAAGCCAGAAAGAAAAAGAAAAATACCGGATGGTCTCACTCATAGCAGGAATGTAGAAAACCTAAATAAGGCACCAGGAAAAAGAATAACTATAAGAAAGAAAAAAATCAAAATCAGCAAACAACTATGAACAAGAGACTCATTATGGGGGGTGGGGGGCAGGGAAAGGAGGGATTGGGGTCAAAATAAGGGGGTTGCAATTGTATGGGGAATATAAAAATAAAATTAAAAAAAAATAACAAGGTAACAGAGATGAGATTTAAAGTAAAAGATAGGTTACAAACCAATGAGGTAATAGGTTAAAAACATAAAAAGTGAAAATCTAAGAAAAAATATTCCGTGAACTCCTGGAAAGTTAAAATACTGAAAGGGAGTAATGATTAAATACAGGATGTATGATAGAAAAAGATAAAAATTAAAATGATAAAAATTTGGGGAATTGTAATTAAAGAAAACAACAACAACAAAGAAGCTGAAAGACCAGAAGTTGATGGGGAAGTGAGAAGTGAGAGGTTGTATGAGAGAGAGGGAGGGGGTGCCGTCACCAAGACCATGCAGTTCAGCTTTTCTTTCTGGGGAACAAACTTCCTATTGTAACTCATTTGTCCTTTATGAAGCTAGAGCCGGCACTTCTCCTCTGTGTCAACAGTCAGTGGGGATGGCTGGGCTGACCTCCTCACAGCCAGCGGTGGCACAAGCAAGGGCAGAATAACCTCTGAGTTTTAGGAGCCTCCCGTTCATTTTTCCTCCAGCGCTTTATCAGGATCGAATGCCCCGAGCAGACCGGGCCTAGACGTGGACATGATGGCTCTTCCTAAGAGTCCAGTTGGTACAGGAGGAAAAGCAATGACTTGGAATTTGGGAGACATGGGTTTTGTACCAGGTTCAAGCTAATGTAAACTTGCATAAGCCATTTACTTTTCCAACATGTTGTATTTATTTACATTTACCTGTTAATTTCCTTTACCTGTAAAAGGAGAAACTGACAGTGCTCTCCAATCAATATTGGGCTGCAGATAAGTAAAATACAGAATTTTCCATTGGAGATTCCCAGATCAAAATCTATAGTAGATGTGTGAGGAGAGGTTTGAATGAGAGGACAGGGATACAGAATCTAAGCTGTCGCTGAAGAGAAAGATGAGGGAGTTGGTTGGTGCACACCATTCATTAAAGTTTGATGCAACAATTCCCAAGCCTGAGGTTGGGAAAGAATGGTTGATTAGTTTCATTAAATTTTTTTTATATGTCAGTAAAACTGAAATTCAGTCGGGAAAGCCTAAGACTCAAGTCAACAAGAACATGATGAGCCCTGGTAGTTATTCAGATTGTAAAGTTAAAACAGGAAGTGGTGCCGATTCTATCTGACTTGAGCCTGACCTGGTAGACTCTGTACGCACGTGAAGGTGCTTCTCACTGGCACTTGTCCATAGGTGTGTGTGCGGCTGATGTCCCTTTCCATGTCACACTGGGCATCGTAGCGCCACACTGGGGCTTGCACAGCTGCACCTTCGAAGCCCTGGGTCCCAGGAAGGAGGGTAACATGATTGCCAGACACCCATAAGCCAAGGGCAGTCAGGGGAGCAATGGGGAGAGTTGAAGCAGCAGGGCCCCGGCTCTGTGGCTGTTCTCTGTCCCAAGCTTTGCCTCTAGCTGGAATTCCCTGTTTCATCTTCTAGTTTGTGTTTTGGGCTTGGGTTTGGTATGGTTTTGTTTTTGTTCCTTTTTGTGAGAAATTGGTGGGAGGATGGCAAGATTGGAAAGAAACATAGCTTTTCTTTCTGGTCCTTATTTGGATCCACAGTCCCTGCTTCCTCTGTGTTGCCATCACCTTTTGCTGAGTCTCCTGCGATTCCTTCCCAATATCAGTCAGAGGCCTTGATAGGATGAGAATTTCTTTTCCCTTTTGGTTGCAACACACCAGCTTGCATCAGTTTCTCTGTATGCCATCCCTCACTCTACTCTTCAAAAAACTTAATTCCCTGTGAGACTGGAAAGAAAGGTGAATGCAGACTGATTGAGAATCTAGAGAATGTCTGCTGACTTAATCAGCACATCTGTGGTGATGATCACAATGGGCACACGCTAGGGTGGACACTGGGGAGTACAGAGGGTAATCTCTGCTTGCTGAAACTTCACAGCCTATCTGGGGAAATAAAAACCTTTTGCGTGAAGAGTTGGAGAAAGGAGTTAATGCTAATGCCAGATGATACAAGGCAGGTAGTGAGTAATGTCTGGGGTATGGTATAGCTATTGACTATTAACCGGTTTAGGAGAGTGGGGGAGAGTTGCCTGGAGGACCCACCTGGATCCTCATGCAGAAGGAATTCAGCTGTGGTTGCCACCTCCCATTTGCCCGCAGCTGTGAAGTTTACAAACGACACCACTGCATTTGTTTGTAATGCACCGCTGCATTCATTGGGTCCTCTGGCAAAGGAAACTGAGACTCAGCCAGGTCAGGTAGAAGCAGCGAGCCCAGGTCTCCTGCCCAGGGACTCGAGCTCTGCACCAGAGGAGCGTCCCC
Organism: Talpa occidentalis; assembly: GCF_014898055.3. Taxonomy (NCBI): domain Eukaryota; kingdom Metazoa; phylum Chordata; class Mammalia; order Eulipotyphla; family Talpidae; genus Talpa; species Talpa occidentalis. Next base: position 50,172,383 of record NW_023601104.1, on the reverse strand, counting down.
TGGAAGAAGGTGACCGAGTTATGAACTGGGAGGAGAAGCTCCAGGAGCAAGACCACCTCAGGCAGGGAAGTGAATCTGAGGGACTTAAAACTGGAGGTGAAGTTGTCTGTTAGGGAAATAATTGGCCTAAGTATGGATAGCAATTGATTTCCAGTACACCGACTGTCCTTTCAAGTGGTGGCTCAGAGTCTACGGCCATACCACCCTGAACGCGCCCGATCTCGTCAAGTGGTGGCTCAGGACCAAATTTACTCTGAAGCCATGTTGGGTATGCATGTGCTTTAAATGTGTGCATTAGTTGCCTATATTAAAAAATGAGGGGTTCTCTCTCTCTCTCTCTCTCTCTCTCTCTCTCTCTCTCACACACACACACACACACACACGCACACAGAGCTAGCTTATCTTGAAAACTGAAATCTCTGGTGACACTGAAACCTCATTTAGGGCAAATGAACTAAAACTGTGTAGCTATTGCCTCTTTTATGGGGCAGCTGCTGTAGTTCCCGGGGCTCCACAGGGTTTGGTTCCTTAGACTTTTGAGTTTGCATCTCTTGACTTAGATGGGAATCCTGTAAGGAAATGTGATAATTATTGCCCTTTAACAGTTCCTAGAGTCAAATACTTTGTTACAAATGATATGATAGAAAGGCACAGAGGCCTGGATTCAAGTCCTGTTCTACCATGTCCTGGTAGTGTGACCTTAGCTAATACAGCAACCCCTCTCAGCTTCAGCTTCTTGATCTTCCAATTGAGCATAAAAACTCCCATTTCCAGTGAGTGTGTGAGAACTATGTGAGTTAGTGAAAGTGTTAGTGCAAGTTATATTGTTTAAATGTTTATTTTTTGCAAGTACTCAATCTGAGGTGCAAAGATGAGCAATATTGCCTCTACAGAATATTCCTCAAAATGATTTTTGGAGTTTTTGTATTTAAATGTTAGTTATGGGGAAAAACCAGGAATAAGTCTCATGTAGCTGAGCAAGTCACAGACACAGGTGAATGATGTCAAAGAGGTATAGAAAAGAGGCTGCCCTGTGCCTGCCCCATAACTTCCAGACCTTGGTTCTGTCGGCTGCCCAACCACGCTCCCCCATTTGCTGTTTGAACAGGATGTTACAGATCAGAGAGAGGACCAGCATTAAAAAGAATTTTAACAGGAGCACTTTTTGAAATCCACCTTCAAAGGGCAGAGTACTTTAGAAAGTCCAAACTTGGTCAGTAGAGAAGGACAAACCATATCCTTCTCACCACTGGGGGGACTTTAAGTGCCTTCCTGACTGCCTGCAGAATTAAAAAAGTAGATCCACATGTGAAGCTCTTAAAAAAGTAGATCCACATGTGAAGTAGTTCAGGTCACATCCTCTTTGGACATCACTTTGGCCTTGTCTTTGGTCCCGGCTCTCTGAGTGGTTGTTACAGCAGCATGTGTGGGTGACAGGAAAGTGGCCACAGTGACAAGTGCTTCCTGACTCTACGTTTCAATATATAATTTTGTTTCTCCAGCTCCCCACCCTCCACTCCCACTCCATCACCCCTAATCCTGTCAAACACTGCACTTAAAATGCCATTTTGCTTTTTTGTGGTGATTCTTTTGTGAGAATAAATTGGAGTGACCACAAAAGTGCTGCCCAGACACATTGGTCATCTTCTGGCCCCACAGAAAAAGCACAGCTCCGTGATAGTTGAGCATCGGTTCATGTTTACCCAATTTCCCAGACACCAGAAAAGCTCACGTAACCCACCATTTATAAAATTGCCAAGTGTTCAGGCAAGTTTTTTTCTCCTACTTGTTTAAAGCTTTGCTTTCTGAAAAATAGTGCTGGGTGGGAAGCCTGGAAATACCTGAAAGTAATGGCTTTGGCCGACAGGTAGCTAAGTTTCATTCTCAGGCTACAAAGCAAGTGTATTTTTCTTCCTTTCCAGGAAATTGAGAGATGCTAGGCAAAAAGTAGCTCCAGTTTTCATTATTTTATGCTTCAACTAGGCTGGGTTTTAGGCTCTTTCACAAAAGGCTAGTTGCTGGACAGAAGTTAAGCTTATAAACTTCAGTTTAAATAAATGCTTAGCAGGAAAAGCAAAGGGGTGAGTCCTGGAGGTTCCACTGGCCTTAACTCTTGTTTGGCCCTTCATTTTTTTGTGTCAGCTGCTCCATTTTCCTGGAGAACTGCCTTGATTTAGACTTTTTATAATGTCTCTTGTAGTGGGAGGGGAGAGGCAACATGCCTAACTGGAAATGATCATGGACTGAGATGGCCTTGGGCTTCTAATTCAGACCTCCTGTAATACTTTGCTTTCCTGTTGCTGTTTGAACATATTTTTCCATTATTTGATAACAGTGAAATGTGGATCCTACTGAGTAGAAATCCTTCTTTTGCTTCTCTAGCCACTCAGCAGTGACCGTGATGCTATGCTCGGGGGTGATGAAAACAATTTTCCTCTGTGATGCAGACTAGGCTCGGGCCTCAGTAGGAGCTGCTTTCTTGGCATTTCTCAGTGCAGAGCAGATGCCGTGATGTGGCAGGCTGTGGCCCGTTAGGCACCAGTTTCTGTTCCTTATGCTTGGATTTGTATTTGAGCAAGTTGCTCTCCCCACTTGCTTATGTCTTGCACAGGAACTTAAAGGCAGGAGGGGAGAAGGTGGCAATACTTTTGTCTCGAGAGTGCCATTTCTGCACTCTGGTGTTTGCTGTATCTGAGGAAATACAACTTAAGTTAGCAATCTAATGCCTGCCAGGGGCTCCCAGCAATGACCTAGTAGGTTGAGTAGACGTTACTAGTTCACAGTCACTGCCCAACTATCCCAGGAAAAATACTCTTCTGGAGGATTTTATTGGATTATTGGTCCAATATTTAAGATGCATAATCTCTTGTCTAGAAAAATGAATATTATGTTGTCAACATTATATGATATAGGAGAAAACTTTCTTAAGCAATAGTGTTAGAAAAAGGCAAAGTCTTAACAGAATGATAACCTGGACATTCTCCCTGAGCAGTAGTTTTCAGTCTTCCAGACCTTGGGTCTAGTCTTGCAATCGTGTGAAGGCTTTCAAAGCCATGCTCCCTCCCACCATTGCACCAGCCAGCAATTTATGGAGAAGGCTGCTGGGCTGAGGACCAGAGGGCCCTGTGCTGCCTGCCTCCTCCTGCCTGGTGCTCTCTCACCCTGTGCCTACCAGGTGCTCTCTGTGGCACCATAGGGGTGGCTGCCACGGCCAGATGGGCTCCATGTTTGGCATTGGACTAGGTGAATGGAAGGAACAGAGCACAAAGAGTAACTTTTGACCAATTATTTTCTTGCTGGTAGAGAGAGAGAAATGGAAAGTGCTCGTCATGTGGTGACTGTGTAGGGCCTGCTAGTGCAGGCACGTCGGAGTGCAGGAAGAAAAGGTCCAAGAAAAGGTCCACAGAGAAGCCCTGTGTCTCTCCTGGACAAAGATGGGAAGACACTAATGGGGAATGTCAGCTGAAAAAATTTTCTAGAAAGTGACTTCATTTTTCCTTCATTCAGCAAAAATATATAAAAAGTAAAAATGATTAGGTATTATGAAAAAGGAACTCTAGGTAAACAAGATATAAAACAACCAAGTTCTTGACTCTTAGAGTATCTGGTCATCATAGGAACATAATCTATTATGTTGCTTCATGCCAACTCCCATATCTGTTCCCCTTTGAGAAATTACTTTTTGAATTTAGGGCCAGGAAAATCTTGTCTCCGGTGAGGAAATGGTCTGCATCCTCTCTTTAGATATGAGAATTTTATAACTTTTCAGTTTCTATTTCTACCCTGTGAATAAAACTGGAGTTCTAGGTTGAAAACCACAAGGATCAAGTGTCATTTCCTAGGCAGAAAAGAGGAATTTGTTGAAAGAATATTTAATCCAAATCTCTATACTCATGACCTGGCTGCACCACTGACTAGCTCAGGGCATCGGATGCTTAATTTAGCCTTTTCAAAACCCACTTTTCTTGCTATTCAAGAAATAGTGAGCTCCCAAAACAGATGGAATGTTCCCCAAACAGATGGAATGTTTAAACACCAAGTTTGGAAAACTGGAGCCCATGGAGCTCTGGGGAGAGAGGTCACAAAATCTGGTTCTCAGACTGCTGGGCCAAGGGAGTAAGATGTCCAGCCACCTGAGAGAAAGCTTCCAACTGGCCAAGACCTGAGAGAAAGCTTCTGACTGGCCGTGTTTTGTCCGGGCCAGCTGGGCAGATCAAAAATGCAAACAAGCCACAGTAGCAAGCAGGGGGAAAGGTTCAGTCGTCACAATAGGAAACTTGAAACCTTCCCTGGAGCTAACATTCAGTATCTGCTTCAGGCAAGAACCCGGATGTTCAGGTCTGGGCCTCAGGTCTGGGCCCGGACAGTGTTTCAGTTTGGGAACTAGCTCCTTCACTATCCACAGTGGGAGGAATCCACTCCCAAGATGAGTGAGGCAGTCTCCAAAAGAAAGATTAGCTGACTAATGGAAAGGGTTGGATGCTGGGTAGCAAAACTGGATGTCAGAGAATGAGCCAGACTAATGTTCAAACCAGAAGCCCTGTCAGTCCTTCCAAGGAGCCTATCTCTTGTGCCTTTTTGAGGGGTTCTGATTGCTTTCTTTCTCCCCCTTTTATTATTCTTATTGTACAACATTCCTTGAATGGCAAGTAAAGTGAGATTTGAAAAGGATAAATGAATTGCTTCATGCCCCTGAGCTAGTAAGTGGCGCCGTCAGGTCCTCAATTTATATCTTTTGATCTCAGTTTCAGTTGACTTTCCTATGAGTTGGTGCAATGCAAAGTGGAGAGTGAAAAATGTCCAGAAGGTACCCAGAAATTGTCCTGAAGAGGAATATTTCTTCAGGTTTGGAGAATTTGTAAGTCTGTGTGATTAACAATAAGCACGTTCCATAATGGAAGGAAGATGTCATCCATTTTCGCTAGTAAGCCAACCTGCCCTTCAGCCCAGAGTGTGCTACCATTGCCAGAAAAATTGCCACAGTAAACATGGGGAGTGAATTCTTCAAAAATTCCTCTCTGTCTGAGAACTTTCCAGTATTTCAGGTTTATATTTACACTATTTCCCTCTTTTAAAAGACATACCCTCTCATCTGAATGTACCAGATTTTAATTTTCTTGCCCTTTAAAAAGGTATTTTCTGGAGGAGAAGGGGATTCTACATGTTTATTACAGAAAATTTAGATACTACATAGATTCTCCAACAAAACCCACCAATCTCCCAGATTCCACTATGAATATTTTGGTTATTTCATTTTTGTCTGTATGTGTAGGTATAGAGACACACACACACATATAGAAACACATGTGTGTGTATATATATATATATATTTCCTTATAAATAGTTTGATAGTCTTCTTTTATCAGATGACAAAATCTTACAAGCTTCTTCTCATGGCATGAAATTTTTGTTGCTTGACCTAGATTTCTCCCCCTCCCCCAAGGAGCATTATCATTTTATTTTATTTTTTATTAAACAAATAATAAAAAAAGAAAAATAAGGAAACCACCATCATTCATTAGATTCCTAAACTAACATTCTCTCTCTCTCTCTCTCTCTCTCTCTGGTTACCTCAGATCAGTTGTCAGAGTCCACTGGTTTATTATTATTTTGTTAAACTGTTTTGTTTTTGGTGAGCCCACCTGATATTTTTTCTCCTTTTGACTTGTTTCACTTAGCATATGAAACTCTAGTTCCTTCCATTTTGCAGGAAAGCATAAAATTTCATGTTTTGAAAAATAGCTGAGCAGTATTACATTGTGTATACGTACCACATCTTTTTATTTATTTTTTTAAGATTTTTTTTTACATCATTGTTCATTTTTAAACAGTATTTGCTGTCCTCCCCAGGTGTAGTCCCCACAGAATTTCCTTCATCAATGTACCCGTGCACCATCACCTCAGTTCCCTGTGCTCCTCCTTCCCTCCCTCTGATCCCTCTCCCTCCTCCTCTCCTGCAGGATGTCTCTGGTTTATAATTGTCTGGTTTCGTTTTGTTGTGTTTTGTATTGTTATTTTTTTCCCCTGATGTTTTATTTGGTTCCCCTATATTCCTGCTATAAGTGAAACCACCCGATATTTTTCTTTTTCCTTCTGGCTTATTTCACTGAGCATAATTCCTTCTACTCCATCCACGTTGCTGTGAATGGCATGAGTTTATTTTTTTGATTGCTGAGTGGTGTTTCATTGTGTATAAATGCCACATCTTCTTGATCTAGTCATCTATTTTTGGGCATTTGGGTTGTTTCCAGGTTTTACCTATTATAAATAGTGCTGCAATAAACATAGGGGTACAAATATTTTTTTGAATCAATGTTTTAGTGTCCTTTGGGGTAGATCCCTAGGAGTGGAATTGTTGGGTCATGTGGTAGCTCCATTTTTAGTAGACTGAGGAACCTCCACACAGCTTTCCATAGTGCATATCACATCTTTATCTACTCATCTATCAGTAGACACTTAGGTTGTTTCCATAGCTTGACTATTGTAAATAGTACTGCAATAAATATTGGGGTGCAACTGTCTCTTCCAGTAAATAATTTTATTTTCTTCAGATAGATACTCAGAAATGGATATACTGGATCATATTGTCATTCTACTCTATTTTTTTAAGATTTATCTATTTATGAATACAAGAGCTGGGGTACAGGCCAGAGATGCAGGGAGAGGGGTGAGAGGATTTACCAGAGACAAAGCGGGGAACAGAACAGGCAGACTGACAAAATACACTGCTGAGGGGAGGAGCAGGCGAGACAGGGGAGGTCTGCCTCACCATGTGGGTTTCTCTTTGGCCGGCCGGGAATCAAACTCACGCTACAGAGGCTGTAGTTTGCTTCATAGTGCGGTGCTTAACCCCCTGCGCCACCAGGGAGGTCCTCTACTTTATTTTTTTTGAGGAGCTTCCATATTGTTTTCCATGGAGGATGCACCAATTTACATTCCCACCTACAATGTATGAGGGTTTTTTTTTCCTAAATACCATCAACAACAATTGCTACTAGTCATTTGGGATATAAGTTATTCTCACATTGTGAGATGATACCTCATTGTGGTTTTAATTTACATTTCCCTAATAGTAAGTAAGGATGAGCATTTTTTCATGTGTCTGTTGATAGCTGTATGTCTTCTTTGAGGAAGTGTCTTTTCATATCTGTAACCATTTTTTGATTGGGCTTTTTTTTTGTTGGTGAGTTGTATGAGTTCTTGATACACCCTGAATATTAGCCCTTGTCAGATATATGATGGGTCACAGGTGCTATGGAGGTAGGAGAACTCCAGGGACTACACACGACGGAAGACATAAAATACTGTCCAAAAATTAATAACAAGGTAAAAAAAATATAAAAAAATATGATGTGCAAATATCTCCTCTCATTCAGTAGAATGTCTTTACATTTTGTCAACATTTTCTTTTGCCGTATAGAAACGTTAATTTGATGTAGTGCCATTTGTTTATTTTTGCTTTTGTTTCTCTTACCATTGGGGTCCAGTCCCCAAAGATATCTCTAAGGTTGATGTCATGGAATGCAGTGACTTTTTTTTCTATGTATTTTATGGTTTTAGGTCTTATAACATGCAAGTCTTTAATCCATTTTAATTTTGATGTATGTAGTTAGAGAATGTTCTACTTTTATTCTTAGGTGTATGGCTTTCCAGTTTACCTGACACTGTTTGTTGAAGAGACATTCCTTTTTCCATTGTATTTCCATGACTCCTTTGTCATAGATTGTGATATATGTGTGAGGTTGTTTCTGGGCTCTTGATTTTATTCTATTTATCTGTGTGGTTTAATTTCAGTCTCATACTATTTTAATTACTGTTATTCTATAGTATTGTTTGAAGTTGGGTAACATTATGCCTCCAATTTTTTCTTTCTATTTTTTTTTAATTGGCGGTTTGAACACAGCGCAGTGAAGCTGTCCACAGCCTCTGTAGCACGAGTTCGATTCCTGGCCAGCCGGGGAGAAACCCACATGGCATGGCCGACCATTCCTGTCTCGCCTGCTGATCCCCTCAGCAGTGCTTTCATTCCCTCTGCCTCTTCTGCATCCCGCTCTGCCTCTGGTGACTCCTCTCACCCTCCCGTGCCTCTGGCCTGTACCCCAGCTCTTGTATAAATAAGTAAATCTTTAAAAAAAGTTTAAAAAAAAAGAAGCAGGGTACAGGCCAGAGAGAGTGGGAACAGAACTGGCAGATGTACTGAAATACACTGCTGAGGGGAGAAACGGGCGAGACAGGAGAGGTCTGCTGTGTCATGTGTGTTGCTCCCCAGCTGGCTCAGGATTGAACTCACCCCGCAAAGGCCATGCACAGCCTCACAGCTCTGCGCTGAACCCCTCCCCAACCCTGCGCCACCAGGGAGGCCCCGATTGTTTTTTCTTTTCAAACTTGCTTCAGCTTCTTGTGGTCTCTTACGGTTCCATATAAATTTTAGCATTATTTGTTCTATTTCCTTAAACATTATTGGAATTTTTGAAGGGATTGCATTGAATCTGTATATTGCTTTAGATAAGAAGGCCACTTTAACAATATTAATTCTGATTCTTGAACATGGAATATCTCTATCTCTATGTGTCTTCTTCTATTTCATTTAACACTATCTTGTTAAAAGTTTTCATTATGCAAGTATTTCACCTCATTCTTTAAATTTATTTCTAGGTATTTAATTCTTTTTGTTGGAATTGTTTTCTTAATTTCATTCTTTTTTTAAGCTTGTTTGCATATAGTAATGCGGTAGAGTTTTTCATATTGATTTTGTAATCTGCTAATTTACTGTACTCATTTATTGTTTCAAATAGCTTTTTTAATGGAGTTTGGGCTTTTCTGTTATCAAGCCATCTGCAAGAAGGGATAGTTTCATTTCTTCTTTTTCAATCTGAATTCCTTTTATTTATTCTTATCTAATTGCTCTGGTTAAGACTTCTAATACTAAATTAAACAGAGGTAATGAGTTAGCAATCTTGTCTTGTTCCTGACTTCAAATGAAAAGCTTCAAGTTTTTCACCATTGGATGTGATATCAGCTGTGGTTTTATAATCTGTGAACTTTATTATTTTGAGATATGTTGCTTCTGTTGCCATTTTACAACAAAATAGGTGAGCAGGCCTATCACTGGGCCTATAAGAGGTAAGCAAGGGAGAAGAAAGCAGACTGGGAAAAATAAATAAGCAATCAATGTAGTTGCAAAGATGGCCTTACTGGTGGGGACAGTGAGAGGTAAACTGTCATAAGGTTAGAATTGGGCTGTATGCAGACTTTCACAAAATTTTCTAGGACTTTGATTGTTTTCTTCTCACGACACTCAGAAACCCACCCTGGGTTTACTCTCAGAAAGAATGCCAGAGAGTTCTCCTAGTCCCTCGCCACTATTGTGGAGATTTTGCAGTGACAGTCCTGGGATCAGGCAAGTGCTTCTGAGGCAAGCAGCACACATTGGTTGAGTTTTCGGGACCCTGGAGCAGGTGTCTAGACAGGGAAATTGTGCTCTTAGTCTCTCCATCTTGCTTTCTCTCTGTTCTCTGGCAGTGTATCATCTCTGTAAACATTCTCACCACAGGAACAGAGCTGGAAACACATGTAATCAGCAGCCGCAGCAGCTACAAAGAGGGTTATGAAATCTACTCAAAAATAGTCTTCTTGCCCCATAGGCATGCAAAGCAGCCAAAGAACCAGGGCGAACGTGTCAGGCAGCAGATTTGCTCTGCTTTTCAAGAGGCTTCCAAGGACCAGCCACATTTGGGCACAAAGGAGCTCGCTGCTGGTCAGAAACTCCCTGAGGTGATCTGGGCCTGTGGCCATGAGTCCCTGACACCAGAGCCCAGCCTCCCAGGAGATGCCAAGGCTGAAGTCTCCTCTCCCACCTACTCTGAAGTGCCTCAGTCCTGGTGACATTCATTTGTTAAAATGTTGAGGTTATAACATGTTACATGAGACAAGAAGATAAAAAGTCTGACTCCTGCCCTTAATGCATTAGTCAATTAATCCCCACCCCAGCAGGGTTGGGAGGGTCCATTTGTATTCACTGGCTGAGAGGGAGGGTAGCAGCCTTGTGGCTGAGTGCTCAGAGTGCCTGGGGACATGGGACTTTTCAGGTGCAGGCCTACTACGTGCCTAGTGGTGGACTGACAGGTGGAACTTGCTGTGACCTGGGTGGCGCAGGAGTTGTCTGTCTGCTTTCATCTCCAGCAGGACTGGGGTGTGACCTTTGGCCCAGTGACTTCAGGCTTCTTAAGTCAGCTTCCTTTACCAAGCTGGAAGGTGACATTTCCCCTGTATTTCCCTCATAATGGGGAAAGGAGTTAGATGGTGATCTTTCACCGTGTGTCCTTGGAGTTGGAGCTCTGTCAATTCAAAGAATGACTACCTTACTTAAGCCATTGCACAGGTCCTGGAGGTACTTTTGTAAATATTGTTCTTTGTGGCTAAAGAGACATCCATGTTCTGGTGGAAGAGACTGCTAGGCTAGAAGTCAGGAGACCTGGGCTCTAAAACAGCTGTCATTTTGCTTTGCCGAGTCACTCTAGTGCTCATGACTTCCCTCAGTTGAGCCAGACCAAGACTGGTAGTCTAAGAAAGGGGCCTCAGTAGTCCAGGGGCTGGGCTGCAGGAAAGAAGATGCTGAAGACAGCGTGGAAGGCATGACCCACACTGACTTCCATGGGATCCCCAAATGAACCCTCCTTTCTGTCTCCTGCCTCCCAGCCACACCTATAAATTTCACTTCTCTTTTACTTGCAGCCAGGTTGGCTTTGGCCCAGATTGGGTTTCTGTCTAGTCAAACTAACCCCTGGGCTTCTGCTGGGAGGAGAACACCATCGGGAGTAGCAAGAACTTGTCTTTGGTTTTGGGGTGGAACCTGAGTTGCTTCTCAGGTCTATCGTATCTTAGCTTAGACCATTGTCTTGCTAGAGTGTGTACTTTGCATACAACCTCCCGCCCCACTCAGAGGTGAGCATGGCCCAGGCACAGAATTTGATGTAATTGACCCTGTTCATAGGGCCAGGCAAGGGAACTCACTGGCTTGTCCGTTAGAGTCTAGTCCACAGTTGTTTCTGAGGAGCAGAACAACCACAGTTATGTGAATTTGATGGCCACTTTAGAGGTAAGGGAAAGTGAGGCCTGGTCCTTCAGTCACTTGAGCAGTACCTTAAAATCAATGTTCCCCAAGCCCTGCTAGAGTCCTGCTCTGGGAGTCACAGTTTTGCTTAGATGGGACCCTGAGTTTGCCTGCCATACAGGGCATGCAGATTTCTCCCCTTCGATCATGTCTTTGCTTTGGGGACCTGGGGTGGGGAGACCTGAACCCATACTCCTCTGTCACATTGGTACTTCATGGAACCTGTGGAAGTTGCACCATGTCATATGGCTCCTTCCCATGGGCTTTGACAATAGGAAAGGTGTCTGTGTAAGGATATCACTCAAGTGTCTGCAACTCATGTTTCCAGAAAGCGTGAAGGTTTTTTACCTCCTCAGATGCTTAGGCATGGAAAGCTGCCTCCACTAACTTGGCTGTGAAAACCTGGCAGCTGTTTGGGCTGAAAATAGTAGGTGCTTTGGGTTTTAATCGTGGCACAGGAAAGGCATCACGTACACATGCCCTGACTTACGGTTGTGAACTCGGGGGCTGTCCAGCCACAGGGCCGAGTTTGTAAGTGGCTATAAGGTGAAGCTGGCAGTGTGCTTTGGCAGCCAAGAAGGCAGATGAGCTGAGGGTGTCTGCTTAGTGGGGCTGCTGCTTCTCTGTGCAAACAGCAGGTAAGAGAAACCATCTGAGCTGCAGTGGCCTGGGACAAGGTTTTGAAGCAAGAGAAGAAAGTAAGTTTAGTGTTTTAAGCAAAACATCTAGCTCTTTTCCTTTAGCTCCAAATGATAATCTTTTAAGTGTTTAAATCATTACCTGAAATTAAAAACCTGAAGATAGTCTGATCAACAGATGATGGCATGGAAAATCACAGTTTTCTCCCTGCCCACTGGGCCTGTGTCACCTCTCTTTCCAGATTTCCTTTCACTTTTTGGCTGTCCTATTTCCTCTCACAGGGCCCTGCTCTATGCTCAGCCTGGGCACTGGCCAGTAGCTCTTAAATCACAGGACAACATATGTTCTGACTCTTAACCATCTATAGAGTATTCCAAACAACATTTACAGGGTCTGTCAGTTTGTCCCTCCCTCCTTTCCTACTTTTTTCCCTTGAGAAAAGAAAACTACTAGGAAGGTCACTGAGCAATACTCTAAGATTCTTGTAGGTCAGTTTTCATTTTGTCCATCCTGTTCTCAGGCCTTGGAGAGAAGTGGGCTCAGCTTTGAATCCCAACTATGCTATTTGCAGCTATCAAGCTTTGAGTAATTTGCCTAAGTCCTCTGGCTTTTATAAACTGAGATTAATACCAACTTTTCATGCAAATGGCCAACAGGCATAGGAAAAAATGTTCAACATCCCTTAGAATTAGGGAAATGCAAATTAAAACCACACTGAGATACCACCTTACACCAGTAAGAACGGCACATATCAGAAAAACAGGCAACAACAAATGTTGGTGAGGATGTGGTAAAAAAGGAACTCTCCTACATTGCTGGTGGGAGTGCAAACTGGTCCAACCACTATGGAAAGCTGTCTGGAGGCTCCTCAGTCTACTGAAAATGGAGCTACCATATGATCGGGCAATTCCACTCCTAGGGATCTACCCAAAGGACACAAGAACATTGATTCAAAAGAACACCTGTGCCCCTATGTTTATTGCAGCACTATTTACAATAGATAAAACCTGGAAACAACCCAAATGCCCAAAAATAGATGACTGGATCAAGAAGATGTGGCATATATACTCAATGGAATATTATTCAGCAATCAAAAAAGATAAACTCATGCCATTCGCAGCAACTTGGATGGAACTAGAAGGAATTATGCTCAGTGAAATAAGCCAGAAGGAAAAAGAAAAATATTGTATGGTTTCACCTCTAACAGGAATATAGGGGAGCCAAATAAGACATCAGTGTAAAAATAATAATAACAGGACAAAACACAACAAAGCAAAAATGGACAATTACAAATCAGAGACATCCTGCAGGGGAGGAGGAGGGAGAGGGATCAGAGGGAGGGAGGGAGGAGCACAGGGGACTGAGGTGATGGTGCACAGGTGCACTGGTGAAGGAAATTCTATGGGGACTATACCTGAGGGGTTGGGGGAAGCAAATACTGTTTAAAAATGAACAATGATGATGGGCCTCCCCGGTGGCGCAGCGGTTGAGCGCTGGGTTGCGAAGCTGCCCGCGGCCTCTGCGGCGCCGGTTCGATCCCCGGCTGCTCCCCGGCCACCAGAGGAGGGTCCCACATGGCGCGCAGACCTCTCCTGCCGCCCGCTGCTCCCCTCAGCAGTGTACTTCGGTTCTTCTGCCTGCTCTGCTCCCCGCTCTGTCTCTGGTGAATTCTCTCACCCTCCCGCGCTTCTGACTGTACCCAGTGCATGTATAAACAAAACAAACAAACAAATAAAGAAAGAAAGAAATAAAACATGCCTCTATAAAAAAAAAAAAAAATTAAAAAAAAAAAAAAATGAACAATGATGTAAAAAAATTTAATATAAAAAATACAAAAAATTGCAAAAATAGTATTGACTGATACATAATTAGTTAAGTAAAAATAAACTATACTACCTTCAGCTCTTTAAAAAAAATACCAACTTTTCAGGGCTTCTGTGAGGGTTTCAATAGAATAGTGGCCACAAAGCCCCAGGAACATATATGTGCCCAGTGAATGGTGTTCACACTAGCTTGCTGATGTGATAGCCTTTTGGAGACTCTTTTTTTTCAAAGTCTGGACCATAATTGATTGATTCATTTTTTTCCCCATTTCACTCTGAATGTCAACATTTTATTTCTTTTGCATTTTTTAAAATTTATACATATTTTACATCATTGTTCATTTTTAAACAATGTTTGCTTCTCCCCCCCGCCCCCTGCCTGCCTCAGGTGTAGTCCCCATGGAATTTCCTTCACCAGTGCACCCTGAACCATCACCACAGTCCTCCATGCTCCTCCCTCCCTCCCTCTGATCGCTCTTCCTCCTCCTCTTTTTGAGACTTCTAATGTAAAGCCAACACTGTGGAGACACAGAGGATGGGCTTGTCTAGGCCAGGACACCCCATCAGCACATCGTGCCCAGCCAGTTTGATCCTGGGTCACTGGCCAAATATGTTCACAGCCGGGTACATGTAGGGAGGGAGCAGATCCTCAGTGCCATTCATTTCTTATGGCAGTTTATCTCATTTATTTTTGTTTGCAGTATAACTGACATGTAATGTTGTATTAGTTTCAGGTATACATTGTGATGATCTGATATTTGTATGTATTATGAAATGATCATCACAACAAGTCTAGTTAACATCCATCCTCATATACAATTATGAGAATTCTTATTTTGATAAAATGAGGACTTTTTAAGATCTACTCTCTTAGCAACTTTCAAATATTCTTATGCCTATTTAAATTTGCTCCTAGCTAGAATTGGAACTGAAAATGCAGACTTAGCTAAAGTCTAAGTTGGAGTAGAAGTTGCTGAAACAAATTCTTCAATGATTTTACAAACTGTTATAAATAAAATGAATTTAATAAACTATTCAAAAGACATGGCAAATTCAGTGTCTAATCTGTCTGCAGGGAGTATCAGTCTTTTAAAATCCTCCATTAGTGGTACAGGAAGAAGCGGATGACATCTTTGGCAGAGGAGAGAGTTTGAGTAGGAGCTCAGGGAGACAAATTCTGTTCCCAGCAGATGAACTTGTGGAAGTTGTTTGCTTTCTCTCAATTAGTTTCCTCATCTGTGAAGTAAAGATGATGAGGATAATAGTAGTTCTATATACAACATCTATCTCACAGTATTAAAATAAAACCCAATAAGATCATGCATTTTAAAGTCTTTTGCAAAGTGCAAGTAATGATTGTTTCACTTTGCAGGAAGGTCGCAAATCTATGCCTTATAGCTTTTGCTGGGCTACTGGGTTTCTGGTGTTGATTTATTTGCTTGAAAAGGTGTAGAAACTGACTGTAGGCAATATTTCTGTCAAAGACTAGGAAGTAGGTTTATCAAAGGGCAGATGGTGTAAGGCTGAGAGCATCAACTGTGATATCAGGGATAGATTAGGGTTGCTTTGCCTTGATAATGGGAATCCTCTGTGATTTTGTCTTATGTGACGATGGGTTCCCTTTTTTGCTACCTTTCTCTGTCTACTTTGTTTCTGACCTCTTGCACAAGGTGCTGTGGCAGATAAGCAGTGCTCACTCAACATCTTAGGTGCTGTGTTCTTAGGTTGAGGCCAGTGCACTGTGAGCAGAAGTGACACATGCGGCTTCCACACTGAGATAATAAACAGCCAGTGTATATTGGTGGGAGGGTAAATCAATGCAGCCTCTATGGAAAACAATATGGAAACAATATGAAAAACAATATGAAGAATTAAAAATTAGTTCCACCACCTTGTGATCCAGTAATCATATTTCTAGGTGTATATCTGAAGGAAATAAAATCAGTATTTTGAAGACATAGCTGCACTCCCCAACCCCACCATGGTCATTTTAGCATTTTCCACAATAGACAAGATATGGAAACAACCTAAGTGTCTTTCAATAGATGACGGATAAAGTAGACACACACACAGAGTTGGTAATATTATTCAGCCATGAGAAAGCACGAAAAGCCATGATGTCATTTGTATCATCATAGATGAACCTAGAGGTCATTATACTAAGTAAGATAAGCCAGTCAGAGAAATACAACCACTCTGTGATCTTACTGGAATCTTACAAAAATCAAACTCATAGATAGTAGAGTGGTGGTTACCTGGGGAGATGCTAGTCAAAGGGTACAAGCCCTCAGTTATAAGATTTAGTTTTGGGGATCTGATGTATAGCATGATGATCATAGTTAATAACACTGCTTTGCATACTATCCTGGTGAGTTGTGAAGACAGTGTGTCTTAAGCATTCTCACCAGAAACACGCACATGTGTATACATACTCACACATACACACATACACTATAACTATGTGAGGTTTGTTAATTTTATTTGATAATATTTCACAAAATATTGGCATACGTATCTCAAATTATCATGCCGTGTACTCTAAGTGTATACATTTTTGTCAATTATACCTCAATAAAGCTGGAGAGAAGAGAGTCCATGTCTTACTTCCATGGCCCTCTACTTCCTCTGCCTCATGGACAGGAAGGCACAGCTGCAAGGTGGAGGTTTGACCTGCATTGAGTGTTATGTGAATGGGAAATAAACCTTTGTTGTGTTGCACCACTGAGGTTTGGGTATTTATTCTGGGACTGCAGCATGATTTTGCCCGTTCTAACTAATATGGCGGGCATGCTCCCTGCTTCACTTCCTCACCACTACTCCCTCCTCAAACCTTGTTCCATTTTTACTGCTCAGGAAATAGCTATTCTCAAAATTTACAAATGATTTCATCCTTGTTGACTACTGAGTTGCCTCACCTTCTTGAAATGGTTTTTCTATTTTTCATTTTATTATATACAAATTAAAAGAAGTAATACATTCTTGCTTTATGTAAATCTCCTATTGCCTGGTCATTACCTATCTGCTTTCTGTTCTGATTGTATTTTCTCTTAATCCTTGTAAAGGCAGATTCCTTCCCTCTTCCCTGCTTCCCCCCAGCCTGTTTCTGGTCCTCTTCTAGCTATTCTGCCCTAATCATACTTCCCTCATGACCTTGATTTTCTCATCCATGTTCTAGCTATTTGTGTGGGGCTATATTTCTCATAACAAGACTTTACCATTCGATTTCCTATTTCTTTTATTTTAGGTTCAAAAATTTGAGCAAGTTGAATTTTATTTTATTATTTATTTATTTATTTTTTTTAATAGAGGCATGTTTTATTTATTTATTTATTTGTTTGTTTGTTTGTTTTCATTTTATACATGCACTGGGTACAGTCAGAAGCGCGGGAGAGTGAGAGAATTCACCAGAGCCAGAGCGGGGAGCAGAGCAGGCAGAAGGACCGAAGTACACTGCTGAGGGGAGCAGCGGGCGGCAGGAGAGGTCTGCGCGCCATGTGGGACCCTCCTCCAGTGGCCCGGGAGCAGCCAGGGATCGAACCGGCGCCTCAGAGGCCGCGGGCAGCTTCGCAACCCAGCGCTCAACCGCTGCGCCACCGGGGAGGCCCGCAAGTTGAATTTTAGCTGGCTTATTTTAAAAAGTTTTGAAATGTTTGCTTCTCCCTTTGGATCTTTTATCTCTTTAGAAATTCCTTTGAAAGCAGTAGTATATTTATTCCTGGCCTCTTTTATAGGTTATGTGTTGGGCAGAAGTAATGTCCCCCAAAGATGTCCACATCCTTATCCCTGGAACCCTGCAACATGTGCTTTGCATGGTCAAAGGGACTTTGTCGACCTGATTACCCTAAGTGTCTTGATAAGGGAGAGGATCTTGGATTATCCTAATGGGCCCAGTATATCACAAGGGTCCTCATAGGAGATGGAGGGCCAGGAAAGTGAGATTCAGAGAGATGTGATGACCCACGTAGAGGCTGGAATGATGCTCTTGCTGGCTGGGGACCATGAGCCAAAGACTGCTGATGACCTTCAGAGCAGGAAAAGGCAAGGAAACAGAGTCTTCCCCAGAGCTTCTAGAAGTAAAGCGCTGCTGATCCTGGGTTTTTAGCCCATTGAAACCCACTTGAACTTCTGATCTCTAGAACTATGAGATAAATATATCTGTGTTGTTTTTATTTTTTTTTAAAGATTTATTTATTTATACAGGAACTGGGGTACAGGCCAGAAGCACGGGAGGTTGAGAGAATTCACCAGAGAGAGAGTGGGGAGCAGAACAGGCAGACGACCAAAAACACTGCCAAGGGGAGCAGTGGGTGAGACAGGAAAGGTCTGCGGCGCCATGTGGGTGTCTCCCCAGCTGGCTGGGAATCGAACCCGTGCTGCAGAGGCTGCAGACTACTTCACAGCACTGTGCTCAACCCCCTGCGCCACCTGGGAGGCCCTGTGTTGTTTTTAGACCACTAAGTTTGTAGCAATTTGTTACAGTAATACAATAATAGGAAACCAATATAGGGTAAAAATTAAAATGTCTCAAATGTCTAGATTTGTGGTCTACAAGGTACCACAAAAAGTATAGTGGGCTATGGGTAAAATATTTATGAAAAAAGAGGTTTTATGAAATGCGGTATTTTTTGCCTGTCATTTTCCAAGTTTTGATAGAGACATGAGTGCACAAGTAATTTTTCTCAGCAGTAGGAGCACGATGTAAATGGCAATCTCTACATGACTTTATGGCAGGTAGAGATTACAAATGGCAGGGACTATGGTGAATTGGAAAGTGGATAAAATGCTAAATATGAATCAACTGAAGCAATTATTACTGGTAGAATTTGGGTCTGTTGTTTCCAGTGTTTCTAATTTAATTCTAGTACATTTTGGGGGGTTGTCTTACAAATGAACTACTCAAGCAGAAGCTATCTTCAGGCAGTGGCTTGCTATCCTCAACTGTACAACAATCTCTCTCTTTTTTTTTTAACCTATTCTTATCACTACCCTAGATATGTTTTCCAATGTATATTTTTTCCCTTTGGTTTGGAAATCTCTTGTGTGTGGACCAGCAGACGTCCTGCTCTTGTGCCCACCCTTGCTCCACTCAGACACACACGATTTCATCAGGAGGCTGATTTGATTTTATCTGCTATCTCTCTCTCAGCACTTTATAAAGTATCCTCAGAAAAGTTAGGTTTATAAAATTATCCTTTGAAAAGTTAGGTTTATAAAATTATGGCGAAAACCTTCTCTATACTTTTTCCTCTGTTAGGGCACACTATTCAAGGAGATTTACAAGCACTCAATTAACCAGGTGATAAATATTGACAAGTAGGACTAAGCCTATGCCGGTGTTGGGCGGATTATAGGGGATAGAAGACAGAAACTCCCTGTGAGCATGCCCCTCAGGCTGAGGGGACAGTGTGGCTTAGGGAGCAACTCCCTAGCCTAATACTTCTCGAGACGCTGAGACACAATTTGAATCTTCATGCTGGCAAGATATTTGCTCAGACAGCTGAGCAAATCTGGTATTTATATCCCTCTTGCATTCTTCTGGTTTGTGGTTTCCCTATAGGACTGGTAAACAGTGTGTGCAGGAACCTGGAGCTTCCCTGAGTTGCAGCTAAGTCATCACCTGCCCCTGAGAACTGCACCAAGTCGACAGGTGAGCCCAGCCTCTCTCTGGTTACAGAGAGTGACCAGGTAGACACGAGGCTCTCCTGGTACTTTGGCAGGACTCCAAACTATGAAACTGTGCCTAGTGGAACAGCATTGGATGGTGTTGCTATTTTACTTCCAGTGCATTCTGCTCAATTCCCAGGTGCCTGGATCCATGCTACCAACATAGTGGGCCTAAGGTTAAAATTGTATGAAAATAATAATTGTTATTACAGGAAAAAAAATATATGTGGTTTATTTGTGTTAGGCCCTATGCCAAGTTCTTTATATTGATTATCTTATCCTCACAGCTACAAATGATAGTTATTATGACCCCCCCCCCCATTTTATAAACCAGAAAAATGAGGCTCAAGGTCACAATTCTGCAGAGCCAAGATTTGAATACAGCAACCCATTCATGTTGTACATGCAGCCTTGGTGAAAACTCTATTTAATTAAAACCTATGGCCTTAGATTTCAAGGTTTTTTTTTTTTTTGAAACCACATTGCCTTAATTGGTCTAGTCAATATGCTCCTGAAAAAAGTGAACAGAAAAATGCATGCACCTGTCCAAAGGGCATGGGACTCATCTTTGTGCCATCTGCAGTATTTAGCACTGAGCAATGCACACAGGAGACCAGGAAGGAACAATTGTACATGCATGGATGAATGATGAAACAATTGTTGACGTTCGTTTGAATTTTAAATGTATTCAGTAGGACCTGTATTGGAAGGGTTCCTGAACAGAGTATCTAGGTTAATTGGTTTTATTTAAAGTTACCTGTAAGTGGGCATCAATGTATAGAAAAAGAACTTTAAGAATGGACTTTACCTTTCTCCTTGCACTTTTCTGTATTTTTGAGATTACATCACCAAAAACTGAGAATGAGTTGGTCTAGTCCGGGTCTAAATAGATGAAGACATTTTCATGAAGTAAAAATGAGTTGGTCTAGTCCTCTAGTCACTGGATGCAGTCTGGCCAGGGAGGGGACACACTCACGGTGAGGCAGCTGGTGCAGTTCCAGGAGAGGAGTTAGAGTAGAGGCCTGCCAGCTGGAGTGACGAGGACCTGGGCACAGCATCCTGGTACCTACTGATCATAGCTTTTTTGCAATCTTGCATTTGAGTATCCAGACCAGTAGATATAACTGAAAAATTCAAACCTGGGAAAAAAGACAAAACTTAATTCATCAGCAACTCTTCCTTCTCACCATGGCAGGATGTTTTCTCATATGTCAAATAAATTATTTCGTTATAGCAGGAATAACAAACTGGTGGCCCATAGGTGGAATCTGTCTGCAAAGTCTATTTACTTGTGTGAATAGTCTTAGTCTTTCAGGTCAAGATTTCTGGTTTCTCCAGAGACATACTATGGGGGGTGGGGTGGGGTGGGGGGAGAAGGGAGTAGGATCAAAACAAGGGTGGTGGGAATTGTATGGGGACTATAGCCAAGATGAAAATGCATACATTGTGCAAAAATAAAAAATGATGTGAAAATATATAAAATTAAAAAACCAAAAATAAATTAACCAAAAATTAAATTAAAATTAAAATAAAAAAGATTTCTGGTTTCTCTTAAAAATCTGGAAGACCTGGCATGTGGGCCTACATTCTCTCATGACCAATACCAGTCACAGAAGAGTAGCAGGTCCCCTCAGACCCAGCCCGTTTCAGTCATTTATATTATTGCTCAAGCCTGTAACCATTTGAGTTTGTGAACTGTGTCCTATCTGGTTCCACTGAGCTCTGATGAGATGTGATTTTCTGTGAATAGTTTTACATGCTGCTCAAATAGGTTTTTTATTTCCTAATAACATAATGACAATAGACCTTTGACTTCCTATCGTCAAAGATGTATCTCATCTGGAGATTCTCTGGGCAAGTCGGAGCGTTTCTGTGTAGGTTGGCTTTCTGGATGATCTTGGTGGACAACCAGATTTAGGAACCCACTGGCTCCTCCTTGTTGCTCCTTGTATTTAGTGCTTGGTTCACATATTGTCAACTTCTGGGCTCTCATGTGCGGGGATCCTTTCTTAGTCGTATTTTTATCCATCCCCATCCTATAATGCCATTTAATACAGTGCTCTGCAAGGCCAATGCACTCTACCAATCTCTAGTGAGTGAATGATTGAATTAACATTTCCAAATAGCTTTCTTCCTTAGGACATGAAGAACAGAAACCTCCAAAATCATATGTTGAAGATCATTTGATTTAGAGAATTTATGTTATAAATATGGTGTCAAATCAGCCAGAGAGGGAAAGATTCCTTAGCTTTATCTTGGGAGGTTTTCTGCCTTGGGGAGGTTAAGAAATAAATGATTCCTTCTAAAGAGAACTTATACTTTTCATCAAAAGATAGATTACTCACGCACCCAACGCAGTGTATTATTTGTACAATATTTCAAAAACAGCAAATTGACTCAATAGCAAAGCAAACTTTCTAAATTATGCTGCAATTTTGCTTTGAAATATAAACCTTGAAGAAATAATACTAGGAGCTTCTTTCATACTAGGATATAGATAGTGATACAATTTAATTTATTATGTTATGATTTATTTATCAGGTGCTTTGCTTTCAAAGAGTTTAAAAAGCCTAGGTCTGTAGAAGAAAGGTGTGGCAAGCCTCCCAATTAATTTGGATTGTGAAGGAGAATATCCAGAACATTTTGGATTATAGAAAACCTGTTTGGTTATTTACCAAATAACCTGTTTGGTTATTTACCCAGTCCGCCTTTGCTAGATGCTCTTTGGGTTATCTCTGATTGTCACAGTTGGGGTCATTCCAGAGCAGGCCTTAGGCTATGGAAAGGTTGCAGCTAGGTGAGGTGGAGAATTTGGCCTGAATTTGAATTGGCTGTGGTCTGCCAGACCTGAACCAGCAGCCTTGAAAAGTTTGGCTGTCTAGAGTGCTAGGGATTAGGAACAGTTTTTTCTCAAGTGCGCAGAAGTCTCTATTTGGTGACTGTCACATGCGTTTTTTGGCACCACTGTTGATTTCTATCTTGAAGTCAATTAGAATAAGTTTATAAAATCTGTGCTTTGCATTACTGACACCTGCACTTTGTTTTTCATTTTCTTCTTCTTAAAAAACAAACAAACAATAAGGTTATGATGCAATAAACTATTCAAATTAATGTTGTATACACACAGAAGGTAATGGCGCTGAAAGCAAACCATTGGTAGGTTTGCGGGAGCACCGTGACTTCTGGTTAGTTGGAAGTTGAGTGGGAAATGTTGCTGCTTAAAAATATGAATTGCACAAAGGACACAGTCACTGATGTTAGACTAGACTGTTTGAAATATAAATATTAGCACTGGCCTAGTTATCTGTGAAATTTGGAATTAAAGCTGCTTATACCATGGCCATCTTTTGTCCTGATTTCTATATCTGCAGGCAGCTACTAGCACTGCTGCTGCTGCTACTTCTGCCATTACTGCGCTCACACCCTTTGTTGTATTGGCTGGCCGAGTCTGTTTCATCAGGGGGCTGTGAGAAAGTCCGAGATTTGTCATAGGCACAGATCCCAGAATTATGACTAGATCTGAACAATTTCCTGAAAGAATTGATCAGATGTTAACTTCATACATATGAGATTTGTGGCCCTACCGCACAAGGATATTCAAAAAAGGTAGAATTCCACCCAGCTCAAATGGGTATAGAAATAGACAATTAAGAGCCTCCCTGGTGCCACAAGGGGTTAAACATCAGCACTGTGAAGCTATCCCCAGCCTCTGCAGCATGAGTTTGATCCCTGGTCAGGAGGTGACCCACATGGCATAGCAGATCTCTCCTGTCTCACCCACTGCTCCCCTCAGCAGTATATTTCAGTAGATCTGCCTGTTCTGCTCCCCACTCTCTCTCTGGTGAATCCTCTCACCCCTCACACCTCTGGACTGCACCCAAGCTCTTGTATGCAAAAATAAATAAATCTTTAAAAAAAAAGGAAATAGGCATTTGAAAATTTTAAGAACAAAAGAAAAGCATGATGGGGTAACACCAGAGTAATGGTTGCAGACTTCCTGGGAAATTGCGCCTGTGTTATTTCTGCCTCAGGTTTTCGGTGGTGAGACCTCCCCCTTTTGAAGGCAGTTAGTAACTCTTAATAGATGTCCCACTGGGGTTGTGGACAAGAATCCAGTTGGTGTCCCAGCCAGGGAGATTTCTAGTCTTTAAGAAACCTTACTCTGCTAAGGAGGTGTCTCCGAAATAAATAAAGTTCCTAAAGTAGTTTTGGATGACAGATTTCTTTTGTGGGTATGCATCTTTTAGTATTGAGAAGATTTAGAATTAATTATAGGACTTTTTAAGTGACTCAGATTCATGCTAATACAATATTTTGGCTGTAAAAAATTGTGGACTTTTAATATTTTTAGCATTTTTGTATTTTAAGCTTTAGTAAGGTGTCCCAGTATTAATTCTTAGCCTGAAAGCCGCAGCATAGGAAATCTGACATCATGGAGCTAAAGGTTTCAGCTCCCACTGAAAGCTTGTTTTGCCATCACTGTCCTGGTTATCACTGAGAGGTACTTATTAAGAACTCCCTTGTAAAATAAGCTAATCGCCTCTGATTTCTTCCTTTAAATCTAACAATCCATTTAGTTGGTGAAAAGAAATTGTTATAGGAAGAATGATACAATGTATACTAAAAGTTTTACTTTAACCTAGTTAACCGTCCACGCACTTTTCTGAGATCTCAGGTAGAAATATGCTATAGCCACACTAAATATCACACCAATTGATCTTTTTCCAGCAGAGACATTCTCTGACCATTGAATTCAGTCTAGAATTCATACTGTCCTCACTGCAAATTAATAGATCACATTAAAATGTATTGATGATGTATTGCATGTGTCAAAACAGAATGTCAAAGTAATTCCAAAGAGTGAAATATGGGATGAGGTAATCTCTTGGGCTCAGGAGCTGTCTGTAAGATACTTTTCCTCTGTATCCTAGAAAGTTGCTGAATGGGATAAAATGGAGGTGTGCTAGTAATGTGAGTTCAAACACATTTCATTTGGTTCTTTGGATGTTTTATATGCCAAAGCAAGAATTATTAGTCTTTCTAATTCCGCTTTTGAAGGACTATATGTTGTACAATTGCTAAAGATAAAATACCAATCAAACTGACTGTTCATCTTTTATTTAGTTAGTCATCCATAGTTATAGACCTAAATATGTGCTATGTACCTTGGGAAATTAAGAAAGGAAGACAGAGTTCTTATCTTCAAGTGTAAGGGAATGGAGTTATCTCTGGGTTCTTGGTAAAGACTTTGGTCCAACTTGGGCTCCTGGGTTGTAAGTTACTAGGGAGAGAGGACCTTTCCTCCCATCTACACTGAAAGAGCCTATTCTGTGCTCTGTCAAACGTTACTTTAATCAGGACAACTAAGCTATCATTCTTTCTTCTTTGTGGGGTAGCAGCAGATACGTTTCTCCCCATTTTACAGATAGCAAAAGTAAAGCTATGTCAGCTGTAAAGGTTTCTTCAGATAAATTCACCAGACTCTGAAATCTCAAGATTTCACTGCAGGTACCAGCAGGGAAAGAATGGTAAATGACATGTGCAAGATTTGTTCAACTTTTTTTTTTTTTTTTAAGATTTATTTATTTATTTATACAAGCACTGGGTAAAGTCAGAAGGTGGGAGGGTGAGAGAATTCACCAGAGCCAGAGCAGGCACCAGAACAGGCAGACTGATGAAGTACACTGCTGAGGGGACCAGTGGGCAAGACAGGAGAGGTCTGTCGCTCCATGTGGGACCCTTGCCTTTGGCCGGGGATCAAACTGGCGCTGCAGAGGCTGCGGGCAGCTTTGCAGCCCAGCGCTCAACCGCTGTGCCACCAGGGGATGCCCCAAGATTTATTCAACTTTTTGGGAAAGATTTATTTATTTATGCATACAAGAACTGGGGTGTAGGCCAGAGGTGTGGGGTGGTGGGTGAGAGGATTCCCCAGACAGAGCAGGGAACAGAATAGGCAGATCTACTGAAACACACTGCTGAGGGGAGCAGCAGGCGAGACAGGAGAGGTCTGCTGCGCCATGTGCGTTAGCTCCCTGGCCGGCGATTGAACTCATGTTTGGAGTGACTGGCTATAGCTTGATAGTGCTGTGTCTTTAACCCCTGTGCTACCAGAGAAGCCCCAGGTTTGTTGAATTTTAAGTTCTCTCTGGTTATAAGCTCGACTTCCTAGAGCGTGGAGCATGTGCAGAATGGTGTCAGTGCAGCTATGGAAAAGAGAAACATTAAAGAAGCCAGTGAGCCTGCACATCTCTCCTGTGACAAAAGTGATTCTTCTGACTTTTCAAAGTGAGTTTTAGAAAGTCATGTATGTACTATCTTGAAAGCTGTAGTAAAAGGAAAAACAATCCCCTCAGATAATAGATATATTTGGTGCAATTCTTGAGAGGGAAATGGTAATTTTATAACTGAGAAAACAAACATAAATATTTAAGGAATGATAAGCTCTCCCAGTGGAAATCTCTTCCCCTTCCCAACATGGCATGTGATCGCCTGCAAGCTTTTCAAGTTAAAGAAGCCACCTGCATATCTTACCTGGTGAATATTCAGAGAGACTCTCAGTACTTCTGCTAATTTATGCCAATGTGATTAAGGTCTTTATTGGGAAATTGTGCAATATCAGGATCAATAACTGGGGACTTTGGAACAAAGCACACACCCAGAAACCCTGCTGGTGGGATGGATGTGCCACTCAAAGGGAACTGCTTCTCTCTGTCAATTAGGTCTTTAGGTTCATGGCCCGAGTAAAACAATGAAATCAGTCAGGTATTTAGCAAGGGGGATTATGACACAATAAATCTTTTATAATGAATTTAGCTCAATTCACTTGGAAAGCAAAGGGTAGAAACCAAGAGAAAGAATGGTTTTACAGTTTTGATTACTCCAAGAAATTATAGATGGACATATAGACTGTCTCAGAACAGCTATCTAGAATGTTTCCTTCCAATTGTACCATTGCCAAAGATTTTAAACAATAATTGGACAGGATTTGAATGAAAAGGAAAAAAAATATATATATTTACATTATTTTTTAGGATAAAAAAGATTTATTTTTATTTGTGCATACAAGAACTGGGGTGTAGGCCAAAGGTGCAGGGGGTAAGAGGATCCACCAAGAAACAGAGTGGGGAGCAGAACAGGCAGACTGACTGAAATACACTGCTGAGGGGAGTAGTGGGTGAGACAGGAGAGGTCTGCAGCGCCATGTGGATAGCTCCCTGGCTGGGGATTGAACTTGTGCTGCAGTGGCTGCCTATAGCTTCACAGTGCTGAGACTTTAACCCCTGTACCACCAAGAAGGGCCCTATTTTTTAGGGTCTATTTTTGATTCTTTAGTTCTTGTGAAGTGGCTTACCTATTCTCTGAGAAAACCTGCAACTGGAAGAGAGGTTGAGGAGAACTGAGAAAATGGTTCCTTTGAATATGCTCTGCCTTGGAGGCCCTTATACCATGTGAGAAAAATCCTTTAGACAGGACTCCTACACTGCATGCTGCCCCATCTACCTCTCTATAGGCTCAGCTTGCCTCCATCCAACCACCCCCTACCATCCTACTTTTACTGAATGTTATTGTTGCTTCAGAAGTGTTGCTCTGGCCTCATCTATATAGCAGCATCCTTCTCATAGGGAGGCTAGAGAAGGAGAATCTGGGTAATGCCCCCAAAGAAAGTTGCGTTTCCTATAAAAGGTCTGCCCAGAGTCCTGATTGGTGTTTCCTGGCCTTTCCAGTTTCTCTGTGCAGTACAATTTGAGTTCAGGGTCCTGAGGTACTTGGCTGCTAGGAGTTATATTAGTGCTGAATTAAAGGCCCAGATCACCACTTTGGCACTAAGAATACAGTCAGTGTCTTCCGGGAATATCCTGAGGGAAGTTGGGGAGGTGTTACCAGGGCGATCAGAAACAGTGGTCACAGTGTCATTGGGCTGGCGCACATTCTCTTTAGCCCAAAAGGCTGAGCAGAGACTGGTAAGAGGCCCCTCCCAGTCTAAAAGGGAATACCAAGACCAGTGGCGGGCCAGAGACTTGCAGACAGAATTTAGGGAATTGAAATGTGAAAGTTAGGCCCGCTTCCCTATTATTCCATCTATGGAAGCAGCACAACAGTTAGTGATGCAGCTAATTCATTCTCTGCATCAGCCCATTTCCATCTTGGAAAGTACTATTTAGGGGCTTACATGAAATTTGATTAAACTTTAATAATAGGGTCAGAGGCCTTGCCTCAGTGGTGTGCTTGAGCCAACTTGCCCTGCTTATAGTGAGCCATTTTTGTGCATGTCTTCCCAATGCTGTGTTTATTGATATCATGTTGGTAGCTTGAAATTGGCCATGGAGGGAGTATTTGGAAATTGTCAGAGTCTACAAATCAGAGCTAGTTGTCAAATATTCACCAGCAAAGACTCATTCATTGAGTCTTTCCATTTGGAATGCACAGAGTAGTTTGGCTTGAGGAATTCACTTTCCCCTCAGCAGACCTGCCTTTTACCTGGCAATCCTTGCCACTCTTGCTTCTTGTTAAAGTTCCTCTAGCGCTTTCTATCTGTAATATGCTTTGGACACTTACACCCTTTACCTTGATTGGGTTTGTTGTTTTGCTGTATTCCCTGTCCTCTGATGAGGAGGTGTGGAGAGTGGTTGCTGTTTAGGGGCATCAGCAGTGGTGGTGACAATGGTAACACAGCAGTGTAATGCAAAGCTTATGCAGAGGGAAAAGTGACTTGAAAGACACGTTAACATTATTTAAAGTCCCAGGGTAACACCCATTCAAAATAAATGACACAAAGGAGAAAATGTGTGGGTCTCATTCTGAAGATACTCAATAGGTTTCTTAACATGCCTGTTTTATGAGGTTTGGTTAGGGATTATTTTTAATCTTCACACTTGGTGCCCAATCAAATCTGCTCAAAGATTAGCCTTCCCTATACTAGGAGAGGAGAGTGTGCTAAGAGTAAATTGGAACAGCAACTATCACTGTGTGTATGCTGTACCTCCCAGGAGTTCCTTTGTGAAAGTTCTGGTATGTTTAATTTAGCTAACTCTAACAGCTTTTGCTGTCTGCCCGCCATCTATCTGTTAGCAGGAGGTTTTCCTTTTATTTTTTATTTTTATTTTTTTTTTTTTAAATATTAAATTTTATTTTTATATTCCCCCATACAATTGCAAACGCCCCATTCTGACCCCAATCCTTCCCCTCCCGCCCCCCACCCCCCAAAAAGTGTCTCTGGTTCATAGTTTTTTGTTGATTTTGATTTTCACTTTCTTATATTCATTTTCCTGGTCCCTTATTTAAGTTTTCTAGATTCCTGCTATGAGTGAGACCATCCGGTATTTTTCTTTTTCTTTTTGGCTTATTTCGCTGAGAATGATCCCTTCCAGTGCCATCCATGTTGCTGCAAATTGCATGTGTTTATCTTTTTTGAATGCTGAGTAATATTCCATGGTATATATGTACCACATCTTCTTGATCCAGTCATCTATTTTTGGGCATTTGGGTTGTTTCCAAAGCTTAGCTATTGTAAACAGTGCTGCTATAAACATAGGAGTGCAGGTGCTCTTTGGAATTGATGTTTCTGTGTCCTTTGGGTAAATACCTAGGAGTGGAATTGCTGGATCATATGGAAGCTCTATGTTTAGTAGGTCCAGAAATCTCCACACAGCTCTCCATAGTGGTTGGACCAGTTTGCACTCCCACCAACAGTGCACAAGATTTCCTTTTTCTCCACATCCTCGCCAACATTTGTTGTTGCTAGTTTTTTAATATGTGCCATTCTCACTGGTGTGAGATGGTATCTCATGGTAGTTTTGATTTGCATTTCCCTGATTACAAGTGATGTTGAACATTTTTTCATATGTCTGTTGGCCATTTGCATTTCCTCTTCAGAGAAGTTTCTTTTTAGCTCTTCTGCCCATTTTTTGACTGGATTATTTTCTTTGTTGTTGCTGAGTCTCATCAGCTCTTTGCAGATTTTTGTGATCAGTCCTTTATCATTAGTGTTGGGTGCAAAAATGTTCTCCCAGTTGGTGGGGTTTCTCTTTGTTTTTGTTATTGTCTCTTTTGCTGTGCAGAAGCTCTTTAATTTGATGTAGTCCCAGCTGTTTATCTTTGCCTTCACTATCACTGCTTTGGGTGATGTGTCTGTAAAGATGTCTTTGATGTGCAAATCCCGTAGTGTTTCGCCTATATTTCCTTCTATGTATTTTATGGTTTCAGGTCTTATGTCTAGTTCTTTAATCCATTTTGAGTTGATTTTTGTGTATGGTGTGAGGTAGTGGTCAAGCTTCATTCTTTTTCATGTAGCGACCCAGTTTTCCAGCACCATTTATTGAACAAACTTTCTTTGCTCCAATGCATAGTCTTTGCTCCTTTGTCAAAGATTAGTTGACCATAAATCTGTGGGTTTATTTCTGGATTTCTATTCGATTCCATTGGTCTGTATGTCTGTTCTTGTTCCAATACCATGCAGTTTTGATGATTATGGCTTTGTAGTATAGTTTGAAGTCTGGGAGTGTGATGCCTCCATTTCCTTCTTTTTTTTTCAGTAGAGCTTTGGCTATTCGGGGTTTTTGGTGATTCCATATGAATTTCATCAATAATTGTTCTATTTCTTTGAAGAATGCCATTGAGATTTTGATTGGAATAGCATTGAATCTGTATATTGCTTTTGGTAGGATGGCCATTTTAATAATGTTTATTCTTCCAATCCATGAGCAGGGGATGTCTTTCCATTTCTTTGTGTCTTCTTCTATTTCTTTTAACAGTGTTTTATAGTTTTCTTTGTATAGGTCCTTTACCTCTTTTGTTAGATTTATTCCCAAATATTTGATTTTTTTTGTTTCGATAATAAAAGGGGTGGTTTTTTTGATTTCTTCTTCTTCAGATTTATTGTTTGTGTATAGGAAGGCTACTGACTTTTGCGTGTTGATTTTGTATCCTGCCACTTTACTGAATTGATTGATGAGTTGAATTAGTTTTTCTGTGGAGATTTTGGGGTTCTCTATGTATATTATCATATCATCTGCAAATAGTGATAGTTTGACTTCTTCTTTTCCTATTTGGATTCCTTGGATGTCTTTCTCTTGTCTTATTGCTCTGGCTAGGACTTCCAGTATTATATTGAAAAGCAGTGGTGAGAGTGGACATCCTTGTCTTGTTCCAGATCTTAATGGAACTGCTTTCAGCTTTTCACCATTGAGAATGATACTGGCTGTTGGCTTGTCATAGATGGCCTTTATGATGTTGAGGTATGTTCCTTGTATCCCAAGAATTTCAAGGGCTTTTATCATGAATGGGTGTTGCACTTTGTCGAAAGCTTTCTCAGCATCTATTGATATTATCATATGGTTTTTATATTTCTTTTTGTTGATGTGTTGGATAACGTTGATTGATTTTCGGATGTTAAACCATCCTTGTGCCCCTGGAATGAATCCAACTTGGTCGTGGTGAATTATCTTATGGATACATTGTTGGATTCTGATAGCTAAAATTTTATTGAGGATTTTTGCATCAGTGTTCATTAGGGAGATTGGCCTATAGTTTTCCTTTTTTTGTGTTGTCCTTATTCGGTTTTGGTATTAGTGTAATATTGGCTTCATAGAACGTGTTTGGTATTGTCCCTTCCTTCTCAATTTTTTGGAAGAGTTTGTGAAGGATAGGCACTAATTCGTCTCTGAATGTTTGGTAGAATTCATTTGTAAATCCATCAGGTCCTGGGCTTTGTTTTTGGGGAGGTTTTTAATTACCATTTCAATTTCGCTGCTTGTAATTGGTCTGTTTAGGTGTTCTATTTCTTCTTTATCTAGCTTTGGGTGATTGTAGAGTTGTAGGAATTTGTCCATCTCCTCTAGATTGTTGAACTTGTTTCCATATAACTGTTCATAGTAGTTACTGATTATTCTTTTGATTTCTGCTGTGTCTGTTGTGATTTCTCCTCTTTCATTTATGATTCTGTGTATTTGTGCTTTCTCCCTTTTTTCCTTTGTGAGCCTGGCTAGGGGTTTGTCTATTTATTTATTTTTTCAAAGAACCAGCTCTTGGTTTCATTGATCTTTTGGATTGTTTTTTTAGTTTCAATTTCATTTATTTCTGCTTTGGTTTTTATTATTTCTTTTCTTCTACTGGTTCTGGGGTTTTTTTGTTGTTCTTTTTCTAGATCTTTGAGCTTCGAGATTAGGTTGTTTCTTTGAGTTCTTTCTTGTTTTTTGATGTGAGCTTCTATTGCTATATATTTTCCTCTTATTACTGCTTTTGCTGCATCCCATACATTTAGGATATTGGTGTCCTCCTTGTCATTCAATTCAAAGAATTTTTTAATTTCTTCTTTGATCTCCTCGTTAGTCCAGTGGTCTTCCAGTAGTGTGGCTTTTAATCTCCATGAGGTAGGATAGTTCCTTGCCTTCTTTTTATGATTTATTTCTAGTTTGATGCCTTCGTGGTCAGAAAAGATGGTTGGTATGATTTCAATCTTGGTGTATCTGTTGATGTTTGTCTTGTGCCCCAGTATGTGATCGATCCTGGAGAATGATCCGTGTGCGCTTGAGAAAAATGTGTACTCCGTTTTTTTTGGGTTTAGTGTTCTATAGATGTCTGTTAAGCCCAAATGCTCTAGGTCCTTATTTAGAGCTTTAGTTTCTTTACTTATTTTTTGTCTTGTTGATCTATCCATTGTTGATAGTGGTGTGTTGAAGTCTCCCACTACATATGTGTTTTCTCTGATGTCTGTTTTCAGAGAGGATAACAGTTGTCTGATATATTTTGGTGCTCTTTCGTTTGGTGAGTATATGTTAATGAGTGTTATTTCTTCTTGAAGTATTGTCCCCTTAATCATAATGTAGTGACCATTGGGGTCTCTTTTTATTTTTTTGAGTTTGAAGTCTGTTTTATCTGATATAAGTATAGCTGTTCCTGCTTTCTTTTTTGGCCCATTTGCTTGTAGGATTGTTTTCCATCCTTTGACTTTGAGCCTATTTTTATCTTTTGTAGCTAAATGTGTTTCCTGGAGACAGCAAAAGGTTGGGTTTTGTTTCTTAATCCAGGCTGCAACTCTGTGTCTTTTTATTGAAGAGTTTAGTCCATTTACATTTAGAGTTAATATTGATATGTTAGCATCTGTATTTGCCATTATGTTTGTCTTTCCTTTGATTTTATTTATTTATTCTTTTAATAACTTTTTTTTTTTTTTTTGGTCTTCTTTCGTTGTTATTCGTCCCTCTGAGGTTCTGGCTTTAGGATTCCTTGTAGTATTTTTTGGAGTGGGGGTTTAGTCGCAATGAAATTCCGGAGTTTCTCTTTGTCTGGGAAGGTCCATATTCTTTCTTCATGGAGGAAAGAGAGCTTTGCGGGATAGAGTATTCTTGGTTGGCATCTGTTTTCTTGGAGTCTGTTGACTATGTCCCTCCACTCTCTCCTTGCCCGTAGTGTTTCTTCAGAGAAGTCTGATGTCAGCCTGATTGGTTTTCTTTGAATGTTATCTGTTTCTTCCCTCTTGTCAGCTTCATTATTTTTCCTTGTCCTGGATTCTTGGGAGCTTTACTATTATGTGTCTTGCTGTATTTTTTCTTTCGTCGTGGAAGTTTGGTGTTCTTCTTGCTTCTTGTATATCAATTTTCAGCTCCTTCTTCTCATTTGGGAAGTTCTCTTCAATTATATCCATGAATATTTTCTCTGTTCCTACATCTCTCTCCTCTCCTTCTGGAATTCCTATAACTCTTATATTTCCTTTCCTCATGGAGTCAGATAGTTCCCGAAGTCTTTCTTCATTCTTTTCCTTCGTACTTCTCTTTCCTTTTCTGTTTTGGTTCTTTTTATTTCTGTGTCTTCAAGATTACTTATTCGTTCTTCCATTTCATCTATTCTGCTTTCATTGCTTTTCCCAGAGTTCTTTAGTTCCTCCATTAATTCTTTAATCTCCTGCATTTCTCTTACTTCCCTCTTTAGGGACTCAATTTCCTTCTTCTGATCTATCACTTTTTTAATCATGGCAATTTTAAATTCTCTTTCTGGAAGGCTCAGAAGTTCTTCCAAGTTGCTGTCGTTGCAATCTGGGGAGTGGTTTTCTTTTTGTGGTGTGCTTCTTTCCTGAGGAGTTTTTAGGTTGCGTGTGGTTCTTCTACTCCCTACTGTCTGTTTTCTAATTTGTCGTATGCGTTGGGACACTGTGTTGCTCGGACTGACTGACATCTTGGGTGAACTTCTCCGCTCCCCTCTGGCTCTTCCAGGAGCCATCTCTGTCTTCTGGGGGAGCTTTCTGCTGGTTTTAGGCAGTTTTTACTGAAGAAATGTCCCTGTTCTCAAATGGCGAAGCGGGATGCAGTCCCTGCGCCTCCGGTTTCAGGCACACTCTTCTGCGCACCCGGTCTGCCCCGGACGTGGGTGCCTGCTCCCTCTGTGGGCTCAGACTGCTGGTCGGAAGGGGCCTGGCGTGGAATAACTTCCCGGCTGGCCACTGGGTCCTCCAGAAACCTTCTGCCCTTTTCAAGCAGTCTTAAGAAATGTCCGGCAGCCCGGGCTGTGTGAGTCTCCCGGGGTCTTTGTTCTTCTCTAATGGCGCCCGGAGCCGTTCCCTCACCGCCGCGGCCGGATCCTGCAGGGTTCGCCTCAGCTCCAGTTCACGGGGTGTGGTGGCTGCAATAGTTCCTTCCCACTCACAGTCCCGCTTGCTGCCTCGTTTGTTCTTGTGGGCCGTTTTGGTTTGTTGTTTCCTCCTCTCTGCCGGTCGGAGAGTGCCGCCTCTGTGGGCGGGGGAGGGGAGCAGGGTTCTGCGCTTCCCTCCCTTCTAGTCCTCTTTTATGGCCACTTTCTTCTTCGGGTAGTTTGCTGGAGTCGTCCGTTTATCTTCCGTGTCCCAGTTCTCACTGGGACCTGCCGCTTTTCCTCCCTATTCACTTTTTTTAATGGGAGATCTTACTCGCAGTGTCTCCTCGCCGCCATGTTGCTCCGCCCCCCGAGGTTTTCCTTTTAGCTTCCTTTATATCATTCTCCTCTGTACCCCTTTTTCCCCAGGTCCCAAAGAATCCCAACTGGGTTAGCTCCCCACCTTCCATTTCCAGACATGTTGGTCTATCCCAGAAGGCCCTTCTACTGAAGAGGTCACAGAAAAATGTGATCTAACAGAGAGGATCATCCATCTAGTTTACAGAAATGATTTCACAGTGGGCCCAGGGCCTGGAGTCCCTGCTGGAGGAGGTCTGAGTGATGACAAGTGGGTAATATCCCCTGTGAGTTCTACTGACAGGCTGAGAGCCTGGTTCTCCTGGTGTATGTGGGCCTTTGGGAGGTGAGTTGATGTCTTGATGACTGTGTAAGTGTGTCAGTGGGGGGGCAGAGATGTGCAGGAAAGGAAGGAGACACAAGCATAGGCTCTGTCACCAACCTGGGATGGCCATTGTTTGCTCACAACAAGGAACTGAATGAGTTTTGCCACTTTCATTCTGCTTCCCTGTCACACTGGCTGGATTGACCAAGAATTAACCAACAGTTCCACTAATATGTACAAGACTCTTTGAAGATAAGATGAGCAACGGGGGTAGGGAGACAATAATAATAAAACATTAGAACAAAGGAATTGGCTTATTTTTAACACATTTTTTTTTTCTTCCCAGAGGAGACTTTTTTTTTCTACTTGGACCATATATTGATGTGCTATGCATGTGGTTTTGGGATTTTCTCAAGCAAAATACTGTGCTGTGCAATGTAAATGCCTTTAAACATCACCATTTCAAATGTATCAGTAAATTACATTGCTCTTCTTGCAAGTGGAATTGTGCTTTGAAAATACTCAGAGAAGAGGATGAGAGTATAGCGAGCGGACATATGGGTTCTAAACAAAGACATTTTCAGTTTTTATATCAAATCAGCTTTCTTCGCCTCCATTAAATAACCACTGAACAAATAGCAAAAGAACATTGATGGAAGGGAAGTGAAACTATTAGCCTGTTCAGGGTAACCGCAGGTTTTGACCTGGCGTTATGAATGAATGAATGAACGAGTGATGATTTCAAATAAACATCACTGGTGTCAGCTATTTTAGCTAGGACTATGCTAAGTCTGAATTAAGCCTAGAGGAGAAAAAGTTGTAGTTTTTGAGCCTAGAAAGTAAAACTGTCATGTGTAGTGTGGGGAGAGGGCACTACACCTCCTGTATGTTAAAATAGTTGCTCCGCTCTTTAAAAAATACTTAGGAAACCTATTTAATTTTGTTTTAGTTTCATGTTTCTCATCTACCTAGGCTTATATTGCTTACACACTTTCAAGTGCCATGAAATCAAGATTTGGAGGAGCCTCATTCTCCACAAACAGATTCTCTATGCAAATTTT
The DNA here is from genome assembly GCF_014898055.3 of Talpa occidentalis. NCBI lineage: Eukaryota > Metazoa > Chordata > Mammalia > Eulipotyphla > Talpidae > Talpa > Talpa occidentalis. The sequence continues at coordinate 50,136,839 of NW_023601104.1, read as the reverse complement.
CCCTTTTGTCTTTAGGTGAAAGCAAATTTCAGGCGCTCACAGTCTGAGGAAAATAATTAAGGTTTGGAGTTTCTTTAGGCAGCACCTGGCTGCTTAACACCATGAACTCCAGCCTCCCAGGAAGCCTGGGGTACGGGAACACAGGGTTTGACACCAGGGAGCACAGCCTCTTTCTACAGGCGCCATGGAAGTGCGGCACAGACAATGTGGCTTTTCTTCTTTATGATCCTCTGTAGTCTGTGGAAATCTGAGCAAAATTGTGAATTGCTGTGATTGTATACTAAAAATTCTTAGCTCAGCACTGATAAGGAAAGGGTAGCAAGTACTTTGCAGTTTTCCTGAAATTGAGTAAAGCCTGTGATATATAGTTTAAGCAGCTGGTTCTGGGTGCTATATAGTTATTTTATTGAAAACACATGTTTATTAGCAAACTTCTCTATTGCTGTATTTCAAGTAACTGCTTCATTGACATTTGTGGAAAAAGGGCTTATAGCACCACTCAGACTGGTGTATTTGGTGTTCTAACCAGACAGTCCACTACTTGACAGAAGAGGATACGAGGCAAAAGACACTAAACAGTTTGACAGCTCACCTCTCCCTGCCTAGCCCTGAAACTCAGCCTGGCACTGGCTGCATAATTTATGCGGCTCATTGCAAAATGAAAATGTGGGATCCCCTGTTTAAAAAAAGTTATTAGAAATTTCAAGGGGGTGATTGGCAGAGCAGTAAAGTAAACGTGGAGCTCTTCTAAGTGAGGGGCCCTCTATGACTCCCAGGTCACAGGCTCAGGAAATCAGCCTTGGTTCTGACCTTCCTAAATAACAAGAAGATGGGACAAGGAGGAAAGTGCCCTAAGGCTCCCAGCACAATTTGCAGAGTGTGCCAGCTGCTCCTAGGGAAGAGTAGAGGCTTCATTGAGGGCTCAGGGATCCCTCCCTTCAGCTCTGGGTGAAGAGACCAAGCAGCCTGAAGGTTCCTTCTAATCCTCAGAGTCTGTAACTTCAAAGCCCACCTCAAGAAGGGATTCTAATCCTCAGATGCCATGCTATTCACAGATTGAGAATCGCAGCTTAACCACCTATTAACAGTTATGACCTGGGGCTGGTGATTCTTCATTTCTGAGCCTCAGTATCCTTGTTTATAAAATGGAGATAATATTTCATGAACTGGTTGTGAGGATAAATGAAATGACAGATGTAAATTGTCCTGTAAAATTCCCTGTGAACATGGTCAACTCTTAATAAGTGGCGATTATTGTCACTATTGTTATGGTAACCCCTTCCTTTTGGAAAAGTGTGTGTGAGAGAGAAAAGCCCCTTTTGTGTATTACCCACTCAGGCCCCGGGGTGACAACTAGGTTGAAGGCTTCTATTACCCCAATAGGCCTTCTCTGACTCCTTTATTCCTGGCTTCCTCCAGCTTAACTCCTTTCAAATGTAGAATCTTTTGAATCTGATGAAAGTCCACACACTAACAAAGTCACTGCTGCCAGCAAGGTCACCCAAGGAGAGGCAGTCTTGTCCTCTGGGTGCGCAGAACAACATGCATTTATTCAGACACTCCGGAGGCTGCTGCGCTGAGCCCCCGTGTACAGTCCCTCATACCGCCTCCTCCCTGGCAGGGCAGAGGAGTCTCTTAAACACTTCACTCAGCCTGGTGGGATCGGCAGGATGCATTCATTAGCACTCTTGGTGACATCAGCCCTTACACAGATCCTGTTCTGGTAGGAGTAATTGGGAGGCACTAAAGTTGTTCTAAAAGAGGATAGGGTCTGTGTCAGTGGTCTCCCCTCTTCTTGCCTCATAGAATCAGGGTGGCCACAGAGCTGTGGCCTGAGTCAGGTCAGTGCTGGTGTTAAAGCCTTGGGCTGACCATTTAGTTTCTGACATCCATACTTGTTCTTTCAGGATCTGAGGAAACTCTTAGACCTAATGGACCTCCCTTGCCCCATCCCTTGAACTTGCTCTGCGTGTGATATGTAGTTTGGCACCTACCTTAGTGCACTATGGGATTTGAATTCTCTGGTTCCAAATCCTTCAGGATTCAGTTCTCTCTAGGGAAGCATGATTTATTTCAGCAAATGGCACGTGCCATTAAATGATCTGTACCTTTGCTTCAAACTTGGAGAAGATAGCTGAGCTTAGACTTAGTTGGAAGACCTTGGGTCATAGCAAATTTGTCAGAACAGAAAGGAAACTAACACTGATTAAGCATCTTTTGGTGTCCCAGCACTGTATTAGAGTTGCTGTTATATTCTTTATACTTTGTAGATAAAACATCTGTTTCGGTGTGTTTTTCAAATTCACATTGCTGATAAATGACAGAAGCAGCATTTAAATCCAGTGCTGACTCATGCTTCTTTCAGCTACTTTTTGTTGCCTCACTAGACTGGCATCCTCAAATGGGCACATTTATCCTAATACATGGGGCCTCAGCTGAGAGGCAGGCATGTGTTCGTGCACATAGGAGGGGGAGAGCAGGGAGGGGCAGAACTTGATGGGGAGTCTGCCCTAGGGAAATGGATGGTATCTGCAGGGTACAGAAGTCCCCAGGGTGCTGTTGTTGGCACTTGACTCTTGCTTGAAGACAGAATGGGCCCACAGGTCACTTGGATACTGCCCAAGTGTGTAGTGTTAAAAAAACAAAACAAAACAACAAAACTCGGAGTCATGCATGTTGGGCCTCCACCCAGACTAAATACCTAATCTCAAAGCAATTTTAACCTCTCCTCAAAGTATAATCTTAAACCAAGCAATCTGGGGTTTTCTACTCAGCATCAGTAAGGTAATTTGCCTGATAAGATACCCCCACTCCTCCCCGACCCCTGCTCCCATGGCCTGCTGTATCTTGTAGGAAGGTAGCTTTACTTGAATTACCCTTTTGCCACATACCTTGTCCTACCCTCTTTCTATCTATAAATACCCTCCATTTCAGGTAATCCCTTGCAGTATCTAAATTGGATGCTGCCTGATTCATGAATCATTTAATTGTCTAAAGACAATTAGATTTCTACATTTATTTTATTTTTGCACAGTAGTTTCCCTCATGATTAGCTATAAGAAGAACAGCAACAGGTTAGTAATACCCAAAGACATAGTTAAAAGAATTCTACAGAATCCTGTAGCACATGGACTCAGGTATAAAAACCATCCCTTTATAGACCCAGATGAAACCCCATCTACATCTCTGGCAACATTGCTTTTGAGGTACTCTAGTAAGTGGGGCTGGGGCTGGCCCAGCTTGGGAAGGCTCCCGTCTCACTGGGAAGCAGAAGGAGCTGATGGAGACCGCTCAGGAGAGTGCCCTTGGCAGCTTGTGATGGCAACAGGTAGACTATATAGAGCATCTGGCTAGGCCAGGATGAAACAAGGCTTATTTTTGTTAGAAGAAGCTTCCTAACAAGACCCATCCCAGATCTGTCCCATTGGTGGAGGTGTGCCCAAGGGCTCCGGATATCACAGGGTGGTAGAGGTTGGATCAGGGAATGGCAGGGCTATTATAGGTGGAAATCCCTGAGACTCAGAGGCTCAGGGCTACAAGCAACAGGAACTAACATTTCATTTTAGTTTCCAGGACAGAGATGAGCTTAGTAGAGGGTAGGAATACCAGTGAAACTTAAGTGTGTAGGAAAGAAAAAAGTCTGTCACCCCAAAATGTGTCTTTTTGGCAAAAGGTTGATTTTTTGGGAGGGACTCTAAGGCCAGGTGGAAGGTGATTTTAAAGAAGAATTTTACATATGAGCTTTTGTAAGTTTGTGTGCAGGGAAGATATAATCTCCTTATTACCTCTGTTAATGGAGTAGAAAACAGATTTACCCTGCATTCTTTTGTGTACAGTGCCGTCTCCCATTAGTCTCCCTAACTTCGCTGCCTATTCTCCCTGCCAAAGTCCTTCTGCATTGCCTGAGCTATAGAAGATGTGTCTGAAGCCATGTGAATGAATTAGTCATGCGAGGTCTCTCCCATGTACATATACAGAGGGCATACATGTTGTTATTACATTTCTCTGTGGCTTTTTCTTTATCAACCTGTCTGATGCTTGTTTGATTATTTGCTAGTCTGGAAGAAACCAGAAGGGTACAGGATGATTTTCCTTGCTCCCCAACAAGGGTGAGAGATACCTATCCATGATCTCCCTGCTTATGACCATCTCCCCATCACACACACTCATGATTCAAGGAAACTGGCATCATTATTTTTCATTTCTTTGTTTTGCTTATGATTAATTCCCAATGCTTATTACACAGTACATGCCATATACAGTATATATTCAAGTAAATATTTATTCAATGATTTAATTAATGAAAATAAGTTCTGGAAGTATTAGAAGACAAGAAAGTATTTTGGAAATAGTTTAGTGTTGGCATTCTCTGCTCTGCTGATTAAGTACAGATATCATAATTGTTAAGATTTCCAGATAAGAATCCAGAAGGCACTATTTTTTGCAGTGTCATAGAAATGCAACCTTTGTTCCTCTTCATTTACTGAAAGTGCATTTGTCTTTGAATGAAATGAGGCATCAGGGCAGTAAATATGCCCTTTCACCCTGGCCCTGGATTTATTGGTTAAAGTTTTCCCATTGAAGGCATGAAAGTCATCCGGAAAAAGCCAAAGAAAGGAGAATAGATCTTCAAACTATGCACGGGGATCCAAAATCAGGGCAAATATCTTGGAAGGCTGAGAGCAGGAATATATGGAAGTTGTCTGTATGATTTACAAGAATCCCAAAGACTAACTTGTCCAAAATACCCATTATTAGCCTAATTGGAGGGTCACAGATTTCTATCTTTGTGAATTTCTTCTCAGGTTCAGATTTGGCTCCATAACAGTGTAAACATTTTCCTGGATGAGGTGCCTGTGAATCCAGGAGCACACTAAAAGCATGATAACTTGCTCTGTGGCATGAAATAAATCATTTTACACCCCTCTGGATACACATTGTTCTAAGATAGGCAACTGTTACTCAACAGAGATCTTCCAAGAGCCAGGAAGAAAGTAATAGGTAAAGCTGAATGGAATTTGGAATTGTGGGGAATCTGGGGGCTGCTGGGAGTTGGGAGGAGAGGTAGGGTGGTCTCATGGAATATTCCTCTGGGAACAAGTGGGAACTTGGCAGTGAAGTGTTGCCAGAGTCCTGATAAATAGTTGGGTATTCTTATCCTGGACTTTTTGAGGGGGAATTTCTATTACAAATGTGCAATCAGAACTTAGGGAAATCAAACCAGAGATAGTATAGTGACTTGGGACAAGCACTAACAGTGTGCTAGTGCTCCATTTCTGGTCTGATGGAGCAAGGGGTGAGAACAGTTATTGAAACTGGAGAGGGTGGTTGCAGGAGAGACCACCTATAAAATATGGTAGATTAAAGATAGTCTAAAATTTTTTGATACTCTTTTAATCAAGATGGAGTTTATGTTCTCTCCCCTTGAGCCAGAGGGCCTCTGGGACTGCTTTGAATAATAGAACATGGCAGAAGTGACATTGTATCAGTTGTTAGGTTCAGACCTTAGGAGACCACAGCTTCCATTTCCTTTCCCCTAGGCCACTCACTTTGCTGGGTGTCAGCCCACTTGGAGAACTGAAAACCTCTGCTAATAGCTATGACTACACTCACCCAGACAACAATCAGCATCAATTTTCTAGCCAGCATGGAAGTAAATTCTCCAGTCCTGGGCATACTGTCCTAGTTGATGCCACACGAGCAGTGAGGAGTTGCCCCACCTAGCCCTGTCCAAATGAGAGGTTCATCAATAAGACAAATGATTTTTGTTGTTTTAAGCTACTTGCATGTGGGGGTTACTTTTCCAATTTCCAATGGATACTGGAATATAACATGTGGCCACAATAGAGGAACATGGATAACTCTTGGTAGTCTCACAGGAAGAGAGCTGGGGGGATCTCCCCATCCCAATCTTTCTCTCCTCCTGCCAGTGATTTCCATCCAATAAACCCAAAGAGGACAAGAAAGCTGTTGATGCCGACCTACTGGGAGAAGTGTGAAAGGGAGATCTAGAAGGAAAAATGGAAGACAACTCGTACCAGGTAATTTGGAGTTGGTGTCATAGACTTGATTCCATTTGGTAAAACTCAACTGCCCAACACAGAACACAAACCTTAAAAGACAAAGGCCAGAATCAGTTTTGGAAGGTACCCAGGTATGTGATCAATAAGTCAGAAAGGTGAAGTATTTGCATAAGACATTTCTTCATCAAACAGGTAAACTGCAAAATGTTGTAATGCCCTATGAATGCCAGCCCCTTAGGAGCAGTGCTGTGGTTGGGCTGCCTTCTCCCCAATTTCCTGAGTGGTCATCTGCGGGGAGTCTCAAGGAGCCTAGTACCTAGTGAAAAACTGGCTCAGCTCTTATGTCCCATAAAATAAATATTTGTGGTTCTAGGGAAACTGGAATAATGTGACTAAGGAAGAGTGAGACACTGTCCCAGGCTAGAAGCCCCAGATAGACAACCTCAGTTGACTGGGGCAGAATCAAGTCTGATATTACTATATTTCTACTGCTTTTTAAAAGTTTTTTTTTTTAAGATTTATTTATTTACACAAGAACTGGGGTAAAGGCCAGAGGTGCGGGAGGGTGAGAGGATTCACCAGAGACAGAGTGGGGAGCAGAACAGGCAGACAGACCAAAAACACTGCTGAGGGGAGCAGCAGGCGAGACAGGAGAGGTCTGTCGCGCCATGTGGGTGTCTCCCCAGCCAGCCGGGAATCGAACCCTCACCGCAGAGGATGCAGACAGCTTCACAGAGCTGCGCTCAACCCCCTGCACCACCAGGGAGGCCCTATTTCTACTTCTTGATGTGACTTTCTGTCAGAGGTGAGTGCTTCCGCTCAGGAGTGGCCATGAGGCTATGGCAACCCAGCCATGACTGAGGCTAATAGAAATCTGAAGAATACCCTCTCATAGATGCCCACCTCATTAAGACACTATTTGTTTATTCAGCAGTTAGGTAACTACAAGCAACTTCAAAAAGGAGCCAACGAGGCCACCCAAACTCTTGACATGAGCATCTCTGAGTTCAGTGTGATGGCAGCAGATGCCGAGCCCATGGAGATCACGTTGTACTTTCTGCTGTGTGAAGACAAGAATGTGCCCAGTGTGTTTGCATGCTCAAGCAGGTCCTGGGGTGAGCCTATGGGATATTCAGGCCTGATATCACCTGTTCTTTCACCACCAGAGAGGGCTCACAGTGGAAGCAGCAGATGCAATCCATTCAGTAGTCCATGGAGAGGCTCTTAGTGGTGACTTCTGCCATGCACTTCCCTCTGAGTCCTTCCCCTGAGGTTTTGTATTATATTGCCTATGGGAGCATATGATACTTTGTTTTTTTAAAGATTTATTTATTCATGCATACAAGAACTGGGGTATAGGCCAGATGCGCGGGAGGGTGAGAGGATTCACCAGAGACAGAGTGGGGGACAGAACATGCAGATTGACTGAAATACACTGCTGAGGAAAGCAGTGGGTGAGACAGGAGAGGTCTGCTGCACCATGTGGGATTCTCGCCAGCCGGCCAGGATCAAACCGGCTCTGCAGAGGCTGGGACAGCTTCAGAGCACTGCGCTCAACTGCCTGTGCCACCAGGGGAGTCCTGGGAGCATATGATACTTTAAGCTACCTTCTATTATCATAAAATATTATAGTATTAAAAAAAAAGGCTGGTATTACCTTGCTAGTGACAGATAAGTGGCAGTGACCCCTCTAGCACCTGTAGGGGTTATCTGAAGCAGAGCATAGAGGGGAAGCACCCCTTCAGATCTAATTATAGGGTGGCAGGAGGATCATTCCCTTGGTTTGGGGATCAACCACAAAGCCAGGGTGATGCTTGCCAAAGTTCAGAAGGAATATTTTAAAACCTAATGAGTGGAAACTTTGGAAAACCAATCTGGCTCAAAGGGAAATGGTTGACCATAAAGTTTAGAATTGGGATTCAGGAGTCTAGCTATCTGGATTCAAATTCTGATTCTTGCAAATTCTGGCTCTTGCAATCTGTGTAAATGTATTTAACAACTCTATGACTCAGTTTTCTGTCAGTGAAAGGGGGCTACAAGTGAGTGCTCATTTTGTTACAGACACATGTCTGGGAAAGGGAGGTGCCATTTTCCCTGCCCCTACTTAAATGCAGCCACCTCGGGCTACAAGTCCCACTATGCCGTGAACTGGACTTCTTGAGTAGGAATGTGGGTGGAGCTGAGCATCCAGGTGAAGCTGTATAGCACAGTATGCAGGGGAGGCTTTTTGCTTCTCCAACTTTGACTTGCACTCAGGGACTTGCAAGGAGATGTATAGCATAAAGACATGGAGAGACACTTGGAAAAGACATGTGGATAAGGAGACATGTGGGCAGACTGAACTTGGCAGAGAAAGTGGCAATGTTATCTTGATTTGTATTTTTGTGTCTCTTCTTCTGTCATACATCTTTCTTGCTGTTCTCCATCAGAAGGTACTTTGGACTTGCGAAAAGCTTTTAAGCCTCAGCAGCCCCACTTCAGGCCAACCTTGTTTGACAAGCATTTGCCCATGAGAAGATGGGTAATTTTCAGAGTTTTATGAGAAATATCTTTTATTCTCTCTGTGTGCACACTAATTCTACTAAAGGTCTATCACACTTAAGCATGTTTCCTTTGCCTTTGTGTGCATGGTTGGCCAGATCCCTTAATAGTTTGGGGTCCCTGAGTACTTCTTGGTCAAATGCTAACATTTTTAAGTTTTGTGAAGAATAAATGGGCTTTTGCCACAAACTGAGGGAAACAATAGGATGGAGTGGTTTGAGAGTAGAGGTTCTGGAGTCAGATGGTCAAGATTTGAATTCTGACTCCACCATTGAAGATACACATGAGGATGGAGCAAGTTATTTAATTTCTCTGTTTCAGTATCCTCTTTTATGGGGTGAAAGTTCACATCTTTCATTTGGTCATCATGCAGACTCATGAGCTAACCTATATAAGGTTTAGAGGGGCACACATACTTGGCAAGCATTCTTAGCCGTGATGAGCATAGTATTATACCTACTATCTTCTCAGCTGAGTGGCATATACTCACCTGGTAAAACTATCTGAATCCTGCTGGAAGTGCAGACTAGCAGGGAAACCCACATTCTCATTCAGATTCAACAGGAGATCCTAGGACTGTTCTGCCTGCAGGTGGTGGCTTTGTGGGAAGTTGAGCTACCTGTCCCACAGTTGTGGTCACACTGCTCTCTCCCCCCACCCTTTATTTTTGTTCTGCTCCAGTCATATCATAACCTTTGGGCTGTGTACTAAAGACATTGTCCCCTCCTCCCCACTCCCTAGTGGGGCTTTCAGAACAGGGCTGCCTCCACCAGTGTTAGGTGACTGATGACTCACTGGGAGCTGGGCTTCCCTCCTGCCCTGGGGCCTGGTTGTGAAAGAAAGCAAGTGAAAAATGGTAGCAATAAAGATGGCTGCTCCTGGTAGACAATGCCTCTTTGTTTCCAGGTAAAAGATATGACTTAGGTGGAGACTGTGGAGTCTGAAATCTGAGCAACCTGGCTCTCTTTCCAGCTGCAGGAACCACATATGACATTGCTACTCCCCTGTCCTTAAGATAAAGACCTTGTCACAATTTGCCTGTTGGTGTATGCTTGCTCCCATAGACATGGTGCAAGTGTGGGCATGTGGTTAAGACCCACAGCAGCTGCCAGTAAATGTTCCAGATCTCCAGGTCAAAGAGAAAACTCTAGTCTTGGCCTGTGCTGACAGCCTTGGGTGAAGTCACATTCACACATAACCTCCTGGGGCCTCTTTTTTTTGCAAGATGAAGGCGACGTGAACTAACTTGGAGGCTTATCCTGAGACTAATGAAATCCTTGGAGAAAGAGCAAAGGAAAATCAGGTGATGGCATTTATGATGTTGGCAGAATTATGTTCATGAGATCCCAGATTTTAGGGCCTGGAGGGGGGCAGGTCATCCTTGGGTGGATAGTTTTCTTTCCAAACTCTATTCCTTCCTCTCTCCTTGCTACCCTGCCCTTTTCCATAGATCAGGAAGATTCCTAGGAATGGTAGTGCCTTAGACTGGGGGACAAGCAGGAATTCTGGGAAGAAAGCCACCCAGGGATCCTAGTGTGCTCTGGGAATGCAGTGAGGTGAGCACTTTGGAGGTGACCCCTCAGAATCCAAAGAAAAACTGCCCTCATCCTCCCCACCTAGAAAAATTGCAACTCACAAATCATACTCTTAGCTCTGCCCTTTCTATATGATGCCATTCCTTCTGCGAGACTGTTCTGGTCTCCATATCCTATATTGTCTGATGAAAGAGGTGGTAAAAAGTATAGCAAATAGACTAACTGTTAAGGGGAGGTACCATTTTCCTGCCCCCACTTATATGCAGGGGCCTTGGGCTGCAGGTCTCAGGGTGCCATGAACCAGACGTCCTGAGTGGGAGATCTACTGGGAGCTGTGGACCTACCTGAGTGGCCAGGTGATGCTTATACAACAAGGAAGGCAGGTGGGCTCTGGGGACCTCTTGCTTTTCTGCCTTTGGCTTGTGTCCAAGGACTTGAAGAAGGGTCATGGATGGAGCTATGTAGAGGGGAGACATGTAGAGACACTGGGAAGAGACATGTGGGTAGGAGACCCGTGGGGAGGTTGCTCCTGGTTCTCGCCAGAGACAGTGGCAGCCCTTGTCCTGACTTCACAGTGGATTATATTCAGTACATTTTAAACTCTGAATCACTTGTTTGAGTCTAGCTCTCTGACACCTGCTTAAGTCCCTTCTTTTGGCTTCCTGCCAGAAGGTACCTTTGACCTGGGGCAAGTTTTTGGGCCTAGTGGTCCCACTTCAGGCTGACCCTGTTTCACTAGGCATTTGCTCACAAAGGGATGGGTAATTTGGGGGGGGTGGTTATTGGAAAACTGTTATTAGGAATATCTTTTCTCTTTATATGCACACCAGTTGTATTCAAGATATCTCACATGAGGAATCAGCTTCCTTTGTCTTTGTGTGCACGGATGACCGGACCTCTTTAGAGCTCGCACCCTTAAGTTTGGGGTCTCTGGATGCCTCTGGTTATACACTAACATTACAATTTCCAACACCCAACCAAAGGGGGCAGGTAGCAAAATAAAACTATCCTTGTTAAAATAAGATTTTTGCAGGTAAAATTTCAGTCAGCCACCAGAGGGTGCCCACTGAACTCTCTGAAAATGATCAAAACCTGAAGAACTAGAGGGAAAAGAAAATTTCCAGTGCACGTTAAAACCAAAACAACATATTGTTGGCCTATACCTGACTTGAGCAGATGCATGGGTCAGCAAAGCAACTGTGAGTTTGCAGGGGACAAGAACCAGGGTGGAAATGATAAAAATTAGCTGAATTTTAGCTAAAACATTTGCTCCTTGATTTTAAACTGGCAATTGCAGTAGCACTTTGAGAATCTGTCCTGGGCTCATTTTCATTCCCTGGCAAAATTTCCTTCCCCACCCTTTCCCAATCATATGTACAAAGAAAATGCAAATACATATAAATATTAGTCTAAGCCAAAGACTTCATAGACGTTAAGGCTGCTGCTACTGCTGCTTAAAGCAAAAACAAAAACAAAAACAAAAACAAAAAAACCCAAAACAAACAAACAAAAAAAAAAACCCACACTCGAGCATGCACACACACACACGCACACACACAAAATACAAAAAACCCAAAAACCTATTGAAAGGACAGAGATTTTTCTGATCTGCTGCTCCTGAGCTAGAGTGAAGCCTCAGAGAGAAGAGAGAAACCATTGTTTTCTGAAGAGTCCGCCTTGAGTGGAGCTTGCCTGGAAAGAGAGGTGCAGAGATCCCCAGCCTGGCCAGCAGGCTGTCTGGCATCCCTGTCACTCCAGGGCCTTATGCAGTGACTAACACATAGTAGGTGCTTGTAACTGTTTTTTGAATGAATGAATGAAAGTAAGCTGGAGTGGGTGGCAGACTGTCTTGACTGCTGGAGCTTTTCACCGGTGTGAAGGGGAATTGGGAAAGAGGTGAGTGGGGATAGAAGGGTGATTTTTTGAGGAGGGAGTTTCTGGGTTCTATTGGATTGCCTCTGCCTCAGGCCTTTTCTGTGGCTGTCCAAGACTCCAAAACAAACTGTTTTAATGATGTCCTAATACTGGTCAAACTGCCCAGTGGTCCCAATCATTCATACCATTGGTTTACTCTTTCAGTTACTGAGGACCCAGCCTCCCTTGGCCATTCTTTGGTGAACTGGGGGTATAAATGTTCAAAGACGTGAGCATATTACGAATATGAGCCAGGAACTTTGGCTCTCTGGGAAATTTAGCCATCATGGAACTGAGCACTGGTTGCTGGGCAATTGGGTCACTGATCCCTCTGGACAAGAGCAGGCAATATGTGTGTATGTGCTCTATGTGTGTGCCTGTGCGTGTACGAGTGTGTGTGCATCTCTGTGCCTATGTACTCCTGAGTGCAATTTGCACCAATGCATTGCTCTTGCATGGGAATCTACCATTTACAGTTTCTTTTGATTGTATCCCAGGCCTCTTGCTGGTACATAAAAGAAGAGAGGAGGTGATTAATATTTAAATTTAGAAACAGAACAGAAGTTGTAGTTTGGGAGGAGAAATTATTTTGTTTAAGTTTCTGCAGTTCCAATTTGTCACAGAAGGATTTCTGATGTCCATGTCTTGCAAGGGTATAAAGAGGTCTCTACACATGCTTTCTTTCCAGTACTTCTCCTTTGGGGAGGTTTTCATCATAATTTGGGGGGCCTTCAGATGAGCTGGGATGGCTGCCTGACTTGGAAGAAAGAGACTGGTTTTAGGAATTGTCCTGTCTCCTTGTCCAGGGCTGAGCTGTCCATCTGGCCAGCTCCGTGGGAGCTACAGACTGAAGGTGCTTCTAGGGCAGTTTGCAAATCTCATAGTGATGAGATGATGATGATTTCTGGTCCTGCTCTGTACCCTGGTCTGGCAAGGTTCCCCACACTTCATGAGTTCTGTGATGACATAGGTTGGGTTTTCTAGTTCCTTGTTATTTTTTATCTTCAACAGGTTGCAGGATAGCCATGTTTCTGTATCTTATAAGGCTATTCATCAATGGATTTAAGGCCTAATTTCACCCAGGAAATTCTCATCTAAGAATGTTTACTTTAGTTGCATCTGTGAAGGCCCTATTCCTAATGTTATATTCTGAGGTGTTAGATGGATGTATCTTTCAGGGGAAACTGTCTACAAGGCATGAATGCATTTATCCTTGGATTGCTCAAATGGTAGATCATGCATGCTTAATAAGCAACAAAGCAGGGCACACAAACAGAGAGAGGTATTGATTTTGTTTAAAGATTTATTTATGCATACAAGAACTGGGGTGTAGGCTAGAGGTGCAGGGGGTGAAAGGATTCACCAGAGACAGAGTAGGGAGCAGAGCAGGTGGATTGACTGAAATACACTGCTGAGGGGAGCAGCAGATGAGACAGGAGAGGTCTACTGTGCCATGTGGACCAGCTCCCTGGCCTGGAATCGAACTGCCGATAGCCTCAGAGTGCTGAGACTTAACCCCTTGTGCCACCAGGGAGGCCCCGAGAGGTATTGATTTTTTATTTTTTTAAAGAAGTATATATTTTTTAAAAAATGAAGTCCAAAAATGTTGGAGAAATTAATATTTTAGGATTTTTAAATCCTAATTTCATATTGAAGTAGGAGAAATAAATCATACTTTCTGTGCTTGGGTCTCTAAAGATGTTAATCAATGTAGTTAGTGAATTATAAATAATTCAGTATGGTTGGGAAAGTAGAATGTAGGAGAATCTCTTTTGTTGCTGTTGTTGCTTTTAATTTGTTTTATGTGTTGCGATTCTTGAGGTCACTGGTGACCTCAACAGTAATAATCACCACATTATTAATATCAATGGGACGGGGCTGAGGATTAATGGAGGTGAACCGATTATTAGTATGGCTATCTATTGCAAAAGCTTGATTAAAAGTGAAGTGAAAAGAGATTTGGGAATTCTGAGATGTGTCTTTGACCTCAAAAAGTTGATTAATAATCTGTCGTTTGTGTTTGAATTAGCTTTAACCCCTGTCAGAACGTCTTAGGGATAGTGTCTGCAGATGATGTCTCTGAAACTGTGCAAACTGCCATTGCTAACCAGGCCCAAAGCCTTCCCACAGGTGCCTTCATTCCGTGGGTGAAAAACAGCACCTTGCCACCATGTTCACCTGATTACTTGACACAGAACAATCCTAGTAACCTGTGACCTGTGTGACCTGCCAATGCCTGCACCATCTTTTGTACAAGAAGGACATCATGCCTGGATGTCCTTCTTTGATTACCTATTTATCTTTCAAAGCTCAATTAGAATATTCCTTATTTGTTCTATTGTTTCTCATGAAGTTGCACTTTCGTTAAAATTCCCACAGCATCTTAATTATATACATATCACATATCACTATGGGATGCCATAATTTTTTGCCTCTTCCATTAAATCATTAAGATCAGGATCCCTGTCCTTCTTCTTTCTAGTCCTCAGCTGCTCACACACTACTGGGTATTTAGTATGAGCTCAATTAATGTTTATGGAATAAATGAGTTTGCAGTCAATAGAATACTATCCACACACTATGTATGTGGGGGAGGGGGATGTGCACCAAAGGAGGCCAGCTAGGAGAATGAAAGAAGGAGCGGATACTTATCAGTATACTTATCAGTATCCGTACCCAATTCCATTACTACTTGAATCCAGGTTCTGTGGAGGTGCTTCCAAACTCTTCCAAACACCCATGCCTTAGATGAAACGAAGCCTTCCCAGCCCAGGGCTGGGCAAGATTGGACTAAAAGGAGTCACATTCCTCTTATCAGTGATACATTCTGGAATAGATATGTCTCCAGTTCTGGCCTATGAGAAAAAGGATACTTCTGAGGAGTGTTTCCTTGCTTCTAAGAAGAGAAAGTAAAGAGATACTTGTTTCTTCTTTCTCAGATTGTTGTCATATCTGGAGAAGGCACCTGGAAAACATCCTGACATCAGCCTGAGAAGGGACCCAGTGTCCAAGGATGGCAGGACAATGGTAAGAATGTGGCTCTGTAATGACTAGGCTGGGCCACTGAAATGCCTACCAGCTGCCTTGCCCTTGAGAATTACAGTTGTCACAATTAATGCATTTCTTTATTGTTTATGCTGTTGCAGTGACTTGAAACCAAAAGTATCCAAAGTGAAACAACTTGCATCTAGTAAATATTCACTAAATATAACTTGATTTTAAAGTGATGGTCTTAGATAAATAGAATATCCACCGTGACATTGTTATTCACTGAGATCTGGGGAAGTGAAGTGTGGTATTCTTATGGTTATCTCTTCTAAGCTCAAGTTTATTTCATTTACATGACTGTGCCGTTCAGATGGAAGAGGCTAAATTTCTTTTCCTGGAAGACTAAGAAAAGTCTGGTCATGAGCTAATTGAGGGGAAGTAAACAAAATGGTAAGACAGGAAACCTCATTGCCATTGGATTTCTGACTCAAAGAAAAAGTTGCTTTGAGGAAATAATGTTTTAAAAATGAAAGTTTAATTAATAGTGAAGTTTAAAAAAATCAAAACAGGGTCCCACTGGTACATGACTGGAAATGGAACAGTCTAGAAATGAAGAAGTAGACCTAAATACATAAAAAGGATAGAGCACATGGTAAATTTCTCATTTCAAATCAGTGGGGAAAACTATATTTTATCAGTGATGTTTGGACACCAGGGTAGCCAGCTATAATAATAAATAAGTAGTTTAAGTTGGAGCCATTTTTTATACTTTACCAAATCTATTCTAGATAGGTCACAGATTTTAAATATGAAAATATGAAACCATAAAAATAAGAGATGAAATGATGAAAGATTTTCTTTTGGCTTAGGATTGAAAAAAATCTTTTAAAATATGATGGAAATGACAGCAATCATAAAATAAAAGGAAAACAGTGCAATAGAAAAATGGGCAGAGGGTATCATGTCAGGTGACATGGATTTGCAATGTCTTTCAAAATGATAAAATATATAATCTGTGATACAGCAATTATTTTTATAGGAGTTATTTTATTAATAATTATTTATCAATAATTCTATTAGCAGCAATTCTATTAAATTACAGACTTCCATATGCAGAAATCACTTAAGGGTTAAGTACTGCAACTTTGTTTTATCAGAAAATTGGAAATAACTGAAATAATCATCATTGGGAGAATGGCTAGATGAATGGTACTATGTTTATATAATGAATTATTATTCTTCATCAAAAAGGAACTCTCTTTGTACTTGCATGGAATGATCTCTAAAATATATGAAAAAAGCTGAATGGTGAGTTACAGAACAGAATAATGAGTTACTGTTTGTGTGAATAACGGATGGTAGAGAGTCCCTTTCACGACAAAGAGAAGTAGGATACATGACCTGCCTCTGGAGGGGTACTGGGTGTATGGTGCTTGTGGGTTATCTGGAGATGTCAGGTAACTGTTTGCCCTTTGAATTTTGCAAGACTTTACCCCCTCCCCACCATTTCCTCCTTCTGCCCCAAGGTCAAATCTGTCCACAAAGGAGTTGCCTCTTGCTTTTGTCTATTCCAGACTTTGGGTAGAGTGCTATGTTCAGGTGCTCTCTGGAGGGCACGTCTGATTGATATATTTGACTGAGGATGGAAGAGTAGTTGAGACGTTTAATTTTGGAAAATTAGACTATGGTGGAAGAAAATCAAGAAGGTTAAGGTAGGAGGATTTTGCCTATCATCTTGCAATAGGGTGGTGAGAGTGAGAGGAAATGGCAATAAATCACAGACAGGAGAAGAACCACCTACTTGCCACACTAAAGCTCAATTTTCCTCTTCCCAGAGCTCTATAGTTGATGCCTTATTAACATCAGAGGGGATTTGATGACTTGTCATATTCAGTCCTGACTATTGAAATGAAAAGGATAGAAAATGAAAAGTATGGAAAATGAAAATCAATTGCTTTCTTTAATTTTAGTCATCCTATTCCTGGTGCATATTGAATACTACTTTGGGTTCCTTCATTGTTCAGGTTATTAATAACAAAGAGCCAAAGTATTTCACATTCTTAAAGAGTCTTTCATCTCAAAGGAGCCAATGTAATTCACTAATTCAGTTACCTGAACTACATTTGGTAATTATTTGAGGATCACTTCACCCAGGGGTGAATTTCAACGAGTTGTGTGACACAGCCAACAGTCACTTCATTCTCCATTCAGTGTGAAAGAAAAATGAATAGCTAATGGGGATGTCCTCCTGAAGGATTTGCCCAGTGAAAACTTCAGGGAGATGGATGCTGAAAGAATGTAATTAACTGCCCGAAATTAATACCTCCAACCTTACTCAAGGTTTCCTGACCTCTTTACTAGAGTCAGGGTGGAGAGGTGTCTTCTTAGAAAGTGGCTCTTCAGCCGCTGAGAGACTTGTGAACAGTAGTCATTCTCTTGCTGTATTTTTTTGAGTGGTTACCAACGACATTATATTTTTAATTTGTCTCCATATATTCACTGTTGGAATCTAGAAACACAATGAATTTTCCTATTGTTACAAGTGATTCTTGTATTTTGATCTTGTATCAGTGACTGCTGAACTGACTTACAAGTTCAGAAATGTTTTTTTGAGATTCCTTGGGGTAAACCAATGTTCCCTCAATGAAGAAAAAAAAAAAAGGTTCCAGGGGATTTTTGTGTAGACCATATGGCATTTGCAAATAGAGGCAGTTTTACTTCTTTTCTTATCTGCAAAATTTTAATTTCCTTTTCTTGCCTTATTAAGCTGGCTAGATCATGATTTAAAAGCAGTGGTGAGAACAGACATCCTTATCTGTTACCTGGCCTTAGGGAAAAGACATTCAGTCTCTTACAATTAAATATAATGATAGCTATAGGTTTCTTATTCTTTATCAAATTGAGAAAGTTTCCTGCTACTTCTAGTTTTCTGAGAAATTTTGTCATGAATGGGTATTGAATTTTATCAAACGCTCTTTTTATAGCATCAGTTAATAGAATCACTTTTGATTGAATGATTTTTCCTCTTTAGTTGATTAACATGTTGAATTACAGTGATTGATTTTCAAACATTGAACCAGTTTTGCATCTTGTGAACAGCAGTCATTTATTTTTAAATTTATTTATAAGAACTAGGGTCTCAGTTATTTGACCCTCATTTTGGGAGGAGAGACTGAGCTCAGAAGCTGGCGCTCTTCCAGCATGGGGCATGTGGCTAGACCCACCTGCCAGAACCCTTTAAGAATTATTTCATACTTCCCCCTCGGAACTGTCACCCAGAAACAGGAAACTGCTGCTAACATGATAGCTATCCAATACCCAGGAGACTGACCATGCACAGCTCATGTCCAGCATGCCCATCAGTCACCACTGTCCCCAATGGAATGGCCTCTACTCCCCTTCCACAAACCAGCTAGCACCTGAGGGTATTTTATTGGCAGAAGCTAAATCAAATCTAAAACCCTAGCAGAAGAGAGTCAGGAAAATATGTTTTTAAGACATCCAGTCCCTATGATTCAGAGGGTACATGGGGTGTGGTGGAAATAGATGCTGAGGGCCAGGCAGTGATCCCAGCACCACTGCTTACTTCACCGGGTCTACTAGCTTGCCCATCTTCTCTTTATAACTGCTCTCAAATTTTTCTCTTAATTTTTATATCATCTTTCCTCTTCTACTTCTCCCACCATCATTCAAAAACTCACTCAGATGGATATATTTACAGAGGTCAAGTTGGGGTGGGAGAGTAGAGTGCAAAAAGAGGTGAGATGCAACACACATAGAATATATTCTATTTTAATGATATATTTAAATGGGCCGTGTTTGTATAGAGATGTTTGAGATCATGAGAAAGGAAGGCAGACAGACTGACTATCCCCAGAAGAGTCTGGATTTTGGCAGCTGGCACTGGTTGGAATGGGTGCATATGTAGGTTGGAGAGAATGTACAGAGTGAGCAGCATTACAGACAAGGGCTCACACAGGGTCTGGGGCTCAGCCATGGGACATGACCCTGGCAAAGTGAGTGGAACATACAGGCAGTGATCGTGCTCAGGGAAACAGAGCCAAGGACTTGAGCAGGGCAAGCTGCAGCTTGATTGGCAAATCAGAGTTGAAATTGTTGGATGGGAAAGAGAATTTGGAGCCAGGGTCTGTGATTGTGTTATGGACTCTGGTTGTGCTTCCTCAGCTGTGTCTTACTTGAGGGGGCAGGGCATGCTGGGGAGCTTTCTATAATCACAGGGTCCTATAAATGGTGGGGGTAGGGGGGAGGCAAAGCTATTTCTATGGATGAGTGAGGCATTCAGTCAAGGTCCCAAGATCTTTGTGGTTAAGTGCTTTTCTCTCAGTCCAGGTAAAATGTTCTTCTAAGAGCTTGATTAGAAGTCAAAGTTGTGTGAAAAGGCCAGGACTTCTTTTCTTTCTCTCGTTCCTGCCCAACCTTCCCTCCCCCATCCCTCTACCTCCCATCTTCCAGCACAGCTGGAAGACCCCCACCTGTCTACCACCCTCTTCCCCCACCCAACCCCTTCATTCAGGAAATTTTCCCCATGTGTAAAGCTACTGGGGTACTTACCTTGGGTAAATAAATACATTGAATAAATACCCCAAACCTGATGTATTCAGAGGTCAGGACTATGGAAGAGACAGAGCCACCGAATGACTAGGCCCCTTCCGAATGGATGTGGCTACTTCGGTGCCTCCAGTCTCTAGTACCTCAGAGAGCTGCTGCTGACTGCTCCAGGCCCATCGCTGATTCTTAGGGGGCTTAGAGCACCCTGTGAGGGCAGGCAGGTGACTGAGTTTATCCCTGCATGGTCAGGGTGTTTTGCACTGCTCAGTGGCCCCAGACTGTTCCCTTAAGCTGGTCTGTAAGTGTGGGATATTGGCCCAAGGAAGGACCAAATCAGTATAACCAGATCCATTGGCAATACTGGAAGAATATAATTCCAGGAGCGATGGTATTCCATAAGTGCCCTTCTCAGATATGAAAGATAAAACATTTTTCTCTACCAGTGGTTTTCAAATTATGTTGGCTTCTAAATTATTTTCTCCTCTCTGAATGAAATCTACTTGTAAATGCAATATAAAAATCAGATAGAATTGCAATTGTTCTGGTTGAATATTGGTGGAGTTCAGATAACTATGTAGTCATCTCCTTTGAACGACCTCCAAAACTATTCTAGGGAGTCAATAAACAGAATTTGAAAGCCCCATTCTTTGGTGTCCTTTAAATCTTGTTAGTATTGTTGCCTAGTTTAAAAAAGGAAGAAACTGAGGCATGAAGGGATTGAGAAACTGACTTTGCCATGACAATGCCATAAGTCTGTTGTTAGCAGGAAGACTGAGGGGAACCCCTGGGACTCCCAAACTTGCACATTTGAAGGGGATTCTGCCATCTGCCATGTACAGACAAGGCATACTTTTAGTCTGAAAAAACTTGAATAGGATTAGTGTGCAGAGAAAGAGAAGAGAGGATAATGGCTTCCCAATAAAATACCTATCCCTTCATGGGCAAATATCCAGTCAAAAATGATGAGGCCCAAAAGGTGGCCATAAGTCTAAGGCACCTTCTGGCAGGGCACCAGGGAAAGGGCACAGGGGCTAGGAGCAAAATGAAAGTACAAAGCAAGATCAAGTCCGCCATTCTCAGCCTCCCTACGTGTCTCTCACCCACAAGTCTCTTTCAGGTGTTTCTATGTCTTAACTCTTAGTCTCTGCCTGTCCCCCAAGTCTCTGATTCAAATCCACAGCTGAGAAGCAAGCATGCCCTCCTTCACATGTCTTTCTGCTCCAAATGTCTCTCAATGTCCCCAAAGTTTTCAGTAACGTCCCCCTTGCCACTCAGCTCCACCTCTCATTATGTGGAACAGGGAACCTGGAAGCTCCCCTTTTTATTGAGCTTCCTCTGTCATGTATCAGTCGGGACCTGTGCTTGGCTGAACTGAAAAGTTGTTTTAAAAAGACAGGGCTTTATTTTCTTCTATTCTTATAAGATGTCCAGAAGTGGACAGTATAGGGCTGATGTGGTAGTGCTGTGAGGTTTTGGGGGCCCAGTTTCTCTGCAGCTCACCAACCCAGAATCCCTAGGGTGCCTCCTCATCACATATTTATAGTGTAGTTTCTGGAGCTCTAGTCATTTGAACAGCATCGGGAAGATGTAGTCAGAAGGACAGAGGGGTTTTGATTTGCATTTCCCTGATGATAAGGGATGTTGAACATTTTTTCATATGCCTGTCGGCCATTTGCATTTCCTCTTTGGAGAAATGTCTTTTAAGTTCTTCTGCCCATTTCTTGACTGGATTGTTTATTTTGTTTTTGTTGAGTCCTGTGAGTTCTTTGTATATCTTTGTGATCAGTCCCTTATCAGTTGATTGGAGTGCAAAGATTTTTTCCCAATCAGTGGGGTATCTCTCTGTTTTGGTTAATGTCTCTTTTGCTGTGCAAAAGCTTTTCAGTTTGATGTAATCCCAGGTGTTTATCTTTTCCTTGACTATTTTTGCTTTGGGTGATGAGTCTTTAAAGATATTACTGAGATGTGTGTCTTATAATATTTTATCTATATTTTCTTCTATATATTTTATGGTTTCAGGTCTTATGTCCAGTTCTCTGGACATTTTGGTTGCAGGAGAGGAGGCAGGAGAGGGATCAGAGGGAGGGAGGGAGGAGCACAGGGGACTGAGGTGATGGTGCACAGGTGCATTGGTAAAGGAAACCCTATGGGGACAACACCTGAAGGGCGTAGTCACTCCTTTTGAAGAGGACTTTCTGAAAAGCCTCAGTGACTTTAATTTACATCTCATGTAAGTCATAAAAACAATTTAAGCTGAGAATACTGTCACTCCTGGCAATCTAGGAGCTTGCTAGCAAATAAGGAGAAAACTGATATTGGGTGGGTTAACTAGTAGTCTGACACAAATATGGTATCCACATCCTCTATGTGAGCACATCTGGATTGGTCCCAACTGCAAATAATCTGTTTGCCTCATAAATCCACAAGATCAAAATTTCAACACCTAAATGTATGTTTTTCCTATTCCAAAGAGGCTCAAATATCCTTTGTTAGATTCATGTCCTGCATTTTATTTTAGAAAATGGATTACCTAATTAAATAACCTAATTTGTTGTTTTCTCAGATTGCTTGACCCATGTAATTAAAAAAAAGTTATAATTCAAATTCTCTTCAGGTGGCAGGTGGGAAGGCATAAGTTGGCAATATGTGGGCCTTGGGATCAAAAGTGGGTGTTGGTTTAGCCTTCAGGACACCCTGCCCTTTGACCCTTTACCACACCCTGTACACTTTACTCATTTCTCACTGAGGCATTACCATTCTCCATGTGCTTCTGTCTACCTTATATGGTGACAGCGCCATAGGTGCGTGGTGAGCCACCGCTGCCTGTGCTGTGCTTGGAGGACGAATGCTAGACATGCATTAAGAAGACTCAGCTCCACCCTTTACCAGCTATGACCCTTAGAGAAGCCACTTCATTCCTATGGCTTCCCACTTCAGGAAGCAAGGGTATAAGACTAGTTGAGCTCCAGGGACACTTCTAAGTCCAGCATACTAAAATTGTGTGTCCTGCCTCTGTTTCCTTTCCTTCATCCTCATTTGGAGGGGAATATACTGTGCAAATGCTGCCAGTCACTGGGCAGGGACTCAGCAAAGTCATCTATCTGTTCTTTTTCTTCCACTGGGAACAATTATCATAGAAACCAGTCTATTTGTTTTCTTTAAGTTTTACTAATGAAAGTTTGTTTTCCAAACCCTGGAGGCTTTTCATAATGTAGGTCTTTCCAATGTAGGCATTTAACCAGAATGCATCCAGTTGTCACTCATGTCCCTCTGCTCTTGTTCTGTTGATTGTGTGACTCTTGTCTGGTTGTTCATAGGAAAACTTCAGACAAAATCAAAGTTACATGACCATGAAGAACATTTTCCAAAGGAAGATATGGGCTCCAGATTGCTTATTGTCCATTCAAAAGTTCTCTTATTAGTTCAGTCAGTCAAAACACCTGGGTGTCTGTTATATGCAAGTCACTATGTGGAAAGCAAAGGTGCTCATACTGACGTGATCTCATGTGCCAGATCCTATCCCATGTACATCAATTCTTATTGAATCTTTAAACAGCCTATAATGCAGGCATTTATCATGGAATCCTGTTGTTTTGTCCCCTCTTTTGACTGTAGAGACTGTATACTACTACTTTCCCAATCATTTACCTAATTTTGGGGGTTAACTATTATGTGCCAGGCACTAGGGATACAACCGAATAAGATAGCCAGTTTGTCTAACAGAACTGTCAATTATCATGCCTTACCTACTTCCACCCACGTGACCCAAGCCACGCCCATCATGAAACTACTTGTCTTTTTTGACAGTGATTGGGCTGGGTGTTGGGAGCATGACGCAGGTAAGACAAGTGAGAGTCCTTCTGTGCTCTATGATCCCATTCTGGTTGCTGGAAAAAAGATGGCTTTTCTTCACTCATTTGAGCCCTAGATTCAGACATGTGAGATACCTACTCCACGATGTTTTATAAAACAATAGAATATCCTCTTGCTTAAGCTATTAGTTTGAACCATATGCAATTGGCATCTTTGCAGTTTGGATGTCAATAATTTCAATGAGTTTGAATTTCTGCTATTTACAATGGAAAGAGATCTTACTAATACAATGGAAAGAGACCTTACTAATGAGACCTTACTAATAGTCTGGTTATCTGCAACTCAGGTGAAGGAAAGGAGGCTAGGCGTTTCTATTTACCTAAGGTCATTCTGCTGTGAAGCATAGAAGAACTAAAACCCATGTGACTTCAAAGTCCATGTTCTGATTATCTAGTACAAGTTCCATAAAGTCAAACAAGGACTGAAGAGTCAAACAAGACTGCTACTCAAGGATTTGGTCCACAGGCATGTACGTTGTCAACAAACCAGTTTGCTACTGGTTCACAAGGCAGTAAAAAGTACTGAACCAGAATGTAAACCAACTATGTCACTGAGCACACTCTCATTAGCTGACATTTTTCTTTTTAATACTAAGATTCTGGTGCAAACTCCTTATCCCCTCCTGGCCTGGCATTAAACCATTTTGCTGACTGCCACTGGAGGAACACACATCTAGAGGACCCTGGGGTTTGCTCCCTACTTCATGACCATCCTGTTGTCTCTGGGGACTCCCACAGAAGGCATGTCTATACCATGGGACACTGAACCCCTCTTTTGGTAGATATAACTGACTTCCTCAGGTCAGTTTTATCTGACCATTTGTTTGAACCAGGCTGGGCCAATCAGATTTTATCTAACAATATGGAAGCTTAAAAAAAAAGAAACAAAGTAACGAGGAGATGTTAGTTGCTGAGCTACAGAAATAGAGTAAGCTTAGAAACTCTTGTTTCCATGTCTCTGGAACTGCTATTGTTCTGGCCTTTCTGAAATGTGGCTGTTAAAGTCTGCCTCATGTTTTACAAGATTACTAGTATTCTTCCAAGTGAATTCCCTTTTTCTTAAATGAGCTAGAATTGGTTTCCAGAGGAATAATCCTACTGAAAAATATAGAGAAGACAAGCTGCTCATGACTCAGCAT
Organism: Talpa occidentalis; assembly: GCF_014898055.3. Taxonomy (NCBI): domain Eukaryota; kingdom Metazoa; phylum Chordata; class Mammalia; order Eulipotyphla; family Talpidae; genus Talpa; species Talpa occidentalis. The sequence continues at coordinate 50,112,258 of NW_023601104.1, read as the reverse complement.
TTAATTTACAAAGTCAGGGATATGCTAGCCTAGATGAGGGCGTTCACCACAATTCCAGGTTTCGGTATTAGCTGAAGACACTGAGCGTGACCTGAGGCCCCACTGTGAAAGGAAAGAAATACGCACATAATCACTTACCCCTGGTTACTAAAGACTCTGACAAAGCAAATACATAATTGACCTTTGTCTGTTTACTGTAGATAAATGGAACCCAAATGAATGAATTCATGTAACATTAGGAATATTACTACTCAGGGGCCCCTGCACAGCATGTGCCCATCCAACTGGCTTTAAAATGGCACTGAGGGCTGCCTGCTAGGGTCCCCTCCCTGTTCAGAGAGCTTTCCTGTCCTTCTTATCTGACAATGAATCTCTTTCAAAAAAATAAACAAAACAAAACTGGCATTGACCATTTGCTCCAGGAAAACAAACATCCTAGCCAGTTAAAGTCAAACAACGATTCAACTGATTTTGGAAAAAAAAAAAAAAAGGAGACCTGAATCCTTTTGTGATTCTGCTATGTCTTTTTAGATGCAATATTTGGTTAAAAAAATATGTGGATGTCCCTGAGATCATCTCAGTATTTGAGGTTGCAAGTCCTGGTAGAAACTGTCCCTTCCAACTTGATGAAGAAAGCTGTGAAAATGGATGTTTGAAGCTGGGAAGGCCGCATTGAGCGGCAGCCGGACAAAAACGTGAGTCTGGTGCTCTTACTTCAGGAGAGGAAAACCAATCCTGGAAGGTGTTAGGTGAAGCTTCATAAGCTTGACACTTGCATCATTTATTTCTGAATCCAGAACAGTTGTCTCCTACCATCTGACCTAGAATGTCTGCCATCTTGGTTCTGAATGGGTTAATCTATCTTTAGAGGGTATCCAGATACTTCTAAGATAAGTTTTGCATTCTGTTGCTCTTTCTATTTAAAAATTAAAATGCTTGTAGTAATAGTTATCCCTACTAGTATAGCCAACATGATCACCTATAAATGCTTTCTGAATTAAAGAAAATTTGAACCTGAGATTCAAATATTCAACTATCCATGACTATAATTCTCCACATTTAAGACCTCTTCTAAGAGAGTCTCTTTGAAATCTAATGATTTAGGCAGAGTTTTTTTCTTAATTGTATTGCTGGACATATAGTTGGCATAATCTATAAGACTCTCAACATGATATCCTATATCCAGTATTTTTTATTGTACTAAATTTCAGGGCTAATTTAAGTTTAAACTCTTTATTTTAGAAAATCAGTAACAGCAACTAATTAGCACATCTCATTCTGGATGTATTTGCCAACCAATTTCAGAGACTCATTTGCCTGTTAAGAGATTTTATTGAACACCAGCACCACAGACTCTCCTTTTTTTCTAGTAAACAGCTCATGCTTATTATCTTATTACAGGAATGCCACTGGTTAAATCAGGCTCTGAATATAAATAGCCATATTACTGCCATCAGACATCAATGTTTATTTAGTGGCTGTGAGTCATGCATACCTCTTTGATCGGGTTTGGAATGAGCCGTTGCAGTTTTTGTTCAAAAAGGTTATTTGCAAAGGCTACAGAAGTATCAGTTAGATTAAACATGAAATTAATCAGTGTGGAATTTTATCAGCCATTTCTGCCACCAAACACCAGGTGTCAAGAGCATGTGCAAATGAGGGCTAAACATAATGAAGCTGGGGGACAGCTTAGTAGGGAGGACAGAAAGGATTCCAAGAGGTCTCCCAAACTCAGGGAGAATAGAAAGGATGGAAGGGAGGAAAAGAGGGCAGAGGGTGAGAGGAAGGCAGGCCTGTTGTGCCACCTGAAACTCCTTGGCAGCTTCACATGTTCCCCAGCACAGTATGTGGGTGAGAGTCAGGTGACCTAGAACAGAGTTAAGCTGAACTCTGCCCTGCCCCGTGATCTTTGGAAACCTATTTAGTGTATACACACATTACCAAGCCACATGCAAGATGTGATAAACTTGCACAAAAGCAGATGGAGGTGCATTTTCTACCTTAACATTTCTTTAGACTAAATCATCAGAAAGGTAGACCCATTATAACAGTCATATGGTTTTAGTCCATGAAGCTATGTTGATGGAAGCAATGTGGCCCTTTAACTGGAGGGCTCACTTAGACCAGGGTTCATTCAGCAGTTGGTGGCTACTCCAGATTGTCAGGGACATGTGCTGAGAGAGAGACTTGTGAATAATTCAACCATACTACTTAGTACTATGATGGTTGCCTCTGGAAATTCCTCATGACATCTCCGCAACCTGGTTGTTACTCTGCTCAGCAATTCTGCAAAAAGCCTCATTGTTTCCCAGGCCCCACAGTTTTCCAGCTTCTGACTCCCCAGTCCCCTGTTCCTCTTACTCAGCAGATGATCTAGCCTTCCCAGCACATTGAAAATAAATGTACATACATTCACACTCATTCTCTCCCTCTCCCTCATTTCCATGACAGGGAGTGCCCTTCCTCTCAGAACAGGCAATCCTTGTAGCCGTGTTTTGGAGCCAATTTCTTTTCAGAGTCCCTTTTCCAACCAGAGTCTTTCGTTTCTTTCCTCCCAATTAGCTTTTCCCATCAGCAGATAAAAGTACTCCATCTTTCCAAATTAAAAAATAAAATCCTTCTTTGACAGTTCCCCTCTTCAGGAATCTTCCTTCCCTGTCACTGACAAGCTTCTTGAAAGAATTGTCCACAGAGTTCTCACTTCCTCAGGTGGTACTCTACCTGGGGGCAGGTTTTCTGGGAGTCGCTGACACAGAGATTTGCATGGTACGGTGTACAGGTGGTGTAGGGGTTGTTCTGAGACATACCCTTGGGAGGAGAATGAAAGAAGCAGGATTGGCCAGATCCAATTCTGGGGGACTCGAGGGCTGGATGATCTTTAGATGATTGGAATTGAGGCAAAGGGACAGGTCTTTGTAACCCCACATGGACCAGTCACTGGATACGCAGGGTAGGTGAGCTGAGATAGGCCAGGCAGCTTCTCAGCCACCAATAGGCAGCCGTCCCAGCTGTTGGGAAGTTAGTGCTTCAATCCCAGAGAGTAGCTCTGGGTGGCACAGCCTAGCACTTACTACTGAGCCTTCGATAACCCGACTTACCCCGTGTTCCAGCCCCCACCTACCTTCAACTGCTTTTTGGGGCTTTCCATCCAGACATCACACTGCAGTCAATTAATCCTTTCAAAATGTAACTTTCATCACTTTCTGTCACCCCTCTCACTCATTCCTATGGTTCTTTGTCTCTGTCAGTGAAAGAGAAGAGGTAACCTGTGAGATAAAGTCCTTTCCTTTCTCTCTTTTACGGATTACTTCAGAGAATGTTTGCTCTTTGCAGCGCTTCTAAAGAGTCTTGTGTGCTGAATAAACACCTACTGAGTGACCCCCGCTGTCTCCGCCGCCTGCTGAGACAGGAGCAGGCGCAATGCTCCCAGCTGTCCAACTTGCTGCCTCTCCCTCATCCTCACTGCCCTGGGCTCCGTCTGTCAAATAAAGTGTGACCATAATTCTGCCCTCAGGCTTTGCTTTCTAGAGGACCTGAAAGAAAATAGTGTCCCCCCACCCCCCTCTTATTTCCAATAAGTTTTATAAGTGATTTCTAACTTCTAAGAAAGTCTTCAGTCTGCAGGTTTGCTCCCCTTACAAGCTATGTGCCACTTTTACCCTGGTGTGAGGCAGAACTTAATAAATACTAGCGGTCTATCGCAGGGTGCTGCTTAGAGTAATCGGGCTGCTTTAGAAAACACTGAAGAGCTAAGAACCCTTCCTAGATTGTGGCAATCCACACAATACCTCCCCCCGCCTTCTGTGCTGTTCTTCTAAAATTTCATGGATTTTAGGAGGTTTAAATGAGCAGTGTATGTAAAACAATTAGAGCTGTGCTAGGTATGTATTGAGCGAAAAACAAGATTTAGCTATCATCATTGTCATTATCCTCTCATGGATTTCCCCCCTCCTATTTCTTTTCCCCCATCTCCTGAGGGTTAAAACAGCTTAAAAATATTTAATTTAAAATTGAGTAAATTCCATTTTCTCTACCTAGTATTCCTAGGAAACAAAATACAATAGAAATCTAAGTGGTCATTAACCTAAAAATTGGTACTGCAGTGGTGAGTTATTTAGTGTCTGTGTGATGTTTTTGTGGATACAAAACACAATTTAAACCTTGAGATTTTAGAATTAATATGCACTGTAGGAAGGTTAAAAAGTAAAAACAAATCTCTTTTTCCTTAAACTTTCATGGTCAAATTAAATTATTATTTTACAAATATTTATAATAAATCCAGGGAGTTACTATTAGCAGGCAGACTGAGGGGTACTGTGGGACCCCCAAACTTATAGTCTCTAAAGGGGTCTAGCCGTCATGTACACAAAGTATACTTAGTATAAAAGAACTTTAATAGAATTAGTGTACGTAAAGAAGAAAAGGATAATAATTTCCCAGTGAAACACCCAAAATTACACATGCCTTTTGAGTAAATGCCCAGCCAAAGAGGGTTGGGCCAAAGTGGGGCTACTGAGGCCTGAAAGCTTGCCACTAGTCTAAGAAACCTTCTGCCAGGGAACCATATGAACCATAGGAAAGGGGCAGAGGGGCTAGGCAAGTCTGGGATGAAAGGAACAAAATTAAAGTACAAATCAAGATAAAGGCTGCCATTGTCAGCCTCCCCACGGGTGTCTTCCCCACGTCTCCTTCAAGTCACCTATGTCCCTGGAGCAAGTCCAAACCCGAGAAGCAAGCGAGGCCTTCTTCTCTGTGTTTCTCTCTCCCAGGTCTCTCCTCTGTGTGTTTCTGCAAGCAGTTCCTCTTGAGCCCACCTGCCTTCCAAGTTATGTAGCTTCACCTGCCACTCAGCTCCGGCCCTCATTAGGTGGGACAGGGAATATTTTACAACCCCCTTTTATGGAGGTGCTTCTGTTGTGTTATTTGATTATAGCTTGATTGACTAATTGAACAGACCTAAACCAATTCCCTAAAACAATCTGTCTTGTTTACATCTTCATTTATAAAGTTCCCTTGAATGTTATACACTGCAAATTGTATATATCTCATTTTCAAAAGCCACCGCTACTGGTACCCTGCCTGCCAAAGCCTTCTTGCTCTAATAAACCTGGTTAACCATGTGGTCCACCTCAAGTTAATCATATATATTCCAATTTTGCTTACAAACTCTGCATTCTGTTTTTATATTTATATTCTACATTTCAATGGAAAATATAATGCAAAAAAAGACTTATACATTTTAAATTAGAATCAAAGATCAAATCCATCAAATTCACTAAAAATCTCTTAAACCTCTTAAACACTGCAAATACTTAAAATATAAAATATATACAGATCACTCAACATATGAACAATCAATAGCATGGTTTGTTTTATCATCTCTACGTTTAATTCTAAACATCCTATTGTTGACAGAGAGCTTCTACCATCTCAACCAAGTTGGGTTTACTTTTGGCCAAAAGTTTTGGCTGGGACACGGTTGTAAGGTCTGAGTTCCAGGGTGCCTCTCAGCACTGAAGGAGATGCTGACTCCTTTTAAACAGCCACAGTGATGACAAGGAACTCCTTGTTCATGCTCCACAAAAGGGGTTATTTTCACAGTTGACCTTCTGGCATAAAATTAGACCATTATCCAATTCATCCTTCTTATTGGAGCCTGCTGCTCTAGCTAGTTTACCTCTTGATTGGAGTTAATTAATCTATTTATTCTGATTAATTTGGAATTTTTTCTCACTTACTTTTCATGTTTGAATATTGACCACAATCCTAAAGGGATTTATACTACCAGGCACATTTGTTATTGTTTGTGGAAGAGAAAGAGAAAAAATACATTGAGCGTAATTTAGGTGCTATACATATATTATTACGTGTGTGTGTGTGTGTGTGTATAAATTTATTTCACCTTTTCCACAGTTGTGTGAAGTTGTGTGAAGTTCCACAGTTGTAGGTACAGTTATGACCATTTGACAGATGAGGAAACTGAGGCTCAGGAAATTCAGTAGCAATTAAGTTGCAAAGCAGGGATACAAGTCAAGTTTATGATGAAATCCATAATCTATACTTTATGAGAACTTCATGTACGCCCCCTGGCATTTCTAGCTAGTTAATAAGCTTGGCCACATGAGTGGCTGCCTCTCCGGGTTACCTTTTTATAAAAATTATTTTCCTACCAACTTTTTGTAAGAAACCCAGGCATGAAAAGTTTGGGGTCATGGCTACGAGTTGGCCATTTGACACTTTTTCTTCCCCTCTGTGAGGCCCACATTAGTGGGCCAGATGGTGACCTTGTAGACAGACCTGAGACCTTCCAGGCATGAGCCTATAATTCTTTACGATGGCTTTTGCCTAAGAGATCCCTCCCTACCCCACCCTCTCTTTCTCTCTCCCCTCCCCACTACTTATTTTTTTCTATTTTTTAAAAACTTAAGCTTATGGAATATTTATAAGAATAGAAACCCTCCATGCCCCCTTCATGTTTGACAGGTGTTAATATTTTACCCTATTGGCTTTATCTCTCTCTAACGATTTAAAAGTGTGTGGCACATTCCTAAATTCTTAGTGTGTATGTCCTTAGATAGATACTCGCTTACACAATCACAGTTCACTCATTAAATAAGGAAAATTTGAAATGGACATAATGTTCTAATCTAATCCAATTATGAATTAGTGAAGTTTTGTAAATTTGCTCCAATATTCAATACAGAAATCAACATTACATTTGCTTATATGGCTTTTTATTTTTTTATTTTTTAAATTTTTTTATTTTAACATTTGTCATTTTTTTAGTTTTTTAGACAATATTTGTTCCCCCCCCCCCCGATTGAGTCCCCATAGAATTTCCTTCCCAAGGTACCCGTGCACCATCACCACAGTCCCCTGTGTTCCTCCCTCACTCCCTCTGATCCCTCTCCCTTCTCCTCCCCTGCAGTATGTCTCTGGCAAGAAGATGTGGTATATATACACAATGGAATATTATTCAGCAATCAAAAAAGATAAACTCATGCCATTCACGGCAATATGGATGGAGCTAGAAGGAATTATGCTCAGTGAAATAAGACAGAAGGAAAAAGAAAAATATCGGATGGTTTCACTTATAACAGGATTATAGGGAAACCAAATAAGGCATCAATATTAAAAAATAATAACAGTACAAAACACAACAAATCAAAAACAGACAATTATATGGCTTTTTAAATTTCATTACCTGGCGGCCTCCCTGGTGGTGCAGTGGGTTGAGTGCAGTACAGTGAAGCTGTCTGCAGTGCCAGTTAGATTCCTGGCCAGCCAGGGAGATACCCACATGGCCCAGCAGACCTCTCCTGTCTTGCCCGCTGCTCCCCTTAGCAGTGCTTTCAGTCACTCTACCCATTCTGCCCCCAGCTCTGTCTCTGGTGAATTCTCACACCCTACCTCACCTCTGGTCTGTACCCCAGTTCTGGTATAAATAAAAATAAATCTTTAAAAAAATAAATTTCATAATCTGGAATGATCGCCCATGATCTCTGTCTTTAATGCCATTGACTTTTTTGGTAAGTATAGGTCATATATTTTCTAGGATTACCCTCAACTTGGGTTTGTCTGATGTTGCTCATGATTAGATTCAGGTTATAGCTTTTAGCAGGAATCCTACATAAGCGATGTTGTGTCCTCCTCTGTACATTCATGAGGAGACGCTTGATATTGGTTTGATCCATTAGGATGTTAGCTTCAGTCCGTCAGTTGATTAAGGTTATATTTGCCAGATTTTTCTACTGCAAAGTTACACTTTTCCCTTTGTAATTAATGAATAACTTGTGGCGAGATTGTGTAAATAAACTCTTTACATACTTATTTCTACTACTTTTATTATTCATTAATAATTCTCACCTGAGTCAATTATTACTGTGATGACTGCAAACTCTTGATTTTTTCTAACTCCACTATTTTCCTATCTTCATTCCTTTGCATTTTTTTTTTTTTTTTGTAAGGGAGGACTTACTGGTATCATTAATTATCAGTATGACCTAATGGGCTCTTAGTTTTTTTACTCTTTACTGTGATTATTAATTTTGATGTTAAAATTGTTTCAGATTTGACTAGTAGAAATGCCTTCAAGCTAGTTCTTGAATTCTTTTGACATGTCCTTAACATTTTTTGAGCACTTGCTTACTTTCTGATCTAAGATAGTTCAGACTAATCTTTTGTGCTTTTTTTTGGCCTGAGAACTGAATCAGTCATTTCTCAAAGGAGTTCTGGTTTTACTTTTAGTTGGGACTGGTATTTACAAACCATAATTTTGTTGCTAGGGGTCTTTATTGCTACTGGACTGTCAAAGGCTCTAAGTGTTCTCAGCACACAGACCTAAGAAACATACATATTTTTTCATATCTATAGTAAAAACTATAAACTCATACTGTATCTAGTTTCAATCCAACAACACAGGATTCTTTCCAGCCTTCTCCTTGCATTTGTTTGTCTTCTCCTCTGCATTTGTTTGTCTTCTCCGAAAGTGAGGAAACTGGTTCTCAACATTTTCAAAGTATTAATTCATTTTCCCAGTCCTTAAACACTGAGAAAATAATTTCAGAATTACTTAACCATACCACTTAGAAAAATTTGCATACTAAAGTGGAATTCAGTATTGGCTTGCAGTTCTTTTGTCTTTCGATCAAGGCTATATAGGCAAAGAATTATGTTCAAAAGTTATTTGGGTGGTTTTAATTTTCTTTAGTCCATATATGGACTATGTGGTTTATCTGAGATATAGTAAGCTCCTTTGTTTCTGTTTGTATTCCATTTTTGATTTCTCACATACCTCTATTCTTGGTGGTTTTACTTTATGTTTTTGAGTAAATAAAAGTTGCATAATTCCAAAGACAAAATAATACTTAAAAACATATTCCAAGAAATTTTACTCCTTTGTCACGTGCTGTTTCTACCCACTCTGTGGATAAACTCATTAGTTTTTTGTTTATTTTTACCATGTATTTTTTTCCAGCACAAGGAGATCCACGTACATATTCTTATCTATCCTTTATTCTCTTATGTAAAAGGTGGTATACCATCTATATACTCTTTCTTCACTTTGTAACCTACCTCTATATTGTGTAAATCATGCCATAGCATTTCACAGAGATCTTCCTCGTTCTTTTTTTATAGCCATACAGTACTCCAATGACTGGATATGGCACCGTTTATTTAACTACTCTCCCATGCCTGATAATTTATGTTTGCCACCAAAATTTTGTAATTACAAATATTGCTATTATCAATGACTTTGCCAATATATCTTTTCCAATAGTAGAGGTACAGTTTCAGGGTAAAATGATACAAATAGGATTTCTGGGTCAAAAGTTAAACATAAGTGTAGCTTAGTTATTGTCAAATTCTGCATTTGAGGAAAGTATGAGTTGCTATTTTCCTACAGCCTTACCAGCAGAACATTTTGTCAAGATTTTTAAGTTTTGACAACCTGATTTAAAAAAAAGCTATTTCAGTATTGTTTAATTTGTATTTTTCTTATTGTTTTGAATTGAGCAAATTTCTACATATTTGTGAGTTGTTTTATGTATCTTTTGGTAAGTTATCTGTTTAGATATTTTGCTATCAGATTTTTACTCTTTTATTCCTCACTTTTTAGAGGGCTACATATAACATGTGATACATATACATATATATGACACATATATACTTAATTCTAATATTCCTAATAGACAAAGATCTTTCTGTATCTTTTCATCTCTATCTCCATCTTTATCTACTTTATTTTTATTTTTATTTATTTATGCATCCAAGAACTGAGGTGTAGGCCAGAGGTGTGGGGGAGGATGAGAGGATTCACCAGAGACAGAATGGGGAGCAGAACAGGTGGAAATACTGAAATACACTGCTAAGGGGAGCAGCAGGCAAGATAGGAGAGGTCTGCTGTGCCATGTTAGTTAGCTCACTGGCTGGGGATTGGATCAAACTCATGCTGCTGATGGTAGCTTGATAGCCCTGAGACTTTAACCCCTGCACCACCAGAGAGGTCCCTTTATCTTTTTAAAAGGACACAACTGTTTTACTTTTTCAACAAATTTTTATAGGAACATTGTTTTAGAGACACTTAATGACAGTGTCTTTGCCTGATAGAAACTCACATTCACCTTTGACTTCTCAGGCTTTGCTAAGTGACATGTTGCTCATCCAGCAGTTAAGAGACGATCCCCATTGGAAAGGAAGGAATAATTTCAAAGCAGGAATAACATTGAAACATGGACAGAAATGTTTTTAAGAGGTCCCCCAGTGATCTCAAGCATTCTGCAACAGTTTACCTCCACTGCCTTAATCTTCAGGTTGAGTCATAGGGCTTGTCTTAGGAAAGGACTAGAAGTGAAGCCTTGAGATTTCAGCTAATGGCAGCAGCAAGGATCCCTGTGGGTACATTAGGTGACAGATGTTTATATCATAGAACCAACAAATTTAATACCTGTATGAGAGCTTACAGATTACCTGGACTCAGAAACAATCTAACATGATTTATAGGCCGGAAACAGAGGCCCACCGAGTTAAGCAGCTTGCCCAAAGTCACAAACTTTTATGATCAATGCTATCTAATATGATTTAAAACTAAAAAGACTTTTCAAAAGTAATCCATGCTGAAACATCTGCATTCAGTAAGTTTTATATTTTAAAGGTGCCATCTTGTTGCTAAAGCAACAGTTCCTGCTCCAAAGCAACGGAAGTTCTGTATTCCAGAACTTACCAAAGGGGAGCAGAAAATTCGCTTTGTTGTTTTATGTTGTTTTTGTTGTTTTATGTTGTTTTTTACTGATACATTACTGATACAGTTTACTGATACAAAATTACTGATACATTTTTTCCAGCTTGTTTTTAGTCCTTAGTGTAACACACACTCTTCTGTAAGTAAAGGTTTCAATTCATTTTTAAAAAATAGATCTCTGTTTAAATAATTAGGTTTGGCTTTCTTTAGTTACATTCCAGTTTTAAGGGTACACCCTAATTAATTTAATTGGACTACTGTGTTTTCTAAGTCTCCTAGATCACTCATTCCTACCTAGATTAAGTCAATCTATTATGTTAGCATCTCCCAAACTGATAACCATAAGAGTGCTTGTCAGACATACATATTCAAACCCACTCTGACCTCCTAAAACAGATTCTTCCTACATGACTGGAAATCTGAAGTTTTAGCAATTTCACATAGTTGCAAATTTTGGAAAAGCCAATTCTGTATTAGTTTGGGGAGTTTAACTCTCAGTTGGTAGCTTCACCCCAAATCCTCTTACATGTAGATTATCCCTAGGCTCTGGGGCAATACCAGTAAAACTTTTTGGCCTATGGCAGAATCATAGAATAAATATAGAACTTCCTACTACAGGCAATTCATCAGCATGCTGGTAGCTACTTTGCAAGGGAGAGAGCGCCTCAGGATGATTAGGTATGTGTAGGCCAAATCAGTCACAGTACTTTATAGTGACAGCCACTCTTTAAGAAATGCAGGAGGCAATGGGTGGTCTGTTCTTCATGCTGCCATTACAGAGTTGGATGACAAAAGCAGTGATTCCTTCAGTCATCAAGGTTCGTTGACCACAGCACTTGATCAAGCACCAAGGCTGATTCAATGACGCCAACAATATTGGTGCTGTCATGAACAGGTTGATGTCCTGGTTGGCGACACTTGTCATCCCAATTGTCTTCCATTACTACTACCATGAGGGCTGCCTGCTTCAGCTGTTTGTGAATTCCCTCTTCTGAGTTCCATCTCTTATCTTTGAACATGATCCTCTTCCTTTTTAACACTTAAAATTTAATAAATGTTTTTAAGTGCTTATTTTGTTCAAGGCACTGTGGTGTAGGGGATAGAAAGGATGGAAAGCTACTAAGAAAAATAAATACTCAGCCAAGTTGTTGAAGTTTTTAAAATTCTAAAGCAACAGTTCCTGCTCCAAATAAACTTAAGTTCACTCGGGGTCGGGGTGGGGGAATAAAACAAATAAATAACCATTAAACTTGACAATGAGGGTAGACAGGAAAGGCAGGTTTAAAGCAAGCTTTTTTGTTGCAGTAATTAAAATCATTTGGTACTGATGTAGGAATAGACATATTAATGAAATTGAATAGTGAGCATATGATATAATTAATATGTGATAATAGTCTCATTTCAAATTGGTAGGGAAAATGCATATTACTCAATAAATTACATTTATTTAATTTATTTATTATATTTACTAGCAAGTTTTCTGAAAAATAAATTAGGCCAAATCTTTACCACATTCGTCACACCAAATTAATTCTAAGTGCATTAAGCATAAAAATTTAAATCATAGCTATATTAGAGAAAACACAGATAAATCTTCAGTCTACGGGCTTTTCCAGCATGAAACAAAACTTAGCGTCTTTTACTAAGGGTGATTTTCACTACATGAAATTCTAAAATATACCATAAATAAAGTAAAAAATTAATAACAATGAGAAAAATTTTGGGATCGTATATGATAGAGGACTGATATGCATAATATCCCAAAGCTCTTCTAATAGAAAGATAAAGAACTCAATAGAAGGATTAAAAAAAGACATTAATTGGGAGTTCATTACAGAAGAATTATAAATGGTTAATAGTCAATTGAAAATATTCTTCAATAATTAAAGAAATGCAAATTAAAGCATATTTTTTGCCTATGTGATTGGAAAGAATATTTTTTTTTCAGTGATTAAAGTTCTTTTTGTCACTAAAAATGACCTGTGTTTATATAAAATATTGATGTAATAACAGCCATTCACTTTCTTTTTTTTATAATAAATTTTATTTTTATATTCCCCATACAATTGCAACCCCCTTATTTTGACACCAATCCCTCCCCTCCCACCCCCTACCCCCTATAGAGTGTCTCTGGTTCATAGTTTTTTGTTGATTTTGATTTTCACTTTCTTATAGTTATTCATTTTCCTGGCCCCTTATTTAAGTTCTCTAGATTCCTGCTATGAGTGAGACCATCCAGTATTGTTCTTTTTCTTTCTGGCTTATTTTGCTGAGCATGATCCCTTCCAGCGCCATCCATGTTGCTGCAAATTGCATGTGTTTATCTTTTTTGAATGCTGAATAATATTCCATGGTGTATATGTACCACATCTTCTTGATCCAGTCATCTATTTTTGGGCATTTGGGTTGTTTCCAAAGCTTAGCTATTGTAAATAGTGCTGCTATAAACATAGGGGTGCAGGTGTTCTTTGGAATTGATGTTTCTGTGTCCTTTGGGCAAATACCTAGGAGTGGAATTGCTGGATCATATGGAAGCTCTATGTTTAGTAGGTCCAGAAATCTCCACATAGCTCTCCATAGTGGTTGGACCAGTTTGCACTCCCACCAACAGTGCAGGAGAGTTCCTTTTTATTCACACCCTCACCAACATTTGTTGTTGCTAGTTTTTTTTAATATGTGCCATTCTCACTGGTGTAAGATGGTATCTCATGGTAGTTTTGATTTGCATTTCCCTGATTACAAGTGATGTTGAACATTTTGGAAAGAATATTTTTAATTGAAGTAAAAAATTGGCATATAATTTCCAGAATAACTTGGCAACATTTGTTTGAAATGAAAATTTAGATCACAGTTTTATTCAATTAACTGTTCAGAGGTATATATACAAGGTCATATATTGTAGCACTGTTAATCATATGAAACACCAATAGCAATCAATAAGGTTAAATAGATTATCCAAATGATAGGCTAGAGTAAAAATGCTAAAAATATGATGAGATCAGCAATGGATGCTTGCTTAATTGAAAAAAGAATTATTTATTCATTTTTAATATTTATTTTTATTTTCTTACATCAGGGGTTATCTTTCTATACTTATTGTTTCCCTTAGGTGTAGTGTTCCCACCAATAATCCACCCATGTACCATCAGCGGGCTACCCATATCTACCTCTTGACTCTGATCACTCCCACTTGTCCCTTTCTGCAAGATGTAGATGGATGTTGGGCCCATGGGATTTGTCTTTTTCCTGGAACCATGTCCTTTTCCAAGGTAAAGACCTGGACTCCTGGACTGCAGTGGACCAGGCTGCTCAGATCCCCAGGAGCAATCAATCCCCTGTGAGGCAGGTAGCAAGGTAGTGGCGTTCAGGAACCTCTTGTAGGCCAGGTGTGTGGAGTGGTTCTCTGGACTCCTTGATTTTGGAAACTTCCTGTGGTATGGGAGAACTGTCTGTTTTTTCCAGACTGGTGTGGTCTCTGGGTTCTGTGCCTCCTCATCCACACAGATTGTAGTATCCATTCAGGGGATTGTCACATGACACTGCTTCTGAGTCTTATAATTCTGGCGTTGGGGAACCGTGCTCCCCACCAATGTCAGTGGAGAAGTTCCCTGGTGGGGACAGATTCTAGTAGGTGGTCAGTCCACCTTTTATCATCTCCTTTCGTGGTTTCCGGTCCTATCCTTGGTTCCCAGTCACATCTCTGATATTTTCCTCCCCCAGTTTGGAATGGAGGAAGCCTCATGCATATTGCACACATCCCTGGCCCAGAGGTTTGGTTCCCTAGGCCCTGGAGATGTAGGTGGAGCTCCTGAGAGAGGTCGCCACACCAGCTGATCTCATGGTCCTATCTCTGGTGGATCCGACAGTGCTCTGTTTGGGTCCACCCGGGTGATGAGTATATCCAGGGATTTGATCTGTCCATCTTGTCAACTGAAAGTCTGTAGCAGGAGTGTCTGTGTCAGGAGTGTCACGGCATTACAGGTGTCTTGCACCAATATGATTAAAGTGGGAATCAGAAAGGAGGGGACCCGCCCTCCACTTTCCCACCAACTTGGGCCACTCTACCCTGACTCCCAGGCTTAGGCCTGGAGTTGGGGGTGTGTTGGGGCCCCTGCCCGAGACCCAGGATGGTGGGGTGCCTGGCTTGTACCTCTAGCCCTATTGGGACTAGGGTCAGGCACAACCACGTGGAGGCTGAGCCTTCTATTCCCCTCCCCCCTGTGGGAGACCCCATGCAGAGGTGGCCCAGCCCCCACTCCCAGCTCACATGGAGATGGAGGCCCACTCCCCCAGCCCAAGACCCCAAGACCCCAGTGGCACAGGACTCACCCTGCCCCTAACCCTGCCTGTTGCCTAGGCCCCGTGCTGGGTGTTCTGGGGTCCCCTACTGAGACCCAGGCTGGTGGGGCTCAGGGCTTGTGCCACCCACCTGACTGGGCTTAATTGAAAAGAGATTAAATGGAAAATCATAAAAAATTCTGTATATATACTCTAAATACAGTATTTTCACATAAACAAAATGTAGAATTGTTCATCAATTTTTTGATATTAAGACAAGGCCTCTTCTTCGAATAAGGGTTTGCTGACTAAAGTTGTATTATGTTGTCTGCATAAGCCACACTTACAAAGTCTCTGTTCTCCTACCCAAACTTGCCTCCTACCTCTTTCTACCTAGTTCACATTGACCTTCTTTCTGTAGCTCCAGTTGCTAATCTCTTCCCATTACAAGGGCTCAACTCTTGTTATTCTCCCTCTTTTTTTCCTTTTCCCAACTCTTTGCATGGTTGATTCTTTCTTGTGCTTTACATTTCAGTCTAATGTGACTTCAAAAACGTCGTCTATGATGCCCCTATTTATATCAGTTAGGATAATTTTTCTTTCCAGTTTAAATTGACTTATGAAATATTGCCTAACCAGTCATAGATCTGGCCTGAGATTATACTGTAACCATGGTTTAAGTGATCAAAATCTATTTTCTCATTCTCACCCTACTTCCTTAGTGTTGACTTGATGCTTCGGTTCTCCCTAATGACTGTCAACAACTCATTCTAAGCCTGAATGTTGAGTCAAATACATATTAGCCCTGATAGTATTTACAAGATCTTGTGCTGATTTGTGTCAGGTAAAATTTTCCAGAAACAGAGCCTGAGCTAGGGATTTAGGTATAAATCATTTATAAGGGATTTAAATGTTCTTCATGAAATGCTCAGGAGACAACAAATCTCATACCACACCGTCTTCATACCATATCAAGTCTTCATACCATACAATGGTATGAAACTAGACAACAATAATTGGATAGAAACTTGAAAATTTACAAATATGTGGAAATTAAACAACATACTCCTGAACAACCTATAGGACAAAGAAGAAATCAAAGCAAAATTTCAAAAAAATCTTCAAACAAAAGAAAATGATACGCCAAAACATGAGATTCAGCAAAAGCAACTTTAAGAGGTAAGATTATAGTGATAAACACTACATTAAGGAAGAAGAAAGACCTTAAATAAACAACCAACTTTACACTTCAGGGAGCTATAAAAAGAAGAACAAAATAAGCTCAAGGGAGTCAGAAGGAAAGACACAACAAAGATCAAGCAGAAATAAATGGAGACTAGAAAGGCAACAACATAAAAGGGAAAGAAAACTAAGAGTTTTGCTTAAAAAAGATACAAACTGAAAAACTTTTAGCTAAACTAAGTAAGGAAAAGAAGATTCAAATAAGTAAATCAAAAAGAAAAGAATGCTTAGGAAATAAATTTAACCAATAAAGTGAAAAATCTGCTCACTCAAAATCATAAAATTTTATTTAATTTATTTTTTATTATTTTTATTATTTTATACATTTTTACATCATTTTTTATTTTTGCACAATGTATGCATTTTCATCTTGGTTATAGTCCCCATACAATTCCCATCACCTTTGTTTTGATCCTACTCCCTCCTCCCCCTGCCTCCTTGTAGTGTGTCTCTGGTTTATAGTTTCTTGTTGATTTTGATTTTTTCTTTATTATAATTAGGTTTTTTTCCTGGTCCCTTATTTAGGTTTTCTAAATTCCTGCTATGAAAATCATAAAATTTTAAAGAAAGAAGCTGAAGAAGACACAAATAAATGGAAAGATATTCCATGGATTGGAAACATCAATATTGTTAAAATATACACATTATCCAAAATAATCTACAGATTCAAGGCAATAGCCCATAAAAATTATATTATTCACCTTCTTTTTTCTTTTTTTACTTTCCCTATCAAAATTCTAATGGCATTTTCCACAGAAATAGAACAAAGAATCTTAAAGTTCATATGGAACCACAAATGAACTTGAATAGCTTAAGCAACCTTGACAATCAAAACAATAGGAGACATCATACCTTCTGATTTCAAATTATGTTATAAAACATAGTAATTAAAACAGTATGGTACTGGCATAAAAACAAATAGATCAATGCACCAGATAAGAGAGCCCAGAAATAAACCCATCCATATATACGTAACTAATTTTTAATAAAGTCACCAAGAATATACAAGAGACAGGGGAGTGTCTAGAATTAGTAGTTGAGAAAGCTGGATATGCATTTGCAAATGAATGAAATGGGGCTCTTTTGTTCACATTACACAAAAATCTATTCAAAAGAGATTAAAGACTTAAATGTGAGACCTGAAACTATGCAACTCCTAGAAGAAAACATGGGGAAAGCTCCTTGACATTGATCTTGGCAATGATTTTCTGATTTGATACCAAAAGTACAGGCAACAAAAGCAACACAAAAACACAAATAAGCAAGAGGGACTTTATCAAAGTAAAAGGATTTTGCACAGCAAAGGAAACAATCAATGAAATGAAAAGATGACTTACAAAATGGGGGAAAACACCTGCAAATTACATATCTGATCAGGACTTAATACCCCAAATATCTAAGGAACTTATGTAACTCAACAGCAAAAAGTCAAATAACCTGACTAAAAAATGGTCAAAGAACCCTGAATAGATATTTTCCAAAGAAAATATACAAATGGCCAGCACATGAAAAGACGATTGGCATTAATAATCATCATGGAAATGCAAGTCAAAACCATAATGAGAGGTCACCTCATATCCATTAGTATGGTTACTATAAAAATAATAAGTGTTGGCAAGGATGTAAGGAAAAGGGAACTTTTATAAAATGTTGGTGGATATGTAGTTGGTACAGCCAGAATGGAAATGTATGGAATTTTTTCCAAACCAAAATATAGAATTGTCACATGATCCAGCAATCCAACTTCTGGGTATATATCCAAAAGGATATATGAATGAAATTACTACCTTGAAGAAATATCTGCACTCCCATGTTATTGCAGTTTTAATCACAGTTGCCAGTGTAAGGAAACAACCTGTGTATCTGTCAATGGATGAATGGATAAAGAATATGTGGAGTGTTATTAAATTATTAAAAAGAAGGAAATCCTGCCATTTGCAACATGGCTGAACGTAAGACATTATGTTAAGTGAAATAAACTAGACAGAAAAAGACAAATACTCCACTCACATGTGAAATAAAAATAAGTCAAACTTGTAGGAACAGAGAGTAGAAGGGTGGTTACCAGGGGTTGGAGAGTGAGGGGGGAATGGGGACATGTTGGTCAAAGGGTACAGACATTCAGTTCTAAGATGAATATGACCTGGAGACCAAACATGTAGTATGGTGACTATGAGAGAGAGGGGGCAATTCTCTGGAGTTAGGGGTAGCTGTGAGCCTAAGCAGTCAATTCTCACATGAGCTTGAGGAGCTCTGCCAGATAAAGGACATCTCAACCAGGCATCATCGCCTCCACCACACCACTGGCCAGAAAGGCTGATATGCTAATTGAATTAAACCAGTCAGGGTCCACCTATGGAACTAGGTGGACTCAATTCCACCCAATCAACATTGTTGAGAAATTCATGGTAGTCCAAGTATGGGGTTGGGGGGAATAGATGTGATTAGGGACTCAACAAATGTTCACATACATCCTCTTCTTGATTATTTGTTGTTTTACCACTATTTTCTTCAGAGCACTTTCCACAGTCTGTAATTCTCTCATATATTTATTTATTGTCTGTCTGACTACCAGAATGCAAATTCCATGAGGATAGGAACTTATTTCTTTTGTTCACTACTGGAGCCTAAGACTCTAACATACATAATCGATTGCTTGCATTCCAGATAGGACTGTAGACATGCTATAGGTAAGATCATTCTAGACCAATGGTTCTCAAACTGTAATTCCTGGGCCAGTGGCATCAACATCACTTGAGAATTAGTTAAAAATCCAAATCCTCAGACCCTACTCCTAAACTAAGGAATCAGAAGCTCTGGGGATTGGACTCAGCAATCTTTGTTTAAAAGCCTGCTAAATGATTATAAAGTTTGAGTATCACTGCTCCAGACCAACTTGCCAAAAACATGACATTTATTACATAAGAGAAGATAGCGGTAAATATAAGGAAAATTTAGGACTACATTATTATGATAGGGCAACATATTAAAAATTTAAGGTAGTAGTAACTTATGTGTTATTGATTTACTTATACTTCTTTCAAATATAACGAAGAAAGAAATGTTTCCCTTTCTGATTTGGAGCCATTAGTTCCTTGTATTCTGAATACCTCTGTTGGAGTTTGGGAGGTAGGAATGGGTGGAGTTAACAGTGTTTTGATTTTTAAGACCAGGAGGGAGTGTGGCCCCTAAAAGCATTTCTGATTACCCCATCCTCTTCTTCATCCATAGGCAGCTCCTTGCCATACGCACAGTTAAAAACAAACAAGCAAGCCAACTTAATTTTTTTGCTTGGTTTTAGATTTCCGGAAATCTAAAGATAGTTCATAAAGATAGTGCAGATAATTCCTATATACCACCACACCCAGATTCCCCAATTATTAACATATTACATTTACATGGTATATTAGTCACAATTAATAAGCCGATACTAATGTAGTATTGTTAACTAAAGATTATGCACTATCCAGATTTCCTTCATGTTTATATAATGTTCTTTTTTCTGTTCCAGGATCCAGCCAGGATACCACATTGCATTTAGTCATCATATCTCCTTAGGCTTATTTAAACCATGACAGTTTCTCAGACTTTTCTTGTTTTTGAATCCTTTGACAGTTTTGAGGACGACTGGTTGGGTATTTTGCAGAATGTCTGTCAGTTGGATCTGTCTGATGTTTTCCTCACAATCAGACTGGGGTTATGATTTTGGAGAGGAAAATCACAGAAGTAAACTGCCATCTTCATCATATCACATCAAGGGTACATACTACCAACATAATTTATCACTGTTGAAGTTGATCTTGATCTGGAGCCTTGGCTAGGATAGTGGTGGAAGGAAGATGGATTTGTGAAATGTTACACAGGGAAGTTTTGGAACTGAACATTTCCTTAGGTTTTGGGAGGAGTGTTGGTGCAAAGGAAAAAGAGAGAGAGGAGCCACACCCTTTGCCAAGGTTCTAACTGAATACAAGAGTGACAAACACAGCTGAGAGGTTAGTGATCTGCCCAGGAAGAGAAATTTAGTCTGCCCTTGGAGCTGGGGGAGGGTCCCACAGGGGAGGCTTTTGGCTGCCCTGGGACAGGGTAGAGAATGTGATTGGCACACAGACCCAGCTGGGTGTATCTGCCACTCAGACCACTAGGACAGTCCATCCCAGAATGGCTTGTGCAGTCACCTGGAGATGACAC
Source organism: Talpa occidentalis (assembly GCF_014898055.3). NCBI lineage: Eukaryota > Metazoa > Chordata > Mammalia > Eulipotyphla > Talpidae > Talpa > Talpa occidentalis. The sequence goes on along the minus strand of NW_023601104.1, from coordinate 50,091,809 downwards.
CAGGAGTCTTTTAGGGCTATGGGCTCTGAGTTTAGGAGTATGATGGGAGGAGTCAGGGTATTTCTCACTATTCTACCAGCTGCTTCGTTATTTGGAAAAGTAGTAGATGTCTGAAGTCAGTTGGGACAATTGTGGCTGCTGATATTAGTTTCCTGGGGCTGTCATAGCAGCAACCCACAAACTAGGGGGCTCAGAAGACTGAAATCAAGGTGTCAGCAGTGCCACAGTCCCTCTGAAGATTCTAGAAAAGGATCTTTCCTTATTTCTTCCTAGCTTCTGGGAATGATTGCTCACTCTTTGTTGTTCCTTGACTTGCAGCCTCTTTATCACATGATGCTCTTCTGTGTGTCCGTGTCCCGAGTTCCCTATTCTTTTAAGGATGCGAGTCATACTGGATTTAAGGCTCACCTTCGTTGAGTATGACTTCATCTTAACTTCATTACTTCTGTGATGATCCTATTTCTGTAAATGGGTCAATTTTATACATTTTAGGTAGACATGGATTTTGGGGGGACATTATTCAACTAAGTATAGGGGTGATTGGCATTTTCTTTTTCATATGTATCTATTTCATTTAATTTTTGTTTGTATCCTATGTGCTACTTTCATGCTTGCAAAATACAAACAAAAATTTAAAAAATGCAATCTCCACAACAAATATGCTTGGTGAAAGGGCCAGAGCTGTTCTGGAACACAGAAGAAAAGGTACTTATCCCAAGGAGGCGCCCTGTGCCAGGAGTCTCCCTACACACCCATTTGAACCCTGTCAAAAAGATCAGAGGACTGTAGGGCAGAGGGGTGCCTGGGGGAAATGCCTGGGTATCTCTGCTCAGGCCAGGGTGGAGGCAAGGGACTTTTCTGTTTTGCTATAGGCCGGGCAGCTGGCTTGCTAGATACTGGGTTTACCCAAAGAGATCATTTAGACTCCCTGTGGCAGCACCCCCTTCCTGAGCAAACACAGGAGGGAAGCTGGAAAAGTATGAATGTGATAACTGAAGTCACATTCACCCTGGCTGGATAAACACTCCCTGGGAGTCAGCCGTTTCCCTGAACTTTCTTAGGTACCAGGCCCCCAGGGGGAGGTGATTTCTTTTCTGACAGCCACACCCCAGGTCGTCCTTTATTACTCACAGCACACGCTTCACTCTGCTTGGTTATGTTCCCCTGATGTTCTGCACGTCCCGCCATCCAGCAGTACGTGCTTACCCTTCCCCAGGCTAGCTGGACAGAACAACATCTCAACAACCAGTTCTAAAGGAGCAGCTGGGAATCAGGTTTAAATCTTGGATTTTCAGCATGACTGAGATAAAAATCCCTAAGACATTTGGGTTATGGGTGCCAGAGAGAGAAAGCAACCAAGGAAGAAAGAATGAATTAGTCTGTTTCACTTAGTCAAAAATTTTGCCTGCTTCCTTCAGAAAGCCCTGGTGTCTGATTTTTTTTTTTTTTAAAGTAAGATCATCCTGCTTGGAGGTGGGGGCTTTCAGTGGCTAGTTTTGGTTATTAAGAAACAAAAACAGAATCAGGTCTTTAAGGTGGGGGTTGTGCATTCTACAAGCCACTGTTCCTGGGCCTACAACTGTCTAGAATGTCAATATCAAGTTTAGTTCTACGTGACTGAGGCAAGGGCTTTCATTTTTTTTTTTTTCTACACAGCAATTTAACCCTTTCCTAGGGTAAAGGACTGCCATCGGATAAGAAATATTCTCCTCTTTCAAATAGGCTTCCTTTCGGGATTCACACCTAATCACCATCGACCAAGGGCTCTCAATTCTGAGTTCCCAGCACTTATGTCATCCCCATTTCACAAAAGAGGAAACAGAGGCTCAGAGAAGCTGAGTAACATGCTTCAAATTATAGTCTTTGGCAACCTGAGCCTGAGCGACTGACTACAAAGCCTGCAATCTTGACCACTAGCCTGAGCTTCTCTCATGAGGGCACCACCCTAAAAATGTCCATAACAGAGGCTGAGGAGAAGAGCAGCATTCACCTATGGGAGCTGGGTACACTTTCCATTTCCACCTTTACCATCACTTGCTGGGTGACATTCAATAGCTCATTTAAATTTTCAGTATTATAGGAGACATTTGCAAAGCTCCGTGCTGCTCTTCTGCAGAACTGGCAGGAAGAACAGCCTGGCTCCTGAGTCTGGGTGCTATACCATTGCCCTAAGTCTCCTTCATGTTTAACTCTACTTAGTTAATGTCTTCCACTCCACTGTGAACCCTACCACTCTCCCTCCCTCCCCCAAAAAAAGAAGAAAAGAAAAAAAAGCAAGGTCCATGGGGAACCACTTATTTTGCATCTCCAGTGCTCACAACTACCTGGCTTCCATTAGGGGCTCCATGATGTTCTGTTAATCACTTTATTCTGTTAATCACTTTATAACTTTCTGCTTCCCCTTCCCCATGTATCTGTTTTCTTCATAAGCATCTTCCTCTTGTCTCCATCCCCATAAGTATCAACCCACTCACACAGGCTTTGAGAACGTGACATACGCATCACAAATGCTTGCAGAGGGAAGCTTTACAATGTGCCCTAATTTGGGAAAGAACATTTTACCCAAGGGCAGAAGGAGGACTGGGAATTTTTTTCTGCCCTCAGGAGGCCCAGTCTTGCAACCCTGTAGGTCTAGAACTGAATAGGAGGAACTGCTGTGTTCACACGTTTAGTCAAGAGTACATCTAATTCCGTCCTTCAGCGGTCAGGCACGTAGGCAACTTCCTTCTTATAAAAGTGGTTGTTGTAACTAAACAGGTGCACATTTGAGGAAATGAAGGCCAACTCGCATGATAAATCCCCTCTGCACGTGAGATGAGATTGATAAAGGACTTCCCCCCTAAATGTACTGGCCTCAATTTCCCCAGTCTGCCTTGGGCATGACCCCCCTCGCAGCTGGGACCCATCACCCCTTCTCCACTAACCTCCCCACAGGCTGGGGGACGGGGGAGAGAATGCACAATGGGCCAAAAAGTCAGGGAGAAAGTGTGCGACTCAGAGGCTCCAAGATGACAGCACACAGGGGCTAGAAGAAGGTCCAGATGCCGCTAAAGATGGACGATGCGCCTCTAACCTGCTCTTGACCCTGCAGCCCCTCCTCCTGGCCCGCAAGCCCGGGGGCCGCGGTAGAGGAAAGGCGAGCCCCACACCCCCGAGTCTTTCCAGGAGGCCCCCTCCGGGCCGTGCGAGCAGCACCACCCGGGAGCCCCCGCGCGCGCCCCGCGAGGCCGGCGCGCCCCGCCCCTGCGCCCACGCGGAGAGGCGCTGGGCAGATGCGCGGCGCGGCGGCCGTACGTGCGGGCTGCAGTCGGGGTTCCAGGGAGCCCTCCCCCGGCTTAGGGCTGCGGTCGAACGCGCTGACTCACGCTCTCGCTACGTGAGCCGCGAGCCGGGTCGGGACGGGCGGGGCGCCCAGCCCCGGCCGCCGCCCGCCCGCGCGGTTATTTATTTATTCGGGGGCAGCTGCGCGCAGGCGCCGCGGTCCTGGCTGCGGGCCCAGCAGAGGCGCCCGGGCGGGGGACTTCACCCGCAGCCTGGCCGCCTGATGGCGACTTCCATGGCGATCGTCTTTAGGCTTTTATGACTGCGATCTTTGCTCTGCCATGAGCGCACCGGGAATTTCTGTTGGGCAGGTGCAGCCGGGTCATACGAGGTCTCTCGGTTAGCGAATGCGAGCTTCGTTTTCACCTATGCGTGTTTCTGGGGGATCCCAAATTGGCCCCCGGGTCTGGCCTCTGGCTTTGTGGTTTTTGTTTGTTTGTTTGTTTTCTTTTGTTTTACAATTAAGTGCTTTTTAATGTAATCACAGGCATGTGCAATCATCATCATAGTTGACTTTAGAACATTTCCATTAGCCGCAAAAGAAACCCCATATCCTTTATTTATTGTTTCTTGACTTCCACTAACTTTCATCCTATCCCTAAGTAATTGCTGACCAACTTTCTTTCTTTCTATTTTTTTTTAAAGGTTTATTTATTTATGCATACAAGAACTGGGGTACAGGCCAGAGGTATGGGGTAGGGGGTGAGGATTCACCAGAGACAGAGTAGGGAGCAGAACAGGCGGATCGACTGAAATACACTACTGAGGGGAGAAGTGGGCGAGACAGAAGGGGTATGCCATGTGGGTTACCTTCCTGGCTGGGATTGAACTTGTGCTGCAGCTGCTGCAGATCGCTTAATAGTGCTGATGCTTAACCCTTTGCGCCACCAGGGAGCCCCCCCCCCACAACTTTCTATCTCTACAAATTTTCCTATTCTGGACAATTCATAAAAGATGAATCACATGTGCATTTTATAGTCTCACCTAAGCGAAGAGACAGCTAGCAGCCCACGTGCTCTCTGGCATCGATTTTTTTTTTTTTTATCTCAAGTAATTCCTACACAGCTCTATGTTCTGGAAAGGATGGAAGAGACAGGTGCTGTTCCATTCATTTGATGGAGGAGGGAATGAAAGTTTATATTTAGGACTTTTATCTGTTGACAAGAGGTGTTTTGCTCTAGCTTTTTTGTATAAAAGTACCTAGCTCTTGGAAATAAATTTTTGTGTTGGTTTAGTCTTTTAGCGCTGTCTTCCATTCTCCTGCTTACTGGAAAGACAAAAGAGGAAAAAAAAATATGTGTGTGTGTGTGTGTGTGTGTGAGAGAGGGGTGGGGGAGAGAGAGAGAGAGAGAGAGAGAGAGAGAGAGAGAGAGAGAGAGAGAGAGATGTAGCCATACTTTTTATTAATAGGTATGAAATCTTCCCAATATTCTACAGCTCTGTTACTTTCCGGTGGGGATAAATAGACACAGGTGAGCTTGCAGTAAAAGCTGTGTTTGTGGATTACCTGGCCAGTCTCCAGAGGCATCAAGTGGGTCCTGGCATGGTGATCGTGGGCATGGGCCAGGCCTGGAGCCCCTAGGCCTGCATCTAAGTCCTGAGGCTTGGTCACCACAGAGTGGCTGGGGCAAGGTGGCGGATATTGCTGCACTTCTGATTAGCCTCACTTTGCCACTGCTTTGGGTTGCTCTGAGGCTGAACTTGAGAATGTACCAGACGGAGTTTCCTTATATGCCATGACCCATAGAAATGAGAGGTGGGGTTCTTTTCCTTGGTCATACAATACCAGGGCAGGGGTGAGACACTGTCCATCTGAAAAAAATCTTGTTTGCTCATTTTGGGTAAACCATGGAGACAGTTTCTGTAGAGTCATTAGGAACAGAAATGAGATTCTCACGGGTATTCTGCTGCTGGACTCAGAGTCCTTGGTTACAGGATCTACTGCAAACAGAGCTAAGGCATTTACATAGAACTTTTCAGTTTTACCTATTTGGGGTTGTCTTGTTCTGATTTTCTTTGGGAGAGGATTGGAGGTTTGCCAACAGCTTTCTAGTTTATAAAAGTCTCAAAAAACATAGCCATAAAGAGGTAAACCTTTTATAATTCAACACTAATATACCAATATTATTAGCATTCCAGGTATATTTCTTCCTGGGTACTTAAAAATTCATTCCAAGATAATTGAGACCACAGTCTGTTATTTTATATAAGTGACTTAGTTTAATGTTATGTGCATTGTCTCATGCCATTAAGCCTTTTATGGTCAATTTATGGAGGTGTTATATTTTTTTAACAGTCCCCTACTGTTGAAAGTTTAGGTTTTCTCCATTTTTTTGGCAAAGCAAAATTGCAATGACTATCTCTGCATATAAATATTTGACCACTTCATTATCTCCTTAGCTGGGTATCCTGGAGAGAGATTTTTAGGTTAAATTACACTTACAGGAGAATTTGCCTAGGAAATATCAAAACTAAAAATTATGTTTTATCCCAACTGATTCTAACCAGCTGATGCTAATAAAGGACCATGACCATTAAGGGGTGACCCCCCCCAAAGCCCTCCATGAACCTGACTGAAGACTCTTCTGAACCTTGAGTAATGGGGCCTTTTTAAACCAACAGCCTATCAGAATAACTACCAGGCAGTCCCCCCTTCCTAGCACTTAAAACAAAAAACCCTGACTTTTTTCTCTTCAGGGAACTACTCTGCAAATTTCTCCTCTGGTGTGTGTGTTTCCATGCCTATTAATTAGTGGACTCAGCTGTGATTTGTTTATTATTAGCGCTACACTCTCACCATCTGAGCTAACCAGCCAGCTGCCACACTGATTTTTTCAAAAATACACTGGGCAGTCTTGGTCTTTCTTCTTTGAAAAATGAACATTACCAATTAAAATACATGACATTCATAGTAAACTATAGTTCTAGCACCAGTTTCTAAATGTGTTTTATTGCTCTTTTGCTAGTCTTGCCTATTATCTTTTTTGTAACCTTTGTCGTTTAATGGATTAAAATGTGAGATTGTCATTTTGCATATTAAGTGAGACAGGCTGAATTTTTCAATACAATGTGATTATATTTTTCTTTAGTAATCTATTGAGTACTTAGTGATTTTATTATCAATTTGTATGACCTACCAATACATTAGGTGTGCTGCAAAGTAAATTCTTCATAATTTTAAAAAAGTGAAACAATGCTAGGAAGATCCTGGTTATTTTGATATGTTACACTTTTGAAGTAATTGTGTTTTAAATTACTAACTGCTAGAGTGTTCTTCAGTGGAATGGGTGGCTTCTAGCTACTGTAATGATTTAAGAGGTTGTTTAATTCCTTGGGTGGGACTAAAACAACTAATGAGAGATTGCAGTAGTGATCTTTAAGATCCTTTAAAATCTTCAGATGATATGATTCTGTAACTTGTCCAAGGATGTAATAAGACTAATTCAGTTTGGGGTTAGTTTTCTTTCTGTTATTCTGTAAGTTCAGTCAGACCATACTAGAGTATACTTTTAATGATTAAAAGAACCAAAGGATGGTTTGCTGAGTCTATTTACTCTTTTGGAGAAAAGCTCAGGATTACTGAAGTGTGAATATACTTCGTATTGCACCTGTAGCCTGACCTGTTAGGTCTTTATTTACCAGAAATAAACATGTATTTCTGTGCAAAGATTTCACATAAAGAATATTGACTATGCAACCTTTTTTTTAATCCTGTGATCTCTTCTGAGTAATAAAAATCTATAAACTTATATTTTTCATATTTATTCCTTATTAAGTATTTTAATGCAGATTATCACATATTTATATCAATATACATGGTTGTATATTAAAGCTATGTATACTGTATTTTATGGGTAACTTAAGGAATTTTTTTTTTTTAAATAAGGGGAGGCTATTTATGTAGTTTTCAGTTATGTGCCAACTTTGGAACTACCCCCAACATAACTGAATTGGTTGTGATAAGTTACATGTAAACACTATACATGACAATATGCAAGAGGTTATGGGTTTAGTGTACGTAGAGAAAGCTGGCTGAGTCTCTCAGGGCATGTATTGGGGTGATGGCTGAGAGGAGGTCAAATGATCTGAGCATTCACTAGGAGAAAGACACGAAGCTGGTGTATCTCCTGCTTTACCGTACAATCCTTACATAAGGAGAGATTTTTTGGTTTTTGTTTGTTCTTTATTTTAGTTTGGTTTTACAGAGGAGGAACCCATGCTTAGACAAGTCAATTAACCTTTGTCAATTAGTAAATATTAGAGCTGGAATTTGCTCCAGGTTTATGTTGACCTGAAAATCCAGAATCTTTTCAGTAGGAAGCTGGCAGCACACAGCCTTGGTTGATGAGGGCAGAGCTGGGGTGAGATGGTGTGTTGATTTAGAAAAGGACTGGTTTCATTTAGATAAGTTTTGTTTTAGTTTTCGCCCCCCTCACACCCTTCCCACTTTTCCAAGCCTTCTACTGTAGCCCCCTCACCCTCTCAAGAGCCAAGCGTCCTCATGATGCACCCCTCCATTTTTTGGCTAAGCAAAATTGCAATGACTATCTCTGCATACAAATATTTGACTGATTTCATTGTCTGTCCCCTTTGACCTTTTCTTCTAAACACCACACTCTCTCCTCCCCATCCAGATCTGGTCCAAGTATTCTTCTTCCATTTAATCTGATAAATTCTTCTGGAAAAAGAATGGGGTAATTGTTATAATGTTTCCCCTCCTCCTCTTGTGCTCTATTAAATACAGACTCTATCTGTGTGATTTTTAAAGTTGGGAGGGAGGCATTTGGGCAAAAGGATATTTTGTCTCTTCAAATAAAAGCAGAAGAGGCAGCCACTTTCTGAGCAGGACACAAAGGGGCCTCAGATCTTAGGGTCAATAATAAGAGCTAACATTTTATTGGTTCAGTAAATCCATGTGCGGGTCTACTGTGTACATCTCTTCTAGGTGCTTAATAAACACTTTAAAATCCTCTTAACATCCCAGCAAGTAGGAACTAATGTTGCCCCTGTAATCAGTGAAGGATGAGTTGGGGCTAGAACCCTATAGGTTTGGCTCTGGAGCATGGGGCCCTCATATGGGTTAGGAGGAGGTAGGCAGGCCGGGGAGATAGGAAGGGGGGAAAGAGGATAAGAGAAAAAAAGCTTTTAACAATGACTTAGGAATTTGACCAGAGATGAAACAAAAAATAAGGTTAGCCAATGAAATGTTGTGCAATGCTTTACAGACGTAGTTTAGAGCAAGTAGAGTGGGATGAAATAGCATCTGTGCCAAGGGGATAGCCACCATTCTTTAGGCAGTGTCTGCTTGAAAGTGTACCCAAAGGAACGGTAATACCACTGGTCAGGGATCTTCCACTGTGTAGATTATTACAGGTCGTTTATTGTTGGAGGGAATTCTCTGGAAATGCAGTCAGCCAGGAGAGAGTGCAGAAGATGAGTCTGCCAAAGGATATTGTGGGGGAAGGATCCAGGCTGGGAGTGTGAGCCAGAGGGAAAGAGGAAATGAGCTTTTCCTGGTGGGTGGATTCCAGCCACATGGAAATCCAAATATGGGCCTTCAAGAGAGCATGAGGATTACAGGAGGGGGCTGGTGGGCCCTGGAACCCTGAAGTTAGGATTGTGCCTAAGCTGAGTAAGTATGGATTTCCGTGCAGCCTCTTCATTACAAAACATTTACTAAATTCTAATTTGTGTTAACTGCAAAAAGAGTGTTTCTGGAAAAGAGACTGAGAGAGTGTGGGAGAGCCATTTTCCTGGACTGGTGGCTGAAGACAGGCAGTAGGCCCCCAGCAGCATTCTATGTTGACATGATCAGCTGTGCTGCTTTGTCTGGGATTGTATTAGCTTTTGTACTAAAAATCCAGCCCTATTCAGAGCACGCAGAGTCCTCATTTACCAAATCATTATAAAGACCTTCCCTGACCATTATCTGAAATACCATCCCTCTCATCCCTGATGGTTACATGTTCTTCCCTCCCCCCCACCATCTTGATGTATTTTCTCCATACCACTTTTCACCCCCTGAAATCACCTGACTTATTGTTTATTGTCCTTCTCCACAAGTAGGATATAAGCTTCAGGAAGGCAGGAACTTTGACTTGTTCACTATTGTATTTATAGCACACAGGACAGGGTGGGCTTATCAAAGGTGCTTGTCAAATATTTGTTGAAAGCATGAGTACCTTTTTTTGGCTTGTTGTTTGTTTCTAGCACTGTGTTCAACTCTGAATATACAATGGTGAAAGAAACCAGAAATTATTCTTGCACTCAGGAAGCATACAATTCAGTGGCGGACAGAGACATAATTACATTTTCATATATACAAGTAAAATTACAACTGGAATGAATAAACTGATAAATAGAAGCATAAAGAAATACCGGTGCCTTGAGAAGGTGGGATCCTGGGGCCCTGGGTTGTTGAAGGCTGGCACAGGGAAGTCAGGATTGAGTTGAACCTGAAGGTTGGAGAAAGAGATGCTGAATACTGTGTGGCCAGGCTGGAGAGCCAGGCACCACCGGGCCACTTGGGCCTTGTGCATGGCAGGCCTTGTGGAGGATTTGGCTGTTTTGTTAACGAATGATGGGAAATCACCCAAGGATTTTAAGGTTATACGCTTGTGTGCATGAGAGAGAGGGAAAGATGTGATCTTTCATTTTTGAAGTGAGCATTCATTAGATCATCAGGATTTCTCCATTTTAGTGGCTAAATGGTTACAAAGATTCAGGGAGAGAGTAATTAAAATATAATCACCTTAGTTCTTCTGAAGTGATGAACTAAGTTACTATGGCTTTAATAAGGGCAGAATAGTGGGGTATAACATTTGTGAGGATTCTTTCTAGAACTCGATACTCAAAAAAGAATATAAAACTCCAGCCACTGTATTCAAAGCACTCTTCTAGGCTCTGTGGGCAAACAGAAAGGAAGGCACATGAATGTTCTTCCCCGCTGTCTCCCCCGAGGGAGCTCAGAGGTTTAATGAGAGGTATGCAAATGAGAAGGGCACTGCACAGACCCAGACACATGTTTGACAAGGGCTGCTTCCGAGAGGCAGCCAGGCATGTTAATGTACAACCTGCAGAGAGCAACGTCCACGTCTGAATCCTTTTTGTTCCTCCCACACAGTTAGCCAAGTGACTTGCCCAAGAGATGTGCCAAATGAATGAAGCTGGGCCTGATGGCCTCAGGAGAGAAAAATGATTAGTTAACATGCAAATCAGACCTCTGGTGACGCTTCAGTGATAAAAAAACTTCTAAGAGAATGTAAGCCCCATGGAGCCAGAGCTTTGTGTCCACATTGTGGTGGTTCACTGCTGTGTCCCCAGTGCCTAGCATAGTGTCACCCAATAATATTTGCTGCGTGAATGAATGTGTAGCTGAAGTGAGAGTCTCTGGAATGGTTAGAGGATACAGTGAGGAATTGAGGAGTTAAATGAATTAATGGCTCCTCTGTATGATGGGATACTATTCAGCATTTAAAGAGTTTGTCAGAAGAAGGCTTATTGGTCAGGCAGTGTAGTGAAAGCGCAGGCTTGTGTTTTCATGTATGCAAGTAAAATGACAGCTGGAATGAATAAACTGATAAATAGAAACCTAAAGGAGTGGAAACCCAGTTCTGCTACCTCCTCACTGTGTGACTTTGGAGGGAGTTATTAAACACTCTCTGTCATGCAGTTTCCTATACTGTAAAATGAGTATAATAATAGTACTTATCTTAGAATTCTGCAACTTAACAAGTTAATACATATTGAGTTAATATATTAGGGCAATGCTTGATACCTAATAAATGCCGAGTATTCATTTTAAATGCTTTATAAATATTGACTCTAATCCCCACAGTAACCCTATGATCCCCACTTTATAGTAAGTATCATAGTAATTTCTCTGAAGGTAGAGAGAGGGAGGTTTGTGAAAGCTTGGGAAGTTTGTGATCTAATTTATGTTTTAGAAGGATGACAAAGTTTTCTGTATTGAAAAAAAAGAGTGAGAGGGGTCAAGGTCAGAAGCAAGGAGACCGCATAGGAAACCAGAGCAAGAATCCAGGTCAGTGGTGATGCTGGCTTGTGTCAGGGTGGTAGCAGAGGAGTAAGGTGTAAGGCGATGTAAAACAACCCAGTTCAGCTTATATTTTGAAGTTAGAACTCAAGGGGTTTGCTGTGGAATGGGCAGGAATTGAAAGAGTGAGTCATGAATGACTCCATGATTTTGGATCCACTCAACTGGAAAGCTGAAGTTGACATTCACCGAGCAAGGAAAGACTGCAGGAGAGTAGGGTGGAAAGCCTACTGTCACAGCGTGAGGTGCCTGTTTGACCCCCATGCTGACATGAAGAGAGGCAGAGGGTCATGCAGTTCTGCAGGTGAGGGAGAGTTCTGGGCTGGAGATAGGATTATGGGGGTTTTCAATCTATAGATGATATTAAAAGCCATGTGACTAGATGGAGTAAATGGTAATGGAAAGCAGCAATCCAAGGATTGAACCTAACATTTAGAGGATAAAGAGATGAAACGAAAGGGTTAAAAGCAAAGAGCCCAGTGAGTCAAGAGGAAAACAAGGAACAGGTCAGATCCTGGCAGTCAGCTGAAGAGAAGATGTCCAGTGTTCCATGTGCTTTTAAATGTAGCCTTGGAAACACTGTGTCATTTGCTCCTGTGTCCACTTTGAAGGGGCTCTCTGAGGTGGGGTCTAAGATGCACAGTTTATAGCAGAAAGCTGAGCGGAGACCCAGCCCTCTCACTTCATGTCCAGTGGCATGAACTTAGAACTGTGAAAACAGTGTTCAGCAAATCTGTGAGGAATTCTAAGGAGTGGCACTAAAATATCTGTTAGAGATGCAGTGCTAAGGAGATGAATAAGAAAAAAAATTCAGAAGAGAATTGAACAGCAAATAGATTAGTTGAAACCAGCCAAGTGGTGAACTGGGAGAGAAAAGAATCAGGTAAGGATTTACGTGAATCTTTGAGAGTTAGTTTGTGAGACAGGCAGCTTAGAAACAGACCTCAGCGTGATAGTGGTGTGGAGGCAGGGATCTGGGGTGTTACCTCAGCTATTGTTTTTGACAACCCTAATCATACTGAGATGGAACCCCCAAATAATACTACTTATCCCCCAATTTTGCTGCTCTAAAACTAAACCTAAAAATTCTCTGGAAAAAAGTCATAATTTTTTTTAAATGCTCCCTAATACATTTTATGGTGCTAGCATTAATCTAGTATTAAAATCAGACAAAGACAGCACAGGAAAAGAAAACTACAGACCAATATCCCTGATGAATATTGATGTAAACATCTTCAACAAAATACTAACAAGTTGGATTTGATAACATATTATAAGGATTATACATCATGATCAAGTGGGATTTATCCCAGGGATGCAATGATGCTTAAAAATACATAAGAATCAATCAATATAATATATTACATTGACAAAAGGAATGACAAAAATAATATAATATCAATAGATGCAGAAAAATCATTTGATAAAAGTCAGCACCTATTTATGATAAAACTCTAAACAGTATAGGAAGAGACAAAACTTAACTTCAAGGTAATAAAAGACATATACCACAAACCTATAGCCAGTATAAAACTTAATGATGAAAAACTGAAAGATTTCCCTTTAAGATCAGAAACAAGACAAGGATGCCCACTATCACCACTTCTTTTTAAACAGTTTTAGAGACTTTATCTAGAGCAATCAATAACAGGAAATAAAAAGAATCCAGGTTGGAAAAGAAGTGAAACTGTCATCATTTGCAGGTGATATGATGCTATCTGTCGAAAACCCTAGACTCCACTGAAAGACAATTAGAAATAATAAGTGAGTACAGCAAAGTGACATATTACAAAATCAATATACAAAACTTTGTGGCATTTTTATATGGAAACTATGAATGAGGAGAAAAAAGAAGAAAACAACTCCATTCACAATTGCATCAAAAAGAATCAAATTCCTAGGCAATCAAACTAAGGAAGGAGGTGAAGGAGTTTATGTTGCAAATTGCAGTAAGTTATTAAAGGATATAGATCATGACATAAAGGGATGAAAAGGCGTACATTGACTTCCTGTTGTACAGAGGAGGCTTTTGTTCTCCCTTCCGCCCTTTCTCCAAATATGGTGATAACACTGTTTTGTGAGGTGCGGATGAAATGAATACCCGCTGATCACATTCCCACATGTATATGTCAGTAAGCCTGAACCATCTGGGGTACTGGAGTTGTTCCTCCTTTCTTATTTAACTCTTTATCCCTGTTAATAATATATTTGATAATTGATTTGTTTTTATTGTTATTTGTTTAGTTGCTTAGCTCTCTATACTGAACTCTCTGGCAGGCTGTAATTCACATCTTCATCTAGATGCAAACGTTATATTTCCTCTTGGTAAGGAGCCCTCCTGCAGGCGTCTGTCCTTGCCCTGTTATTGGACTGGAGACTCTTCAGGGTTGTCACATGTTTTCCTCACCATCATCATGAATTGAATTCCCTGAGTTCTGGTTCCCTGTAGCTTCTTCTGCTTCAATTTTGTTGACGGTGTCATCCAGCAACAGCTTGAAATTGCCTGTGTTCTTTTTATCCTACTACATGCAAACCATACCTTTTAATGGAAGAGGAGTCAAATACTGCTTTTGTTTTCAGGTCAACATAAACCAAGAAAGATATTCATCCCATGTGGGATGCAATAATTTCCATATTGCTTTATAGATCCAGAATTATGGTCAAATTTGTTATCTTTCTAGATGCAATAAGGCTTTTATATTTAGAAACTTTATCTGAAAAATCCAAGGGGTTTCTATTAAAGGAAACAACAACATCAAATTTGCTCTATTTAAAGAAAAGGAGACCTCGAACTGAGAGCTGTCAGCCCACCCACAGGTGCGTGCTGTCACGTGTGCATGGCCTGCCTGGCTTTTTCTCAGACCTCTGTCCTGTGTGTGGCCTGTGGGCTGTCAGATGTGGCTCGGTGCTTCACTTGCCACACATTTTCTTTCAGTGCACAGCACAAGCCTTAGACAGGTGCTGGGGACTTTGTGGTGGCTTCTGAAATTGTTTCCCAGAAGGCAGTGACTCATCACAGGAAACACCTTTGTTTTCTCTCTGACCTTCTCTCACCTTCCTGCTCCACCCTTCTATGCGTGAGTTTTCACATTCTTCACCAACAGACAGCAGCTTACCTCCAACTTCAGTGAACAGTGGGCACTGGGGACGAATCTGGGAATAAGATGGGGACAATGATGGCAGTGATGCCCATAGGAGCAGCAGGCCTTTTCTCAATGTCTTGGCTTCACCCCACTGAGGTATGGGTCAATTTTATTCCATGACTCCTGGAGAGTTCTTTTGTCAGTGTTCCTAACCACTATGAATTACACATTAGAGAAGATGCAGATTGCTCCCTTAGCTCTGGCTCTAATCAGGGACTGCTTTGTAGAGCTCTTTTTCTAGAAAAGCTGCATGGCTATCCATTTAGTAACAGTCTTCCAACTGTTTTTGACTGATCTGGGCTAAATTGAAGAAGGTGCCTGTTGACCCTCAGTGCTTCAGACATAACATGATATTCAATGGATAGATGTGGAAATGAATCAGTTTAGATTTCTGCATGTTTAAAGTTAGAAGAGACCATAAAGACCACCTGTTCTTGCTTTTCCATTTACAGACAAGGATTCTGAGGCCCAAGAAATTACTTTCTCATGGTTGCCCCGTCAGGTCCTGACCTTGTTGGTTCTGGCCCGTGGAAGGCTGCTTCTACTGCTCTCTGGCTTGGACTCGGCCCCCCACTTTCACCTGTATCTCTTCTTCACACTCTGCACCTCAGGTTGGAGCCTGCACGTTGGCAAAAACTCCTCTGTAAGGCCTCACCCTTCCTCTGTCTCTGGTTTCCCTGAAGTACCTCCTCAGTTCTAGGCTTTTCTGCAGATGGTTAGCATATTGAGACTATTTACTTTGGTTTCCTTTGGCTGAGAATGCATGAGTTCCCAAGAAGAGTGTTTCAAAGTAATTCTTTAAAAATTTAATAGTGGACCTACCCTGGTGGCGCAGGCGGTTGAGTGCTGCGCTGTGAAGCTGTCCACAGCCTCTGCAGCACCGGTTCGGCCAGCCAGTGAGGGTCCCACATGGCGCGCAGACCTCTCCTGTCTCGCCCGCTGCTCCCCTCAGCAGTGTACTTCAGTCTGTCTGCCTGTTCTGTTCCCTGCTCTGTCTCTGGTGAATCCTCTCACCCTTCCGCGAATCACACAAGTGAATTTTTCCATCCTTTTGGTATGTTTTCTTTGGCTATTTCCCTCCTAGTTCCCCTCCCTTCTAAGGAATAGGTTGTTTGTTTCATTTATTCAAATCATCATACTTACTCAATTCTGTATCCTGCTCTTTTCCAATTATGCTCTTTCCACTGTAAGTTTATGGCAGGATTGGGAACAAACACTTCTATTAGACCACCATCATTTATTTAGAAAAATATTTTCCTCAACTGTTGGTGGAGAAATCAACACTATGTACACTCAGCACTGGATATGGGGAACAGAGATTAGGACACCCCACATCTGGGGAACAGAGGATAGGTCCTGGACACCCCACATCTTCCCACTGTCTGTGCAGGGGATCTGGGGTTACATTCTCTGATACTGTTTCTGACAGTCTGCGAATCAGGCTATGTAACAGAGAGCCTGTGATCAGAGCCTTTCCTCTTCTCCCACATCAATGTTCAATCCTGTCTTCTGGTTGCTGTGATGGTAACAGTTTGCCCCTAACCACCCTCATGACTGTCATCTCTAGTCTCATTTATGGTAAAGGAGTTGTTTGTAAAACTCAGCAACTGTGAAATCTGCATACTCATAACTCTGAAAGCAGAAATGGTAAGTCTTCCTGTAAGCCTTTGACATGGATCCCCAGTATGAGACTCAGTGTACAGAAAACACTTAATGAATGTTTGGTGAGTGAATGAATGAATAACTTTAATTATGGTTGCAGACTGACCTTCCTTTCTAGCAATTATAAACGCAAAGTCAAAAATGTGATGAAACTATTTTTTATAGCATTTCCTACCACCAGGGAAGAAACAAACTGAATAGGAAATTAAAAGTCAGGAAATCTGAGAATTCTCTCAGGTAAGAATGGTGGCCCCTGGTTTTTGTTGTTGATTTTTTTTTAAAGATATGTTTATTTATTTATACAAGCACTGGGTACAGTGAGAAGCACGGGAGGGTGAGAGAATTCACCAGAGCCAGAGCAGGGAGCAGAACAGACAGACCAATGAAATACACTGCTGAGGGGAGCAGCGGGTGGCAGGAGAGGTCTGCGCGCCATGTGGGACCCTCACCCGGTGGCCGGGGATCGAACCGGCGTTGCAGAGGCTGCAGGCAGCTTCGCAACCCAGCATTCAACCGCTGCGCCACTGGGGAGGCCCTGGCCCCTGGTTTTTCAGACCTCTTTCTTGCTACTCCTCATAGTCTACATGTCCTGCATACGGCAAAATCCTTCTTATTTAAGAATCTTAAATGACTCATTTTTCTTTGTTTCTCTCCTTAATTTTAATAAAAAATGTTTCTTTCCCATAATAGGAGCAGCAAGCTCCACTCTAAGAGAGAGCCCAAGTCTTCATAAACTTCTGTTAACCCCTCAAAATTTTAGTGTCAGGGTAACCTTGCATGAGATATAAAATTACTTCTGGGTGGAAGACTACTTAGCAGTAAAAATGAGTGAGTGATTGATATATACAGCAACATGAATGAATGTCAAAATCATTATGCTGAATGAAAGAAGTCAGATCAAAGATGAGCATATACTATATGATTGCATTTGTATAACATTCTAGAAGATGCAAGCTAATCTGTAGTTACAGAAAGGAGAAAAGTGACTGTCTTATAGATGGGGTGGAAAGAGGTGGAGACCATTATAGGAGGGCTCATTATTGTGATTCTGATCGTGGTTTTAGGTAGTGCTCATTGTTGTGATTCTGATCATGGTTTTAGGTATATATGTATGTCAAAGCTTGACAAACTGCACGTTGTAAAAATGTGACGTATACCTGATATCAATTATATATCAGTAGAGCTATTATTAAAAATTGCTCTAGGAAATGGAGTCTTCTCATTCTATATGTCCTACCTTATTTTTCAGCTCCCCCTAGTAAAGGATGATCACACTCTATTTTGTTTCTCAACAGCAACTGATCTTTTGTTATGGTAGACAGTGAGGTTTGCTTCCTCCAGAAGTAAAGAAAGTATTTTAACTGGGCCATTATGGGAATGTTGGTTAATTCCCAGACCCTCCTGAATGCTGTAGATAAGCTGGTCCTCTTTTCCTATCCACAGCCATCCAGGGGCTGCCCGCATCATGGTTCCAGAGGCAGATCTCTGAATAGACAGTAGTCAGTTGTATAACTAGCACTAGCATGAGCTAGTCTGAGCCAGGACTCACCAACCCCAGTGATAACAATTCTTAGATCTTTGACATGCTTTCAGGATGTTTTTCAAAATACCTATTGGGGGCCTCCCCGGTGGCGCAGCTGTTGAACGCTGGGCTACGAAGCTGCCCGCAGCCTTAGCAGTGCCAGTTTGATCCCTGGCTGGCAGGTGAGGGTCCCACATGGCACGCAGACCTCTCCTGCCATGAGCGCTGCTCCCCTCAGCAGTCTGCCTGTTCTGCTCCCTGTTCTGGCTCTGGTGAATTCTCTCACTCTCCCGTGCTTCTGACTATACCCAGTGCTTGCATAAATAAATAAATTGTTTTTAAAAAGCCAAAAACAAACAAACAAACAAACAAACAAAATACCTATTGGTTCCACACAGGAATACCTGCAATAGTGTTTATTTCTCTCTCATACATTTTCTTTCATTGCTCTCCAAGGTGCTTTAGACTTAGGTAGCTCTAGATCAGCAATAAGAACTGTAGATAGTTCCCCCCTTAGAAAGTCATCATTATGCGATAGTTCCCTAGAACCTAGGGAAAAATTAGGAGTGAGTCCCTGGAATATACAGATGTAGGACATTATTGACCTACATTGACCTTTTCCCCTTTTGCAAGGGTAACATGTACAGTCCCTAAGTGGCTAAATACACAGCAGAGGCTTCCTCTAAGAACAGGGTTATCCAAATCTGTGTTGGCCAGGGACCAAGGTAAGATGTTGAGAACAAGTGTTTAGAAACTTTTATAGCAATGTGCTAGAATAATTTTATGATCATTACAGCTTACAATAAATTTGAGCTTATATTTTGTGTGCTTTTTATTTTAAATTCAGTTTTAGTAATTCATTTTTATTTTATAAAAGTTTTGGTTTAATGTGATTTGGAAATTTTTATAAAAAACAAAACCAAACCCAGCAACAGTGGCCCTTTATTACAGGTCATTTGAGAAGCCAGTCCCACTGCCTCTGAAGGGCAGTTCTGGGTGTCCTCTTTCCTGCAGACGTGATGGATGAGCTATGGGGACAGTGCCCATCTAGTTTGTCTCTAGTTTCTTTTCCTTCTTGACCAAAGAACACACATCCCCCCTGAGGAGAACTGCACCACAAGTAACTGGAGATGAGACCAAATTGGAGAGCACTGCAATTAGGGGGGGACTGGAGGTGGCAGGAGTAACAGCAGACACTTGTGGTTATTGACTCCAACTCCCGGCTTAGTGTCCTTCCCAAAGGGCCTTGGGAGCAGGTGGAGGAGGCAGTTGAGAAATAAGGACTTGAGGGGCACCAGAGCTCACACCTCACAGGTCTGGAATGAAGCTGGAATTGTGAGTGTCACCTAAGAGAGTTGCTCAATTTGAGATGCTCTTGGACACTCTTAGGACCTGAGTGGGGGGGAGGGAGGCTGGCAGTCATTGCCCTGTAATCCATGAGAAATCACTGCCGTGCTGTTTTCCTATGGAGTCTGACCAGAGGAATTGCCTAGAAAAAAGAGAGGAAACATCACAGTGACAGATACGTTTTAATGAAAGAGATGGGATCAGGGTTGAGTATAAGATGGCCTCGTTATCTGTCTTCAGATGGGAGAGCCACAAATCTGGGAGGCCTCAGGAGGGACTTAAGACTGAAATCTTCGCCAGCTTACCTTTGAGCTATCTCTGCTGGTCCCTGCTCTGTTCTGGGACTAGATCATGGTATGAGGTGAAATGCAGGCTCCAGGCATCGTGGAACAGCCTGCCCTGCTCACCTTTGGAGTTGCCACCTGCCAACACCCTCAAGGCCCCATTCCCAGCCAGGTTGTAGGCAGGATGACACCCTCCTCTTGCTGCCTCTCACACACGACTCACCATTACTGACATTGATGTATTCATTGGCTGAGAGGAGAAAATCAAGTTGGGTGGGTTCAGGTTCTTTTATATGAGAAAAGTCTTTGTGTCTTTTTTTTCGGGAAAGAAAGGAAACACGTAGTTCTCGCTTTTTTGTTGTTGTTGTTAAATTAGAGGGTGCCGTCTACCTTGTAAATTCTCAAATACATATCTTGGCTTTGATTTGGTGATGACGCATGTGTGTCTGAGTGTATCTACCCTCTGGTGTTATTTCTAGTCTGAAGTGTTCGGGCTTCATGAGGGGCTGAGATTAGACCTTGGGTCTTAAGTTGCTGAGCTCTACACCAGGAGGGGCTGCCTGCACTGTGGTGTGTTATAGTAGAGCAGACGCTGAGTCGACAATTCAACTGCCTTTGCTCTTGTGCCATACCCAAGCTAGTTACAATGTGGTCATAGTTAACACTCTTATGGGGATGCAATGCAGCACCTGCACTGAATTTCAAGCAGTGTTAAAGAGAGTGACCAAGGAGGGCAAGAGTAACATGAAAGCTGTTCCCAGCTAATGCTTTGGAAACTTAGAAAGTCTACCTGCCCTCTTCTGAAGACGAAGTAACTGACTCCCCTGGCCAGGGACGCCAGGTGTGCTTATGGGTCTTGACCTCCAGTTTTCCTGACATGAATACCCAGGGATGGTCTGGAATGAAATTCAACCCATAGTCAATGCCCCCCAACATTTATGGTTTGGTTGCTGACAAGACTGGCTGAGTGTGAAACAATGTTAGTGAGCACTGCTTTGCTGCAAAGATTATCATAGAGGTCTTTCAAGAAAGAGGGTTCTGAAATGGTTCCAGGAAGAGTTGAGCACTGAGTCCTTCCCTCCTCTGCAGTCAGATGAGGTTTGAATCTTGGATTTGCCAGTACTTACCTGGGCAAGTATATAAAATCTCTGGGCCTCAGCACCCTAATCTGCAAGATGGGGAAAATAACAACCATGTTCAAGGTTTGTTTGTGTTAAGTGGTAGCTGAGTAAGTGCTGGGCAATCCCACCCTTCATTTCTGTGACTACAAGGAGTTCCTTCCTGGGTGAATTTTGGGAAGTGCTCACCAATTTGGACATAACACTTAGATCTGCAAGGCCTCTCCCTGTGGGGAAGAGGCAGTGATATAAAGCGTGAGTCAGTAGATGCTTTTCATCACTGTGCACCCAATGCTTTGTCCAAATCTTCACTTGGGTAAAAATATCAGTGTTCTAAATGTTAATATTGAGTATTGCATAGTCAGCTTCCCTTCCTAGCTTCTCCTAATTTGTAAACATTTCCCAATTTTATTATACATAAGATAGGATGTTATCAAATAGTAGCTCTGTGCTTGCTTGCTGTTCATTCTGGAAAAACAGGCCTAGGAATCTGATGTCTTTTGAAAATTGCAATCAGTAAGAAACTGATGATGAATAGAGATGAAGTATAGCATAATAGTTAAAGCATGGACTCTGAATCCTAACTACCTAGACTTGCTAACTGCCTCTGCCACTTTTCTAGCTATGTGACGTTGGATAAATTATTTAAGCAGGTGGTTGCTTAGTTTACTCACCTGTTGCATGGTAAAATAATTGTACTTATTTCATAGGCTTGCTGTGATAAGTAAATGAATGAAAATATATGGAAAGCACTTAGAGCAATAAGTGGTTGGTAGAAATAATGCCTATGTACTGACCATAACTAATATTATTATGTCCTACTGAAATGGGGAAGGTTATAGGCCTAGGATTCTCTGCCCTAAAGAAGAGAGCTAGCATTTGTGGGGCCTGGCAAGAGTGGGTGGCACAGAAAAGAATAGGCTTAACAAGGTATGAGCCCGACTGCCAAATCCTAATGAGATGGCCTGGTTTCCACATTGACATTGAAATTGCCACAAGAGAGCCCCTTTAATTTAACCATCTCCATTCTAGACTCTGAGATTCTTGGACATAACCTCTCTGCCAGCCTGGCCCAAGACTTGTTTTGGTGAGAATGACATGCTAACACAGGCCTGAGTTAATAATAGGCCCTTTGTTCTGTCTCCTGGACCTCTGGGTGCCACTGTTCGGACATGTCCAGCTTGGCAGGCAGCTGGCATCTTAAGGATCCAGGTTGTTATCAGATGGCCACTCACTGAACAGAGTCCCTCCCGGCCTGTGGTGTGTGCTGCTGCGCACGTAGGCCTGCATACCTCATATCTGTCCTGGCAATTACACCCCAACCACCTCGCTCCATTCCAAGGCAGCCAGGGCCAGCTGGGACACAGTGCTTGGGGAGAGATCCAGGTATTTTTTTCTCCTTTTGGATTCCATAGGTATTTTCTTCTATACTTGGGCTCAGATTGCAATACCCAGCATGGGAAAGCAAATCCAAAAGGCAGGAATTGAGATGCATCTGCTCATGGTGTTGCCTTTCACTGTTCTGAAATGAAGCCAGAAGGCACTGCCTCTGCCCCCCAGGACAGAAAATCTGGAAACAGCATGTCCTTCCCCTCTGTCCTGCAATGTATTGCATGTACCTACACACTAGAGGCATTCTGTTTGGTCTGATGTTCAGGTATATGTTTAAATACTAGTGTGGGATTCAGAGTCTGAGTGTGTAAAGTGCATGTCTGGACCCGGTCTATTGGCCAGGCCCCAGGGTTTTCAGCCCACCCAGCTGGTCCCCAAAGCTGGCCTCTTGCATCAGAAGTGATCCCACGTAGTTCTCATGACAGACGGGTTATGACAACTCACCATTGGGAAATCTCCCTGCTTATGGCTCTTATCTTGGCGAAGAGAACTATGTTCAAAAAGTAACAGTTGGTCCCACTTAGTGAATATGTGCTGTGCTCCAAGGCATTGCTCAGGGTGCTTTACATGGTGATTCCCACAGCATCCCCACCAGCACTCCACTGGATGTAGAGAGACCAGCAATGCTTTACACAAGAGGATGCTGAGGTGTGATGTTGGGTAACTTGCACAAGGCCACCCAAGGAGGAGGTGGTAAGGCCATATCTGATCCGTGGCACACTCCTACCCATCACGATGCCCACTGCTGTGGTGTCTCTCTGCGGGCGTCTCTCCAGGAATTAGACCAGTGCCTGAGAATGACCATCCTTATTGTTACCGTCAGTCTTATCAGCCGGCAGAGTCCAGAGCTGCTATTTGGTTGACACTTTTGGTTGATCTACTACATCTTTGATTGTAGGGACAACAACCCAAACTTGAATTACTTCCTCATTGCTTTACTCTTTCGATTCAACAACTATTTAGGGAGCATTTTCTTGGTGCCAGCATTATACTAGATCCAGAAAAGAGGGCCATGGCAGTGCACTTGTTTTCAAAGAACTTACACTCTTGCCAAATTCCAAAGGTGGCCCACAGCCCTCTGGATGGCCCCTGCCTTCATTCTCATTGTGTCAATTCCTTGCTCCGTGGTCTGTTGTTTGCTGAGCTCCCTGTTGCCTCAGAGCCTTTACAACTTCTCTTCCATCAGCTTGAAATATCCAATGCCCTTGCCTGTTTTACTCTTTCTCATTCTTCAGGTCTCAGTTTACAATTTCTCTTCTTCAGGGAATTCTCTCTCAGATTAGGTCAGGTTCCCCTATTAGTCCCCATTATAGTTCCCTTTGCTTTTAATTTTTGTAGTTATTTGATTAATCCGCCAGCTCCTTATGGGCATCAGTGATGCTTTTGTTGCTCACCATTGTATTCCCAGCACGAGAGGTGCTAGCTAAGCACTCTTAAGGGAATGGAGATTACTAATTATAAATTATTTATTAAAGCAAAGCCAGTCCTCTGAGAAATAGGCATCAAGACAGGATTATACATGCCAGGATTTTTTTTTAGGGGGAAGGCATAGGACAAAAAAAATAAATGGGGAGGGAAGAGGGAAGGTCATCAGACTGTTGCAGGTATCCTAGAGTGAAGGGAGGAAAGGAAGGCCTGAGAGCTCCATTCTGTGCATTCTGATATAGACTGGGGCTAAGCTGGGCAAGGTCACTGCACTAGCCAAAGCTGACATCAGAGGAGTGCTGCCTTCAGTCCCCTGGGAGAAGCCCCGCCTATCCCTGCCTCACTCACTCATTGGCTGGCAGAACCTTGGCAGCTGCCTGGTAGATTCCCTGGGAGGCTGCCAGGGCTCCTGGATAAGCTCTTTAGAGGTGGGCATCTGGGGAGCTTGTTCTCCTGGCTGCCAGGTGGGAGTTTGGAAGTGATATGACTTCTGATTAATAGGGAAGAGGAAAATGTCCAAAGGTCTGCCTCCCGCAAAAGAGCAGGAAATTTACATTTTGAGGTTCAGCAAATATTTTACACATACTGTTCTTGGACACCATGGTGGATATAGTAGGACTGACTTAGCAGTCCTCAAAAAAAAAAAAAAAAAAAAAAAAAAAAACTTATTAGCTAGTTAAGAGACAAAGTAAATTCAAGTGCATGCTTCTAAAATGAAGATAACTCCACCATGTGTGACATCTGGATCCAGAGACCTCCTGCATTCCGTAGGTGCTCACCAAACGAGATTTGAATTTGAGTTTTAGAAAATAGTGATTTGTTGTCCTCCCACTTTCTCAGCTTTTCTAGTTACTTCAGTAGGACTGATAATAAGTTTTTGAAGAAACTTTTGGCCACAGAAGTGTGTTTTATTTGTAATTACTCTCATCAGCAGTCCCCTGAGGCTTTTCCTTTTAAGATCATTTCAAGTAAAAGAACCAACCGCAGTTTAAATATGTCATCAACACAAGAAGGGGAGATTTGGTATCAAGTTACCAAGTGGAGCGCTCTCTGCGGGAAGGTTCCAGGGTTTGTGGTTGCCCAGTGAACTCACTGTGGAGTCACTTTCTGAACTTCTAACCACAAGGCGGTGTTCAATTTGTCCTGTCTTGGCACAGTCTTTGGGACAGGCCTTGCCAGGGTTCTTTGCACAAGTGAAGGCAAATGTAGGCTGTTCTTTGCACAGGTGTAGGCTCATGAGGACACTGAAGATTGGGAGTGGGGTGAGCCCTATTACCTCACTGCCAGCATAAAGGCAGCAGTCTGCTCTTGGTCTTCTCCTGCCCCTTCCCACAGCCTTATTATATGCTGTTCTAGAATACGTGTTCCCGCTTCAGTGTTGCCTCCTGATTTCACCTATTAAGATGACCTGTTTTCTCTAGGAATTGGTTTTAATTCACTATTATTTTCTGGGCAACAAACTAATAGATGCAGATATTGTGCTTCAGTATTGTAATATATCAAATGAGGGGATAGACTGGCAAAAGCATAAGATGTACACTTGAATGGATAGTGTGCTAAAAATTAGGTGATATACTTTTTTTAAAAGATTTATTTATTTATACAAGAACCAGGGTACAGGTCAGATGTGCGGGAGGGTGAGAGAATTCACTAGAAACAGAGCAGGATACAGAACAGGCAGACTGACGAAATACACTGCTGAGGGGAGCAGTGGGTGAGACAGCAGAGGTCTGCTTCACCCTGTGGGATTCTCACCCGCCAGCTGGGATTGAATCTGCCCTGCAGAGGCTGCAGACAGCTTCACATTGTGGCGCTCAACCACCTGCGCCACCAGGGAGGCCCTGCTTATACTTTTAAAATATAATTTAAAAATTATATACTTAAGATTTTACTTATACAGTGGAATATCATGGGAATGGAGAAGAAACAGGTTCTTCAGGTGAGGAGGCAAGGCAGTGTTTGATCTGGACTCAGTGTTAATTATCAGAGAAAAAGGTGAAGGAGATTCCTACTGAGAAAGCAGTAGGAGCACCTGCGGAGCATCTGCCATGTTCTAGGGAAGAAGAACTTCATAATGGCTGGAAGATAAGTAGGTCTAAGGACAGATGAGAAAAGTGGGGTGCTGGATAAACCATGGCAGACCTGGAAAACTTGTTTAGAAACATCATTCAAGAAGAGTCATTGATGTTTAATAAGCAGGGGATAAAATTTGATCTATTTAAGAAACAGTCTAGATGCAGGACAGAAATGAGGCAGAGTGACCAGTAGCCAGCACAGTGCCATAATTTAGGTGAGAGAAAAAAACATTTTTGTAGAAATGAAAATGAGGGGCTGATCCGAGAGAGAGAATGGATGTGGGCATGGAAAAGTGAGGGTGTTGAAGGTAACTTAAGGTTCCCACTCCATGCATACTGGAGGGTAGAAAGAGGATGCTCCTGGGAAGGGGAACCCAGGAGGAAGATTTTCTAGGCTGGGACTGGGAAGCTTTTAGATTACATTGTATTTGAGGATGCTTATAGGATGTGCATCTGACCAGGGATAGGAAATTTGGATCTGGAGTCCAGGAATCTGATGAAAATTTGGGAGTTGTCATTCTAGGGGCAATAACCAAAATGGCAAATTAGTTAGCTTCCTCAATCACTTAAGAAGGCCTGGGTTTCTGGTTGCATGAGTGAGGGCAGGTGGTTGGGGTAGGGGGTGGTCTGGTGCCAGGATGGCTAGTCCTGATCCCCACAACATAGACCTTGGATCTTTGAGATTCCAGGAAAAAAGTACATTATTTCTTAGTTCTATCTTTCTTCACTTAGCACAGTCCTCTTTGCCATCAGTTGTCCAGCTTCTAATTCTGCAAACAACAGCTGGAAAGGGCGAGTAAGGGCCAACTCAGCAGCTGTGTGTTGGGAATCAAGAAGGCGTCCAGGTCCAGGATGAAGATACTGTCTGACCACAGTTGCTGCCAAGATAAAAGGGAGGGGGGTAGGCAGGAAGGAGGGAGAGACTCATAGGGGGTGGGAAAAAGTTGCTGACCAACTTGACTTCAGTGTGGTAAATTAAATATTCTTTAAAAACAATTTTAATTTTCTATCAATGAGATTTCACTTCATATTTTATTCTAAATCCCGGCGATTAGAAAATCAGACCCTCTGATTGGGAGTGCCCATCTTTGCACACAATCCTTGGCTTGACAGCACACTGACAGCAGTGTGTGCTGGGGCTCCAGACCTGGCTGGAAGCTACCTCTGGGCATGTGCCTTGAGGAGAAGCACAGAGATCTAGGAATATGTAAGGGGTTGAAAGTTCAAGAAAAGACTATTGTCCCCCAATCTCAGTTGACAAGAGGCCTCTTTCTGGAAAGTGATTAGGGATTTTTTTTTTAAAATTTATTTATCTATGCATACAAGAGCCGGGGCACAGGCCTGAGATGCGGGGCATGAGAGGACCCACCAGAGACACAGCGGGGAACAGAACAGGCAGACTGACCGAAATACACTGCTGAGGGGAGCAGCGAGTGAGACAGGAGTGGTCTGCTGGGCCATGTGGGCTGCTCCCTGGCCAGCCGGGGATTGAGCTCGTGCTGCAGAGGCTGTGGACTGCCTCATAGTGCGGTGCTTAACCCCTTGCACCACTAGGGAGGCCCAGATATTTTTTTTTGTGTGTGTGTGTGTGTGCGCGTGTGGTTTTGTTCCTGGGCAAATATAAGTCTGAACTGAGTAAAGTGAGTAACTGTTTCTCATCATAATTTGGATTACCTCTCACACTAGCCAAGTGCATATTTGTCTGAGGAGGCCAATCCTCAGGCCTCAGAGAGGCTTAACAGACCTCCCCGAAAAGCCAGGAAACTTCCTGCTAGTGGGCTCATTCCAAGTTGGAAGGTGATGACTACAGCCTCTTCCTGATGGGAAAGGGTGAGAAGAAACTGTGCCCCAGTGTCTGGGCTTCTTCAATCTGGACTGTCCTCTGGTCACGATGGATCCTCAAAAGAGTGATGCCCCACTACCCCTCTCTCAGATAAATTTGGAAATTTCAGGAGACTTTTGGTTGTACCGTGGAGGGAAGGGAGAAGTACTACTGGCTTCTAGTGGGTAGAGTTCAGTGATATTACTGAACATACCACACTGACAGCCCCCCATGAAGAATTATCTGAGCTGAAATGCCAATTGTTCCCTGCAGCACAGTCAACTCTAAGTGAAACCGTTCTTTCACTAAATGGTGTTTCTTCCCAAGTAGAGAGTTGACAGATCTTTCATAGGTGGGTAGAGGCTGGTGAGCCATCACTCCAGGAGAGCTGGGGGAAGAGAAGAGGGTAGGCCATATGTAGCCTTTGCCAATTTCCTGGTATCAACACTCTCACCATTGCATTTGATACCAAACTACCAAGGTGATGTCTTTAACATGGAGTTGGGAAGATTTACAAAGAGTAAGCTCCCAGCAGCCATGATAAGCCAGCTCTAGAATTTACCTGGGGCCCACTGATTTTCAAATCTTGGATAGAACAAGCAAACAAGAACACTTTCCCACAAATGAGTGTGGTTTTCAGTGGCATGCCAAGACTTATTGGAGCCTAAGGTAAAAGCATAAATCAGTAATACTAATTCTGCCTTTATTTAAAATTGGGAAATTGTGTTCATGGATTTTTTGCATTAATTTTGATTTTTAAAATTATTGCATTAAATAGTATTTATTTTACCTTTATTTCCTCCTCCATTTTAGTTGTCTCTTCCTTGTCTTCTCCCTTTTTACCTTTTTGTCATTAATTGCAAAATGGTTAAGCCCTTAGAGTCAGACTGTACAGGTTCCAATTAGCAAATTGCTCTTGCTTACTAACCATATGACGTCAGGCAGGTAAGTGCCTGACATAAAAGTGCTTGCTATTTTATATATGTATGTGTAATATTTTTTGCATATATATATACATATGAACACAGTGAGTGTCTACTTTGTTTCAACACATTGCTAATCTTGTTGCATATCTCACTTAATCTGCACACTTGTGCATGTACACACAGAACATGAGATTTCTGGATGAGGAAACTGAGGCCTAAAGAGGCTAAGTAATATGCCCAAAGGCACAGCCAGTGGTGGGGCTGGGATACATACTCAAGTCTGTGTGATTCTGGAAGTTGCCTTCTTGAACCTCACGTTGGGGGCCAAGCCGATGCATAGCTCCCTGATTGGCAGTGTGGTGGGTCTGCTATTGGGGCACCTATCATTGTGAGGGTCTCTGGGCACCACTGGTGGACTCCTATGTGTCACTCCCAGGCACAGTGCAGAACCTGTGTTCCCAGTCAGACAATTGCCAACCATCACAGGGCAAAGCTGAAAAGTCTAGATTTCATTAGGGGGAATTTTAAGCTTCCTGAAGAGAGTTATTAAGGAAAGATGGATTCTGTGTCTGCAACATCTTGTTAAAAGTGGAATGGTGAGAAGTGGCGACGTGCTGGGAGATCCACAGTTGATCAAATATTCTTCCACTAAATTAAACTTCTCACTTAGAAAATTCCTATTTGTCGTTAACTGCTGTATGTGCAACTCCAGAGGCCCCATTCATCGACTGCAGTGTGACTGGCGCTGTGGAGCTGGGTGACAGCTGACTCTGCCTCTTGAAGCCTCATCAGGCTCTTTTCAGTACAAAGCAAAGGCGGTGCCAGTCCAGCTCTCTCTGAGGCCAACCCTGATGACAGCTGCTTTTCTTTTAAGGAATCCTCAGCAGACCTGGAGGGCAACTATGAGAAGCACACTCTGGCTGTGGCACACACCATGGGGTCTGCTGTTCAGGACAGATGGTGTGACAAATGCTGTTCCACAAGTGTCCTCCATTAGCTCTGCCTGTTATGCTCCTTCATGGCATCCCGTACTTTTCCAGAAAGCACGTATCACAGCTCTGTAATAATGCAACTATTTGACTGATTGTTTACCACTTGTCTGCTCTCCAGACTGTAGCTTCAAGAGGTCAGGGCCTGAGTTTACTTTGTTCATTGCTGTGTCTCTAGCACAAAGCCTTGCCCTCACTAAGTGGTGTCTTAGTAGATGCAATGAATGAAAGAAAAACAATGAGTGCATACCTGTATTCAGAAGACCAAAAATCAAGGCTAGACAGGCTTCAGAGTCCCCCTTCCTTTCCTAAAAAGTTGAAGGCAGAAATTCTAGTAGGATGACCAAAGCAGGGTAGGAATAACATCAGATCATGCTTTCCTAGAAAGGAAACCTTAAATCTTATAGATCTCTTTGATGGAGTAAAAAACTGCTTTCCAAAATACTCTATTCATCATGTAGGATGACAAGCTATTTTATAGCTTGAGACTGTCAAGGGTGATGTGAAGTTGTGGGCCTCAGGGGGCTCTTGTGGCCCTGACAGACTGGCCCTGACAGTCTGACAGCTCCTGCTCTCAGACCACCTTGAAATGGCAGGAAGTGCCCCGCTGGCCAGGCCGAGCGCTGGGACTGGACTCTGGCATGGAACTCCTAGTCGGAAGCCACAGGGAGTAGAGAGACA
Organism: Talpa occidentalis; assembly: GCF_014898055.3. Lineage (NCBI taxonomy): Eukaryota > Metazoa > Chordata > Mammalia > Eulipotyphla > Talpidae > Talpa > Talpa occidentalis. The sequence continues at coordinate 50,062,049 of NW_023601104.1, read as the reverse complement.
ACAGCAACTCCCGGTTTTCTCCAAGCTCTTACTGTTTTGATTCAATGCTCTAGGCAGACAAGAAGCCACAGAGAGGTAGCACATGCTAAGCAAAATTTAATTTAAAACTTCACCTCTTAGATTGTCCATACTCATTAGGAAAATTGTCATGGGCTTACAGTTACAGTTCGAGTGTGTCAAGCAAGTTTCATTTTATTTTGAAAGTAGCCAGCTTTTAAGAACCAATGGACCCTATTCTGAAATACTATAAGAAAGAAAATATCAAAATCAACAAACAACTATGAACCAGAGACACTCCAAGGGGGGTGTGGGGGTGGGGAAAGGAGGGATTGGGGTCAAAATAAGGGGGTTGTAATTGTATGGGGAATATAAAAATAAAATCTAAATAAATAAAAAAAGAACCAATGCACCCTATTCTGAAATGAACCCTTCTTTATGGGAGAGTACCACTCCTCAGGATGACAAAATGAACTAAGAGATAAGAAAGGGTGACTTTGCTGCGAGGCCACTGCCAGTCAGGGTAAGCATGATTCAGAGAGGATAGGTTAGTTAAAGGAGGCAGCAACTTCACAAATGGAAAGGGAATCTCATTTCATTAAGGATGTACAGGAAACTTCCTGTCATCCTGAGGGCTTACGGTATGCAGATGACAGGTAGGGCCCCACCCCTGCTGTAAGCGCAGGGTTATGTGAAGGATTCCACTGCCTGGCCACCATTAAAACCTTTCTCTGCATGCGCTTACCTGTGAATGTGTGTATGTTTAGTTTAAGGGTTTCAAAGGATATGTTGGTAGTAGTTTAGAGAGTAAAGCATATAATTGCTGTGTTTCTACGTGGAGCTGTTAGGAGGAAAATACATAAGAAGAGATGATTATGTTTGAAAAGTGCTTTGAGATCCTCTGATGAAAGGTAATTAAAAGCAAGAGACGTGGTTCCGGCATGTGTGCTAACAATGTGTGATTACATGTTAGAGTGGGGCTAGACTCTTTCAAGTACATTCCTCTTCTACGTCTCCGAACAGGAAACTCTATGCTGGGGAGTGAGGGCGTGGGGATGGGAGAAGGGTTAGAAGGAAGAGATGATGTCGGAGCAAAGCTTGTGGTGTTTCACATGAACCAGGAGGAAGAGTGCCTGGAACCCCAGGTCTGTGCAGAAGTTGCACATCTGAGCTCTGCTGACTGTTAGGGCAGTCTGTTTGTTCAGCCTTTACCAAAGGAGTCCATGACTACCGTAGCATCACAGTGGAAACCACCTTCAGTTTTGCAAGAGATCTGCAGAATTGTTTGTTGTTGTGTTAATATTTGTTTAAGAGTCATTGATCACTAAAACCTTTGTTATTCTCTGCATTTATGGAGAAGTTTTACTTAGAGAGCTCCACATCTCTTCCTCAGCAGTCTTATTTTGAGAGGAGGAGCCCTCTCTAATATCCAGTTTGTAGCAGCTAGGCGCAGGCTGCCTCCCAGGCCTGCAGCTGTTCTGGGGGCAGTGGTATGTGGTGCTTGGGCCTCTGATTCCAGAGCTAGCTGAATTCTGGATCTGTTGCTACTAAACACAGGACATTGGGCAAGTTATTCAACCCCTGGGAGTCAGAATTTCCTCATTGTTGAAATAGCATAGGAAGGGTATCTTCCTCTGGGTTACTGTGTGAGCATTAAAGAGTAATTAAGTATAATACTTTCATGGGACCTGCTACATAGGAAACATCAAATAAGCATTTGCTTCTACTGCTACTGCTATTTCCTAAGAAACTATGGGCTGACTTAGAGCAAATACTATGATTATTATTGCCACCATAATTAATTATTAAAATTATAATTTTAATAATTATTAAAATTATTCTGAAGAAACCAAGAAGGATTTAAAAAATTATGTTTGGCAATCTCCCACTTCTGTTCTCAGCTAATCCCTTTTTCTTTTGCTCTAAATTTCTGATGCATTACTCTGGCATAAAATCTTAGTTATGTGTTGAACATGTCCCCTATGAGTGAAAGTTATTTAAGGTACAGATACCTACAAGGATCATCTCACACTTTCAAAGGAGACTGGAAGCTTTACATTTATAAGAAAAACAAAGTAATAAAAAAATCCCATAGGTTTTAGAACTTTGAATTTGGACTTCAAGGAGCCATCTAGTTCCAATTTAGAACAGGCAAATGATTCCCCTTGGAGACGGGCGTAGCTGGTTGGTGGCAGAATAGGCCTGGAGCCTTGGGTAACTTAGAAGAAAAATGTGAACATGAGGAAGAAGCTGTGACTCCTTGTAAAGCTGCTTCGACTGGACGGCTCTGTGGACTGTATTGTCAGTCTCCCGTGTGTTATAAGATCACCTGTGAAATTTTTGGGGGGTGTGTTGCTAAGGATGTCATCCTGATTCTCTTTGTGAAGACACTTGAGGGACCAGATTTCCCCACTGTAAGTACCAGGTCATTGGTGCTGCTGCTTCTTCTTTTTAAAGATTTATTTATTTATGCATATGAGAATGGGGGCGCAGGCCAGAAGTAGGGGGTGATGAAAGGATTCACCAGAGACAGAGTGGAGAGCAGAACAGGCAGACTGACTGAAATACACTGCTGAGGGGAGCAGCAGGTGAGTCCCAGAGAGGTCTGCTGTGCCATGTGGGTCACCTCCCTGCCCTGGGATTGAACTCATGCTGCAGTGGCTGGTGATAGCTTGATAGTACTGAGACATAACCCCTTGTGCCACCAGGGAGGCCCCCACTGGTGCTTCTTGAACAAACTGTTTTGTTTTCATCTGATAAACACCATGAACTTTTAATGTGATAATTGATCATGTGATTGATGGATTTTGTATTAGCTATCAGAAAGTAGAAGAACAAATTTACATTCTATCCAGAGATAGAATAAAAGTCACAGTAGGTACTGTAAATTACAGATGTTCATGAAGGCTGAAACCTTTGTAGCCAGTTTTCCTAAACTGTTCTGTTTTCTACTACAAAACAATAGGATTCTCTGACACAATGAGTATTTCTTGGGGGAAAAAGAAGTTTTAGGTCCTTTATGTCACATACTTTATCTCCTTCTAGAATATTCAGGATGATATTTTCTTTTTTTTTTTTTTTTTGTAATCTTTTTTTTAAATTTTTTTTATTAGATAATAAATTTTATTGTTATATTCCCCATACAATTGCAGCGCCCCCATTCTGACCCCAATCCCTCCCCTCCCGCCCCTGCCCCCCTAAAAGTGTCTCTGGTTCATAGTTTTTTGTTGATTTTGATTTTCACTTTCTTATAGTTACTCATTTTCCTGGTCCCTTATTTAAGTTTTCTAGATTCCTGCTATGAGTGAGACCATCCGGTATTTTTCTTTTTCTTTTTGGCTTATTTCGCTGAGCATGATCCCTTCCAGCGCCATCCATGTTGCTGCAAATTGCATGTGTTTATCTTTTTTGAATGCTGAGTAATATTCCATGGTATATATGAACCACATCTTCTTGATCCAGTCATCTATTTTTGGGCATGTGGGTTGTTTCCAAAGCTTAGCTATTGTAAACAGTGCTGCTATAAACATAGGGGTGCAGGTGTTCTTTGGAATTGATGATTCTGTGTCCTTTGGGTAAATACCTAGGAGTGGAATTGCTGGATCATATGGAAGCTCTATGTTTAGTAGGTCCAGAAATCTCCACACAGCTTTCCACAGTGGTTGGACCAGTTTGCACTCCCACCAACAGTGCAGAAGAGTTCCTTTTTCTCCACACCCTCGCCAACATTTGTTGTTGCTAGTTTTTTTAATATGTGCCATTCTCACTGGTGTAAGATGGTATCTCATGGTAGTTTTGATTTGCATTTCCCTGATTACAAGTGATGTTGAACATTTTTTCATATGCCTGTTGGCCATTTGCATTTCCTCTTCAGAGAAGTTTCTTTTTAGCTCTTCTGCCCATTTTTTGACTGGATTATTTTCTTTGTTGTTGTTGAGTCTCATCAGCTCTTTGCAGATTTTTGTGATCAGTCCTTTATCATTAGTGTTGGGTGCAAAAATGTTCTCCCAGTTGGTGGGGTTTCTCTTTGTTTTTGTTATTGTCTCTTTTGCTGTGCAGAAGCTCTTTAATTTGATGTAGTCCCAGCTGTTTATCTTTGCCTTCACTATCACTGCTTTGGGTGATGTGTCTGTAAAGATGTCTTTGATGTGCAAATCACGTAGTGTTTCGCCTATATTTCCTTCTATATATTTTATGGTTTCAGGTCTTATGTCTAATTCTTTAATCCATTTTGAGTTGATTTTTGTGTATGGTGTGAGGTAGTGGTCAAGCTTCATTCTTTTGCATGTAGCGACCCAGTTTTCCCAGCACCATTTATTGAACAAACTTTCTTTGCTCCAATGCATAGTCTTTGCTCCTTTGTCAAAGATTAGTTGACCATAAATCTGTGGGTTTATTTCTGGATTTTCTATTCGATTCCATTGGTCTGTATGTCTGTTCTTGTTCCAATACCATGCAGTTTTGATGATTATGGCTTTGTAGTATAGTTTGAAGTCTGGGAGTGTGATGCCTCCATTCCCTTCTTTTTTTTTCAGGAGAGCTTTGGCTATTCGGGGTTTTTTGTGATTCCATATGAATTTCATCAATAATTGTTCTATTTCTTTGAAGAATGACATTGAAATTTTGATTGGAATAGCATTGAATCTGTATATTGCTTTTGGAAGGATGGCCATTTTAATAATGTTTATTCTTCCAATCCATGAGCAGGGGATATCTCTCCATTTCTTTGTGTCTTCTTCTATTTCTTTTAACAGTGTTTTATAGTTTTCTTTGTATAGGTCCTTTACCTCTTTTGTTAGATTTATTCCCAAATATTTGATTTTTTTTGTTTCAATAACGAAAGGGATGGTTTTTTTGATTTCTTCTTCTTCAGATTTATTGTTTGTGTATAGGAAGGCTACTGACTTTTGCGTGTTGATTTTGTATCCTGCCACTTTACTGAACTGATTGATGAGTTGAATTAGCTTTTCTGTGGAGTTTTTGGGGTTCTCTATGTATAATATCATATCGTCTGCAAATAGTGATAGTTTGACTTCTTCTTTTCCTATTTGGATTCCTTGGATGTCTTTCTCTTGTCTTATTGCCCTGGCTAGGACTTCCAGTATTATATTGAAAAGCAGTGGTGAGAGTGGACATCCTTGTCTTGTTCCAGATCTTAATGGAATTGCTTTCAGCTTTTCACCATTGAGAATGATACTGGCTGTTGGCTTGTCATAGATGGCCTTTATGATGTTGAGGTATGTTCCTTGTATCCCAAGAATTTCAAGGGCTTTTATCATGAATGGGTGTTGCACTTTGTCGAAAGCTTTCTCAGCATCTATTGATATTATCATATGGTTTTTATATTTCTTTTTGTTGATGTGTTGGATAACGTTGATTGATTTTCGGATGTTAAACCATCCTTGTGTCCCTGGAATGAATCCTACTTGGTCGTGGTGAATTATCTTATGGATATATTGTTGGGTTCTGATGGCTAAAATTTTATTGAGGATTTTTGCATCAGTGTTCATTAGGGAGATTGGCCTGTAGTTTTCCTTTTTTGTGTTGTCCTTGTTCGGTTTTGGTATTAGTGTAATGTTGGCTTCATAGAACGTGTTTGGTATTGTCCCTTCCTTCTCAATTTTTTGGAAGAGTTTGTGAAGGATAGGCACTAATTCGTCTCTGAATGTTTGGTAGAATTCATTTGTAAATCCATCAGGTCCTGGGCTTTTGTTTTTGGGGAGGTTTTTGATTACCATTTCAATTTCGCTAATTGTAATTGGTCTGTTTAGGTGTTCTATTTCTTCTTTATCTAGCTTTGGGTGATTGTAGAGTTGTAGGAATTTGTCCATCTCCTCTAGATTGTTAAACTTGTTTCCATATAACTGTTCATAGTAGTTACTGATTATTCTTTTGATTTCTGCTGTGTCCGTTGTGATTTCTCCTCTTTCATTGATGATCCTGTTTATTTGTGCTTTCTCCCTTTTTTCCTTTGTGAGCCTGGCTAGGGGTTTGTCTATTTTATTGATTTTTTCAAAGAACCAGCTCTTGGTTTCATTGATCTTTTGGATTGTTTTTTTAGTTTCAATTTCATTTATTTCTGCCTTGGTTTTTATTATTTCTTTTCTTCTACTGGTTTTGGGGTTTTTTTGTTGTTCTTTTTCTAGATCTTTGAGCTTCGAGATTAGGTTGTTTCTTTGAGTTCTTTCTTGTTTCTTGATGTGAGCTTCTATTGCTATATATTTTCCTCTTATTACTGCTTTTGCTGCATCCCATACATTTAGGATATTGGTGTCCTCCTTGTCGTTCAATTCAGGGTGATATTTTCTTAAAGGTTCTGAGAAATCTGCCAGTTGAACATCAAAACAAAAGGAGCTTTTAAAACTTCGTTTAACTCTGCATTTGTAAAACTTAATAGACTACAAAACTTTTTAAATACATTATCTTACAGGTCTCTAGTTTTTATAAAATAAGATTTGGGTATCATATTTCAGCAATCTATAATAAATCATCTTTACTGGATTCATATTAGTAAAAAAGTTTGTCTTGGCAGTGGAAAGTTTAAGCATTTCTACCTCTGTGTAGGAGGGAGTGAGTTCATGAGTGTACACTGGAGCAGATGACTGATGAAGTCTCTTTGAGCTCTAATGTTTAATGATTCCTGATTTAAAAAATGAAGAAAATTTTTTCAAGAGTGTCCATTAGTAGAAATTAAGTTTTCTAAAATTAAGACTTAAATTAGATATTAGAACATTGTATAGCATTTCTGGTATTGTTGATCCACATCTAATCTAAGATTTCTTTAAGAATCATGTTTATAAGAACAATTCCCAGGGATGTTACAAAGATACAAATTTTCTTTTGAAAAGCATCGAAGTCAAAGAGGTAAGATTTTCATCTGGACTCCTATTTTGGTATAAAAACTACAACTCCCACCCCCCTTTCTGCTTGATAATGGCTTGCAGAATGGGGGTGAAGCAATTTCATGGTGTATCTCTAGGACATTGTGCAACTAGATTTATTCCTCAAGCACATGGCCCACTCAGAGGTCACTTTGCTCATTCACAGGCACCCTTGTCTTTAAGACACTTTCCCCTCTACTCTCCAGTGAGACCCCAAAACCAAAAATCAACAAGAACCTCAAGCCCTGGTCATGTATGTGTTACATGGGCAGGAACCTGGCATTTTCCTCAGATGACATACCTAGCTTGTGGAATTTTTTTTTTAATATTAATTTTTTAAATTTTTTACATCATTACTCATTTTAAAACAATATTTTCTTCCCCCCACCCCCTCAGGTATAGCCCCCATAGAGTTTCCTTCACCAATGCACCCATGCACCATCACTTCAGTCCCCTGTGTGCCTCCCTCCCTCTGATCCCTCCCCCTCCTCCTCCCCTGCAGGATGTCTCTGATTTATAATTGTCTGTTTTTGCTTTGTTGTGTTTTGTACTGTTATTATCTTTTTATACTGATGTCTTACTGGGTTTCCCTATATCCCTTCTCTAAGTGAAACTATCCGATATTTTTCTTTTTCCTTCTGGCTTATTTCACTGAACAAAATTCCTTCTAGCTCTATCCACATTGCAGCGAATGGGATGAGTTTATCTTTTTTGATTGCTGACTGTGAAGTTGTCTCCATCCCCTTGACCAGTGAGCCCAACCCAAGGGGAATGGCAAGGTGAGATCACCTTGAAAGGAGGCCACAGGTGTGGGGAGCAAGGATGCCTCTCTGCTCAGGCGCTCGGTTGATACCCAGCTTCTTCAGCGGGCTCCTGGATGTGTCACTGGAATTTGATTGATTTTCTGTTTGTGTGTGACCTCTGATTTTGTTGTTTCTCAAGGTTGCTTCTCTCTGTGATTATATTTCTTCGCTTTACTCTCTCTTTGACCTATAGTCCTTTAGTTAGGACTGGATGCCTACTATGTATCAGGCATTGTGTCCGGGAAATGCATATGCCCCTGTCCTTACCCTAAAGGAGCATTTGAAACAGTTTCCATTTTGTGCCAGAGACTCCACAAGAGCCATGTAGAAAAGACCAGGGAGGCAGCATGGAAGTGACATTTGAGTCATGTCTTGGAGAATGTGTTGGGCCCTGATTTTTCTATTAGTAGAATTACTTTTTCCGCCTAATGGCAAAGAGCCTGTTAGAAGGGGAAGTATAAACCAATACCTTGTTTTGGAATAACTCAGGAGACTAATGGAAAGAATCTCTTAGCTTAAGGGCAGACTTTTCAAACAATTCAGTGATTTTAACCATTTCAGTTATTGGAGGACAAGACCATCTATCTGGAAAGTAGACTTAATCTCAAGTTTCCTTGATATGAAGATGGTCTAGGGGTTGGTCTTGATTTTGGAAATTTCTAGAATTAGCTTGGCTCCATCTTCACTGTGCCTAGCCAAAAAAAAAAAAAAAAAAGACATCTTTAAATTGTCATATAAATGAAAAAAAAATAAAGTTCATCACTGAAGAATTGTTTCAATTTAAATATCAGAGGAAATTTTACAAAGTCTAAGAGTATATAGAAAAAATCAGATCCTTTAATTTTCTGTTCCCTAAAAATCTGACAGTGGAAGATGGTTAGCTGGTGGGCAGAATTTTTTCAAGTTATTTTTATGAAAACTCCCTGGGCATCAACCATGTGACATAGCATCCGTTACTTTCCTGGTTATGCAAATTGTTCTCTAATTTCATGTTAATAAAAACTCCTCTTTTTAGCCAAATGTTCCTTTTTTTTTTCAGCATTAGCACTTTTTATCTCACCTTCCCACCAAAATCCAAATAGTGATAATTTTTGTGTTTATTATATCCAGACCTGGTAGTACCTTGATCTTCTATTCTGAGCTGGAGACAGTATCTATCCTTCCAACTGATTTTCCAGACTCAAGTAGAAGCCTTAACCATCAAACAGGGGGCTGGCTTAGCATTGGGAGGTAGCATTTTTAATTCCAGTTTGAAACTTACAACATGCTATTTCCTGACCAAAGGGTTTTGCTCCCCACCGTCTATTATTGTATCTTCTCTCATGATATTTCAATAGGTACATGTGACTCCAACACCAAACCCCAAACTCCTGGAGAACAAGGAATGTGTCTCATTTATCTTTGTATCCAGTAGCTTATCACATAAAGGATGTGCTTAAGAAATATTGGTTAAATATGTACTTATTGGACTATCAAATGTAAGTTTCCCTGTGCAAGAGGTGAAAAAGAGAAAGTACTATGGACATAAGTCTCAGAACTTGACTAATAATATTTTTTTAGGGCAGATCAAAGACTCTCCTCATAAATAAACTAAACGTGAATTCCTCCCCAGTGTGATCCAAGGATCCTGATTTACTTTGTGTTCTGGGACATTCTCCTTTAGGATTTATGGATCATATACTGTCTCAAGAAAGATGAAATCTAAGCTGTAAAGTGAGAGGCCTTGACCTTCGGTGGAAGGCTGAAGCAGAGCTGCTTCAGTATTTCTTGTCTGAAATCCCAGTAACACACTAGCTGCCATTTACTAAGCTTCTACTCTGTGCCAGACATTCAAGCGTATGATCTCATTTAATCCTCCCAAGGATTTCAAGGCTTAGAGGGGTTAAATGGCTTCCCTAAGGCCACATAAGTAAACATGCCTAAAACTAAACCTATGAACAAGCCTCCCCCAAACTTGGCATTCTCCCAGCATTCCCGGTCTCAGTAAATAAAAATTTTACATCCTGTTTTTTTAGTGAGAAATCCTCTATGTGCAGCTTCCGAGTCCTATAGAGTAATGTCCACCCATCTCTAGGCTCCTGGCATGGCTTCTGTTCCAGTCCCAGCTACCATCGCCCTTCCACAGACATTCAGTAGCCTCCTCTATAGTCTACCTTGCTCTCCTCAAATCTGTTCCTCACCAGAAAGCTTGAGTGGTCATCTTAAAAGTTACATATGACCATGTAATTTTCCTAATTATAATTCTCCAGTTATTTTTTGATTCACTCTTAGAATAAAGACCAAAGTCTGTTACCATGCCCCCCAGGCTCTGCCAATCTGGCCTCTATGGCTGCACCATTGTCCTCTCATTTTCTCGGCTTTGCCTACATTGGCTATTCCATCAATCTAGAATGCTCTTCCCTTCCCTTTCATTGTCTAGACCGAAGCCCACTCAATTGATGGAATTCATCTCTATAATTGCTTCCTCAAGAGAATTTGATGTATTTTTATGGCAGTGTATGCCTCTCTTCCATCGTTGTATGCTTACTTGCTTAATTATTTGATTAATATCTGCTCTCCCATAAGTTATGTGAGGTCAGAGCCCATGTCTGTTTTTCATCCACTGGACCCTAGCCCAGAACCTGAAAGGTAGTGAATGCTGATAAATATTTGTTGCCTAAATTAGTGCACTGACAGCTGATAGATGGCAGACCAGGGATTTGAACTGAAAAGTTGTTTGGCCCACAGATGGTCACAATTATCAAATTACCTGAGGTGTGAAGACAGAGGAATGTCGAGGCAGGGGTCTGGGATGTGCAGGAAGGGGCGGTGGATGGAACTTGTGGTCATTGAATACTCGCAATGCACCAGCACCGTCCCGAGCACTTTATGTTCATTTTTGCAATTAGCCTCTCTCTACAAACCTTTGGGAGTTTAAGTGAATTGTCTAAAGTCACCCAGAAATAAAGTGATACTCAGTTCAAGTCCAGGCCATTTGGCTCTTGACCCACATTCGTCTGCTGTTCTCCCATCCTCTCTCCCCACCACTCCTCACGCCCTATGAGTCCCTCTCATAGGGACTTGATTTCTCTCTTTTTCTTTCAAAGCTGCACTAGTTTCTTTTTCCTTTAATTTATTATCTCCCTTCTCCTCCTTTATCTCTTTTCTCCTGTACTCAGTCCTCCCTTCCTCTCTCCCTCCTAACTCCATTAGTGATAAGGACCATGGCATTATTTACCTGAAACATGTATTTCAGGAAGCTTTCTCTCAGCTTCCTGCATACTTTGCAACTTCGTAGAACAAAAGCATTACAAATATCTAAGCTTGCGTGCCCTTACTTTTATGATTGGTTGTAGATAGAGTTTAAAAATCATTTCTGATTTTGAACTTTTAATTTGGACTAATACAAGTAGTAAAAGCAATATAAAGAAAGGGAAGTATACTTTAAGCCTGTCCTCTTTTCCCCGAGAGAAGTACCACTGGAAATTGTGGAGAAGCTTCTCAAATAAAAGTAGGTCCTGCTATTGCCTGCTCTTCCCTCCACATTTCATCTCTTTTCTTTAACTCTCTGAAGCCTCTCTTGGGACACTAGTGATCTAAAGAAAGAATGGAGTGTTCAGGCACCAAGTTCTGCAGAGAACTGAGGCACATTGATTTGCATTTCTGGGTCAGCATGATTTCACTTTCACTTAACCCTTGTCCTGACCCTTGTTTTTCAACACTTGGGCTCTTTCCCTCAGTCTGAGAACATGAAGTGTGTTTGTCTCACAGATGTAAGTGTCCCCCAGCAACCAAAAGCATGCAAATAGCCTAACCCCCTCTTCAAGCTTCTCTGCACCACTACAGTCCTTTCAGGGAGAAACTGGCCAGTATTTTATGTGTCTCTGAAAGCAGATCTTATTCACATTTAATAAGGTAGTTTTGTGCATTAATGGAAAAAGAAATGAATATGAGAAATCACGTATTCAAATGTGTCCATGGCTGCCAGAGTTTCGCACCTCCTGTGTGTTGTTAATCCTTAATGCAATGAGAGCAGTAAAGGAAAAAGATGGATGCTGGATTCTCCCTGTATCTGTCTGGTGTGAGCCATGCTGGAGTTCCATGAAGGCTCACCGTGAGTCAAAAAGATGAATATGACATTTGCTTAAAGCTTAAAAGTAAGTCTGTTCCTACTGTCTTATTCTAAGAGTAATTTCTGTTAAGAGGGAGCAAGGACTCCCCCCAACAAGATTTAATTCCTTGCACTGTAATAGGTATAAACCTTTAGGTGTTGGTCTGCAATAAGGTCTGCTTGGCTAGAGGATCCTTGTGCTCAGGTAAAGGTGCGTTGTGAAATGCAAAGTGCTGTATAAATGTTGGATGTGGACCAGATGTTAAAATAATAGAGATGAAGTGTCCTCAGAAAATTTAATCAGTAAGACTAGTTTGTTTTTCCTTAAATATAGAAACAATGATATAATTGCATGATATGTAAATTATATTTCAACACAGATGTTTAAAAAAAGCAATAAGAAGAACTTTTAAGAAAAGACAGATAAACAATGAGAATAGAATAAAATCACTGCTGATCCCAGTTTCCAAAAATAACCACTGATGATAGCACGGTTTGTTTTCTGTTACTTTCATTGTGTGAATATAAATCTAGAGTGGTCCAGTAAGTAGATTTGAAATCTTCTTTTTCAATTAATGTATTGTGAACATTAAATATTCTGCCTCTGCAGAGTGTTTTGGTATATGAATGTTTTATAAAGAATTTAAACAACTCTATTGTTGGACATCTATGCTGTTGGCAAGTTTTTAACAGTATATGTAGCTCTCTGATGAACATCCTTGTAGCTCTATCTTGGAACACATCTTCACTGATTTCTTAGAAAATTCCTAGCTATCTGGTTGCTAAATCAAAGAATATGGATTCTTTGGATTTTTTAAAAAGTAATTTGGGTTAATAACATTATATAGGTTTCAGGTGAATAGCTTTGTAAATCTATATACTATAGGCATGTTATGTTCACCACCAGAGGTCTAGCTTCCATCCTTCTCTATAGTGTGTACTGTTTTAAGGCTTGGAAACACACCTTGCTCCTCTCCCCACCCTGCCCCTTTAGCAAGATTAAACTGAATTATACTAGCAGTGTATACCATCATACTTATTTTTATATACATCCCCCAACACTAGATATTATTTACAATTTTTTCCCAAGTGAAAAATGTTACCTCATATTTGCAATGTTCTTTCAGTAGTTTGATCATTTAAAAATTATTTATGTCCTCCGACCATTCTTCTTAGGAGTTGCTTATCTTTTTGTTAACTTGCAGGATTATTTTTAATCCAATAAGGCTATATTAATCCCTTGGGTTCATGTTAAAAAGTTCTACTGAAATGAAAGTGATACAGATTTTTCCTTTGAAACAGAGTAAGCAATCCAGCTGAATTTGGTTACAGAAGTGAAACCTGCTCCTTCTGATTCACCCAATGTGTGTATGGGTTTGTTAACTTAGTATATGCCTAAATTTTTTTTCTGGCAAATACTCCCAAATCAAGAGCCAGAAAGTATCATCTTTACAAATAATTGTGGTTTCATTTTGTGATAAATTATTACATTTAGCTAAATAAAGGAAAATTACAAACAGTTGCAAGCATTAGTCAATCTTATATTTATAGTACCCATTTCCAAAGAATTGTAATCCAAAATATTTTAAAAGGTCAATTCTTTTTAAACTCAACTACTTCATGGGTGGTGTAGTTTTTTCTCTACTTTAGTAATATCTAAATCAGTATAAACATAGGCAAGAACCCATGTTAGACAGAAGGAAATCCAAAGATCGCATGATCTGTTGTACTAGATACTCAAACAGAATTTGATGTTTGGTGATGCCACATCCACCACCCCACTGTCTCATTGTCTGTAGGGCCTTAAATAAGCTACCACATTTCTTCTGTCCACAGGGGATCAGGGGATAATGTTGTCCCTCTACCCATCTGGGGCAAGAAGGTAGCAGGGAGATGGGTGAGCTGCCAATGAGATCTCTTAAGCTTGCAGTATTTTCCAAAGAAAGATGCTTAATCATTTCAAAGTATAATATTTTACCTGCTACTTCAAAATGTAAGCGTTCTCAGGTGTGCGTGCACACATGTGTATGCTAGTTTGCAGGTATGATTTTTTACCTTATCACTCATCATTAAAAATCCTTTTTCAGTTTGCCTTTCTGAATTACAAAATGTATGTATAATTTCTTAAAAGACTGTTATTTTTTAATGACTGGCAGTAACTCCTTTTGTTAACCAATGGAGATAGTTCAGTGGGTCTGTCGCTCCTCTGGGAAAGGACTGCAGTCTTTAAAGAGAGCAACACCATCCTTGTTTCCAGATTGTGGGGCGGGAGTGAGGATAATACTTTAAGTGATGAAGTTGGCATTTCCCATCTGTTGTACTTCAAACACAGGCCTCCTTCTCTCTACCAATCACAGATATAAAAACTCCGACGATAGTTTGACCATCTGGATTTCCCATCATACCCTGTTTTTACACCTGGAGATTCAGGGCAAGTTTTTGATTGATTACCTCAAAATTGCCCCATAAAACCAAAGGACAGACAGTATTTTTTTTAAACTGTAAAAGGTAGAAACAACAGCCATAACTTTTGTTACTGCTTTTAGAATTGTTAATGATGTTAGGCTAAGATGTTAACCTTGGGTTTTTTCAAAAGTGCTTCCCCACAGACCCCCCTCAAGCAAACCATCACATTCTTCTTATGTTTCACAGTGTCAGAGCTAAGATTAAATCAGAGGGTGATAGTGGTCCCAAGTTCAATACTAAGCATGAATCTATATTCAACTTTAAAATGTTTACACACTCATAGTTTGCCTTCCCTTAGGGAGGAAAATACCACCTATGTTTTGTCAGCTGGCAGGCTCTATTAATTGAATAGTCATTTAAATATTTATTGGAATCCATCTAAGGGTAGAACATGACTGAATTATGACTAAATTGGTCGTTTCACAGGACTATCTGTTTCTATCTGCCTTGGTACCATGCCAGCTTATGACCCAAGGCTCTGCGTTAGAACAATGTGTGAGGCCCAAACTTCCTTTCCCCCTTAGTCATTTCTCAAGCAGCAATTTGCCTACTTTTGCCATTTCCTAATTTTTAAGAGGAATGACAGACAAGGTATTAAGCTTTGGTTTCTCTCTAGATCCTATCATTTTCCTCAAACACAGTCATCTCCTCTCTTAGCTCCTGGCGTTCTGCTGGGGGTTACCGGGGCCCCACCAGCCAGCTGCCATCAGGCCAGGCTGCTCTCCTGCAGAGCTGTTTGCCTTTAGGGAGCAGGGAACTGACTCTGCTAAGTGTTACTCACTTGGAGACTCTTTAATGTGAACAACCATGTAGAAACAGGAGCCCTCATTGCTTTCTTGGCATCAGACAAAAGGACCTGGCCACTTAAACACCACACTTTGTACTTACAATTCAGATAAGAGAGCAGGTGCAAGTCTCGTGGCAGAATGAAGTCCTGGCCTAGGATTTTTTTTTTTTTTTTTGGGTCTGCTAACTTTGACTCAGAGAAGGCCTTTTAAATAATTTTAATACCTCTGAAAGATCCAGTGCACAGGGAAACAATGAAGCACAAGGTTTTAACTATCCATTATGAACCATGTGGCTTATTCATAAATATGATAAAAGAAACTTTCATCTGGTTAAGAATGTATTGCTTGAAACATGTAGCCCCTTGGTAGGCTTACTTCCTTCTTTCTTTGTCAAGCTTCACAGTCAGTAGCCTGGTGTGAAACTGGAACTCGGTGTGGGGAAAGAGGATGGGGGAGAGTGGTCATGTTATGAAGTTCTTGCAAATGCAGTGAGTGGTGATTTCACACGTACGCATTCCACATCACAGGAAGCTCAGATGTCTGAGAACCCAGGCTCTGTTTGCCCCTGAGCAACAAATTTTCCATTGCTCACCTCTACAATCTCAGTTTTTCAAATACTCGCTTATTTTATCAGGTCACTTACTTTTCTATAAGACCACAGCCACTTGAATTTCAAGAATAAGAAAGCAACATATATGAGTCAAACAAATCTAGAAGACAAAAGAGATTTTTTCAGTCACTTGCAGACTATTGTAGATTCCTCCTTCACTCTGCAATGTTTCCTCTGAGATTTTTTTTTCTTTAATGAAACCAAAATAATCTTGCCAGTGGAGTCATGGAAAATTTGACCAACTCCATCTGTTTGTAGTTGCCCATCCCGTCTCATTTCTTTTTCTTCTTTATAGATAAATTTTTTTTACTTTTTTGATTTATTTTTCTATTATAAAATGTAATTTCTAAAAAAAACTTGTAAGAATGACATACATATATGACATATATATATATATATATATATATATATATATATATTTATATAATTTTCCTCCCTCCCCTATTTTTAGCCACATTCCATGAGCCAGCTTCAGGTTAGGGTTTCTGTGAGTCCTTGACAACTGTAGGAAAGACAAGGGAAGGCAGGAATGGAGACCAGCGGGCTCGCTTCCAGAAGGCACACAGAGTCAGGGGAAGGGAGGAAAGAGAGGATTGTGCTAGATCATAGCAAGATGAGAAGAAAGATGCCTCTTCTTTCTCCTTTCTGGGGTGTCAGCTCCTTGAAATGTGGGGTTTTCGCTCTTAAGCATCTTTAAAACTCATCTGACTAGGAAGATGCCTAGTGGGTACGTTGCTGAATGCAAGAATGAAAAGGAAGAATAGGAGCTAACTAGCCAGTGCTAGACAGAGTTAACTAAAACAATTTAGGTCTTTTCAGCTCATCAAAGGCTTCCTTGCTACCATTCTCTATCTCTGCGTTGTCTTCTTACTCTGAAAGCACCAGTCTGGGCTACTTTGAGGTTTAGTGTCATAGATAGTTGCTGCAAAATTGAACTAATATTCAAGATAAAAATCCTCTTGGGAGAAATCCATGATCGGAAGAGAAAGCTTCACTCTCATTTCTACTGCTACAATAACTCATTGGGGGGATTTGTACTAGAAGGTAGCTTTCAGACACCCTGCCTCCTTTTGGGAAGAAAGGCCTGAAGGCTCACTACACACCTCCCTGCCACCTTGGCCACAGGGTGAGCCAGTAACACTTTCCCAGAAAGCAACCTTCTTTAGGGTCTCCAGCCCCTGTGAGGTGGCCTCTTGTGGCTCTGCGTTGTTATTGCCTGAAGTTTGAATTTGAGGCAGAGGGAGAAAAAGACTCACTTTCTCTTTTTTAGAAACAGAAAAGTGAACTAACTAACAAACAAGGTAATCCAATGGTAACACAGAAAAATAGAGATGTGGAAAGAGAAAGCTGTAAACGGGAACTATGAGGCAATTGATGACTGTAGTGAGCAGAGGTTGTGAGGCTCTGAAAGAAGGCATAGAAAAACTGCCAGTTTATAGAGGGCCAGGAAGCAAGTAGAGAGGGGGATGCAGGAGGTACTTGGGGATGGCAGGCTGCTGGAGAAACCGCTGCTTTATTCTGAAGGATCCTCTGGTTCTCAGTGAGGCCTAGCATATCTGAGAAACCTCTGGAGGATTTCTTAACCCTCCCAAGTATCCCTACAATAGAAGCTCTTATCCTGACATGAATGAAGTGGGCTCCATATTTTGCAACTTGAAAAATCCCAATTTGTCAAAAGAACAGGCTGTTTAGAGATAACGGGGATCATCCCTTCCATTGAGGTTTGAGAGGGACATGACAGAAAGACAGACAGACAGCTGGGGGAGAGCATTCGTCCCACACAAGCAGATGCACAGTGAGGGCCACCGCAGTCCCAGGCCCACTTTCTGTGTTGCAGATCTTAGCATCAGCATCTGGTTTTATCTGCTCTGCCAGTGTTGACTCATACATCCCCGGGAGAGTTATAGCTAATCCAATATGCAGATTTACAGTGAGAGCTCTGACTTTCCAGGGCCAGGGATCCCCTTTTATGATTACTGACACCGTTGAATGTCTTTTCTTGACCAGATCTCCCTTTGGAGTGTTCCCCTTCTCTCTGAGCATTTACTTCTTCTTTTCCTCTTTTGGTTCCATAAATGTGTGTGTTCGCGTGGCTTGTTTGCCTTCTAGCCAGCTCTACCTTGTCGTCTTGCCTTCCGTGGAAATGCATTCTGCAGTCGTGGAACCTCTCAGCTAGATGATTTCTCTCTGTCGCTCTCGGCTAGCTAGCAGCTTCGGATATTTCCACATTAGTGTGGGACACTTGCACCTGTAAACTTCACCAGCGTCTCAACTTCAACAAGTTTTAGTACATTTCTTTCTCCTCCAAAGTTCTTCCTCCTGTGTTCCCCCACCCCCCTTTTCTACAATGAAAACTCAGTGAGCCACGGGCTTCCCCAGGGGACCAATAATTATAATTAAAAAGTCCTAACAGTTCTACTTATGTATACCAATCTCAGCCCTCCCTCTTTTTATTCATTATCTGATGCTGCATAACAAAATATGCCAAAGCTTAGCATCTTCAAACAACATCTTTATTATTCCACTCATTTTTGAAGATTAGGAATCTGGGATTAGCTTAATTTAGCTGGTCTCTCAAGAGGTTGCAGCAAGCTGTTGGGTGGGCTGCAGTCTTCTCAAAGTGTGGGTAGAGTTGGGGCACCTGGCTACATTTGAATTTCAGATAAATGACAGCCTTTTTTAAAGTATGTCCTAAATACTGTGGGGCATATTTAGACTAGTAAAGAATTCTTTGTTGATCTGAAGTTCCTATTTCTTGGGCATCATGTATTTTTTCTGGCCACTCCATTCCTGGGGCTTGCAGGGCCCAGGATGCTCCGGATCTCCCTACTGCAGTTGCAGGAAGTGGCCTCACCTTTTCACACTTCCTGGGCATGTCACCCTGGGTTACTGTTGCGCCCCATCGGAGCCTCATCCAGTGTGAGCACTTTGTTTGTCTGTCTTGGAATAAAGAATCAACTGACATCAAGCTCACCAAAGAGTGCAAATCAAATGTCCTTTCCCAAACTGTAGTGCTCTAAGGCATGAGAAGGCCCAAGTAATATTGATATAATTGCTATCATGAAGAATTAGCACAAATAGTAGTTATCAAGTGTTGGAACTACAATGACTTTTTAAAATTAGTTTCCTTATTTGTATATATTTTATATCAGGTGTAGTCCCCATGGAATTCCCACCACCAATTCACCCAGGCACTATCACCTTAGTCTCTTGTGTTCTTCCTGCCCTTGTTTTGATCTCTCTCCTTCCCCTTTCCCTGCAGAATGTCTCTGATTTATAGTTGCCTGATTATTTTTGTTTTGTTGTGGTTTTTTATTATTATTTTTCCCCCTGATTCTTTATTAGTTTCCCCTATATTCCACCTGTAAGTGAAACCATTTGATATTTTTCTTTTTCCTTCTGACTTATTTCTCTGAGCATCATCCCTTCTAGTTCCATCTATGTTGCTGTGAATGGCATTAGAGTATCTTTTTTTTTTTTTGCTGAATAGTATTCCATTGTGTATATGTGCCACATCTTTGTGATCCAGTCATAAGATGACTTTTGAATGCTCTTCACTGTACACAAAATCTCCAGATAATGAACCCTCACCCAGCATAAGTCCATTGTAGATGTAAAGGGGGTCATCACAGTACATAATAGGAGCTAAGTTGTGTAGCTGAATAAATAAGCCCTAGTTCTCATTTGTTTTAGAGAGTTTTATTAGTTTAAACTGAATTTTCACCTATCCATGAACAAGAAATACAAAAAGAAATTTAAAAGGAAAACGTATGTTCTTCATTCACATCCTTTGCCCTTGGGGAGATGGTTAGTCCCAGACTTCCAGGACAAATACCACTGAGTTGATTTGACTCATGGTATTTTCTTTTCTTTTCTTTTCTTTTTTTGTTTTAACTTTTTATTATGAACACTTTCAAACAAAATAAAAGTAAATAGTATAATCAGCTCCCATCTAGACATAACCTAGCAGAACAGTTGCTAACATTTTGCCAAATATACCTCCTTAAAATCTTGTATAATTATTTAATTTAAATCATATACATGACATTTCCTTCTTAAATATGCTGAGAAAATGAGAACATCCCCTTACTCAACTACAGTACCATGTACCTATAAATTAACTGTAATTTCTTCATGTCTTCTAATCCTTAACCCACATTATAGTTCCTCAGTGACCTCCCCCCAAATGTCTATAGACAGTTGATTAATCAAGTCAGGATTTGAACCAGTTCTACATACTAAATTTGGTGATTCATCCTCCCATGCAGCTTTGGCCCAGTATCAGTGAGCCTGGCCTCAGGGATGTATGGCTGACAAGTTGAGGGCACACCGAGGTTGAGAACTTCAAGAAGGTGATGGGTTCAGGATATTAACTTTTCTGGGAATAAACTAAGATGACTCAACTATTTTTTTCCTAAGCTGTTGCAAGGTCAAAATCTGTTTCTCATCTGCTTCCTCCCCCACTGCTGGCCAAGCTCTAGGCATAGTTTGCTGTTGGCCTGCAACTCTTTCAGTTGCTTATTTGACTGCATTGTTCTCTCTAGCCCTCTCCTGCCTCTTTCTCACTTCCACACACACCATTTACCTAAGGAACTCCTACTCAGGCTTTAAGAATCGGCACACATATTCCTTCCTCTAAGAAGCTTTCTTTGGCCTCCCCCTAGCTCTGTGCCCAGATTAGGCCAAAAACCCCTGTAAAATTCTCTCCTTGCAACAGTAATTTTCTTTTAGCGCACTTATCTAATTGCAATTAAATACTTATTTGTGGAATTACCTTTTGATTGTGTCTCTTCCCAGCTGAGATTTAAAGCTCCACCAGGAAAAACTCATAATCCTCTTGTCCATGGTTGTACCCCAGTGTTTAGCCGAGATTCTCTCACACACAGGTGGTCATTAGAATGTCAGTGGGTAGATGGATGGGTATTGGATGGTTGATGGGTAGGTGAGTGAAAGTAGGTATGAAACCCCTCAAGTGTGAGCAACAGATTGACTGGGCCTGCTGTATACACAAGGGACTGATGTGACTCTTGATGGACACTTCTGGAAAATGGTGCTTGTGAATGGCAGAAGGTGAGAGGAAGGTTGTAGAGTAATTTGTCCCATGGTATCAACTTGGCTAAGGGTATCTCTACTTTCTTTGCATTTGCTCCTGAGACATAGAGAGCTTTCTCAAAGTCATTTGTCCTTGATGACAAATCACAAGGGAATTTGAAAACCCAATGAAAACCCAACAGTTTTTGAAAACCCAATAGTTTCCCATATTTTTTCTTCTTACGCGAGCTGCTCAAAAACGGATGTTAAAGAAAGATGACATCTTCAATTCTGTTCATTTCCTTGAAAACTCCTACTCTCAACACAACATAAAGTCTGTTACAAAGCAACGTTAACCTTCTGTAGAATTTCACTAAATAACTTCCTACCGAGATCTCAGCGGTTCCTTCCATAATGTTCTGAGCAAATGCGTTGGAGCCACTTAAGCACAGTACTTTGCTCGTGATGGCAGAGCCCGCAAGCACTATTTACACACACTAGTGCCATTTAGACCTTAACTATAAATCACTGCATAAAGGTTAATAGAACTGAGTCAAGCTTTAGGAAAGGCACAAAATTGCCTCGCATATTGGTGAATGATAATAGAAATAAACATTGGAAAGAATAAGAGGTGTGGCAGGGATAAAAGAGCAAAGTTCTTCTTTGAATATCACTGGCAATCCCATCCATGGAACCGTAGGGCAGAGATGTTAATTTCTAGGGGACTCATTCTAGCGGCAGAAAATTTCATTTTATGGTCATTTGTTTCCTATTGCCCCTTTGGCCTTCACTGGTAAAATAGTGCCTTTAAAATGCTCCCGAATTAGCGCCAAGGCTTTCCTTTGGTGTTATATTGTCTATCTCCTGGCAGAGGGACAGTCCATTCTGTTGGTCAGAGAAGCCCTCCACTCCCCCAGTTTTATAAATATCTAATAGCGTCTTAAAGTGAAAAAGGCACACCTACCTTATATAATGGTCAAGTGATGGTCAAGTGGGGTATTTTTTTCCCCATCCCATATGTCGTTATCTCCTATATCTACTTTTGAACAACTCCTGGGAAACTAAAACCTTTTTAAGTCCATTGTTCTTTTTTTTCTTAGAATTTTTTTATTTATATATTTTTTACATCATTTTTCTCCTACCCCCTCCCCTCCCCCCCCCCCCCCATGGATGGAGCTTGAAGAGATCATGCTCAGTGAAATAAGCCAGAAAGAAAAAGAAAAATACCGGATGGTCTCACTCATAGCAGGGATTTAGAAAACCTAAATAAGGGACCAGGAAAAAGACTAATTATAATAAAGTAAAAATCAAAATCAACAAGCAACTATAAACCAGAGACACACTACGTGGGGGAGGAGGGGAGAGATTAGGGTCAAAATAAGGGGGGTGGGAATTGTATGGGGAATATAACCAAGATGAAAATGCATACATTGTGCAAAAATGAAAAATGATGTAAAAATATATAAAATTAAATAAAATTAAAAAAATTAAAAGGAAGCCTGGCAGCTTCATGCCTGGATCTGAACCCAGTTATATTTGATTTTGTACTCACTGATAATTGACATAGTCAAACAAATGGATAAAGTTTGCAGATTAAGTTCTCTCTCTTTTTTTTAAGTCTCTTCAGATCCCATTAGGAACTGTCCGCCATACCCAGATCCCAGATCTCACTAGTTCAAAGGCCTGAATGGACTCACCGGCTTTTGGCAGGTTATCACGTGCCAGTTCAGGAGACCCCCAGGGTGAGCAGTGCCCAACATCTGTTCTCTAGCCCCATCCCATAACAGGGCTGTGTAGTGATGTTCCACCACTTTCTGTCCTCAGTGCCCCCATGTGGGGCCTCAGGGCCCGCAGCATCAGTTTGCACCTCTTGCAACAGGCCCCAACTGATCCCACACATCCATGCCTCCAAAGGTGGCCGAAGGTCCTGGAGGCTGCTGGGACCTACAAGACCTGGCAGGTTATTCATAGGTGTCCCCTCAGCTATCATTGTTTTGTGGTCCCTGAGGAAGCTCCCTGTTCAGGAGCTCAGAGGAAGGCATTCCAATAGGAAGTAGAGGGGGAAAGAAATCCTGTAGGAAGAGTGTGATCACACATCTGTGCAGCAAGAGCAAGAGTGTGACTAACAACCCCACAGTTAGGGAAAGAGCTTCAACTACTGACTTCAGGTTTAGTGCCACGCCTCAAGGGGCACAGGAGGATCTTTGTTATTTGCAGTTTTTGGACCAGAAAAACAAACAACACATTACAGTGTGCAGGGAGAGGAACACTTAGGAATCCCCAGACTAGGGTTAATATTGGAAATTGCCATCCAGGGCCTCCCTGGTGGCACAAGGGGTTAAGCACTGCACCAGGAACCAATCCACAGCCACTGCAGCACGACATCCTGTCTGTGTCAGCTCTAAGTCGCTCTAAGTGGCTCAGGTAATTCAGGTGTGGGAGAGCAAGTTACGTAAATGACAGAGGCTCCACTTTTACCCCAAACATCTTGGTTTCCCTGCCGTCATTTTGGATCTGTTATCCCTGAATCTAGCTGAGATTTTAAAAACTTTTTATATTTTCAACTTCTGTTTCCCTAAGGACCAAAAGAGCTCATATTATATAAGGCAGTGGTCTGTCTTCCTTCCTTCCTTCCTTCCCTCCTTCCTTCCTTCCTCCTTCCTTCCTTCCTTCCTTCCTTCCTTCCTTCCTTCCTTCCTTCCTTCCTTCCTTCCTCCTTCCCTCCTTCCCTCCTTCCCTCCTTCCCTCCTTCCCTCCTCCTTCCTTCCTTCCTTCCTTCCTCCTTCCTTCCTTCCTTCCTTCCTTCCTTCCTTCCTTCCTTCCTTCCTTCCTTCCTTCCTTCCTTCCTTCCTTCCTTCCTTCCTCCCTCCCTCCCTCTTCCTCCTTCCTCCTCCCCCTCTCCCTCTCTCTCCATCTATGCTAAAGCTACCTCCTTCAAGTTTCAGGGAGGTGGTTCTGTCAGGGGGAAAGGATGTCCTGAGCACACTTCATACAGGCTTTGTGGATGCAACCCCCACTCCATCGAGACACTGGGACTACAAATCCCATGATCGCCAAAGGGAAGTTAAGAGGACCTAAGGGCGGAGTTACACAGTCATTTTCTCTGTTTGTAAATAAAACCAGCCATGTTAGTGGGGTCTCGGGCACTTGGCTCTGCCCTTGGCCAGGCCCATTTGGTCTCGGTGGGTCATTTGGGATTCCAGGTCAGCAGAATGGGTAGGACACATTTAAGACTTTATCTCCCTCTTTTCTCCCTGAGTTGTACGTTTCCTCATTCCCCTTTCCTTATAAATAAACCTTTTGTTAACCTTTTGTGTGTGCCTGCAGTTTAAATCCCCTTTAAGCACGTGGGTGAGGACCCACAGTAAGGCAACCCACTTTAGAGTGGGGTTGCCCTGTAACAGTTCCTGGTTCTGGTAATCTTGGATTTAGTAAACATGCTATCTTTTTGATTTTTTAGATTTGTTATATAAGCAAATCTTCTCAGCTTCTGTCTTTCTACATTCATCTAAAAAAACATCAAAAGAAAGTTTGTAAAATAATGGTACTTCAATGGCAATGATTAATTAGAAAAAAATAATAAACCATGAAAAAAGAGCAATCTCAAATCCCTTTCACTCAGTCATTTTTTTCAATAACTTTAATCAGTATTACTCTCTCTCCCTACTTTATTTTCTGATAATACTCAATTTAGAGTGTTATTACATGCTGTAATAGCTTTCTATTGCTGTTATGAAAAATTGCCTCAAACTCAAAGGCTGAAAACAGCACACATTTATTATCTCACAGTTCTTGGGGTTAGAAGTCGAACAAGAGTCTCTCTGGACTAAAATCAAGATGTCAGCAGGGCTATATTCCTTCTGGAAATGCAAGGGAAGAACCTATTTTCTTACTTTGCAGCTTCTAGAGGCTGCCTGCATTCCTTGTATCATGTATCCCTTCTTCCACTTCAAGTTAGCAACATAGTATCTCCCTGGACCCCTTCTGTCATCACATCACTTTTCTAAAGCTCTCTGTCTTCCTCTTCCACTTTTAAGTACCCTTGTGATTACTTTGGACTCACCTGTATAATCAGGAACAATCTCCCTATCTTCAGGTCAGCAGATTAGAAATTTTAATTACATCTGCAACTTTAATTCCCTTTTGCCATGTAACCTGACATATTCACTGGTCCTCCAACTACCCTGAGCAGAGCTTTGGGTGCAGAGGTCCATTATCCAGTCTACAATATTTTGTACTTTTACCACTTTTTCCATTTTGATGTATGGAGATTTTGACCCAAGTGGACTGTGGATTTCTTGAAGGCAAATCTGTGACAAGATTTTTTGTTTGCCTATATTTTTGTTTTTCCCAGTAGCATCTTCAAACAAACGAAAAGTTAGGACTGTGGTAAACCTAGCAGCTCCCAACTGCTTTCATAACTTTAGTCCATCTTTGTTCCATTTTATGATGTCTTTCCTGAAAGAATTTCATATAGAATACCCAGGTGCTGATTGACTGCATTTATACTGTGTGGCTAATATTTACTGGAAGGAGTCGCCATCCAAAACAGTTAGTAGTTAGTCTCTTCACAGCTCTTTCTTTGGGGGAGGAGATATAGAGAATGGAAATATCACACAGGAAAAGTGTATGAGGAAAGCGGGATCTTTGTTATTCCTCCATCAGTTCGTGGAGGCAGATGTCTCCTTTCATGTGACATTGGGAAGTCAAATTGTAGATAGCCCTTCCTTCCTGGAAAGTCCCAGAATCTCCTACGGTAGAAAACAACCCCAATATTTCTAACAGATTCCAAGGAGAATGCTGCCACTGGCTTGGCATTGAATAAGAATGTCACATTCTAACTATAAGACTAAAGAATTTATTTCCACAAAGAATTTAAAGATGAAAACAAGTGTTTTATTCTTGCTGATCTGCTCTTTTTTTTGTCTTGGCCCAATTATAAACATACATTTATGTTTGTTTATAACATAAACGGGTACCACAATTTATTAGTTAATTTAACTAAAACCAACAATTTTTCAGTTCTGTCAGTCCAATAATCAAAAAACATGTCTTTAGTAAACAATTTTATAGTGTTTACTATGTGCCCATTATTTTTCCAAGTTACTAAGCTATACTGTATATTTGTTTCGTTCTCATAACACTGCCCAAAAAGAAGGTACTATTATTATGCCTATTTTCCATATGGGGAAACTGAGGCTCAGAGTGAGTAAAAAACTGATGAGGTTGTACAAATGAGATTCCATCCTAGGTTCTCTGGCTCTGGAGAGAGTCCTCTTGGCTACAACATCATGCTGCCCCCCTGTTTTGCCAGTCCCTTCCCATAAACAGATTATAGAAGGGTTAAGGGCAACAAAGAATATGCGAGAACAACATAGGGATTATTATTTGCTTTGTACAAATTGAATTACTATTTGTTTAATACACTATTGTATCCCCAGCTCCTAATACAGTGCCTGGTACATAACGAGGGATGGAGTGAATATTTGCAGAATGTTGTCTAAATACTTTGTGATGATGCTATGAAGTGAACAAATTGTATGAGATGATAGACTCTCATCGGAACCTACACAATGAGTGGAGCTGGGGGGGCGGCCTCTCTGAGATGTGAATGAGTGAAAAAAGGGTAACCATGGAAGAGCATCCAGACAGAAGGACCATCACAATCAGAAGCCAAAAGTGGATGAGAACCTGGCAATGTGAGAAATGGCAGGAGCCAGCGTGTGGGACGCAGGTTGCACAGGGAGCGCTGGAATGAGATGAGGTGAGGGTGGGCAGACACAGGGCGATGCAGGGCCTTAGATCACTAGAATTCCTTTTGGCAGGAAACTGTATAAGTTCCACGAAATTACTCAAAAGGGGGTCATGTGTGCCTTGCCCGTGGGAGTCTTCAATCCTGTTTGGAAGAGTAGGCAAACAGGAAGGAAAGAAAATAAAATAAAATTGTATTTTAGTTACTAATTTGCTTCTTTGATGAACTTCTTCATTTGTGTTTTTTTTTTTTTCTTTATTTCTTTGCTTGTTTTCTGGCAACTTAAAAATTCCTCTTGTATCCATCTCGGATCTTTAGAAGACGTTGACTCAGATCCGGGACTGAATTTTCACTTGTGCACATCTTGAAACACTGGGACATCTGCTTTACCTGGCTGATGTAAGCTGTGCCCCAGCGCTCTGATCTACAATAATTTTAACTGAGTCTCAATAGCTCACATTTGCAATAGTTTCACATTTGCAGTATTTTTCTCAAGGTCTAAATCTGGTTGGCTAGTAACTTGGTTAGGAAATGTTACAACAGACTTATTATCAGCAATATTTAGGAAACTGAAATGAACTTGTGAGAGTCTATTTTTTTTTTATTTAAACACCATTATTGAAATATAATCTGCATGTCCTCAAATTTACCCATTTAAAGTGTATGATGCAATGGATTTTTAATATATTCAGAGTGGTTTAGCTCTGTTGTGTAAGCATAACCACAGTTAATTTTTAAAACATTTCATAATCCTCAAAAGAAACCTCATATCCACTAGCTGTCACTCTAATGTCTCCTTCCCCAGTCTCCAAGCCTTAGGCAACCATTATTCACTCTGGAAACTAAGATTCTCTAGATTTGCCCATTGTGAACACATCATATAAATGGAATAGTGCAAATGTGGTCTTTTGCAACAGGCTTCTTTCACTTAGCATGTTTTCAAGGTACATCTCTATTGGACATGTATCAAGACTCATTAATTTTTGTTGCTGGACAATACTCTACTGCAGGAATACTATGTTTTTATTTATTTGTTAGTTCATGGGTATTTGAATTGCTTCTACTTTTTGGCTATATGAATATGTTGCTCTGAATGTTTGTGTTCAAGTTTTTGTGTGGATGTACGTGCTCATTTCTCTTGGGTATAAGCTTAGGAGTGAATCGTATGATGATGCCATGTTCATCATTTGAGGAACTGCCAAACTACTTTCCAACATGGTGGCATGATTTTACACTTCTACCAGCAATGTCTGAGGGTTCCAATTTTTCCATATCCTCACCAACATTTCTCATTGTGATTATCATCCTGGTCTATGTGAAGTGGCGTCTCATTGCGGAATGAATTTTTTTCATTATTCTCTTTTTCAAATGTTCAAATCTCCAAAATTATGCTTTCTGAGTCATTGTGGTATGTGCAGTGTCAGTGTGAAGGAAGTCATATTGTGACATAATTATATTGTGAAAATGTGGAAATAATAGATGAGGCAATGAGCCTTATCTCGAGCCTGAGCTTTTTAAAGTAAGTATTTGCAATCTTGGCTTGAGCTTCAGACAGTCATTAAAGATTCTCATTTTGTACATGATACTGTAGCTTTGCGATTGCATTAGATAATTTACAACAGATTACTTCACTTATCTACAAAATATGATCTAATTATTTCAGAAATAATTCTTTTAATCTCGTCTGTGAAGTGTACATTCTTCAAAATCTGTGTTTTTTCCTCTCATTTTAGGAAGGACTATTGAAAGGGAATTCAGTTGCTCAATGTTTTATGGTAGATGAGTGGTGAGGAGTGATCTCCTGCTCCCTAAAGTTAATTTGGAACCTAATAGAGTCTCAGAGTGCTCTTGGAAGTTATGTATCCATTAGTCAGTACAAGAATTACTACAATAACACGATTGAACACTTTGAATGACATAAAAGTTCTTCATTGTATAAAGCAACTAATTCTGTTGTTGACAGTTATGATAGTTCCTTTTTATACTGATCTACCTTTTGCTCCGTGTCCCTTCTACTCACTGCTACTTCTTCTTTCCTCTAGAAATGTGAGGAATAAAAATGCATGCAGAGTAAAATCATATAGGTGTTTAGTAATTATTTGTTGAATAATTGAAATTATCCAAATTATTTACACTAAATGTTCATGCACTGGTTAGAATAAATAAAGTGGAGAAAAAACAAAAACTAATTTCTATTTACACACACACACACACACACACACACACACCACACACACACTTCTCTCCTATTCTGGACTTTTGTTTCCTCTTTCTCTTTTCTATATATACTTATTGGCTTTAATATAATTAGAGAAGTAATATATTTATTGTAGAAAAGTCATGCACACTAAAGGAAAAATTGATTTTTAAGCAAATTTCTTACTCTCACTTTTTTTTTTGAATGTGAGATTTCTTGTGGCCATAAAATATCTCCCAGTATGGAATGCTGTATTTAATATTTTCCTTTTGATTTAGGTACTTTCAAATTCATATAGAGAGTAATGTCCTCTCAGTTTTTTCTCCAGATGAACCAGTCATTACCTTAAAACTTTCTTGTGCCCTTTTGCCCCTGGTTTGTTTTCTGCTGGCTACCACTTGACTTGCCAATCTCCTTTATATTGCTTTACAGAACTACTAGGTACCTGATCCAAGCAGAGGAGGGGAAGTGTGAGATTCAGGTGAACCACTGCAGATTTTGAATGTTGCACTTTTATTCATGCAGACCCAAAGTGGCAATAGTTTTTCTCACTAGGTTCTTTTATTGGACTTCTAGGACCACAAGTCTGCCAGACCCCATAAGATGTCTTTATTTCTAGTGCCTCTGGCTATTCCTTTGTTGTATCTCCACTTGAAATCTTTGGTATCTCTTTCTACTCCATTGTGGATCATTTGTCTCTACTCAATGGCCAGCCACTTCTGTTCATCTGGCATCTGCACCAATGATTTGCATCATCTTAAAAATGTTGTAGATATAAGTCTAAGTGATCAAACGCAAACAGCTTTTCTTACTTACAGACTTTACTTCTCAGTGGATAAAAGTACAGGGCTAAGTGATATATGAGGCTTCATAACTCATTTGTCTTCTTCTCATTTTGCAACTCAGGAAGTAATACTGAGGTTAAATAATGGACTTTGTTGACTTCAGTACAACTGCTACTCAATGTGTAAATTCATCCTTTCTCATATAGTCAGACAGGACTTGCTAAGCAGTTTCCAAAGTAAAAGAGGTGACATGAATAATTCTGCCTGGAAATAAGGTCAGCCTTGTTCTCCTGAGATCTGTAAACAGGAGCAAAGAGCTACACAAACCTTGTACCTCAAAGAACTCTGAAAATCTGTCCTCCTTCTTCCCCCAACGCCTAAACATCCAAGAAATGAAATACAGGACTGGAAATTAAAAGAAAAAAACAACAACCTGGTTTCTGTGGAAAGAAGTGCCTGTATAAAGTAAAAGGTGGCTTCCATGTGAAACTATGGAATTATATAAATTATATAAAAACACATATATGGCAGAAACTAAGAATTGCATAAATGCATAAAATTAGGATATGTGCCAAAAATTTTTAATAGTGATTCTTTTTTATTAATTATTTGATGTGTTAAATTTTTTTTGTTTTTTTCTAGATTGATAAGATTCCACAATGAATTACATTATAATGTGAAAAAAATTAGTTGGTTATATTGCTTATGTTTTTGTTGACTTGAAATGTACAATTTTTTTCTAGCTTGTGATAAATTATTTGGATGAAAAGTAAATTTAGATGGCAAACAGGATGAAATTACTTCAAAAATTGTTTCAGTCCTTGAAGCTTTCTGAAGCTACCATCAAATTCAGTCAGCAAAATAGATCAGAAACCATGACAGCACAAATTATACTTTTTAGGACTTGAAATTTTGAAAAACAGGAAGTACTCAACCTAAAATAGTGTAAGTGAAAAAGCAACATTTTAATGAGGATATAGACAGGGCCAATAGTCAGCTGATTGCACTTGTATGGTGAGGTTGATTTTTTACATTCTGAAATACTTCTGTTCCTTTGCTCTGAGATCCCCAAGTGCCTCTCACTGCCCCAACCACCCCAGTTCACTCTCAGGGGATTTTTCCATGTTCCATAACCAAAGAGGTAATGCCTGGAAGGGTGGCAGACTTTCTGGACTGGACAAGTCATCTGGCCCTGTGCTGATTTTTTTTTTTTCATGTGTCATTGTTAAATATTTTGAAAATGACCCCCAGGATACTTGTGTGTCTCATGAAACCCAAAGACAGATTTAGCTATAAAATTCTCCATTATAGTATGTCCCTATTCCAGCAAGAGTATTATAAACCAGCATTACTTAAAACAATTCTTTATGATTGTCTCTAGATTTTCTTCTAAGTTATTGACTCCCATTCTGAAAATTCTGATGTTAATCCTTTCTTGATCTTACCAAAATGTGTTAGTGGAAAGACTTCAAACAACAAGAACTGACATACTTTTCTCAAATAGAGATACCGATTGTAAGACACATTTTGATTTCAGAGATATTAAAATACAATATGCTAATGATTGCTAAATCTGGAATTCCATTCCAGACTACTATATAAAACTGTCCTTGATCTCTACTTAGGTGGCTCCTGTACACACAAAGTTCAAATGTGTCTATATTAGTTTCTTATTGCTGACGTAAAAAATTTCCACAATCTTAGTGCTAAGAAACATAGTTCTGGAGGGCAGGAGTCCAGCACAGGCCACCAGGCTAAAATCAAGGTGTCAGAGACAATGTTCCTTCTGGCAGCTCTAGGGGAGACTCCATTTCTTGCCTTTTCCAGTTTGTGGAGGCCACACACATTCCTTGGCTTGTGGCCTCCTGTCTTCAAAGCCGGCAATCATCTGTCTTTCTCATACTGCATCACTCGCTGACTTTCCTGCCTCTCTTTTCACTTATAAGGGCATTTGTGGTGACATTGAGCCCATCCAGACAGTCCAGAATAATCTCATCTCAAAACCCTAAATTTAATCACATCTACAGAGTCATTTTTTCAAGAAGATAACATATTTTCAATTTCTGAGAATTAGGATGTGGATGTCTTTGGCAGGTCATTATTCTGCCTACAATGTCCATGACTAAATCATGATAGTCTTCCCTGCTCAAATGTTCTCATTCTCCCATATTTTCTATCTCAATGAGTTAAACCACGATTTATAAGTTGTCTGTTCCAGAAGCCTGTGTGCCAAACTAGTGTCCTTCCTTGAACTCACTTCCCACATCCAGCAACTAGTAAGTTCTGTGATTTCTTCCTCCTAGAAAGCGTATAAGCCTTTTTAGTTCACCTCATGTTGTCAGTGCCCTTGGCCAGATCCTTATCATGTTTCTTTTTCACTACTCTTGTCCCCAACCAATCTCCCTGCCATCAGAACTGATAGATCTCTAAATGTACCAGAGTGAAACTTCTGAGCAGAACTTTTACATCCTACTCAGCATCCTGTGTAGCTGGTGAGGAGATGCACACGTAGTCAAATGCCACAGGCATGAATTGGATAGCACTCTGAAACACATTCACATTCCTACAGTGGTTAATCAACTCCACAGCCATGTGAGCCAGGTTATATTATCCTGGTTAGGAAGCTAAATGATAGGCTCAGGTTTTGAAACAAGGTTTTATTACTGTCTCAAATCAGCCTCCTACAGAGTTAGCTTGTTACATTTTTGCTCATTGTCATTTCAAATTCCACATGCAAATCGAGTTCCTCTTCCAACTTCCCTGGTTGTGCAGTTGATCTGCCCTCCCATTTATCCATCCTTGACTTACTCCATCCTTGGTCTAGTCAGCAGCAAGGTTGAATTAAAAATAAATAAATAGGACCTCCCCTGGTGGCGCAGCAGTTGAGCGCTGGGCTGCGAGGCTGCCCGCAGCATCTGCAGCGCTGGTTCGATCCCCAGCCACCGGCGAGGGTCCCACATGGTGCCGTGCCCACTGCTTCCCTCAGCAGTGCATTTCGTTGGTCTGCCTGTTCTGTTCCCCGCTCTGGCTCTGGTGAATTCTCTCACCCTCCTGCGCTTCTGACTGTACCCAGTGCTTGTATGTATAAATAAATAAATAAATAAATAAATAAATAAATAAATAAATAAAATATAGAAATATTTTTATATATTTATAAATATATAAATATATTTATATATTATATAATATTT
This sequence comes from Talpa occidentalis, assembly GCF_014898055.3. Classification (NCBI taxonomy): domain Eukaryota; kingdom Metazoa; phylum Chordata; class Mammalia; order Eulipotyphla; family Talpidae; genus Talpa; species Talpa occidentalis. Next base: position 50,029,458 of record NW_023601104.1, on the reverse strand, counting down.
ATATATTATATATAAAATATATTATTTTATAATATATAAATATATAATTTATAAATATATAGTTTATATATTTATATTTATAAATATATAAATATATTTAAATATTTATATATATATATATATATATAAAAATATGGCTCTGTTTCCATTGTCTCCCTGCCCTCCTCCCCCAATAGCCAGACTGTCCTATTTTACTTTATGCTAAGTCAGTTCAACTGCCTTGTTCCTGGTCTTCCTTCATTCTATATATCAGAAATAGTCTAAAAAGTGCCTTTTATAATGTCACTCCCAAAGTTAACATCCTTCAGTGACTCCTTTTCAATTATATTAAAGACAAACCTTTTGATGTGACTTTAAAGGCCCACCATAAATTGGGCCCCTTCCTATCAGGGTTGTATAATTCCCATAGTTTTCCAAACTCCTGTTCCAGAAGCCTCAGTGACCATTCTGATTCTCTCCATGTGTTTGCCCCTGTTGATGCCTCACTGGGGGTGCAAGCCCGTCTTCCTTCTGCCTTTTCAAGCCTTGCTCTCCTTTAATGCCTGACTCAGTTGACCTCATCTCTGAAGCTTTCACTCATTAACTGATGCCCAGGGCTCATGTTCCCCTCCAACTTGCAGGTCACTATTAGGCTTTAGTGGTCAAGTGCCTCACATTTGTGCCCGTTGTCTCCCGCATATCTGTCATGTCTCCAACCAACAGATCTGCAACCAACTTAGGATTTCTATCTTCTTCTTTCCGAAAGTAAATATCAAATTATTTTTCACCAGTTCCTCAAGTAATCCCCAGACACTCATCTCTGGTTTGGTAATGATTAATTTGATGACTTTGAGTTATTTCAAACCATTAAGATATTGACATCTCTTTGATAATTCAGGGATTTATACTGATTGATTGATAACAGATGGTAGCTGAAAGACCTTTTAGTGAGGGTTCTTTGTATGTCTGTGCTGTCTGAACCCTATAAAATTGGAGAAGATGGGGAAGTTGGAGAAGATGAAGAAAATGGAAGAGGGCCTGGTCCACCGCCTTAATCTCAGGGAATTCAGCAAATTAGGAAGAAGGGTGGTGTACAGAGAGAATAGTCTCTGATCAAATCCAGATAACAGATATAACTTGAAAGCCTATGGAGAACAAACTGTAAAGGGAAATCTTTTGATAGAAAAACTGCATGGTTACTTTATGAGCTAAGTCGTTGCTCTGAAGATAGTAGTCATAACACCTTCATAAACAGCAATGGTCCCACCAACACTGATGGGAAAGCAGGCCCATCCCAAACCAGAGTCCCTCAGGGCAGGGACTCTGCACTGTGTTCCTGCACTGTGACACCCTTCCCTGGAGAAATGCCCTTCCCTGGAGAGACGCCCTTCACAAACACACATTCAAACACTATCAATTTACTAGTTTTCTTATCCAGTCAAATAAGGGTTTTCCATTTCTTTACAGTGAGAAGAAACACCTCTCTTATCCAGATGGTGATTCTCAAGGCACAGCTCTCCAACACACACACACACACACACACACACACACACACACACACACACCAAAGTGTCAATGTCATTAGCTGTTTGTGCCCTAAATGTGGAAAAAGGAATTCCCCAGATGATTTTTAAATTCTAGGGCAATTACAACATACAGTTTCAAGAGCCAGAAGGAAGAATCAATCCACCACGCAACTATTAGGGATGGAATTGCTTCTGCTTCAAAGTATATGCTGGATTAACTTCTAAAGTAGTTAATTACTTTCCAGATCATGCTGTGGTGTCTCACAGCCTAAGGAGAAACCTGCAGCTGTCGAGACGTAAGGAGGTAGAAGGGAAGGGAGGTCACGATTTCTGTTATCTTTTATACTGTGTCTAATAGGACTGAGTTAAAAGCAAAAGAATCAGAAGGTATTTTTGTTTTAGTGAAAACAATATTAAATAACAAGGTTTTCCTCCCTTTTAAATAGATTGATTGTTTAAGTGAATCAACTAGTGGTTGTTTGATCATTATAAAGATATAACCTAAATTGAAGCTGCTGGTCAAAGAATCAATAGCTAAATGTTTTGGTTGAATAACCTTCACCTCCATTACCACTTTGACAGTGGACTTAATTTTCTTGGTGGAAAGTGGTAGAATACCAGAGTCCCCCAATTCATTTCATTTCAGAAGGAACTAATGGGAGATAAGGGAAACACTGGTCTTAGTGAAAAGCCTGGGAGAAGGGGTGAGACAAAGGGGCATGTGTCTCATTATGGACCCCTTTCAGACCCTGGGACAGTATCATTCAGACACTCCCCCTGAGCTTGGACCTGACTTCAGAAACCCTAACACAGCTCTTTGGGAGTTGCTACTAATGAAATGGGTCTGAAGAAGAAACTTACCTGCAACATCTGATGTAGAAGTAATATAAACTTAGAAAAAAAAATAACCTGGCATATACACTCATTTGTCAATGTCTGCCAAACCCAGGGGACAGAACCCATGAAATATTTGGTTTATTGACTCCATCGATGGTTTCAGTTTTGGGACACTTTATCAAAATATTAAAGTTGAAGAGACCAAAGTCACTGGCTCTCATTTTTGTCCTGAGCCCTCATTTTTATGAATCAGGAAACTGCTTCAGACTTGTACAATGTTAAATGTCAAACCCAGGCTTCCTGCTCCTATATTTTTCTTCTGTCTCATGTCTGTCTCCATCCTCTACTGTCTAAGTGCTCTCATGTCTGTCTCCATCCTCTACTGTCTAGGTGCTGGGCTCAACAGGTCTTCGTTGTCTTGATTACATAGTCTGTGTGTCTGCATATAGACTTGTATGGATTATTGTATGAAGAAGTACTGCATGAAAATGATTCACTAGTAAACTAGCAAGTTTATCAACCTATAACATTCTAATTGCAACTTACTTTAGGCATAACTGGTCAAAAATATACAACTGAGTTGTATATTGTAAAGTAAATTTAGCATTTGATTCTAAGAATAAATGCAAATCTAATACAGATGTAAAGAAGTTGAACCAGATTTCACAATGAATGATACCAACATATATAGATACAAAACATAGTAGAAGTGATTAAATGATCTATAAATTTCCTAAGATTTCAGCATTTATACTTTCTTAAAATCCTATTTAAAAAGGAAGAACCACTACTATTTTTAAGGGTTCAAAAGAGTAGTATTTAAGGTGCTGTCCAGGACCATAGAAGAGGCAGAGCACAGACCTTGTATTCTCATCCTTCCCTTTTTTCTAAGAAAATGGTCCTGGCCTTACCTTTTAACGCTTTCTTTTTTGCCACATGATGTAGGTTGACTTTTTTTCTTTACTCTAAAAGCAAACATAATAATACCAATCTTCTGTCATGTAAATAAGGGATCTGTTACTTTAAACTTGTGGTTCTCAATATTGGAGGCACATTCAAACCATCTGCTTTTAACACTCTCAGCTCTTTGAGGCTGGAACTCAGCCATTACTAGGTTTTTATTAAGCTCCTTAGTGTTTCCAACGTGCAGTCAAGTTTGCCAACCACTGCCTTGAACTTAAAGAATGAAACGTTACTGTGGAAACATAATAGATGAGATGAAGGTGAAGCTCCAGCTGCAGTTCAAAGATCACCAGAACCACTCCCAACATCTTCTTTCTGTTCCTACTGATCATCACTGTCAACTTAGCACCCTCTTCCAGTGTAGCCAAGAAAGGAAATTGGAAGCAGTAACAAATGAATAGAAGCTTATGTTTGGAATCAGTTAGCTTGCAGGTGTGATTTTGCACATTTCTTCTTGACTTTGTGTTCAGTATATTGTATTGCTATCTTGAAATTGGCCACAATCGGAGTATTTACACCATGGAAATTGGCAAATGCTACCAATCAGGACTTCTTACCCCCTAGTTTCCTGGTCATTAAACATTTATCAGAACACAATGATAGAGATCTCTGATCCTTGCTCAAACCTGAAAGAACTAAAATTAAAATCACTTCTGGTTCATGAGCAAGGCTGAGCTTATGATTCCATTACTCCTCTAAATTTTGACAGATAATTACAGAGTGTAAAACCAAATAGAAAAATTAGGAGATTGCTGCTGCCATTATGATCCTAGTGGTATAGCAGGTCAGTAGGAGAGGATAACAAGAATGGCGCAGTCATCCCTTTTCCTTAGCACTTTTGCTTAGGCACCTGTCCATTATTTCTTTGTATAGGAAACCAAGAAATAGGAAAGGTAAATATGTAGTCATGAAGTTATGGTATAATTGTTCTAATATGCAGACTCCAAACTTCAGTGACTTTCTCAAGAAAAAATTGTATAGCCACCATGGACATTTCAAAGGCAGGTGGCCCAAGGCTCTCACAGGGGCTTTCATCTCTGATTACAAGGTTGCTGCTCCCAGGTCCTGTCATCACATTTACTTCTGCAATCAACCAGTCAGAAAAGAATGAGTAAGGGGACCATCACCTATCAGTCCTAGTTAAGGATAAGCTAGGAATGACTTGTGTCATCCACTCATCCCCCCAGAGCCAGAATTTAGTCTTAATGGCTGCACCTAACTGTCAGGGAGGCTCAGAAATGTACCCAATTAAACCACAGAAAATTGACTACTAAAAGAAAATGAGAATGAATATTAATGGAGAACTGGAAGACTTTGCTGCACTATCCTCTGTGTTTAAATGCAAGTACGTGTGTTGCTGTGGCTGAACGTGGAGGCTTAGCAGGGCAGCACTTTACAGAACATTTTACAGACAACATTATCTTCTCAGCGTTTTCAGGTCCTGACTCTCCCAGGAGTTTTCTATGTTTGTAGAAAATATTATGTCTGGAAATTCCTCTATATTCCCTGTAAATAATTCTTAAAGTTTATTTCAATATACACATGTGAAAAGATTGTGTGTTATAATATAAACTCTCTAACGTAATATTTTACTTAATATATTTTTGGTCCAATAATTCTTTCAAAGGCTATTTTATTAGAACTTATAAAAACACATGGGATGTCTTTACAATAACAAAATGCAAAACTGTAGACTATAAATATGCTAATTGTAAATAAATAAAAATGAATGTAGTTTACAGACTTTCCCTTTTCCAATCCATTTTGCAAACAGCAGTCTCACTCACTAATCTTTCTTTAAATCACTTCTGTTGTAGCCTTCTGCTCACAGCCTATGGACTTACTATATAAAGTCAAATGTTTATCTTGGCACCATGGTGCTGCACGTCCTGTGCCCGAGTCCCTAACCAAGCATTTACTTAGGAGTTAGAGTTGCAGAAGCCAAGAGTGTGACTGCTAAATTGTGTCAGGCCTTGTGGGTTCTCAGTGCTTTCTCTTCCTGGCAATATTCACCCACTCCCCATTTTTCACCATCTTGTGTTTACTTCATGTTGTGGGGCTCAGATGTTTAAAATTTTCTTGAACTACTGTTTCTTGAAAGGCAAGAAACAAGTTCCTGTGCTCTGGATTCTCCTATTTATCTATTTATTCCTACTACTCCTACTTCCCACTGGCTCTTGGGTCTTGAAATTTGCCTCAGAATGGATATGGATGGGGCATACCCTCATTCACATCTGACCACTAGCTCCTTGCCTCTTGTCTTCTTACTTTATTTCTAACCAAAAGTGCATCTCCATCCTTTCCTGCCTCTCTGTACTGATTCTTTAATAGACTTTCCTCTCTTGAATGCTCTAAGAGAATTCTGAAAAACTTGCATGCTTTTTGGTTGACATCTAAACATCCGTAGTATAATAGTTGCAAAAGATATCATCTCTGGTGTATTTTATATATATTCTAAATATGTTTTGTATATCCTTAAATGTATTTTTGTGAAAACCTCAGGACATTAGATTTTAGTCATTTGATATATTGGAAAATATCCATAAGGAACCTAACTGGCAAAGTGAGTTTTTGTTGTCAAAGCCCATCGGCCAAATCAGCTGTACTTGCTGTTAGGACAAGTCTTGATTTTATTTCTCAATTTTAGTCAGTGTTTCAATATGAGTCCTCATGGCAACCCTATCACCTGTGAATTTTAATACGTAGAAACAAAGATAAAGAGATGAGGTAACTGGGGCTTCATGACGCTGCTGCTGGGGTGAGATAGGGCCCTGTGGCCCTCGGTATTTTCCTGTGAGCTCAGCTGGCAGTGTTTTCAAAGAACCCTCGCTCAGGGGCATGCACCCTCCAGCTGTCTGTTCATTTGGTTGCCCAGGGACTTTTGGACTATGGAGCAATGCACTGTTGAGGATTCTGGATCGTGAGAGTATGATTTTTTTTTGGTAATGGAGGAGAATGGTTTGAAAAAGCAGGTTAGTTTGCAAATTTGAAAGGCAGCTTAATTTTAGGAAAGAGTACATGTAGAAGTTGATAGTCTTGAAAACTGTTCCCTTAAAATTCCCAGAGCCCAAGAACTCCTTGGCAATTCTTCCTATATTCTCAGGGATACTTGCTCACCAACTGAAGACCATGGTGTTCTAGAAGAACCTTGTGCTTCAACTCCCACTTTTGTTCTTTAAATGTTGAAAAAGAAAACTTTTTTTTTGCAGTATTGCAATATTAATTTATTTTCAAAAATATTTTTTTATTTCATTTTATATAATTCTTACATCATTTTTCATTTTTGCACAATGTATGCATTTTCATTTTGGTTATATTCCCCATACAATTCCCACCCCCCTTATTTTGACCCTAATCCTTCCTCCCCCCGCACCCCTGTTGTGTGTCTCTTGTTTATAGTTGCTTGTTGATTTTGATTTTTTCTTTATTATAATTAGTCTTTTTCTGGTCCCTTATTTAGGTTTTCTAAATTCCTGCTAGGAGTGAGACCATCTGGTATTTTTCTTTTTCTTTCTGGCTTATTTTGCTGAGCATGATCCCTTTCAGCTCCATCCATGTTGCTACAAATTGCATGAGTTTATCTTTTTTGATTGCTGAGTAATGTTCCATTGTGTATATGTACCACATCTTCTTGATCCAGTCATCTATTTTTTGGGCATTTGGGTTGTTTCCATAGATTAGCTATTGTAAACAGTGCTGCTACAAACATAGGGGCGCAGGTGCCCTTTTGAATTAATGTTTCTGTGTCCTTTGGGTAAATAACTAGGAGTAGAATTGCTGGGTCATATAGAAGCTGTATTTTTAGCAGGTTGAGAAATCTCCACACAGCTTTCCATAGTAGTTGGGCCAGTTTGCACTCCCACCAGCAGTGCAGGAGAGTTCGTTTTTCTCCACATCCTCACCAAAATTTGTTGTTGCTAGTTTTGAAAAAGAAAACTTTTAGAATTAAGGCAAAACCTTTTTTTCATCTTAACAAAACTTGGCATTATCTTTCTGTGAACTTAAAAAATGTAGTTTGACACTCTTGGCTGAGTAATGGCTTTGCTCTAGTTAGGTATTCAGGCTTCCCCACAAACCCATTGATTCAATGAGAGAGGGTTCATAGGACACCACCACTTACGGGGAATGAAAATTACTTTGGTTTAATATTTGAAGGATATCGTCAGTCTTGTATCTTTAATTTGAAATAGGGATTAAACTGACTCTGTGATGTTATAGAATAGGACCAAAGAAATGGAGAGACCCAGAAGATGATTTGGGATTGCTGAGAGTTGGCAGAGCTGTGAAACAATGAAAGGATCTGCCGCATTAGCCCAGAAGTCACCAAAGCTGTAGCCTGCGGGAATACAAGCGAGATTGATGTGCCATTATCCCTCACTTTTTTTTTTTTTTACCAAGTGGAAGTCCTGAGCTGACCCTGGGAGTTTGGCAGATCCCTTCCCCAGGGTTAATACTCACCCTAGGTGCCTGCTTTCAGTTGTACCATGTCTGTTTGTACCATGTCCATTCAGATATAAAATTAACCTGCCACTTTGATTTTTACATACACGTGAAAGGACAATGGGAGAAAGGGAAGCCAGGAGACAGAGATGGCTGCAGTATCTCAGCCTGGCTCTGTCTTGCTAAATCCCTACTCCCCTCATCCTTCTCTGTGAACCTCCCCCTCACCGCCAGAAGAAGAACACAAAATTACCTTCCTTATTTCATACAGAGCACTTGAGTTTGGACTTGTGTTGTATACCATGCTCTTGGGATGTGACCATACCCTAGTTCCCCAAAGTATCTTTCTCCAAACGCTTCCTGTCCAAGACAGGATTCTTTTGTCACCCAGAATTATCTTGGAAAGCGGTTCCCCACTAATTAAATCTGAGCCCATTTATTAGAAATCCCCAGGAGGGATTCCAACCCTGGTGAGAGGAGGGTGGGGCTGGAGGAAGCTGGACTAGGGGAGCCTCTCACTGTCCCTTCCATTTCAAAACTTTTTGACTGTAGTCTTTACGAGTAAAGTGATTTTTTTAAATGAAAAATAATATTGCTATTGTTTCTTATTATGCCAGTATTACATATATATTATGAAAACAAAACAAAAATCGGTAATACAAACATATAGAAATTAAAATAATTTACCCATATTTCCATCTCCCAAAGAAAAGTGCTGCCGTTTACACTTTGGCTTGCAGCACTGCAAGTTCCAGATTCATACAGTATTTATTTACTTATTTATTTTACAGAAAATGAGATAAGGCTTGCCACTTTATAACCTGTTTTTTCCTCACCACTGAAACATTTTCATATCAACAATTATAAATTATATCATTTTTTAAATAGCTATAGAATACCCTGGAATTTATTTAACTATAGCTGATTGTTGGACATTTGGGTGTTTCCAACTTTTAATAATGCCTCAGTAAGTGTTCTAGCACATAAAGCTTATAAGAGAGTTTAAAAAGTTTTAGAAGTTTTCCTTTCCTAAAAACCTTTGAAGTTAATCACTCTAGCACACATCTTACCCTTGTGGGAATCACTTTTTCTTCACATTCTTAAGTTCTTTCAGATGCAGTTGTACAGTCATTTTAGGAAATGATGGTTATCAAAACAATACTATGTTGTTGCATAGTTAGGTAAAAGCAGCTCTTAAAAAATTTAAATGAAGTCTTCATTTGCATACAATTCAATATAGTATGACATTTTAGAAAATAATTCCTATAATAATTATTAGTAAACCTCATAAGTGTAATTTTTATCAATTTGCAGCTCATTCTATCTCCCCAGGAAAAGTTGAAATAATCTCAATCTCCTATAGGGAAATCTAATTTACATGAAGTTATATATCCATAAAGAAACAGCTGGACTGTGATCTAAAATGACTGTAATGATTTTGAATGAGACTTAATGGTAAAGTTTTCTGTAATCAAATTGAAGTGAACTCCACAATTTCTACCTAGAAAAAAATTCTCAGATGGCCTCAAATGAGTTTGAATAACAGGATTTCCTCCATAAAAAGTGAATTTTCTTTGTTATGCTTTTGGGTTTATTAATCCAAGTTTGTGATATGATCTCATTTGTGACTTTATAAAGATCATAAAATCACATAATCTTTAAAAAGTGAAATCCTTTACCTCTAAAATACTTTCCCCCCAAATTTTAACTTCATAGATTTTAATCACCTCTTCCTATGACAGTGATTTTGTAATAACATTTTCCGTAGAGTAACTAACATACATACATTAGAAGTACTTTTCTGGTCACAAGAATCAGAAATCAGTTCAGACCAACCTAAGTTAAAGTGAGGAATTTGTAATAGGAACACAAAGGTGTCTTGCCATTGGGATCTTTAGGAAATTCTGACACAAAGAACTGGAGAGGAATTGTATTACAGTTGTTGATTACAAACATGGAAACAGATGAGAAACATTGATAATTTTCAACTGTATGAAATAAGGAGGGAAAGACAAGGATAGTCATGAAGAATATGATAGGAGGACTGAGCAAAGGAACAGTAGCCATTTCTCTCACAATGAACCCAACTCATCAATGAAGAGAACTCCAGGGATGTGCAAAGAATGACAAAAGACATTGCTTTTCATTTCTGGATTTATCAAGTTCTCTGTTTCCCTGCAGGGATTTTCTATGTCCACCCAGTGTGGGCTCCCTGGAAGTTCACTTCGGTGGGAGATGGCCAGTTGTGCTTGATGTCCTGGCATCCCTCCACACAGGGGAGGACCCCACTCTGATGGGACTGTGAAGTTCATACAATAGTGGTGACTCATTTGAAGAAAAAGAATGCGCAATTATAGATACAAAATAACACGCCAAAAAAAAATGCTTATTTAGAATGAGAAAAGAAATGACTATGATTACGCATTTTAAAAACTTGACAAATACCACATATATCACAGAATCCAGGAAGTCACATGATCTTTAAAAAATGAAATCGGGGCCTCCCCGGTGGCGCAGCGGTTGAGCGCTGGGTTGCGAAGCTGCCCGCAGCCTCTGCAACGCCGGTTCGATCCCCGGCTGCTCCCGGGCCACTGGAGGAGGGTCCCACATGGCGCGCAGACCTCTCCTGCCGCCCGCTGCTCCCCTCAGCAGTGTACTTCGGTCCTTCTGCCTGCTCTGCTCCCCGCTCTGGCTCTGGTGAATTCTCTCGCCCTCCCGCGCTTCTGACTGTACCCAGTGCTTGTATAAACAAAACGAACAAACAAATAAAATAAATAAATAAAACATGCCTCTAAAAAAAAAAAAAAAAAATGAAATCGTTTGCCTCTAAAATACTTTCCCCCTAAGTTTTCAGCTTCATGGATTTTAATCACCTCTTCCTCTGACAATGATTTTATAATAACATTTTCTACAGAGTAAACAGAAAGGTAATTCAATCTTCCCTCCAGCATAGTTGTTTAAACTTTAAAAAATTGATAGGTAAGAAAGATTTGCTTTAGCTTCACAATAATTAATGATGTCATAGAAATATTTAAGGTGGTTGTCAAGTCAGGTTTTTTTCCCTATATGAGCTGTAAAATTCAGAAGAATTTTGCACAGACTAGTTTCTGGCTCCATGTATTTTAGACCCGCTTTTCCTCCACTAAGCACATGCAGCCTGTGCTGGGCTCCTCGGTCATGCTACAGTGTGGCCTCTGGCTCTGAGCTTCTGTGTCAGGATGTCTCCACAGTAAGTGTGTGTATGTGGGGGGAGGGGCGGGGGGAGGGGTGGTCAGGAGCTCAGCAGGCATGTTGATCTTTTTGTTTTTTAAAAAAGATTTATTTATTTATACAAGAACTGGTGTACAGGCCAGAGGCTCAGGAGGGTGAGAGGATTCACCAGAGACAGAGTGGGGAACAGAACAGGCAGACTGAAATACACTGCTGAGGGGAGTGGCAGATGAGACAGGAGAGGTCTGCTGCACCATGTGGGCATCTCCCTGGCTCACCAGGAATCAAACCCAGTGCTGCAGAGGCTGCAGACAGCTTCACAGCACTGGGTTCAACCCGCTGCACCACCGGGGAGGCCCTGGATGATCTTTTTTTTAAAAAAAGATTTATTTTTGCATAGAAGAACTGAGGTATAGGTCAGAGGTGCAGGAGGGTGAGAGGATTCATTAAAGATGGAGTGGGGAGCAGAAAAGGGGGATCTACTGAAACACACTGTTGAGGGGAGCAGCAGGCAAGACAGAGAGGTCTGCTATGCTTTGTGGGTCAACTTCCTTGCCAAGGATCCAACTCAGGCCACAGCGGTGATAGCGCTGAGACTAACCTCTAGACCACCAGGGAGGCCCCAGTCAGGTTGGTCTTAAACAAGCCAGTCACTGAGGCGAAAACAGGTAAGCATGTGTAGTAAGGGAAATGAATTTGAAGAGGAGATGACAGCAGGTAGAGGGGGGTTCCTGCTAATAACTTCAAATTTTATCATGCAACCGTGTTGGTTATGAGAGGAAGAGAGGTTAAGGGTAAGTTTGACAGATTTAGCAAAATTAAAATAGAGGGCTTGTTATTATTGCCTGGGACATGCATATGCTAAAAGTTATTCACTGCTCTTCTGAAATGCTGACTTAACTTGGCATTAACTTATCTCACAATCCTAGGTGGGTCCTGGAAGAGAAAAGTGAAGCTCTGGCATAGCCATGAAGAGAAGGGGCTTACCAAAGATTAATACAGTGAGGGCCCCAAGTAGAGGAGAAAGCAGAAAAGTGATGGTGGTGAGGGAAGGGGTCTCTAGCGGCCTCAAGGGCTCAGGTGCTTAGACACAATCACAGAAACCAGCTTAAAACATATGAGAAAAGATGGGATTTAGTAAGATTTCTCTTCTTTGGGGGCTTACTATTTGTGCCTTCCATAAACACCAAGGCAGCAGAAATTTTAAAAAGATGTACTGATTATGGATTGGAATCCAAATCACAGAATATGTTAAGAATATTTTATTCTGCACGTCTCAAATATAGCGTAATATATTCACCCAAAGCAATAAATCCCAAGCTGCACAAACAAATTATAAACAAATGATAGAAGCTGAAGTTTCCTCTCAAAAGAGGCTAAAGGACAGATAATTTAGAAAGAACAGATTTTATTGGGACGTCAATAGTTTTCATGACACAGATACTTAAACAACTCGTTTTCAACATACCCATATAAAGACAATTATAAAAGGTTTTTTAGGTTTTTTTTTTATAAAGAAAAGATAATTTGACAGATGGAGTCTTTTTATGGGATCAGTAGAAGTGATAAAATGGAATAAATTACCAAGATTTTATCTCCATTTCTGTAATTCTCCCTAAAGATTTAGGGATGGCAGATTGAATCAACTGGAAAATAAATTTGCATGTTTATAATGTGTCTAAAACAAGAATTAAAGACAAAAACTTTTAGCTTTTTTTCAAGACTGGCTTGTCAAGAAAACCTACTCTTATGAGATGACCCATTTCTTAACCAAGTATCAAAGTTCATCTAACGAACATGCAATGCAAAAGTTATGCAAACATAGGCTTGGTGAACAGTTTACTGTCTATTGTTATTATCAGTGTCAAAGGACAAATACAAATAATGTGAACTAAAATAATTGGAGAAACTGAAAAAAGAAACTAAATTGTACGTAATTTTATTTGTGAGACTAGATTTTGAGTAAAATTGAGCCTTGGTATTTTGCCTCACAGTGTAACTAATTTTTATGATGCTGGGGCATGTGATCGTTTTACAGTCAGCAGTCCTGCTGGCCCATTAAGGAAGAGATGTGCAGTCCTTGCCTGTGTGATAGTGGGATGTTTTATGCACAGAGGCCGTGCACAGGCGAGAAAAGCATCAGAGAAACAAATGTACCTCTTTCTCCTGTATAGTCCTAGCATCACCCGAAACCTTGCAGCTCTGACTTAGACCATAAAATGGTTAGGAAAAGGAAGTGATCTCAGTTTCGTGGGGTCTTGGGGAGATGGTATCTGTGGAATCTGGGGGAATCCTGTGCCCTTCATACAGGAGAATTCTGTGACCCAGAGAAAGAAAGTGACTTGCTCCAAGTCTTATGCATTTACTAAGTGAGTGGTGGAGCCGGAACTATGATGGTTAATAGTGAGAGAAAAGAGCTGAAATGTAAAGCCTTAGAACACAGAAACTTCTTTGAGGACCTACTCGGAAGTCCTAAGTCAACTGGTGCCCTCAACTTCTATTGGGTTTGGACCTTCTCTAATTCAGAATTTACACAAGGAATATTCTCCATGTTCTATCACTTTTTCTTTTTTCTTTGAACTTGTTTCATAATAACAGCTTTATAGGTGTATGTTATCTGTTCACCCATCAATAAGAAAAATCCATGTCAGGCAGAGTCATGTGGAACAGATTCGTTGTTTTTAAAAGCCAGAAAGTCAGCCCTTGTTTCCTGGTATGTATTTGGCTACTTAGCCCTCCTGCCCATTTTCAGATGCTTTTTTTGTTCTTGTATTCAATGAATTTTATAATGTAAACAGTGAGCAAATCAAGAAATTTAGGTTTCTTTATGCTTGTGTATCTAATTGTACTGATATGTCTTTGAACCAGTTCCACTCCCATCTCCAATTAAATCCACGGTGAGTAAAAAAAGCAGTGTAGGATTTATTTTCCTGTTGGGTATTTTCCCTCTTTGTGTAGGTTCCAATTCCAAATTAGTGTGTGGTTGCTACGTGTGGAAGAGAGATATGTCAAGAGAATGTGGCCCCAGGGAAATAAGAAATTGGAAAGAAATCAGTGTCTCCAAACTAAGCACACTGATGTCTTCGTTTGAGAAAACACCGAGATATTATTTGGATAAAACATGGCCCTAGAGCAAACATGAGCTTCACTTGACTGGGGAGAGTAGTCGAGGAAACTATTTATAACTGCAGATCTCTTTTCTTGCTGCCAAGCCAGGACACATCACTGGCTGAGTTCACCTTATTGAAGGCACACACATCCTACCTTCACCTGAAGACTTCTGAGTGCCTCTTTTTGGGGTTCCCAGCCAATATCTGAGAACAGTGTTAGGGGACTTCACTTCTTTTTTGAAGGGTATGAAGCCTTGGACTCAGCCTGGGTGTGAATCCCAGTGCTATCTCTTACTGGAGACATGATGTTGGGGAGGTCGCTTGACTTTTCTCACCCTCAGCTTCCACAATTATAAAGTCAGGATACAAGAAAGGGGAGGGAGGGGGTTCACGACAGGGGAGGGAAGAGCACAAGAGACTATGGTGATGGATCACGGGTGCTGTGGTGGTGGCAGAACTACGGGGATACACCTGAGAGGAGAAATCAATTCGTGTACAAAAATGAACAACAAATGTAGGAAAATAAATAAATTCAGAGAGAAAAAAATCAGGATACTACTGTGTAACTTGCAGAGCTGCTATGAACATTAAATGAGACAGAAGATGTTAAATGCTTACCCGTTTCTGGCTAGAAAAGACTCTCACTCTATATAAACTCCTCTCTATTTCTTCTCCCCCTCTCCCTCCGCTATTAGGTTGCATCAGTTCTGATGCTGGGTCCTGAGATCTGCCCCATTTTATTTTTTTGTCCCCATCTTGGTGTTGGAGCCTAATCTTTCCAAATCTAATCACATGACATTGTCTGCCTAAAGTTTTGAAGGTGTTTGTAAATAACCTGGGAAACCTCATGGTTATTTTCCATCTTTTCCAATCCTCTGCATCCTCTTCACTGCATCCTGGCTTGAGGGATCCCATCCATAATTGTGACTTTACCTCATTTAGAGAAGGTTCTCAAGTCCTTTTCCTATCCTGACTCTTCAGTCTTTGCTCTCACTGTTCTAGATCGTAAGTGTTGAGAGGAAACTGTCTTATCTTATGTGATTGGCCATTTTGCAGATGTGGTCTGTGAATGCATATTAACATAACCTGTTTATTGATCAGCTAGTGGGTCCATGTCTTCACACCAGGATACAATCAATACAATACAGAAGGGAAAAGGTGGCTTGTTCCCTCAGGATTCTTTGTTCAAAGAGCGTCCAGTGCCATTTACGTGCATGGCAAAGGAATAAACAGGTGTCACTGAAAATAGAAAGTTATTGCCATTTAAATGCTATATCATCTTGATTTTTAATGCTATCAGTGGAACCAAGAAAAGCCACTGGCAGTGCTATTACATGGGCTTGGGGAATGGGGAGGAAGAAAGGAAGGAAAGAAAGGAGAAAGGGAGGAAGGGATGATGTGAAGTTACAGAGAACTTTGAAAAATAGAGGGGCAGGCGCAGTAGTAGTTCCAAATGGAGTAGTAATTGATTTCATTTACTTTGCTAAATTCCCTCGTTCCCTCCCTCCACCCCTCCCTCTGTCCTTCCTTCTCTCCTTCTCTCTTCTCTTCCTTCCCTTAAAAAAAACAGAAATAACTAAGATCACTTTAAAGACTTTTTTTAAAATTAATATATTTTTTTAAAGATTTATTTATTTATACAAGCACTGGGTACAGTCAGAGGCGCGGGAGGGTGAGAGAATTCACCAGAGCCAGAGCGGGGAACAGAACAGGCAGAGTGATGAAGTACACTGCTGAGGGGAGCAGCGGAGGGCAGGAGAGGGCTGCACGCCATTTTGGACCCTCGCCTGGTGGCCGGGGATCGAACCGGTGCTGCCAAGACTGCGGGCAGCTTCACAACTCAGCGCTCAACTGCTGCGCCACCGGGGAGGCCCTATTAATATTATTTAGTGGTGCATCTCAGGCTCTGTTTTCATCTGACTTGCCCACAGGCTCATAAAATGAAGGCACCTTCAGGCAGTGCCCACACTGAAGATTCCCATTAAAATCCACAATGATATTTGAGGAAAGCAATTTATTTTTAAAAAATTGCACTGAACCTTGAATATAGTTATACTGACAGTGAACAAAAGAGATGTGGCAGAAACCAGCCACTCTCAATCAATCAAGGAAATTTTGTCAGAAACTCCATCTTCTGTCACCCTCCGCAGCTCACCCCTCTTCCCCACCCAGTAGGAGCCAATCCATAAGAAGAAAGCAGATGTAGAGTAGAACACTGGTCACCAGGGTGGTGCAGACTGGGAACTCCCAAGTTTAGCAAAAAGGTGAGGTTGCTGTGGATCGCTCTAAAGAGACTCAGGCCTGCTTTAGTAAAGTCCCAGCTCACACGGCCAGGACCACAGGCAAAACCTCGAGAGACTGCCCTGTGACTAGGTCTGCAGCCGAGGCCTCTGCATTCAGCCTCTGGGGGGTTTTAGGAGCTGGTCATCAGGAGAAGCTGGAAAATAACACCAACACCCACAGTGTGTTCCTTGTGACTCGGTGGCCAGCAGGGACCCTGGGGACTTTCAGGCATCAGGGAACTAAAAGGGATATTGAAGTTCCAGAGGTTCTTGCGAAGACCTGAAATTGTCCAGAAGCACACCAAAGCTCTCTCAAATCAGATGATTCACTGGATAAGAAGTTTTGAAAGGCATCCTTTCCCACTGAAAATAAGTGAACACTGAGCATAAGGAAACCTAGGAGAAAAATAAGCCTGTGTTGTTGTTATAACTATGACTTATTCTCTAGGAAAACATAAGCTGAACATCCAACAATAAAGCATTTATCAAAAAAAGTAAGATTTCCTTGCATGGATCTATTAGAACACAGTAAATGTGTGGCTCATTTTTCTGTTGTGCAGTAAATATCTGATATGTGTCAGGCACTGTGCTGGGCACTGGAAGTACTGTGGTGAACGTGTCCCTGACCTCAGACTTCTGGGAAAAATAGATGGAAGACAGTTTCATGCAAACAAACAAAAAGCCATGTTTTGATGAGTACTCTGAAGAAAAACAAGGAGCTCAGATGGGCAATGTTCATGGCTGTTCTGGTGGTAAGAAAGGCTTTTTGAGGAAATAAGACATAGGAAATAGTGAAAAGCTGCCTTTGTAAGGTCAGAGGAAACATATCCCCAGGTGAAGAGAGATATGCAATGGCACTGAGGGAGGTCAGTTGCAAGAACTGAAAGAAAAGTGGTGTCACCGCGCCACAGTGGGTGTAGATGAGTCACAGTGGTGAGCTGGTCATGCCGGCCTCGTAGTTTGGATTTGAAGTGCAGGGGTTTCATAAAGGCAAGGCTGCCACCTTGTTTACATTTAGAAATATTGTTCTGGTTTCTGTGTGGAGAATGGATTGCTGTGGGGTATGTGTAAAAGCAGACAGAGCAGAGAGATGATAGTTGGAACTGGGGGTAGAAATAGGAAGAGGTGAGGTTGGACTTACATTGTGGCAGTGGAATGGAGAGAATTTGTTGTTGAATTAGATACAGGAGCTGAGATTATGGGAGCATATCAATCATTGTCCAACTAGGAAAATAGAAATCATTCTACGTATTTCAAAGAGAGGGAATTTTAACCAAAGGGATTAGTCACAAAAGAGTTGGAAAGGTTGGGGTGGGGGGCAGAAAGAAGACTGTGTGTGAAGCTAGAAATAGGCATCTTCAGGAAATAAGATCCCTCGAAGGTGGACAGATAGAAGGAAGGTGGTGATGTTATCAGCATCTAGGAGCTTCTGGCATTTGCCACCGTGGGAAGCTGTTGATGCTGTTACTGGAACTGCTGAAGTCTCCCAGAGCCCAGAGTGACTGGTTGCTGCCACAGCCATTGCCAGAAGCTTAATAAAAAATTGGGTCTCTTCTTCATTTCATCTACTTTCCCACTGGTGCTTCCCACCAGCAGGATTGAATTGGGCCAGCTGGCAAAGGAGTCTGAGAAATGCACATGGATTCCAGCCACTTCCAACACAGTAGTGCATACAGAATGGAGGGGGTGGCACTTAATTCCACCAAGCTGGTGATCAGCACATAGAAGAATAAAGATTTAAGAAAAATAATCTCATATCCTAAAAGTAAAATTTCTTTCTACTAAAGCAATATATGTCCAGTAGAGAAAATTAGAAAGTATAAGCAGTAGAACGTAAAAAACTTCCATATTCCCACTTATAGAAACAATCATCAATAACATCTTGCTCTCTGTCTTGCTCTCAGAAAGGAACTCTCATCCTTCAGTCTGTTTTGTAATCCACTTTATTTTGTAACCCATTTATTTATGCAATAAAACACTTGCTGGACATTTATTTTGTTCCAACTAGTTCCCATGTTGAAGATTTATGTCCTACCAACATTTTCCTATTATAAATGTAAAAAAGAAATTATTGCCTGAAAATGAATCTGCAGTTAAGAAAACAGCTCGTGAAGAATACAGTTGGAACCTCCAATTTGACTATTATGAGATTCTTTGCTTAAGTAGAAAGAGAAAACTAATTATTTTAAACATCAATAGGTCTTTTTCTCATCCTGTCTTTGTTTTGAGGGGAAAGAAAACACTCTCAGTAGAATTGAAGAGCTGGGAACATGCAGTTGGGAGGCGGGAGCCACTTAGCTACAGCCTCCTCTGCAGCCTCCTTGCACCCTGTCTGTGGTCCCCCACACTGTCAGATTTCTGACTGGGAGGTAGGTCATTGGGAATGTGCAGAAAGGGGCACCAAGGGACTAAGTGTCTTCGCGGGAGAGGCAGCTTATGGCAGCAGGGTGGCCATTTCTCTGGTGGTGTCTGTTAGAATGCGTTTGACTGCTAATAGCTGCAAAGTGTGACTTAAATTGGCTTTAAAATTAAGGAAATGGGTTATCTCCCATAACTGGAAGTCCAGAGGTAGGACAGGCTCCAGGAACAGTAAGATAAGCAGCTCAGTGATGTCATCAAGGTCCCAAGTTCTTTCAACACTCCGTTCCGCCTTCCTCAATGTTGGCTTCACCCTGAGGCTGGCGGCCTGCACGGTGACTCTGTGGTGGTCAGAGGCCACAGCACTGCCTGTTTCCTTTCTCCAGGTTCAGCAGGAAAGGAAAATAGACCTCTCCCTTCAATATAAATTCTTTTCAGTTCACATATACCAGCGGTTCTCCATAGTGCTGCACGTTTAAAATCACCTAGAGTGCTTAATAGTTATTGTCATTTAATTTTTATTAATTTGTTATTATGTAATATTGTTTATTTTCTTTTTTAAACTACTGATACCTAGGCTTGCTTTCTAGAAATATTCATATATTAGTCTAGGGTGGAGCCCAGGCATAGGTAGTTTCTAGAAGCTCCCAAGTAGTCTAATGTGTGACCAAGGTGGAGAGCAACTGAATGAGGCTGGATTAGGTCACCTGTCACCCCTAGACTAATAGTCACCAGGATACCAGGAACTGATTGTCTTAAAAAAGTGAATAACAAAGTGTGACTCTCTATTCCATATCTACCCCACACCCAGGCCCCAGCAGAAGCAGCTCCTGTGAACCTGCTGGAGATGGAAGCTATGGACCCTACCCAGACCCACTGAACATAAATTCCAGGTTTTGTTTTTTTTTTAAACAAACTTGGCAGATGTTTCTTCTGGATACTAACCAATCAGGCGCCTTATCTGGAGCTCAGAGCAGGTAAATATGTGAACTAAAGCAAGTTCTGTTAAAACAGTGGCCCTGGGGCCGCCAGAGCCCTCAGCACCCCTTCCTCCATATTAGGGCCAGAAGGAGGAAGGGAGGGATCAGTCACCTGCACTCCGGAGCCCCTGGCTGCACAGAGAGCCTCCCAATAGTGCACAAGGCCTCAACCCCGGGTTGCTGGGGAGGGAAAAAGGCATATTCTGTAGGTGTCCATTCCTTTGTCTCCTATGGAGTTCTGGAAGCTTTTGCAGGAGCTAAAGGGCTAAAAGGACTGACTTGGCTTATGTTTTCCTGAAAACATTATGAACTAATTTCAGTCACTGTACAATTTCAAGAGGATCCTGGAAAAGAAACATTCATTAGGTACAGACAAAGTGTATCTTAACATAATAAGGATTTCAGTTAATTATAATGTAGAAATATTGGCTCATAAATTGCGGCAAGTGTACAGAGTTTGTGTCAGATGTCAGTAGGGGAAACTGGATGTGGGTTGTCAAGTTTTCTGTAAATCTAAAACCATTCTGAAGTAACAAGGTTTTAAAGAAGTTACATTAAAATGTGAGATTTTAATGAATGGAAACATCTTTGGAAAAGGTTTTAAAAATTAAGTAATAAAAGGTGTTAAAAATTAACACCTTCCCTATGAAGACTCTGGTAGAGGACTATGGTTGCCTTGGTGGTGGGTGCGGTGTGGTAACACACATCTGAGGAGGTGTGAGCCTGGCTCTGAATCATATAAAGTGTTGTAAACCAATGTTACCTAAGTAAAAAAAAAATCAAAAATAAAATCTTCCATATTAAGATAAACTGAACACCACTATAGCCTTATGATCGATGCCAGGTTTTCAGCCAGAGAAAATGATTTTTAAACATTTTCAACTTAACAAAGACTGGATTGGATGATATTAATGACTATTCCTGAGAGGCTGCACTTTCCAGAATCTGCCCACAGCCAAAATTATCAAAGAACAAATGAGAGAGTCCTTAAACTCCATATGTTCAGAAATAATTAAGGGCCCATGTAGAAAGTCACTTTCTTTGCCATCTCCTTAGACCTGGAAAAAGGAGTAGGATGGCTCCACTCCACAGGGAAAGGGACATAATCAGATGCATCTCTAGACCCAATAGATAGCAGTGAGCTCAAGCATAAATTCCCCCCAGGCACTTTCCTCTTGTTTCACTGGCTCCATTTAAATTAAATGCACTTCCTGTATCCTGAGGTGTGAGCCACACAACCCAGTGGACTGACGCGTAGCTCTTTACTAAGAACTACACTCACTAGACTACACTGCTGGCTTTATGTGGGATTTCCAGAAACATTGGGTCATAATTGTAGTGGAGCAAGGAGCAAATCTTCATTTGTATATTGGAAGATTACTGTAGTCAACTAGACAATTTTTGGTAAGTTTTGCTTATCTTCCTTTTGCACCAGTTATCAATAGGTATAATAATTAAAATTGTCATTGCACCTGAGAGTTTTAATATTAAGAGTTGTAACAACAATTACAACAAGAAAAAAGATGTTTAGAGACTAAAACATTACCATGCCAAGCAATGGCTCAAAATAATTCCTCCCCCTGTTCTTACTACATTGTAATTGCTCAGATTTGGGCCAGCGTTGTTATATTCTCTCACTCTGTGACCTGGGACAGATTCTTTCACTGCTCTATGCCTCACTTTTTGTCATCTTCACAGTGGGGAATAACAATAGTACCTATTTCTTGGCCGTATCATAGGGGTTAATTCAAGTACTGCTTGTAACTCTTTTACCACAGTGCCCAGAATATGGTGTCACAAAAGTGTTTGATGTCAGTAAGTGAGATAACCCTTGCCCACATTATAGTCATTCAATGTCATGACAAACATCTTGATGAAATTTAATAACACAAAAAAAATATCAGCTACCAGTTAGGAGGGAGGGAGCCTCAGGCACAGTAGCTCGTTATTGGGAATAAAGAAATGTAGACAGTTGTCATCAAAAGTAAAAAAAAAAAAAAAGATGTGGGCCTCCCCGGTGGCACAGCGGTTGAGCGCTGGGTTTCGAAGCTGCCCGCAGCGTCTGCGGCGCCGGTTCGATCCCCCGGCTGCTCCCCGGCTACCAGAGGAGGGTCCCACATGGCGCGCAGACCTCTCCTGCCGCCCGCTGCTGCCCTCAGCAGTGTACTTCGGTCCTTCTGCCTGCTCTGCTCCCCGCTCTGGCTCTGGTGAATTCTCTCACCCTCCCGCGCTTCTGACTGTACCCAGTGCATGTATAAACAAAACAAACAAACAAACAAATAAATAAATAAAGCATGCCTCTATAAAAAAAAAAAAGATGTGATGGAACTCTCCCATATTGTTGATGTGAACATAAAATGGTGCAGTTGCTATGGAAAGCAACAGTTCCTCAAAAAGTTTAATAAAGAATTACCATATGACTCAGCAATTCCTAGACATATACCCCAAAGAACTGAAAAGAGGTACTGAACTATTTCTTCACACTTGCTCACAGCAGCATTATTCACAATAACCAAAGGATGGAAACAACCAAATGTCTGTCAGCTGATGAATGGATCAACAAACGCAGTATCTCCATATAATGGACGGTTATTCATCCACAAAAGGTGCTAATATTTGGAAGTACTAATGCAAGCACAACATGGATAAATCTGGGGAATATCATGTTAAGTGAAAGAAGCCGGCAATTTCCTATGAATTCTACTTATAAGGTAAATCCACATTGACTGGAAGCAGATTGGTGGTTGAAAGGAACTAGAAGAAGGTGGGGGTGGGGATTAACTCCTTTGTGGAGACAGACCTTGCTGTTGGAGTGGAGAAATGTTTTGGAATTGGTGCTGGTTGCACAATATTGTGATTGTATAAGTGCCGCTGAATTACTCACCATTTTGGGGTGAATTTTATCTCAGTAAAAATACATACACAGATAATTTAGGTCTCTGATCTGGTAGAGAAGACAGAGCATTCCAGGCTTTTTCCACCCACCAGAGACCCTTTACTTAAAAAAGTCTCCTAATGCCCAGCCCCTCTGGGCAGTGATTGCCTCATCTGTAGAAAAATGAAGTTGGGCTAGGTGAGCACCAGAATCCCTCCATTTCCAACATATGGGCAAAGAAACTCAAGATCCTTCTTTTTCCGCCTCTCATCCACATGCTTGAAAACACCACCATCTGTACTGCAGATGTACCAGAAGACAATGTTGTAATTAAATTACAGAGAAATCAATTTGTTTTAGTTATTAATATGAAAAGTATTTTAGTATTCATTATTTTAATGACAGAAATTAATAGACAAATAACTAAAACAAGTGCACATTAACAATTAGCTTGGAGTTTGCCACTCTGATGCTCAGACTCCTGATGATCAGGGTGGTGCTTGCGCTACCCAGCCTGTGTACAACCCTCTGTGTGATCACACACTGTGCTTGCCTGTCAGTCTCCCAGCTCTCGGGCCCCTTTGCCAAGTGCAGCAACCCCAGGGTGAGTGGGAGCCCCTGGTTGATGAACAGGTACCCTTGCCAAGATGGAGGGCAGCAAGGAACTGCGTATCCTCCAACATGCCCACACTTTTGCCATATCATCAAGCAGTTTATCATGCCACCAATGACTAGAACTTGCTTATAGGCTATTGCTGTAGTGATGACCAGGCTAGTAAGTGCTGCATGTAAAATTATTGAAACATAATTTGAACAGGTAAGCCTAATTTACCCAGTCCTGGGATTTAAAGTCCTGGATCAAGTGCTTATTGTGGAAGTAGATATGTCATTTTCTGTCTTTTTTGACCGCTACTTGCTGCTGCAGATTTCTGGTCCCCTGTAAATTCCTTCCTAAATTCCTTCTCAGAAGTGTTAGTTGTATCTGCAAAGAATCAAATAGAACAATTTCCGCCAATGATTATCTGTCATTTCCCCACCTTTTAATTTGGAGGCGGAGGATTAATTCTGAGACACAGCCCAAAGTTGCTAAAGTCATAAGCTGCTGTCTACCAGCAACCACATTCAGGCCATCTCAGATTTGCTTCTTCTGTTTACCCCATTATCTATAATGCCTCTGGAGGAGATCCCTGGAAGGAAGTGGGAGAAGGGCCTTCCTCCCTTTCAGTATTGTGTTTCCATTTCTCTCCTTGCTGGTTTTCAGGCCTCCAGCTTGCAGGAAGGTACCATCCTCTATGGCTGGATAGGGAGACAAAGCCTAAAGATCAGTGTCCTGCAGGGTGCCTAGCCGCCCCCTCCACTGGGGTTTTCTTCTGGGCCGGGCTGATCTGCCTGTCTTGCAGGGAATTCTCTTCAGGGGAGGTCTCCCAATGCTCTCAGCAAATAGACCTTCTATGGAGGCTTCTACACCCGCTAGAATCCCATGTAGAGGCTGTCCTCCCTCAGGGTCAGATAACAGGTTCTCAGTCATCCTTAGGTACCTACTATGTGCTAGATGCTGGGAGTGCAAGGATAATGGGCTCCTGTCATCATGGAGCTGCTGTAAGAATTTAGACTACAGCAACTTCAGTCCTGGCCAGTTAAACCAGTTGGTGCTTATGCTGCTCAATCTTGGTAGCATTTTGGTCGAGAACCTCTTCTCGATGTTATTAGAAGTTTCATCAAAGTGTCTTACTGATGTCTCATCCTGAACGTTCCTCAGGTTGTGACGACCACGTGTCTCTGCTGTGCTTCCTCCTGCAGCAGTGGGTGACATTCCTGTTCTACTCGGTTCTTGGCCAGGACTTTTCTCCATTTCTTTCATATTTCTCTCCACAACTCTCCCCTCCCCCCTCCCTTCCCCTCTCCCCTCCCCTCCCCTCCCCCCCATGCAGAGAGGAGAGGACTATGGGAAGGAGAATAAAGGTGAACAAGCTGTAGAGGATTTTGTGCAAAATAAACAATACCTGTAAAACCTGTATTCTCTTGCTTAACTTAAGTGAAGAACTCTAGTGCAGACTAATGCAAAAATGAAATATGGCTATGGCTTTGTGTGTGATAGTGAACTTTCCTCATCTCCCCCTCTACCCGGATTCTGATGTCTGGTGTTGGGTAAGAAAACAAAAATTTAAAAGAAATCAGCTGACCTTTGAGAACTAAACACGTGATGCTCAACCCTCCTTGTCAGTGCAACTTTTTGTAGGGAAAAGCGAGGCGAGAGACCTAGAATATAGTCTTATTTTTTGCAAGACGAACCTGTATTGACTAATGTGTAATTAATTTTGAAGGCAGACTTTCAGAACATCGTATTTTAGTAAGATGCTTGAAAGATAAGTGTATGAAAACATCCAGCAAAACAAAACACAGTATTTTCGCCGATCAGCTATGGCCCAGCATTTCTTTATTGTGCGTATTCCACCTCACTGAGCACCTAGTAAGGGTTATGGGAATGTTTGTTAATTTTTGTTAAGACTGAATTTCTCCCACTCTACCTGTGGCTTGAACCTCTTGACCTGGGTCAAAAACAGCAGAGGAAATGGAAACGAGAAATTGCATTCGGTAAGCTAGGAGATCACTGTTTAATATAAGTGTGTGTGTGTTTGTGTGTGTGTTCCTGGGTTTATTATTTTATTCAAAAGCCCAGAATGTGACGGTAAACTGTGCTGTTAATTCCATTTACATTTTTAGAATTGGGATCCAGGTTTTCAAGTTTGTTATGGACTTTTACGCAAATCGAGATGCAAATGCAAGCATTCTAAAAATTCCATCTGTTCTCCAGCCCCTCCCCTGGTCACAATCCACTGAGGCTCGTGCCTGCAGGCCCAGCTACGATGCCGAGAGGTAAGCCCAGAGCGGGCGGCAGACGGGAGGGCAGGGCCGTGGTGGAGGCGGTCCCAGGGCGGAGCCTGGGCGGGGCCCGTGACGCGCCGAGCCGGCCCGGTCTCGGGCTGGACCTCAGCCTCTCCCCGCCGGGGCCGCCGCCGCGCCAGTGGTGGCTCCGCATCTCCAAAGCGGGCCTCCCGACTCCTCGCTGGGTCAGTCCGGCGTTGGGTCGTGGAGCTCCGCACCACTCGCGCTGCCCCCTGAACTGGATCCGTCTTCCCCAGAGTTGCAAATAACTTTCCCTACTTCCCTGCGCCGCGGCGCTGCGGACCGTGGCCGCCGCAGGTAGCTGAAGCCGGGGCCAAACTCCCAGCAGCGCGGCGCGCGCGCGTAGTTCGCTACCTCTCCGGTTGCGCGCTGGGGGTCCCCGAGCTCGGCTCTGCGGGCGCGATGCCCCTGGGACACATCATGAGGTTGGATCTGGAGAAAATCGCCCTGGAGTACATCGTGCCCTGTCTGCACGAGGTCGGCTTCTGCTACCTGGACAACTTCCTGGGCGAGGTGGTGGGCGACTGCGTCCTGGAGCGCGTCAAGCAACTGCACTGCAACGGGGCCCTGCGGGACGGCCAGCTGGCCGGGCCGCGCGCCGGAGTCTCCAAGCGGCACCTGCGGGGCGACCAGATCACGTGGATCGGGGGCAACGAGGAAGGCTGCGAGGCCATCAGCTTTCTCCTCTCCCTCATCGACAGGCTGGTCCTGTACTGCGGGAGTCGGCTGGGCAAATACTACGTCAAGGAGAGGTCCAAGGTAGGACGCTCCCCAACGAACGCCCTGCTGCTGCTTGGGCTCGCGGGGACCGTGGACTTTCAGAGTCCCTTGTCTGTCGCCCTCGCAGGGTTGAAAGTGAGCTTTAGTTTTTAACCGAGCTCAGCCTGGTCTCCCTCCTCTGCCCCCCACCCCCCTCCTCTGAGCGAGTATCCATGCTGAGGGCCTCAGGTGTGTAACTATAATGACCTTTGTTAACTTTGAGATTATGGCTCTGGTGGGTGGTACATGCCGGACGACACGCTGGATTTTGGATCTGTTTTTAAGACTTGGAGGCTCAAAAGTCCAAACGGGCCACAGCTTCTTAGAAATATTTTGTATGAGCTGAGACACTGCAGATGAATGTGTGATCTTAAATGTCTAAAGTCCCCTAATATTGCCCTCCATTTGTGTTTGGAAGGGATTCCTAAAAAACGCATGCTTAAAATATTCTGGAGACAGTTGGGATTTTGCAACTGGGGCAGTTGGTTTGTGGAGTTTGGCAGGTGTGGGAA
The DNA here is from genome assembly GCF_014898055.3 of Talpa occidentalis. Classification (NCBI taxonomy): domain Eukaryota; kingdom Metazoa; phylum Chordata; class Mammalia; order Eulipotyphla; family Talpidae; genus Talpa; species Talpa occidentalis. The sequence goes on along the minus strand of NW_023601104.1, from coordinate 50,002,720 downwards.
GAGTTTGACCTGTGAAGGGGTAATTCTACTCTTCATTTTCCAGTGCTGTCCTTGGTTGGTGCACCCAGGACACTGTTAGGCCATCTACTACTCCACTGTGAAATTTCTTTCTTGGTGCTGAGCTCTACCTTCCCTCTTCTAAGTAGCAGTTGATGGGGAAAGCCACTCAAAACAACAAATTAAGAGATCTGGAGAGAGTCATCAAGGACCTTTGAAAAGCAACCAGGTTTTTTGTTCAGATAGACAGAAGTAATTCCCTGGGTGGTGATTTATCGTGAAAACATTTTGCAGGCAAATTGGTAGAAATATGGGTGTAGTACCCTAGTGTCAGTACTTATTATTGGCTAGTCTAGTTACACAGTCTTTCTACAAATTATAATCCAGCTAGTTCTACTGGCAATGCTGAGAGATTTGCATGAAACTATAGAAAACTTTTACTTGAACACTGAAGCAAAGCATGCTGGCTTCTCTGCGAAGGAAGGCAAACACTCACCTGTGACCATTCTTGAACAATACATGTAGTGTTTCTCAATTTAAGATTGATCCTGTGATAAAACTTATCACTGTTGTCACCTTTGTCTATCCCATAAGCTGAGAACAACACTCTTAATAAAGGGCAAGAGGTGAAGACTAGAAATGTGTAGAAATGAAGGTGGGTGAGTGGTTTGGGTGAGAAGTAGATTACTGTATACATTTTAAGTCAGGAGGTCATAAGTAGAATATTTGAAAGCATCCTTACTCGTCAGGCACAAATAAAGTAAATCATTAATCATACACTAATAAATAAATCTTACAAGATTTATTTTTTAAATTTTGCTGTTTTTTTTTAGATTTTACTTTAATTTAGGGAAAATTCAGAGTTAGCTGGATTCTGTAGAAGATTGACGTTAACGTGTTTCTTTACTCTTCCATCATTTTGGTGGTGGATTAGAATGCCATTTGTCTTGATTAGTTTTGTTTTTGCAGTAAATGACCTTGCCTGCTGGAGGTGGGGGTAGGGAAGGGGGAAGGGTTAGCCTCAGACTTGCAGAGGGACTTGTAGCTTCAACTTGGAAGAGCAGATGGCCTCTTATCAGTGGTTTGAAAGTGTGTTTTAAACTTAGGTGTTAGGAATTTCTCCCCTAGCATTCTAGGGACAGAATTTGTCCCAGGGATGTCAGAATTGATAAGTAGAAAGAGTCATTAACCTATTAGAAAGCTAAGTAATTTTATTTAACTTTGTCTTCAGGGACAGTGGTAGGATTTTAGGCACGATTAGAGAAATTGAATGTAAAGCGCTATGTATACATCTCGATAAGGAGGAGGGGATATGATTCTTTAGTTACGGGTTATCTTCTGGGCAGGACGAATAACTTCTCAGCTAACCCTATGAGAAGGAGATTGTGAATTGGAAAAGAAAATTCACTTCTATCCACTGAAGAGACATCTTCTTATACCTACATTCTAGCTTTCCTTTGACTGTTTTGGCATAAAGCTCTTCATTCCTGCCTTTTAGAAAAATCACTTCTAGATTGAGATGATCTCTGGCCAACTAAAACCAAATGCAAACCAGGCTTGAGCAATCAATTATTAGAGTAAAAAAAAAGTTGGATTTGCTTGTGTAAGGACGTTTCCTTAGTAATGTCTTGTGACTTCCAGTCTGTTGAAGATCATTTTTAAAGCATTGTAGAACCATTCTATTTCTACTTGATTTATATTAGTTTCACTTTAATTTAACCTTTTTTATTTCTCTTCCTTCAACTAAATGCCTTACACTCTGTGCTGCTTCCCAAAGTGGTGCTATAGACCCAGTTTTCTGCTGCATCTTCAGGCAGGTTTTCAGTAAAATCTAAACCTTTAAAAGGTAGAATTTGTACATTTGCTTTTAAAATTCATTAGTAGCTTATTATTATGGAAATTTTCAAGTATGTAAATGGTGAGAGACCTATATATGAGCCTCCCTCATTCATTTTCAATAATTGCCAACAATTATGTATATTTTAGATCCATTGTTTTTAGGTACTTTAAATTTCTTAGGATTATGCTTATTAATGCATTTCCCTAATTAACACCCCCCCTTACACTTTTAAGCTCATCAACTAATTTAATAATGCCCTTTATCTCAATGAAGCAATAGCAAAGTCTTTGGGAATAAAATGTGCTCGACCTAAAATTGAAATTGAGGAAGAGTATGGAAAGACATTAAAGGGTTCCCCCTCTCTGCCAAAGAAGTTGTAAAGGGTCAGAATTTATTTAACTCCACTTTGTTGGAGAAAAATCTCAGGGTGCTGAAGACCCTTTGGAGACAGGGTTGCTTACAGTGTACTATAGCAGTATGGCGCCCCCTAACTTCAAGTATGATCATTGCTTTCAGGCTATTAGAAGATTTATCTGCGACTCCTCTTAGGAGAATTTAGACCCTATCCAAGATAAATATTGGTCATAATTTGGTCCTTTTGTTTTGGCTGCCTAAATCCTTGAAAATGGCTGTTTTCCAGAAAACATGTAATATATAGAACCAAAAGTCCTGCTTGAAGCATCTCACTGTAGAGTCACTAGGAAGTAGGGAATAATAACAGCTACCTTTTTTATTGAGCAGTTTGCTCTGTTTGGCACTGTGCTAAGCACTTTATAAACCCTTAATCTTACTTAGTCTTCAGAATGACAGTTTTCAGCAGAGTGATTAAATTATTTACCCAAAGTTGCAAAGTCATTGGTAAGAAGCAATTTATCATAGGGGTTAGGGGCTTAGAGTTGGTATTACTAACCTTACGGCCGTAGGTAAGTTGCTTAGCTTTCAGCATGTGAAACATGAGGCATAATAATGCCTTAAAGCTTTTTGGGTAAGGGGCATTTAATAACATAATATACATAAAATTCCTAGCAACATTTTGAAGCTTCGTCAATGTGATAAGGCTCTATGTGGAGATTTGGGCTTCTAACTCAGATCTGTCTGACTCCAGAGTTTGTGGTCTTGATTATTATGCCCCTATGCTTTGGAGTTTTCTCTTCTTGAGGGACACTGTGCAGGGGCTGGGGACCCAAAAGTGAATAGACATATAACTTAGTTTACATATACCTGTAGGGTCTTCTGGTTCACACCTGATTAATTCTAAAAAACTTAACTTCCCCACCAAATCAAACATTAAAAGTAGGTCAGCTAAGTACATTTGAAGAAGAAAATGGAATGCTGTGCAGTTTTCCATTATTTACAGAAAATGTATTTGTTAACAAATACTGTTAGGATCCCTGACTGGAGTAGTTCTGGATGTTGGGGTTTTGGGGGTTGCATTGTGAGCTGACAGTTCAGTTCTTCCCTGAAGACAATGGAGAGGAATGATGACATAGCAGTAAGTTATGCATCAAAGAATATGTGTTGCAAAGTGATCTTTTTCCCTTTGCTGTTTAGCAATAACAGTCCCCCGCCCCTTCCCCCCCCCCCACCCATGCATGCACTGTCAGGCATATCCATCACTCAGGGGAGCTTATCATAGTTGCAAGTTACTCTAAGCAAAACACGGACAGTGTATTTTGAAGATCATAGTCTCTCTCAGACCCAAGTGCAGGAAATGCAGTCAGGGCTCACAGAAGGCTGGAGCCAGAAGCTGGAACCAGAAAGTCCTTGACATCCTGGTCAACTGACGTGTTCATTCTTTTCTCTGGAGCTTTATTGCCTTCACCAATGCTTCTCCTCTTGTGCTCTTTATTTCTCCCCCTCTACTCTCAGCCCAGCTTTTGCTGCTTTTATAATGTATAAGGCTCAAGATAGCTGCCCCACTTCAGCCTTAGTTGGAGATAACAGAGACTTGAACATTTCGGAATCCCTGTTTTCATCCCTTGGGAGAAAGTCTGATGGCCTCACATTGGCTGTGGGGATCTATGTAGAATCTTAGGTCACAAATATGGTTGTGAGGATCCAGAAGAGGGGCCTTAGAGCACTGAGTTTGAGGCTAGCCCCCATCAGTGGTGTCTCTGCAATTAAAAATGTGAGAATGAGATAGTTTGGGGGGGATGAATTTGAAACACTGGAATATATTTCTGTAAGGATATGAGGGATTCTTATAAAAGGTTCTATTTAAAAGGTATTTAAAAATAACTTAGCTCCTGGAGGAAGGAAATTAATCCAAGAAAATAATTTACAGAGTACAGAATCAGTGACAGTGAAGCAGTTCTCTCCACTGGGTGAGCTTTTCATGATGTCCTTTGTCTATTTTATTGAATGGCAGGTGGGAACGATGAGGATGGTAGCAGTGAATTTGTGTGACTTACTTCATCATATATTTTGTTCCATTTGGGCCACTGGCCATTCTACCACAAACTTATCTGCTTGCAGTGAATCAGGAAGTCAGGGTATCAATTTAATTTATTCATTCACAAATCATTAAATACCTTATACTGTGGTAGATGTGTGTGTGTGAATGAGGGGAGGGAGGTGGAAAGTGATTATAAAACCACCTGAAGAAGTAAACTGAAAGCTGAGTGGTGTGAAATAATTGTCGCCAACTTTGCTTTCTCTTTTTTCTGGTTAAATACCTATTTTTACACTGATTAGTCATTTTTTGTTCCTTTGGTTTTCAATAATTTTTTTTTTTATTTACTTAAAATGTGGCTAAAATAACCTACCAAAACTCTACAGGACTTTCTTCAGTGATGCAGATCTTTAGATCTGAAGAGACAAGAGAAGTCACATCTGTCCAGTCCCACAATCATGTAGCAGTTGTTTTTATATTTGCAAAGATGAGGTACTGAGCAAGACTTTGAGAAGAATTGGGTGGTTCTTGGGCCCCAGAGAAAGTGCTTTACCAGAGGGGAATCTGCTGGCTGGAGGTGTTCCAGGGATTAGGTAGGCAGACTGAGAGATGGTTGGCAGATCAGTTCAGCTTCTTTGGCATTTATTTGGGGATTTTGACTGTAATTCTGAGTTAGAATTGATCAACACTCTGATACAGAATCATGTAACCTCTCTGTGCTTCAACTTTTGGACATCATGATTATTTCCCTTACTGACCTTTGACTCAGGCAAAATTTAAAAATTCTTTCCTGATTCCTGACTCTGGCTAGGGAGATTTCTAATTTCTTAATAACAAGTAGCCTTGCATGTTCCAACTCCATTTTGAAAACACCATGGAAGGAGGAAAGCTCAGCTGAAGCTTCAAGGTAGGATGGGGTTTAACCCCTATGAGCAGCACCTCTGAGGAGCATCTATAAGCACCCCAGCAGGGGCACTTAGGATAAAGCTCAAGGCCCATTGCCCAGGGCCACCTTTGCTCCATTTGACAAGACCTCTGCTTTTGACTCACCTTTGTGCCCGGGAGTCAATTTGAGTGACATTTGACCTGTGTCTGTAGATTAGCATTATGGAGATGGCTACTAAAACTTTGTTAATTATTATGGCAAAGGACTTTAAAATTACTTTACAGCAGCATTTTGTAGCTAATTTTAACTAGTTTTAACTAATACTGCTCTAAGAGATGGGTGTCATTTTTCTACGGTGTTTGTCAAATGCACTGCTTCTGACAGTAATGATAGTTCAGATATGTTTTGCCCGGCAACTGCCAGGGGTGCCCAGCAGGCAGCTGAATCCAGAGACACTAGAATTGTAAATGCGACAGACAAATCACTTTATGATGCCAGACTAAGGAATTTGACTTTGGCAGATTGCCAGGAACTGTTGCTCCAGCTCAGAATCAGAGCTATCTGTGTGTTTGCCAAGCAAGATTAGTTAGCTTGGTTCATTATATATAAAATTTTGACCCTGTTTCCTTTGATTATTTTAATCTTAAACCAGTATGGCACTTACCTTAATTGTGGGTCTTCTTTGCATAGTGAGTTGTGGATGAGTTCCTGTTCTTGTTTTTGGTGAGCTGGTAGTGACTCACTGTGATATTTTTCATCCCCCGACCCAACCCACTCTCAGCCTTACAGCCCATGGGTTTCCAGTTGTATAATGCGGGCTTTCAGATCTTGTGTTGGAATCATTCAGTAACTATTTACTGAGTGTCCTACATGTTCGGTATATTGTTAATAATACCTCCTTAGTAAGTCAGGCCAGTTTTGTTTCTTCAGGAGATCCAATGATCTCCATTTCTCAAGTTCTGGAGTAAATGTACTTGTATTAAGTATTATTTTTTCTTCTAAAATGAAGCCAAAAAATGATTACCATATAAAAACAATCCCCAGATACAATCAGTCATATTGTAGTCTTGATTATCTGCCAGAGAGAAGAGAACAAAATGGAAAAACTCAATTCCAGCTGTCAATGATGTCTGTGTTTGGTTCTTCTCAGGGGACTTGAAGTTGTTTTGAAGCGTTAGGATAACACTGTTCGGTTTGAGCATTGCGTGGAAGTGGGTAAGAGACACTGCTGTACACAGTTGGAACATCTCTTGGAGCCTGATCTGTTTTCTAGACACACAGAACACAGATTCTGCCAGTTTCCCTCCTATTTCTCTTCATCGCTCTAGTCAAACTGGAGGAACTATCATGCAGAAATCCACACAAAATTGACAGTGAGGTTTTTTTTTTGTTATTTTTTGTTTCGTTTTGGATGGTTTCTTATTCATATTGTTTTACAGGTTAATTTGAGTGGTTGGAATGGCAGAGCAAAACCTTTTAAAAACAATATTGAGTATTCAGGCAGGAACTTCAACTTATTGGTCAATATTTGGCCAGTTTTGTGCCATTGTGACTTTTTGGTTGCTTCAATTATTGGTCAATATTTGGCCAGTTTTGTGCCATTGTGACTTTTTGGTTGCTTTTTAGATTCACTCTGGATTCTCAAGTTTTGTCTTTCTATCGTTATTATTAAAATTGGTTTGACTTTCATAGTAGAAATCCTTGAGGAAAGAAGTATCTTAAAGTGACTTACTTTGGCCATAAATCACCTGCCTTTAGTTCTCATTCTCCCTGTAATCCATTTTAATGTTCTTTTGCCAGAGTGTAAGCAATCCAAAATCCAACACTAATCATGCCGTCTCCATGCTTAAAAAAAGCCCACCCCTGTTCCCTCCCCATTGTCTACTGTACACCCAGTGAACTTCTTAGCATGCCATTTAAGACCCTCCTCATCCGACCCCACCTGACCCCACCTGACCCCACCTGACCCCATCTGACCCCATCTGACCCCATCTGACCCCATCTGACCGTTCCACACTTAATCTTCCACTGACCACCTTCCTGCCCTCCTGGGCCCTGAAATGCTAGAAAGCGGATTTGCCAAGCATAATGAGCTTCCCCATTGTCTTCTGCTTTTCAGAATCCATCTTAGTGCCTTCTCCTTGAAGTCTTCCTTTCTGCTCCCAAGAACTCTGTGGGTGGCTCATTCCAGGCTGCCCCACCACATTTATTTATTGGACTGCCCTCTATTTACTTAAAAGTTCCTTGAAGACATAGACTATTAAACTTAATACATATGTTTTGTGCATCAAACAACCCTTTATATTTCATAGGTGCTTGTTGACTAAATTTCATCTTCAAAAGGACTTTGATTTCAGAGGATGTCAAAACATCAAAAAAAAAACCTATAAATATTTTGTTGGGGGAAAAGATTTTGCTTCATGGTCCCTAATTTGATGCCAAAGAATGAAATTATTTTATTAGATTAACGTGCTAGGAGGGATCATCTCAAAGGAGGAGTTTTGGCCTTGTTAGGTTTTTTTCTCAACTCTGAAATTCTCTGCTTTACCCCAGAAAGTGCTTGAGTCTCATCGCATCCTGCGTCCTGGCAATTCACATATCCAGATCTGGTGCAGAGAAGCAGGGGGAGGCCTGGGTTTTCAGGCTAGAACGGGTTGGGAGGGTAGAGGTGTGGGCTCTCTTCCCTGCTCAACTACTCCTCCCTTGTGAGTGGTTTTTTAGATCTCAATTTTCACTTCTTTATTAACAAAGTTGCAATTTATTTTTATATTTTAACTTTAAGTCAGCTCCTACTCTGAGGCACTAGGATGGACATTTTCCATTTATTTCATTTCATTGTGATCGTGGGTAAATCAGTGCTCATCTCACTTTCCTCCTCTAGAGCACCAGTGCAATAGTAAATATCTACCTCCAGAAGTATAAGGAATTAAATGAAAATCAAGGTTAAATTTCCATCTGAAAGGGCAACTAGGTGCTGTCATTGTCTCTCACTGGCTTCTGGAAGAGAGCACACCCAGCACTGACTTGACAGTAATCCGCAGCAACCTGCTGAGTTACAGTTGGACTGTTTCCTGCCAGCTCTTGGAGCCACACTAGGCAAGGTCAGGCCAGACACTGCCCTAGGAATTCCTCTCATTTCCTGCTCTGCCCATTCTTCCTCCCCCAAAGACCTGGTGTACTTGATGAAATCTCCTTTACCTCTTATCCTTCAGAGTGAGGCATTGTACAGAATGCTTGGTTCTGCCACAAAAAGGCCATGGTGCCAGTAGTGTGGATGCCCATAGCGCCAACCTCACCTGGAAATTCTCTGCAGATACAAATTGTTGGGCTTCTCCTCAAATCGAGTGACTCAGAATCTCAAGTCATCTAAGAGATTCTCACACACACTAAACTTTGACAACCACTAAATAAAATTAACAAGAGGAGGCTAGCTAGGGATGGTGCTCTAGCATCCCACAGTTTATTTGCAAGAAAATCAGAGTTCAGCCAGTTGGTCAGATCTGACCTTTTCATTGTTAAGTCTGAAAACTATAAGTATTTTTAGTTTACTGCGAAATTTTAAAGAGAAATCCATCACGTTACCATGTTATATAGTCATACACAAAATTTTTCTGTCATTTGTACCAATAAACTTAATTTTCCAGAATTGGAAGCAGAATTGGAGTGAAATTTGGGACTGGGTTCGAAAAGACAATTACTCAACCTCCTTGCACCTTAGTTTTCTCATCTATAAAATGGAGATAATAGTGGTTCTTGCCTCATGGGGTTATTATGAAGATTGGATGAGGTAATACGTGTGAAGCACATGGAACAGCGTCAGGCGTGTGGTTAGCACTTCTCAGATGCTAGTTCAGTCAGTAAATAGAGCTACTGCATTTCATGAGTTCTCATTCTGACTGACTTGCTATGTGTCATTTCTTTCATGTAGCAGACATATTTTTCCAAGTGCTGAAATGCAAATGTAAATCAAGAATCTGGTTTCTACAAAGTTCCTTAATTTTTCCAGCATAGTGGCAACATACTAATTTAATATTCTTAAAATAAACTGGGAATTGTAGGTAAAGTTTCTCCTATCTTAAGACTATGCCTTGTTTCAAGGCATTTTTTCATGATAGGGTTTGATTGGCAACTGCATTTTTTCATATATCACCCATTACTAAAGTCTTTACCAATTGATTTCTTTAAGTGTTTTAGGATTAATTTCAAATGAGAATTTAAAGACAGACATAGTTAATTCTTTGACTGACCTGCGGTCACATTTTTCCTCCATTATGCTCAGCTACAGGTAAGGTTTTCCTTTTCTGGATAAATTTGTTTCTCTCATGAAAAGACGATAAATATTATAAGTTCCTTCCCCCTATTGCCTTAAGGATTGCTCCTGGATTTTCAGTAGGAATAAGGTAACTTCTAGGTCCACGTGATAACCTGCAGGACTAATGGCTTCTGCTGAGAACTTGTGATCAGCATGACTCAGGGCAGATGGATGCTGCTCACCTTCCCCATAACCAGGAAATTAAATGAGACAGTATATGTGAAGCACCACCCTAAAGTACCACCTGCCTGCTTGGAACTTCAGGAAATGACAGCTGTTACTATTTGGATAAAGGCAGCAGAAAGGATATGGTTAAGTGCCTGTCTTAACGTCCTTAACTCAGGGCCTGGCTGACTTGCTGATTTCATAAGTACGAGGAAGCTTGTACTCAGAGCATTTCTCTGGTGACTGGGGTAGCGATGGGGGGAGGGCTTCCCTGTGCTGGTTCCCTCAGCGGTCTGCTTGGCGGTGTGCTTCTCGGGTGTGGGCTGGCTGCCACCCTCACGCAGCGCACGTAGCCCTGTCACTCAGCCGTCACCCAGCTGGCTGAGCGCCAGGCCACCGCGGGAAGGACTGCCTTCCCAAACCCAAACAGCCTGTATTGATATGCCGATGTTCCAGGGCCTGTTTACTGTGCCTAATTGCAGGGCTCTGCCTGAATCCCCTCCAAGGAGAAGAATTAACCACAAATCAGAAAGGAATGACAATAGTCTCTAAAATCCTGGCCTCTCAGAGTTTGGATGACTTCTTGGGGGAGGGTAATTCATTCAAGTTCATGCACGAAGCACAGACTCCCTTGAAATAGTATCTTAGAATCTTGATCTAGTATAGTTAGACTTGACAAGCCTGTGAGTAGCCTCCCTCCCCCTGTAATTTTTTTTGCAGACGTGTGTGTGTGTGGAGGGGGGGGGTGGGGGGTGTCTGGAGTGGGAGCCCAGCTTTTCAAATGTAAGAATCTCCATGCACTTGGAACAACTGTCATCACTGTTCTAGGAGAGCCAAATCGAAGCTTCCAGAGCCTTTTGTAATTATTGTTGGTGGTGGTTGAGTGTCAAGCCAGGACCATGTTCATAGTAGAGTATAGGCTGGGCACTGATAAAAGGTCTTCCTGAGGACAGGCTTTTCTGAGAAGCTGGTAATCCCTTCTACGCATGGTTCTCAGGCCTGACTAGGAAGGAGGGTCCGGCAGACCCATGTCACCAGAACGGCAGAGAGTTGGTTATAATTTATTATTTTTCATTTGTGGAATTACAGAAGCTCCTGCATGACTGCAAAAGTCAGGTGTGGGGGCATGACTATGGTTGTTTTACATAGGCAGTGGGGTCGTATTCTGGATATATAGACTTGGGAGAGGAATTTTTAGTGTGGATGTAGAGCAAATGAGGGAGGCAGAAGTAGTTCTCTGTGTAGAAATAGAATGGTAGAAAACATGTTAGTGAATAACTTCATGTTTGAGAGAAGGTTTACTTACCTGACATATATTTGAATATCTGGCATTCTGAGTCTTCCAACTTGTCTAGCAGATGCAGATGCTAAAACTTTGGTATGGGGGATGTGATAGTTCATATATTGCCCACCCAAAACATTTTTTTCTTAATTTTTTCTTTACTTTGTTACATCAGTCTTTAACTGGAGAAACTAGGAGGAAGGAAGTAGCTAGGCTTACTATTAACCACCAAGACAGATGAGCAAGATGCCAAGATAACTAGTGACAGTTTGCACAAAGTTTCTACTTTTTCCTCTAAAATGCTTACATTATCTACACTAATTTCTTTATATCAATCTAAATGAAATTAGAATGAATATATAACAATCATAAAGCACTTTTTCCTGCTTGTGAGCTGTTTGTCAGGTCCAGAACTTTTCTGCTCAATTTCATATAAAGAATGGACATGGTAGCAATGTGAAGTTGGCTTACATTTTCCTGAAACTCCTGGAAAAAGCTTTGTATAGGTGCTGCCATCTTATAAAGATGACTTGTGGACACTGGGCTGTAGGAATTTAAGTGACAATAAGTGGGTCCCACTAGGTATCTTTGAAAACCCCACACCCATTAAGGAGGAAGGTGAGGACAGGCTCAGGCAGTCATTCCAGGTTGCTTTCCATGTGCCTCTGCGTTTAAGTTACTTGACTTTCCTTGCAAAAGATTTTTAGATTTTTCCTGTCCTTGTCAGAGCCAAATGAAAAATAATGGAAAGTGACATTTTGGCTTAGTGTGTCTTTAGATTATTTTTAAATAACAAAACTTGCACAGATCAGAACCTCTCCAGTGTCTGTCTCACTTCAGCCTCTCATATGATGTGCCTGCAGAGAGCATTGTGCGTGCTTTGAGATTTTTTAATTATTTTTATGTTTCTTTTTAAATTCAAAAGCTTCAATTTTGGAGTTGCTGCTTGTGCCTTTGTTCCAGTTACTAACAACCCCTCACTCAGATGAATTACCAGCTGAGGCCCTGTCCTCAGCTGTGGCTCTATGAATAGAGGACAGAAAGCGTTCAACCACAGGGCTGCCCAGCCGCTGTCCGCACTCTATGCAGGAATTCCAGTATGCGCTGAACACAGGCTGCCTAGAAAAATGACCCTGGAATAGAATCTCCCCTACCCACAGATGACTAGAAATGTTGGCGGGTTTGTCACCCAGACTGTTGTCACCTGAGTATAAATTAGACCCATTTCTGGCCAGAAAACTTCAGCTATTACATTCTCCACTCTGATGAGTTGCTTGACATTTTTCTTTTCTTTTCTTTTTTAAAGATTGATTGATTGATTGATTGATTGATTGATTGATTGATTGATTTATACAAGCACTGGGTACAGTCAGAAGCACAGGAGGGTGAGAGAAGTCACCAGAGCCAGAGCAGGGAGCAGAACAGGCAGAAGGACCGAAGTACACTGCTGAGGGGAGCAGCGGGCGCGGCAGGAGAGGTCTGCGCGCCATGTGGGACCCTCGCCGGCAGCCGGGGATTGAACCAGCACTGCAGAGGCTGTGGGCAGCTTCGCAGCCCAGTGCTCAGCCACTGCGCCACCGGGGAGGCCCAACATTTTTCTTTTTTAAATTACAGAAGGTACATGGTCTCGTGTAGTTCTGGTCAAGATTTATGTGTCTTATTCTCCATGTAGTTAGCGCCTTGTGGTGGCTAAGAGAGGGGTCCTGGGTCTCCTTGCTGTGTCTCAAGTGGATATGGGGGAGACCTGGGCAGGAGCATGGAGGGGGCGTGTGGAGTGTGAATGGCACTGACTGTGAAGGCAGGATGCTCCGAGCCTGGTGAAGAGTGATGGGGAAGGTGCCTGCTTACAGGTTGGGGGCGATGCAGAGCAGCTCGACTTCTTAGGGGACCTCGGACAGCGACCTTAAAATATTGCCTGATGCATTTTTTTTTTTTTTGTGGACCTGATTAAAATGTTGGGATAGAAAATATTCAGCAAGGTTTATGTATAAACTAATTGCCTACTACTCTAAATCTGAAGATTTTATATCAGTGAACCCTCATTGGAGAAGATGGCAGAGCTGTTGTTGGGCAGCACAGTACTGTACTTACAATGCATTTTACTCAAAATATGGTCTGCTCAGGACCAATTACAATTCAAAACAAATCCTTACAAAGATGGCTGGTATTTCTGCTTAGCAGTTAGAGTAGACCAAAATTCCAGTTAAAAGGTCCAACCAAACAGCTTTGAAGTTATGTTATTCTTGGCAAATTAAAAAAAGTGGACTTAATTGTATTGCAAATGTTGCAAATAAAGTTAGCCTGGATTAATGTTCTATTTGCTGTTAAGACTGATATAAAATGCCACTTTACTATAACTTGCTCAAGATCAAATTCTATTAGTGAATCTGACTCCAAAGTTATGAGCTGTGTTAAATACGTTTCTTAAAAAAAAAAATCTATGTTGCTGATTGTTATTTGAGAAGTGGCAAGTCTAACTGGGTGGGGAAGATGTGCCCCTTACCTCCTTTGGGTCTAAAATGACCAAATGATCATCACTGCTGAGTAACCAGGGGAGGTCACTAAGCCACTTACCTTGAAATAGTTGATACATACACTCCAAGTGGGCCAAAAGCAGTCTGTTTAGGCATTGGAATGGACTTTCATTTTTCAACTTTACTTTTGGGATTGATGAAACACTTTCGGGAGTCAGCTCACCAATAACAGAACCACTCTTTCCTTTTCCACCAGTAGCAGCTACTTGGATTTGGCTGATAAAGTTGTGTATATATAAAGGTGTTTATATCTTCAAAGAATACATACACGTTTCCTGCCTGAATGTGTCCACCTAGGTGTCCAGAGCACATACCTCTTGTCTAGAGCCAGCATGGGAGTGTGGGAGTTGCTCACCCCTCTGCTCATTTACTTCTAGTTCCGAGCTATGGGAGTCTCTGGGGACCAGGGACACTGGGAGGGGTCTGGGGGGCCCACCGTAGGGTCAGAGAATGGGGTAGCAAATGCTTAGGGGAGATGTGGATTTATTTGCACACCAGAGCCTAGAACTATAGGACTATGTTGTATGTATTGCTGTATGTCACACTAACGTGTTACGAAACTTTATCAACTTCAAACATTAATCCAGACAGGAAGTTTTGGCAAATAACGAGTCTACAATAATTAAGACATCCTCCTCCTCAGTGTCAGTGTGATTCCTTGGCATGATAACCACATGGTAATTGATGTACTCCTGACCCTGTTTTTATTGTTCTTAAGCATCCTGCTCCTTTATACACTCTTAATCCCTTCCCGGGCTTGATGAGGCTTAGATGGCAACTCAGTTGAACCTATCAATTTCCGGGGTTTGTTTCTGCCCCGTGCTCAAATTGGCACAGAAATGAGTTACTGGTTATGGATGTAAGCGTTGCTTCTCAGCGCCTCCTTAACCTCCTGGTTTTAGACTGTGTGGAAGACTAGTAAATAGCAGGGAATGTACCCAAGCCAGGACCCATCTCCTATGGCTCTTGTCTAGAAAAACACTGATAAAATTGGCCAGAGTTGTTCTGACAGGCCCACTGGGGCCCACAGTGATCTCCTTCCATTGTTTCAGACTCGATGCTGTGTTTTCAGGAACCAGGAGAGAAGGTGAAGATTCACTTTAGCCGGAAAAAATTCTCTCTTCTTCTCTTTTAAGCAATGGATACTTTGCTGACACTTAGGGGTTTTGTCCCCTGGAATGTGTTAGCTCTTTCTTTATGGGTATGTTTTATAGATACAGCAATTTGTTTAGGATTTGCTTTGGTGAGTTTGTATCCGTTTTTTTTACAATATTTGAATCTGACTCCTGAGTTAGAACTCTTACTTCTTCTGGCATTGGTATCTTAGACTGAATCTTAGATCATCTTGGGCCATCAGAGGCCACATAACCCAAGCCCCCTTTTATAGAAAAGAAATGGAGGCTGGGATCACACAATTCACTGCAGAGTCAACTAAATGACAGGCATTCAGACCACTGACCATTTCTTTAGAGCTGAGCTGTTTAAGAATATATAATTATGTAGCATTGATGGAATACTTTTTCTTTTCAGGGCTTCACAGTAGAGAGAGGCTAAGATGGTAGGGAATCCAGCTTATAATTGTTTGTGGCTTAAGTGACTTTCATTATTGGCTCAGTGGTAGCTCTTTTAATCCTAATAGCTGCTTCTAGGGACGAGTAATTCCCTAGTCATTATAGGTGACTTCATTTTTCTCTTCTTTCTCAGCTAGGCTCTTCCTTTCTGGCTGCTACCAATTACCTTTCTCTAAGCCATCCTTTGCTTGGTGGTACCATCATTTGTTAAATTTTGCTTGTAGTAGCTTTAAAATTCCACCTTCTGAAGGATGTTCAAGCTCACAACCTAACATCAGCTCTGAAATGACATTGCATTGACCTTTAGATGTTCAAAGGTAGGATGTGGGGTTTACTGGCTGCCTGGAGACATAAAGTTTGAGAGATGGTGCTTAGAGTTTTAAGGTCACTCTAAGGTCAAGGTATCATTCAATCCTATTATTGTTCTAGTAGGTGGTGTGGCTCAGAGTTGTTTGTTCAATAGGCATAATACTTGAATTTCATTCCAATTCAGATTTTATGGGTCTAGAGTGGGAACCCAAACCTGCTTTTTAAAAAAGGGAGATTGAAAAAGGGGAGGCATCCCAATGATGGGTGACTGTCTAAACTGTTTTACAACTGTGGGACTGTCGTTGAACCCCTTTCCACTAGACTCAGTCATCAGGTATGACTTGGCTGTTGAACTTTATTTTTTTTTTTAAGATTTATTTATTTGTGCTTACAAGAACCGGGGTACAGGCCAGATGTGTGGAAGGTGAGAGGATTCACCAGAGATAGAGTGGGGAGCAGAAAAGGCAGCTTGACTGAAATACACTGCTGAGGGGAGCAGCAGGCGAGACGAGAGGTCTGCTGCACCATATGGGTTGCTCCCTGGCCAGCTGAGGGATTGAACTCGTGCTGCAGAGGATATGGATTGCTCCATAGTGCGGTGCTTAACCCCTTGTGCCACCAGGGAGGCCTGGCTGTTGAACTTTAATGCTGAAGAGTCTAAATTGATGCATGCAATTAAGAAGCCAGTAGTCACCAATAAATGTCACATAGCACCCAAGCAGACCGTGGTACTCAACTGTTCACCAGTGGGAGAAGATTGTCTCAGCTTTGTTAACCAACTTCTGTGGCATTTCTTCACAGGCAATGGTGGCTTGCTACCCAGGAAATGGAACAGGTTATGTTCGACACGTAGACAACCCCAATGGTGACGGCCGCTGCATCACTTGCATCTACTATCTGAACAAGAATTGGGATGCCAAGGTACTTTGTGGTAATCACTGCCATGAAATAGTTACTCCCAACAGAGTGTGGAGTTAGTAGCTAGAGGAAAAGAATTTAGATGACTTAGAGGAGAGTTTGGAGTTCATAGTTTGCACAGATCAATTTTTTAATCTAATCCAGACCTGATATCACTCTCAGTGTAAGGTAAGATGTAAACTGTCCCCTTTCAGCAGCAACATTGAGTGGACTTCAAAAAATTAGCACTATAGGATATAAAACCACTCCTAATGAAGGTCCCCCATGCAGTCCTCTCTCACAGGGTGAGATGTCTTATTAATGGACTCTTGCCATGGTTTACTATGGTTTGTGAATGCTAAGGACTTTGTAGCTTATTTTTTTATTTCTGATTATACAGATGAAATCTGGCTCCATGATTATAAATATGTGCCTGAAATTGGTATGCTTTCTGAAAGTTAAATATGATTTAGGAACCTGAGAAGTCAGATAACTTTTTAAGTTTATTTGGCTTTTGAACCTTATGCATCTCCATTTCATGTTCATTCAGGCAGATGCTTGCCATTATAAATAAAGAAAAACTCAACCTGGTAAACTAGTGAATTAGTGACAAGACTGATGTATTCTCCCTGTTTGGAATACATCCCTTAGGTGTCCTTTAAAATCTTGAAAGGTGGAATTATAGCCAAGGGGGCTGGCAAGTCGATGATATTAAATTGCAGAATGTAAAATCATTCAACAAATATTTGAGTGCCGGCTAGTGCCAAGCATTGTGCTCTGGCAAAACACTGATGTTTGAGGCCCAAGTTCTACCTGAACTGGTTACTCACTATAGTAGGGTACATTAGATGCACATGTCAAAAGAGATAACGGCTCAAGGAAGAGAGTAATATATGTAATAAAAGGTGTACATATAGGTGGTCTGAGAGTTCAGAAAAAAAGAACGTATTACTTTTAAAAAGTTCACATAGGAGCTAGAGGAGTTCAGAAAAATAGACATACATTCTAATTGGAGGGGAAGTAAGTGGAATAATTAGCCTAGTAAGCTATTAATATTATATCAAATCATATGAAATTGCTGGGGGGTTTTGGTAGGTAAATATCAGTTGTATATTGGCATTTCTGTGTGATTTGACCTAATAGTAATCCATATTGTGTCCATGGGCTTCCTGATTGTGTGGTTGTGAGACTTCATTTGGTCTAAGGTGAATAAGGAGATGCCACTAGCTAAGTCTGAAATAGAGTTTGGTATAAAGTATAAGGATGAAGTAAACCTGTGGGAGCCTCACCTGCTTGGAATGGAGGTTGCAAGACAACTTTGTTTCTTGATTAGGCTAAAATGTTATTGCTAGTTATGTGTGACACTAGGAAATACCTTACCTTCTTTGTGGCCCTCAGCTACATGGTGGAGTCCTGCGGATATTTCCAGAAGGGAAATCATTCATAGCAGACGTGGAACCCATTTTTGATAGACTCTTGTTCTTCTGGTCAGATCGCAGAAACCCACATGAAGTGCAGCCTTCCTATGCCACCAGGTAACCGTGCCACAATTCTTTTTCAACCTCACCTTCCAGAGAATTCCCTAAACTCGTGTCCTATGCCTACGGGAGACCAACCACTCCCCAAAAGTGATCAGACTATTTGGAGCTGATAAAAATTAAAGGGGAAACCTTGCATTCTGTAGTAGATAAAACCTAATGTCAGTTTGATCTACTAACAAATTATTGTCCATTAGATGAGCATATTGGATTCCAAATTTCCTAGTGTTTTTTTCTTCTCTCCTTTCTTACCCCTTAAAAAAAAAAATCCAATGTTGGTACACCCCTAGAGAATGTTGGCTATCAACATATCAGAAATTCTGTCTGGTTAACCATGGGTGAGTTTCTGAGTTGTCAGTTGCAAGCAGAGAAAGAACCTTGAGAAAAGAAAGAGGAATTTGTTTAGACTTCTCCTTTTTACCTTTTCCTGAAGATTAAAATTAGTTTGGGCTCACTCTACCCATCATGTCCCAACAACAGGAATAAAAAAAATTATTTCTTTATCTCAAGCATGGGAAGATTTTCAGAGTAACTGTATACTTTAGAATTATTTGGATATAATTCTCCTAATATCAAAATTTCAGAGTCTGCCTCTCATTTCCTTTGTTTTATGGTCAAAGCTATAAACGAGGCAGTATCAGAGTGTCGAGAACTTTTATCAGGAATAACCAATGGGGAGCGGGGAGAGAACTTGGGTAGAAAGGTAATGATTAAATCTTAACAAGCTTTCTTCTTTCTCCCCCTGCCCTGTAGTGTGTCTCTGGTTTATAGTTGCTTGTAGATTTTGATTTTTACTTTATTATAATTAGTATTTTTCCTGGTCCCTTATCTAGGTTTTCTAAATTCCTGCTGTGAGGGAGGCCATCCACTATTTTTCTTTTTCTTTCTGGCTTATTTCACTGGGCATGATCCCTTCCAGCGCCATCCATGTGCTGCAAACAAGGGGGGGTGGGAATTGTATGGGGACTATAACTAAGATGAAAATGCACACATTGTGCAAAAATAAAAATGATGTAAAAAATATGTAAAATTAAATAAAATAAAAAAAACTTAACAAGCCTAATTAAGATCACATGTGTAAATTACATAAGCCTTTTAAATGTCCCGTCCCTCCTCCCTGTCAGAAATCATACATCTGAACTCGAAGCAGAGTTAGATATTAAATGCCAATTGGAATTTGCCCTAGGTAAGCCTGTAACTCATTCTACCATCGAGTCTGCTTGTGGCTTTTGGGTACAATAATTGGGCTGTCACTTGATTCCCCAATTATTCCCTAGTCCCTTGATAGCCAGTCATAGGAAAAACATTAGGAAATTATGGGAAGCCATTAAAAAACAGTAAGTACTGTAAGAATGCCAGTAGCTAATAATAATTATAAAATGAAACTTTTTGAAAACTCAAGCATAAAATGACTCCTGTCTATCTCCTGGATGAGGTAAAATAAATTAATGGGGGCAAAGTAGAAAGCTTGAGGCTATCATTATTCCATTGTACATTTGTCATGATGTCCAAAATGAAGGAGTTTTAGATAAGTCATTCATTTAGATAAGTTATTCTTTAAAACTTCACTCAAATGGCAACTGCTCTCTTCTCTCTCCACCAATTTGGGCCTCCCTGTCTTTAGCAGAATGACTCCTTTCTTGGCTTTTCTGTGTAGATCAAATGGACCTGTTACTTTGTTGAATTATCTGTCTCTCCTGCTAGATCTTCAGCTCTTTACGGAAGGAGCTGAATTCATGTAGTCATTTCAGCTCCTATTGCCAAGAAAAATGCCTGCTGCATACTTGGAATTCCTTACATGTTTTATTACATTTAAGTAGGATTGAAAACAGGGAAGCTGTTTTTTTAAATTAAAATTAGGATGAACATCTAATAATAAGGGGAAACTTTAATTGTTGGCTTTTAAATGTTGGCTCTAATGTGAAATTTACAGTATTTTTTTATTTGGGGGTCATTTTCATTTTAAACCTCTTTTTAAATATCTGCTTATCTTTCACAGATATGCTATGACTGTTTGGTACTTTGATGCTGAAGAGAGGGCAGAAGCCAAAAAGAAATTCAGGAATTTAACTAGTATGTATCTGATAATTTTGTGTAACTTTTGATTAAGGATAACCCATGACATTTATACATATGTTCTATTATACTCTGTTAAGTCTCTGGTATGGTTTAGCTTCATATATAATGTTTTCTTGAAGGACTGGTTCTGAAACCTAGTCCTTAGCTTTGTTGGAAGATAAGAAAAATTGCGAAGGACCTGGCCAGGGACTGTTCACTGATTTTGTGATGGTTTATAATAGATGGAGAATAGTTAATTTTTATCATGAATATATACCCATTAGATTTTGCTCACGATTCTGGCACATTACAAGGAAAATACAGTGGAACCCAGTTATAATGTTAATTTATTGGCTTGGGACTGTGACTCTAAACTGGGTTCTTGTAATATAAACTGAATATGACTTTACACCATTCCTTGCTCTCCAACTAGAATGAAGAGGCAACATTTCCCAAAATATGTTGCATTGAAGCACTCATCTTGCTAGTCTTGGCAAACTGCTCTGCAAAAAGAAAAATCCCTGGCCCCCCTAATATGGGAAATGTTGCATTGACTCTTGAAGAGTCACAGTCCTCATTAGCATATTAAGTGAGAAAAATTAATTTAAGAAGTCCTGCCGTAAAGGTGGATGTAACATTGCCTCACTCAGGATCTATTTGGACTGTATACCTATCAAATGCCAAAGAAAAACCATTTTGCAAAGCTCTATCAAAAAGTGATTTGCTCTGTTCTGTTAGATGGGTGGCATTTGGGGTGACATAGGTGACATTAACTCATCATATCTAACTCTCTATTCTCTTTTCTATCCCAATCCAGGAAAAACTGAATCTACCCTCACTGAGGATTGACTATGCTTGGAAATCTGCAGGCTTCGTTCATTTTAGTTATGGCTCCTGAATTGTCTTTAAGAGTTGAGTTCCAAAGATGTCTTCTGTGACTCAAACTCCCTTTTACTGCTCATGTCATTCACATCCCTGTCTTGTCTATGGTACTTTGTGTTTTCTTGCCAAGACTGCATCGATCTTCAGACACTCTCTTTGCCAGACGGATTCATTGGCTAACTCCAAAAACACCTGCAGATGATCTAGCTGTCCGGCAGTTTAACTGGTAGATTTGATAATACTGGCTTATCCAAATGAGAGCCTGGAAGCATGGGCAAGGGAATGCATCTTACTTGCACTTTATGTACACATCTTCATTTGAAAGGAGGAGGTTTCAAAGAAATAACATGGTGACACATGCTACAGAGAGTCATCATTGAAGCCTTAACAGCAGGCAACAGAAATTTGTGTCATCCGAACAATTTCCAGATGTGTTTAATCCAGGGCTATTGGGGTTTCTGGAGAATGATCACAACCTAATGACATTATTACCTCTAGAAAGGGCTGCTGTCATAGTCATCAATTTGTAAGTGTCCGGTGGGGTGGACACTCCTCTTTCCTGGTGTGCAACCTGGACGTTCTGTCTCTGCCCCATTTTATTGAAAATATGACTTTCAGATCAAAGATGATACCACCATTTATTATGCATTTTTATACTTGGAGAACCTAACTAGACATTAATTACTTTGGATTGCTCTGTTGAAATGGAATTTGAATTTAAGTCAAAGGGAAGAAATATCTACTTGGTAGTACAGAGTCAACAACCGCTGATGATGGTGTTGTAAGACCTGGGTCCACAAATATGTAATAAACATGTGTATCTTGTACAATGTGGAGGGGAGGTGGAGTTGGAAATGTGGGCATTCTGATTTTTCAATTTTCCTTTTTAATGAATGCACCCTTTTTCTTTAATAAATTAACAAAAGTTAGGGTGCTGCATTTTAAAAAGGAAATGGAAATAAAGCAAAACAAATCCTGAAAAGCTGTTTGAATTCTTCCCTTCTCTGTTCTGCAATCTTTCTTTAGCAGACTTAACTCCAGATCTGCTGTGATTGGCAATGTGTCCAGTCATAGAATTTGCAGAACTTTGAAAGGTTCTACTACTATTGCAGTAAGAACAGATTCTGCTGCCTCAAGAGCTCTATTGAGCCCCTATTTTATGAAAGTTACCCTTAGTTTTTAATTCCACTTTCATACTTTCAAAATCCCTTTAATTTCTTGCTTAAAAATCCCATGAACATTTTAAGAGCCAGACAAATTTTCTTTTTTTTTTTCATTTAAAGAAATACAGACTTTCCAAGGAGGAATCTTATTTTTTCTCTTTTTTGGTTTTGGAAAATTTCCAGATAAGACTTGTTTTCATTTTCACAACTTCTATTTTTTTTTGGGGGGTGGTGGTTTGGAGGGGGTAGCACTTTTACCGCCTAACTTACTCTGTAATTTACTTATTTATTATGTTTATTGTCTTGGATACTTTGTCTAGAGTGTAAGCACAATGAAGACAGGGATTTTTGTATGTTTTTAATCAATGGAATGTATTCCCAACACCTAGAATAGTGCCTCGCACCTAGTTAAGGGCTCAGTAAAGACTCGCTGAATAAACTTGCTCTCCTATCTTAGAGTTTTAGTAATTTCTTAATTTCCTCCATCTTTGGCAGGAAGGGTTTGATAGAAATTTTGCACATGCATCTTTCTTTCATCGTCTGATCATAGTATCGTTTGGTCATATTACCATTTCATATTTTCTCCCCTGTTTGAATAGCTCATTGCTGCTATGCAGCTAAAAACTAAAGAATCCTGCCCTTTGCTCTCCAGGGGTTGTAGGAGTACCAGAAGTTGCAGGTAGGACAGTGTATATTCCCCCTTCTGACACTTTTGAAAAGTTCCATAAGAGAGAAAAAGACAGGGTATTTATTAGGAATTTTATATTCTGTAAAATTATAATTTTCCATGATTACTAATGCTGTGAGAGTGATAGTGACAGTGTTCTGAATGGAATAGCATGTCATTCCAATAGTGTGTCTTATATCTTTCATTTCAGTCTATATTTTGACTTGCCAAAAGATCTGACCTTTTAGACCTTGCTTATGCTTTCCTGACAATGGTCTGATAGATTAACAAACTATACAGTAAATCAATTTTTAATGTACTGATTTTTTATGGCTGAATTTGAGACCTGGAAATTTAACCTAGAAAATACAACTATGATAGTGTCTGCTTTTTCCTCCTGTCTTTGACAGCCCACTTAGGGGAGAACTTAGCCCTGCTGAAGAAACATTATTTGGCAAATAACCTGATCAATTTTCTTTATATTCCTGGCAATGAAATGTTAAGAGCCTACCTCAGTGTTACATCAACTATGTAGTGCACAGGCCTTGGCAGGAGATTAAATTTTGAACCAAAGATCCAATGCCACAGAAATAAAAAGTATTACCTAAGTGCATTAAGTAGATCTTTAGTAGAGTAGTTAATATCAATTAAATGCTGGGTTGTCTGAATCATGCATTATCCATTCAGACGTGATTTTGTTTTTCTACTTTAAATGACTCAGGTTTTTGAGAGACTGGATCATCTTAATTTCTTTTGGCCACTCAGTCTTGAAATTTCCTGTGTTTTAGAAAGCAATGATGGGAAGTGCTGTGCTAGGTCAGCAGCTTGTATAAAATAGGAGTTTGGACACGTCAGGTGCTTTCATAATTTGATCAGCGAGGAGGGCGGGCACATGGATGTTCTTGGTAAAGTTTTTTTAAACAAAAATAATACAAAAAAATTGACTGAGTTTCAGTCTTAATCTTTTGAATGTCATGAAAAGAATCCTGGTTAGCAAGTTGTTAGAGACTATTACCAAAAACGAGTGGAAATATATAGTTCTCTTCAAAATATAGCTGCCTGGAGTTGAATTTTGTTGGATGATATATACTGGTTTATTTTTAAGACTCAGTCTACTTTCAGACTCAATCTACTCCCATCCAAATAGGATTCTTTTTTTTTTCTTTAACATTTATTTATTTTTGCATGCAAGAACTAGGGTGTAGGCCAGAGGTGCAGGGTGGTGAGAGGAGTCACCAGAGACAGAGTGGGGAGCAGAACAGGCAGATCTACTGAAATACACTGCTGAGGGGAGCAGCGGGTGAGACAGGAGAGGTCTGCTGTGCCATGTGGGTTAGCTCCCTGGCTGGGGATCAAACTCTTGCTGCAGTGGCTGCTGATAGCTTCATAGTGCTGAAACTTAACCCCTGTACCACCAGGGAGGTCCCAAATGGGATTCTTGATATGCTTCTGTCTCATGTGTTCATGGGTTAGACCATGTATGAGGCCTATCCTTTCTATTTCAAGGCTGTCAACAGTTAAAGAGTCATGATACAGAACAATCAGTGAGAAGATTCTAAATACTCAGAGAATCCCCACATCCCTGGTTTGTCCTATGTGTTCTCACATGTGTATTCTTTGCGGCCAGCATGACACATTTGTTCTTTACACATGAGGGAGCACATGCAGAATGATTAGGTGGCTTGTTAAAGGTTACAACATGAAGATGGAGCAGCTCACCTGGATTTGACTCCAGAATTCTATCTCCTTGGTAATAAAGTCTTTAGTGACTCCTTCCTTCATTAGAGATGACACACAAAGCAGGAATGAGTGGATTTGGGATGGGGGGAACTTTAAATATTTTCTTTGATACTTTTATGTAATGTTTTGGTAATCCCAAAGGGTCTCATCCAAAAAAAAGTGAATTATTCTGTGAAAACCTCATGAGCAGAAAACATCCACTTCATGGTTGACTTCTGCCTTAGCTTTGTCATGGGATCTTTCCTACTGTTTCACAGCATCATGGAGGGAGGAAAAGAAACAGAAACAAGTTTCTCTTTTGGTACATCTAACTTTCCAGTTTGGGCTTGAGGTAGAGTTGAGAATGTCAGATGTGAGTGGAGTTCTGTCACTGATAACCACCCATCTCACTGATAACCCTGCCATCATGGGGAATACCTTCATCACTTTGGCATGACATTCAATGGAAATTTACCAACGTTCTTAATTCTCCTAGGCACCTAGTAGTCTACCTCATCTTTTTTCTTTTTTTTTTAACTTTTTTTTTGAAGATTTTAATTTATTTATACAAGAACCAAGGTACAGGCCAGATGCGTGGGAGGGTGAGAGGATTCACCAGAGACAGAGTGGGGAATAGATCAGGCAGACTGACGAAATATACTGCTGAGGGGAGCAGTGGGCAAGAGAGGAGATCTACCTCATCTTTTTAAGGTGGCTTGTAGAGGGGTGTCATTTCAATGTCTTCAAGACAGCTTTTTTTGCTACTTGACTCAGTACTGAAAAATCATCAGATTTCTTTTGAATCCTGTTTGTTTGACCTTGATAAACTTAGCACTTAGAACAGTCAACTTTTTTGGAAGTCATTGCAGCTTATGCTTCTGAGTGCTGAAATTTTTCAAAACAGAGACCATTTTTTGTGAGTGTGTTTTAAGTTAAACGTCTCAGAGAATGGCCTTTTGTGGTTATTGTCACAATTTTGCATAGCGATACACAAGCAGTTGTAGAGTGAAATTCATTATTTCAGGAGCTGGTAAACACTGGGTCATTAAAAATTAACAAGTAATTTTTGTTTTGCACCTTTTTTTGGGGGGGGGGAAATGGTGGATATAGAGGTAGAAGGTGACTTGGGAGTGAAGGATGGAAAAGAACATTTCAGAAACCTCCAGGGTAAGGGGAGTTAAAGAGAACTATGGTCTGGATATATTCAACTTGTTTGAAGAGAGGTTTGGAAGAAGTCCAAATTCACATCAGGTGTCAGGAAAGCTGTGTGGTTGGTTGGGAGTAGGGGTGTAAATGTTGTGATGAATAAGGTTGTGATGAATAAGGGGAGGATGAGGAAGCGAAAGCAAGCTGCTGGAGGTCTTAAGCATTTGCCAACAGCCTGGATTTTGGAAAAAATCACTGGGGACCAGGGTACCCTTTATAAAAATGCTGAAAAGTAGGAAATCCCCCAGAACCTTTTCCACAGACCTTTATTTTTCCGAAAAGGTATTAAATGCACATGGGAAAAAACAGCAAACAGCTTGAGAAAAGGCAGGAGGGTAAAAATGTCTCTCTCCATCTAAAACAGCCCCTCAGCCTGTCCTGCATCCCTCGATGGTTATCTTGCCCATCCTGGAAAGTTAGGCCTCCTCTCGAATGCTGGGCATGTTTGCTTGGTCATTTCCTCCTATTTTTATGCTTATTCATCCTGTGGCCTGTGTTCTCCTTGACAGGCCTATTTTTTTTTTTCCACCCTCCTGTGGGGAGAGATAACATTCTCAGGACTCAATTCTCATCTGATAAGTTTTATTTTTAACCATTCTCTATATCCTTTCCTCTTGGCTTCTTATTTTCCAAGCCCACATACGTCTCTGTCTTTTTTTGGCTCTCTCAGAAGGTGTGAACAGAACATCGGTTACAGTGTATTGTGCCAGGGGTTTTCCACCCAGGGAAGCTGCTTGGGGTGCTGGGAACCGGGCTGAGCCTCCCATCGCAGGGAAACTTTCTCCTCCACATGTGTTCCTGTTTTTAGCTAGGCCATTCACTCTTCCCTCCTGCTTCCCCTCTCTGCTGTCTCTAAGTTTCCTTTTAAGAGTAAATTTATGTCATCTTGATGAAGGAAACATCAAAACTACTGTAACTTGCAGTGATTATTGTGGGCTGTGTCCCTATCAGTGGCCTTGAAGCCACTTCAAGCTCCCACATTGTGACAAAGCCATGACTTGACCCAACTCTTGGATGGAGATGAATGAAAGCAGCCAGAGTCCACTCAATGGCAGGGAACGCCTTCTGTTTTCATTTATTTGTCATATGACTGCTGGCTGAGGCTTTCCCAGACAAATGTTAGGAGTAAACTCATCTCAGTTACTTAAGTATACATACATTCTGGTTTGTTTTTTCATTTTAGCCTCTGACCCACCTCTCCTCTCCCCCTCCCTCCCCAGCAACTAAATATAGTTATGGCTGAAAGTTTTCCAACTCACACTAGGGTGAAGGGGAAGTTTTTAACCTGGAGAGGGGAGTGGAGTTTTAATGACTGTCTGCATCCCCCAGAGAGGGCTGTGCATGGGAATGCATTCTGAGATTTGAACTTCATGGCCTTTGCCAGCATTTCATTCTCAGAGGGCCAAGTATCACTTAGCTCTGTCATGCATCAGATATATATATATATTCACGACACATTCCCTAAAGCACTGCAGTAGGCACTTGGAAACAAAAACCGAAAAAAAAGTGATATAATGTCACAGAATGCAAGACTGTTTAAGAAGTTAAGTAGGACTTAAGAATACTACTAATAAGATGTAAGCATTTCATCACGGTGTACCACCAGGGCCCCTAGAGGAAATAGATGACTATATAAGTTAGTACACTTGGAGGAGAGTTAAATAAAGGGACTTTAAGAACAACAAGAGAGTAGAGTACCAAAGGCTCTACCGGCAGGTGGTGCCATCCCAGGCATGAAGGACTGGGGGAAGGAAGAGAAACAGACATAGACAGAAATGGCTGGGTGGAGAGCCTCCCCTCTCAGGAGATGGATCTTTGCTAGAAGAAGCCAGCTGGTCTGAGGCTCCCTGCAAGAAAGGAGCCAGGGGAATGACATCCACTGTCCTGCTTTTCCTTCTTCAGACCCGCTGGAGCACACTGTTGTATAAGTACATTTAGAAGCCTACAGTCAGAGACAGCGCAGGAGCCTATTGCTCAGGCCAGTGGCTGTGGTGTAGAGAGTGTGAAGGGGCAAAAAAGAAGATAGTGGAAAATGGCCCCCAGAGTTCCACATGCCCCCCCGCCCCCACCCCTCACAGTCTGTTTCTCACTATTTCCTTTGCTCTGTTCCCCAGTGTGCAGCCCCCCGCCCCTGCTGCACAGCTGATGAGGGTTCACTTAGATCTCAGCTCCTTCAAGAAGAACTGCACTTCTGTCTCCCCTCCGTGTCTTTGATCTCACTATCCGGTTTTGTTATTACACTTAGGAAAGTAATAAAAAAGTTTCATTTTAAAATACAGATTCACATTGGATGTTGTCTTCTTTGCAACTGAGCTGATGATAAAAAGTTTATCAGCTTAAAAATATGCAAGGGGCACTTATTTTGATTATTTCATGTGGGGGTGTGCAAAATGTTTGGACATCACTGGTGCAGTTTAAGTAATCAGCAGGGTGAGGAGTGAATGGTCTTCCTTGTCTACTGGGGAGAGGGGCGCGCCTGGCCTTTGACCATTACCACCAGCACTGCATTTCTTTATCCACAGGGATCTATAAACTCTACCCCAGGAACTTCAGAGATTCATATTCCTTCTTGCATGGCCACACCCTGAATCATCCTCACTTGTGTGCATAAGGACAACCAAGATGTGAAGTGACTGGTCTTTGTGTGCCAGACCAGGTGACTGAGCCTTCAGAAGAGCTCCGCCCCATCCTTCTCAGACTCCATCCAACGGGGTCGGCTCAGGAGCCGTCTGAAGACTGCTTTGCACTTGACCATGTGTAGTGTGCGAGCAGCAGTATCCCTTTAGGGAGGGCCGGGAGGTGGTTCTTGATGGCCTTGCTTCAGCTCCTTGACAGTTGAAAGGCAGGACTGGCCACTGTGCAGGTTTTCTGATCCCATGCAGAGCAGGTAAAGGAGGAGTCAGAGTCCTTAGTGGCTTTTTGCAGGTCTTTTTATTGGGATTTACCCAGTACACAGCAGATAAGGGTGCTGGGGGGCCAGGAGGCTGGCAGGCCGCCCAGCCCCCAGCAAGTCTTCATTCTATCTGGGCCCTCTGGCCTTCTCTCAGCTTCTGCTTCTCTTGCTTCTCTCTCGGCTTTTCTTTTGGCTTCTGCTGGCTTCCCCGTGACACCGCCATTAAAAGCCCAGTCTTAGCCCAGGTGAATCCCATCTACCTATGCCCACACCCTACTCCAGGTGCCCGCCATCAGGCATGCATTCAGGACTGCAAGGTTCCATCATCTATCCTGATGGCGGGAGGGCAGAAAAGCCTGACATTTCTCCTTACCCTACAACAGTCTTGACTCAGGCTGGTGCACAGCTGTGGCCCTGGAAGGGCACCTCTCTTCTGACCAGTGCGCCTCTCCACACAGTTGTTCAGTATTTCCATGATCACCCCTCCTCTGGTGAACACATATACCCATTTTGGTTTTTATGCCAGGATTTTGTTCCCAGTTCTGCCACTAATGGGTGAGCACCATACCCACCCTCTTCGTGGTGTTGTACTATCTGGATGCAAGAGGAAATGTCAAGGGCATCCAAGGACAGGCCAAGGCCAGGGGATGCCTCGCTGGACTAGCACCAGAAGTCGAGAGAAAAGCCAGGCACTGAGGAAACACTCAGCATGGCCAGCCCCCCCCCCCCCGCTCTGCTCCTCTCAGGTGAAGAGCTTTGTTTGGATGGAGGTGGCCCAGCTATGCCACTTTCAGGTTAACATGACATTCAACTGCTTTCACATTTTCAAGTTCCACAAAGAGACTATGATTTTCCAAGTTCATCTTTTGGGGCCAGATCAGAAGCCTGGACTGACTGCCCAGGGTCAGATGTCTCCAGTGTTGTGCTGAGGGCTTGGGTGGAAGCACTCAGGTGCATACCGGGCTGCTGAGGGCCTTTCTCTCGGGAGGGGATATGGGTAGGGCAGGCCCCTCCAGACTCCACAGGTCACATTCACTCTTTTGGGCCTTGTTAACATGGGGAGGGAAGTAATACCTATCACTTCTTGGGTAAACAACTACATCCTACTAAATAATATGTGTTTACATAGACACACATGAGAGCAGCTGGCTGCCTCTTTCCATCTTCACGTGTGCACTGATTTTCCAATCAGATTCACCTCCGACACCCGGGCTCTGAGAGCACCAGGTGCCGAAAATAGGTTCAGTCAGTGAAAAGCAGAGCAGAAAGGGCTGGACCCAGGGAGTGTCGAAGAGGGGCCAGCAAGGGGCGGCAACAGCTGAAGGCACTTTTTCTCATTTCCCAAGGTGGGTTCTGCCTCATACCTCACTTGACTCATTGGGAAAATGGACTGAGTGGGTGAGTAATGCCTGACCCTGCCCGAGCACTTAGGGCTTTACAATTAGATCATGTCTCTGAAACATACGTTGGAGGCTGCTCTTGAGGGTGACCAGAACAAATGAAAGTAATATTATTATGAAGTTTCATCTTCAAGGAGAATAATTACATCATGGTCATTTATTTCCCTATTAGCTTGCAGGCAGCAGCTTCTTAGAAAATGAAATAGACTTTGTGTTTTAAATTGTAGATCCTAGTTCATATTCCCTCCCAAATCCAAACCCCTTGTCTCTCCTGCACCCACTAGGGTGCCATGGAGATAGAGATGGTCATAA
This sequence comes from Talpa occidentalis, assembly GCF_014898055.3. NCBI lineage: Eukaryota > Metazoa > Chordata > Mammalia > Eulipotyphla > Talpidae > Talpa > Talpa occidentalis. The sequence continues at coordinate 49,972,697 of NW_023601104.1, read as the reverse complement.
AACGACTTTTCAAGGCCCCACCATCTCTTGCAGGAGCAGCATCACTGACATTTAACCACCTGGAAGGGCTGACATCCTTCACAGCTGTTGTTCCTTTTTCTGAACAAATAAACTCAGGCTTGGAGGAGCCTTAAATGTCAGCTGTTGCTCCCTCAGAAGCTTAAATTCCACCCCAAGCAACACCCGTGCTTTTTTTCTTACTACCCTGCTCTCGCCAGTCTTGAGCCAGACTAAGCATCCGCTGCCACAGGGCTGACCTAGTCCTTGCTGTAGTGTTTTTAAGCTTGGTCAAGGTCCAACTCTGACATAAGGGAGGAAAACGCTAGCTCTACAGGTGAGACACTGGGTTGGGACACCCTTGGGTGAAAGGTGGTGTGTTTTGGGTGATACATGACGCAAAAGGGTAGGGAGTATTACAAGCAGCTGGGCACAACTTAGGTGTTATATGTCTGTGAGAGGAAGGTGGTTCTCAGATGCTGCCAGAGCACGGGCTGCCTGGGGTGTGACACTGTATTCATCACCATCCAGCGTAGCAGCTTGGCAGAGAGCAGGGAGGTGACACCCCAGGTGACACGTAGACTTTGGAGTCAGGCCTGGTTTTGAATTCCAGTGCAGTTGTTTCTAACCGTGCAACCTCTTCAAGTTATTTAACCTCTATGTGCCTCAGTTTTGTCTGCAGTCCTAACTCCATTTAACAGTTTTATGATACCCACTTACAAAGCATTTCCTGTCCCCATGAGTCTGCTTAGAGGCTTTGGTGCCCAAAGGACAAGTGCTTTCCCCACCACGCGCTGTGATATTTCTGTTGAATTTGGCCGCTGAGAGAGCCACCTGGCTGTTTGTGGCTACAAGAATCACTTTTCGGGTAAATGAACAAAAACAATAAAACCAGCGTGGGCTGGGGAGACTGATGAAACGGTCAAGGGAGAGATAGGGTCAGAGCTTCCCAAGGAGGATTTGGAGACAGAAGGAAGGCAGGGGCCAGGGCTTCCCCGGGGACCGCTCCTGGAATACAGGGCCCACAGCACAGGCGGGGGGACCCTCCCTCCCCAGGCAGCCGGGAGCCCAGCTCCCTGGGACAACTAACTCTGACTGCGCGTCCTGGTTGAGGGAAAAGAAGACGCAATGGAAAGCAAAGAAGTGAAACGGTGAACTGTTTCTGGCTTCTCAGCTCCAATCCCCTTTTCTTTGCCTGTGGGGCTGGGCTCTCAACATGGCTGGCTGCTTGCGGTAAACATGATGTTAAACTTCATCAGTAGAGGGAGCTGGAGGGACGCTGCCGGAGGAAAGGATGTCCTTCTGTGTTGGGGTGTGTGTCTGACTTGCCCCAAAGCCGCCAGAGGAACATGTGTAGGACGAGGGGTGCGCCCTCCAGCAGGTTTTATCGCCGGTCCCCAGTTCTGCCTGAGCACCCAGTGGCGGCTTCCTGACCTCCAGCCACCCACCCTCACCTGCTCTGGTCCTGGACACTTGGGGTGCTTCTCCCCATGCAGTGGGCTGCAGCCTGGTCTCCCGAAGGAGACCTGAATCTCAGCCGGAGGAAGGGGCTGCCCTTCCAAGTTGGTTCCTTCCTTGGCCGCTACTCTTCAGCCCTAGGGTATTCATCAGTTAGTATATACTCCTGTAAATTGTTCCTCTTGCTAAACCTTCTGTGTTCGCGTCCCTGTGTAGTATTTGTCTCCCACCTGATTCAGAATTAGTTCAGGGAGTGGTCCCAGGAGTGCATGTGTTTGTTCTCTCCCCCCCTCCCCCCCCACCCTCTCTCACACACACACACACATACACAAGCACCAGCACACCCCAACCCCCGCCCCCAATTGAAGTGTGGATCTACGTACAGAACTCAGTCCCTTCCCACTGGGAACCAGGGTTCTGGTAGTCGATGCCAAGCAGTGGAAGCACAATTAGTGACACTATCACCTGTGGTTCATTGCCACACAACAACGGAAGCAAAGGCCCTGGAATCCCAAGCAACTGTTGGTGTTGGCTGTTAAAGAAATAACCACGATGACTATAAGGACTAGGGTGTGGGGTGGATGGTCCTCAATGTACTGGAGTATTTGTGGAAAGAATATGATAAACTGAGGCCCTTTGACATTCAGTTGAAGTCATAGTGTGACTATTGAACCTTAGAAAATTGTCGTTTCTTGTAGTCACATGGGCTGATACTGCTGAAAATTAACTAGAAAGTTCAATTGTGTGGGATGATGGCTGCTCAGTTCACAATATTGCCAAGTTTTTATGTTCCAGTTTAGGACATTGAGTAGGAAAGAAGGGAACAAAACCTGGAATGGGAATATCTGGTTAGATTTTGATAAAACTAACCATTTTGAAACCCCAAGGCAGCCTAAACATCCCTTGTCCCTTCAAGTATCTTGCCCAGTGACACCTAAAGAGAATACTCTTTGCTGAAAACCCCACCATACCCTTAAAAGTGCATGTTCACGTTTCTTGAGACCCACCCTAAGTGTCCCTAATTACCATTAATTAACGCCTCCTGAGAATCAATTCTCAGCACCTCCAGAGAGAAGCAGAATGCAACCTGGGGAGATACAGCTTACACTAAATTAATTGTAAAGTTTTGCTGATATATCAGCAAAAACCTAGAGAATATGTATGGGAGCAGATTCCAAGGGTGTTCGAACTACTGTAGTTCTGGGTTTTATTCTCATATTTTTTCCCAAGGATTTCTGTTTTATATACTTTGAATTTTGGGGGCTAATCCACAGCTGTTGGTGATGAGCCCTGTTTCTTTCTCTTGTGATTGCTTTAAACTCTACTGAGTTAGAATATTCTACTAACCTTAGTATTTTTCTGTTGCATGTGGTTTTCATTCCTTTGTTTTTAACTTTTTTGGTGTCATTTTTATTTTGGGGGTATTGTAAATAGCTCATAGCCTTGCCTCCCCTCGTGTGAACCCAATATTAGTCACTGGTATCTTTGGATTAACTTGCCATATTTTTATCGTATTTCTTTGCTTGAAGAAGTACCCATATTCATTTCATTTATTTCATTTCTTTCCTGCCTTTGATTATTTTTTTGTGTGTGCTTGATTTTGTTCTTGTTTCTGATTTTTGCTCTAGTGGTTCAGCAACTACACAGTTGTTAGTAGTTAACCTTGATTTTTTGACGTGTATCTGTTGTCTAAAGTTAATATTTTTCTAGGCTCTAGTTAATCAGAATCTATAGCTTCCTCTTGCACAAAATATTTGCATGCCTCCTATCCCTTCTTCTTTTATTCCATCACCTCTCACCTAATATCAGATATTAGTTAATCATAGGGTTATTTTTTTCTGTAATAGAGAATTTTTGGAGTAGTGTTTTAGTTGCTTTTTTGGTTGCCATTGTTTTTTGTATTCCATGTCTTTGGAATCCATTTTTTTTTATCATAAGATAAAAATTTTTAGGAATTTTCTCATAATTCCTAAAGTGCCCTTGGGCACTAAACAACAGGTCCTTGTGTGTCTGGAGATTTTTCCTCTCTGGTGAATGTGACTTCACTGCTTGTCCTATCGATAACTAAGACTTATGTTAATGAATGTAAATTTGTCTTTTTCCTATCGTCAAATTTGGTTTATATAGTGAAGTCATTTTTAGACATACATAATTTCAGATTTTTAAATTTGTGATTTGAACTTTCTGAAAAATCATTGAGATGGCTTTGTTATGGTAGTGGTTTTTGTTTAAAATTTGTCTGGCTGACATTTATAGAACCATCTGAAGAGTTCTTAAATTTTCAATCTTTTAGAATGTTTAGGTTTAAATGTAACTCTTATACATTTGGATTTTTCTTTTTAAGAAAGTGTAACAATTTTTGTCTTTTAAATTGATGTTTAAGTTTTCCCCAGTTTTTAATTTTGAAACATTTCAAATGTGTTGAAAATTTGCAATGAACATCAGCTAGATACACAAGTTAATACTTTGCTATAGTGTCCATATATGAGTATGCTATATTCTCTATATAAATGTTTACATACAAACACATGTGTATATAAATAAAATTCATAAATGTATGTGTATTTATTTGAATATGAGTACTTCTTTGCACTGTGAGAATTGAGCCTTTACCTCTAAAGAACGTGGACATTCTCTTTCTACTAAATATCCATGCTGAAATTTGAATACTGATGCAATAGTATCATCATATGTATGTCCACATTCAGATATCCTCAGTTGTCCCAAGGTCTTTCTAAAATTTCCCCCACCCAGATCAACCAAGGGTTCTGAATTGCATCTAGTCGCTCACATACCTGTAGTTTCCTGTGATGTAGAAAAGGTCTCTAGTTTTTTTTTCCTTTATTTTTTAATTTCTCTTCCTGCTCCTCACTCCCTCTCCTTTTTCCTTCCTTTCTTTTTTTGTCTAGTTCAGTTTTGCAGGGCATTCTTCTGCTTGTATACGTCTGACTCCTCTTAAAGGTTAGGTCCAGGTAAGCATTTTTGTCAGGAGTACTACATAGAAGGACAAAATTGTCTTTTCCTCAGTGGTTTTTTAGGTGGTACCTGATACAGTTGGTCCCAGTATTACTCATATACCAAATTTGGTCACTTGGTTAAGGTGATCATCAGATTTTGTCACATCACTGCTCCCCACCAATCTCTTACCCAATGTTTTATCATCCATCAGTGCTGTTTAATTTGTATCATTCCTTTCACACTTTTAGTTGGCATTCTTCTCTAAGGAAAAGTTTTTCCCTTCTCTCCCTTTTTATTATTTTTATTTTTTTTTAAAGACTTATTTTTATACAAGAACTAGGGTACAGGCCAGAGGTGTGGGAGGGTGAGAGAATTCTCCAGAGACAAAGTGGGGAGCAGAACAGGCAGATTGACTGAAGACACTGTTGAGGGGAACAGCCGGCAAGACAGGAGAGTTCTGCCACGCCGTGTGGGTAGCTCCCTGGCCGTCTGGGAATTGAACCCATGTTGCAGAGGCTGCAGACAACTTCACAGCGCTGCGCTCAACCTGTTGCACCACCGAGGAGGCCCTCTCTCCCTTCTTTTTACAAGAAAGTCTTTAGGATCAGGGTAGATTCATGCATTATTTTGCTCTTCAGTATTATCATCTATTCTGGTCATTATTCATTTTGAGGTTAAATTATCCCAGATTGGCTGCTGTAAGTAAACTCTTACAAAATTACTCCCTGTTAAGGGGTCCTGTGTCCTTTGGCTGGAACCCCTCAGTTCGCCATCACTTTTTTACAAGTACAACAAGATTGTCCAGATTTCCTTGGTAATTTCCCTGTTTTCTCATTCAGAAAAACAGTCATTTCTTCACGATATCCTACTGTTTCTTTTTACTGGGGGACAGTATTTAAAAACTAAGACCTGTGTGCAAGGTGTTATTGGTACAGAGATGTAATTGCTTGTGGCCTTTCTGGGAAAGTGCCTCAGGTTTATGGTGAGGACAATATAGGGTTTCTTCTCTTCTGCCCACATTGTGCCTCTCTAGACCACAATGAGAACACAGGGTCTCAAAAATAGTCCTGCAATGAATTCAATGTATTTCATAGCTGCTTTATCAACAAAATTACTAAGTCAGGTTTCAGACTTCCTTGCAGTTTTCTTTTTGTGTTTAGTCTAAATAATACTCCATGAAGGGTCTATCATAAGAGTAGAAGGGTGTTTAGAAGTTATGTATCCATATGATACATGGTTAGTTCTTTTGTTTCTGTTTGCCTTAGATTTTGTAGTTTTCCCAAATCCTTCATTCAATTTATTTTTTGAATGCAAAAATCATTAATATTGTTTGAGTCAAACTATATAAAAAAAGTATATTTAGAAATTTCATTCTTCACTCCAGAGACACTAACCCCCTCTACTCCTATAGGGTGATGTTCAATATTTTATTTCTAATTTTGATATTTGTGTTTCATTTTGCAAAAATAAATAAATTTGGGTATTTCTTTTTCTCCTTTCTTGTACAAAAGGTGAAATAATTTTTTGTATCTTGCTTTTTCATGTGAAAATATGTCTGGGAAATCATCCAATATCTGCTCATAAAGAGATTTCTCATTCTTCTGTACATATTTCAGTTAAATTGTGATTACTGTTTTATTTGGATTTAAATCTAATCTCTTACTTTGTGCTTTATACCTATCATTTGTCGCACTCTTTCCTGTCTTGCATATTTTTAAATTTTTATAATTCCATTTTCATCTAGTTTAGGCACTCTTAAGTTCTTTTTTCTACTCCTTTCAGATGTTATCCTAAAAATTATAACCTATGTTTCAATATCTGAGTTTAATTGGTAACATTACCCTTCTTCTGGAAAATACAGTAGTCTTGCTATATTTATAAGTCACAAAGCCTAACTTTTGCTTTCAATGTTTACGTAGATGAATTCACAAATCCTTCTTATGACTTTAATCTTCCACGTTGGATTTGTTTGCTTCTACCTGAATGGCATCATCGGTTAGATTTTGCTTTACTTGGGTGACAAATTCTGTTTTTGTTTTCTGAAAGTACCTTTTATTTTTTCCCTTGGAAATGTTTTCACTGGAAACAGAATTTTAGGTTGATAATGGTCTTCAAAATTCTAAAAGAAAAGGCCAATCTATTTTCTGTCTTGTTACTGTCTGACACTCCTTTGAAGAGAATCTGTTGTTTTTTCTTGAACTTCATTTAAGAGTATCCCTCTTATCTTTGGTTTTTGGTGGTTTTACTATGATGTGTCCAGGCCTGAACTTTCTTTATTCTCACTGGAATTCTTTGAGCATCATGAATCTGGATTGATGATGGAAAATTCCCAGTCACTATCTCTTCAAATATGATCTCTCTTCCACCCTCTTCTTTGGGGACCCCATTTGAAAATCTTTGGTCTTTGTTTGTAACACTTGACATTTTGTTAGCTCTTTTGTATTTTTTGTTTCTCTCTCTGAATGACATTCTGGATAACTCCTTTTAATTATTATTCCTATTCATTAATGTGCCTGTTCTGCTATTAACTAAGATAATTTGGATAATCACATTTTTAAAATTTTTTAAAATTTCTAACTTTAAAATTTTTTTAAAATACATTTTTTACATCATTTTTTATTTTTGCACAACGTATGCATTTTTATCTTGGTTATATTCCCCATACTATTCCTACCCCCATTATATTGACCCTAACCCCTCCCCTTCTTCCCCCAAGTAGTGTGTCTCTGGTTTATAGTTGCTTGTTGATTTTGATTTTCACTTTATTATAATTAGTCTTTTTCCTGGTCCCTTATTTAGGTTTTCTAAATTCCTGTTATGAGTGAGACCATCCGGTATTTTCTTTTTCTTTCTGGCTTATTTCACTGAGCATGATTCCTTCCAGCTCTAGCCATGTTGCTGCAAATTGCATGAGTTTATCTTTTTTGATTGCTGAGTAATATTCCATTGTGTATATGAACCACATCTTCTTGATCCAGTCAAGAAGATGGGCATTTGGGTTGTTTTCCACAGCTTAGCTTAAAATATGGAACGCTTCATGAATTTGCGTGTCATCCTTGTGTAGGGGCCATGCTAATCTTCTCTGTATTGTTCCAATTTTAGTATATGTGCTGCTGAAGTGAGCACAATAATCACATTTTTTAAATTGTAGAAGTATTATTTGGTTGTCTTTCTCTTTTACAAGGTCTCTTTGTAAAAACCTCCCACTTCCTGAAGGTCTTCAAGAATATTTTATATATATATAATGCATATATATATATATATATATGCATTTCTCCTGAAATCTGAGGTCTTCTAGTCAGTTTGGATCTTTTATAGATCTTTGTGTGCACTCTTGCATGTGTTAATGTATGCCTACATGTGTACTTGATTCTGCTTTTTCTCCTTCATAGTAACTTGTTTTAGGGTGCTTCTTCATTACAGATTTCAGACCATTGCTCTTGGAGCTATCTCCAGGAACAAGTGGAGAAATAGAACAAAACTATAGTCTTCCAGAGAGTGTTTGACTTGGCTTCTGCTTGGTAGTTGAGGGAAATTCCAGTCTAGGATTTTGCCAATCACAGTTTAGAACTTGAGTTCTGGGTCTATCTAGGATATAGAATCCCACAGGAGGTCTGGACTCATCTGGCTCATCCCCACCTTTGGGACCCTGGCCTATTGAGGGGTGAGTCTATAGAGACCCACCTGTGCACAGTTGAACTTTGATATGTCTCCCTTTTGTAGACAAAAATCATTCACATTCAAGGTCAAATTTAATGGGAGCCACAGATCCCCTCAACACAAAAGTGGGTTCTGTGCTCATTTGTCTCCAGAGTTTTTGTTTTGGTTATTTTGAACTATATTATTAGCTCCTCTTAAAGAAAAGGAGTATTCATTTTGCTTTTACTTTTAAACACTTAGCTCAGAGATTTTATTTTTGTTTTGCTTTAAAGAGCTTGTCCAAATATCCAAACCCATTCTTATAGAGAATCCTAAAGTCTTAGTTTCCTCTGACAATTTATTTTTGACTGTTTTCTGACTTTTGGAGGGTGGGTAGTCTTCAATTTTTGGTCTGCTAATGGCATTTAGAATTTTTTCCAGTACTATATGTGTATACAGCATATATAAAATGAGACAATGAAGTTATTGTGAGCTAGACATCAGAATAAATGCTTTATAATTCTTTAAAACATCCCCAGCAGATGGTAAGAGTTGATGTTGGCTATTGGTTTTTTTTCTTCCATTTTATATAAGAGGAAATGAGGCTAAGTAAAGTGCTATGGTCATAAAAGTAGTGGGTGTCCAAGTCATAGCCTCAAGCCAAGGTCTGAAAACCACAACCTGGGCTCTTAACCACTTGATGCTAGAAGTCCCCATTTATAGCAATTTAGAAAGTTACTCTAATGAAAATCAATAGAGCTGTAATCACTTAGAACTCATTTTTGACTCAATCTGTGCAGATGCTATGATAACCACGGTGTGGCTTGTGAAAGCCATGATTCCCACCAGTCCCTTGCTGGTATCTGTGCACCCACAGAGCTGCACACCTCGCCTCAGCACCATCAACACAGACACAGGAAGATCCTTAGCCCAGGCAACACCATCTCCGTTATTTTCTCTCCTTCCCGTCCTGAGACAATTGGTATAGAAGGAGGCAATATGCCCATTGACTAAGTCCACCATTATGTTGCAATCTTGTGTTAACCATTTGGTTTAAATATGAGAAGCTATTAAGGTTGTACATTTGTCTCTTTATGACTTTGTCAGTTCTCATGGGTTTTTGTTTGAAGTTAGAATAGTGGTTACTGATGTGGGTTTTAGAACTGAGCTTCCTGGTGTACATTCTGACTTTGCTACCACTTCATATATATCCTTGGGCAAACTATTTGACTTATAAATGCCTCAATTTCCTCACCTGAAAAATGGAGATGGTAACATCATAACATAACAGCGTAGTGCCATTATGAGGAATAAATGTCAAGTAGTTCAGACAGTGTTGGGTGTTGGATGCAGATAACAATTGAATGCTTATTGTTACTAATATTAATAGTTAATGGTTAAATAGGACTTTTTTTGACCCAAGAATTTTTTTTGTTAAAATTTTCAGATGGTTAGGATAGTCATACTCATTTTTATTTTCTGCTTATTTCCAGTCTTACTGCATATTATAATTTTTAAGATGATTTTTATAATCTAATACCTAAATAAATTTTGTTCCAGAAGCATTTAAATGTCTTTTCTAATGAATACAGTTACTTGTACAGATACCCATCTCTTCAAATCATCTATGTTAATGTTAATTATCTATGATTGTTAGTCTACTAGATCTGAAAATTAGGCATTCCTCACAATATTGCTAGATAAATGTACCTTGGCTTTGTCAAAAATATTACTTTGTCATTGGTGGATTTCTCTCATCTCAAGTTCAGGGAAAAAAGTTATCTATTCAGTTATCCATTTCCCCCCTCTTTGTTACTGTCTTTTAGAATCTCTGAGAGTCAAATTGTGGTTTAAGATTAGGCAGCTCTTTCTAAAAGCTGGGTAGTCCTGGATGGAGCTGTGCTCTCTGTCACGGCATCGATGCCATGAGAAACAGGGCTATCATGTTGGGTGCTGGAATGAGAACTGGGAGGGAACTGACGTGATTCAGTTGTTCTCACTTACATTAAGCCACAGTACTTCACTGAGTTGGAATAATACAACAACTTTATTCTTCCTCCTGGCAGCCTGAGGAGGAAACCCAAAGAACCAACCAGAAATAAGATTCTTCCTGAAGAGATGTGAAAAAGTAAGTACACCTTCCCAAACCTTATTGGTCAAGGGCAGCTGCTTTCCTGTGGGGGAGCTCTTCAGAGGTTGTTACCCGGGGTCCTAAGAGATGGCACTGCAGGCACAGCGCCTGCTTATTCTCTGGCTTCCATGAGAAATCCCCCCTCCACACCACCGATGAAGTTGCTAGGCAGCCAGGAGATGAAAGTGTGAGAGGATGTGACCGTTTTCTTGCAACTCTTTGTCTGTTTCTACCTACACAGAGCAAAGCAGCTTTCCTGTGGGGATTTATCTTCAAAAGCATAGCATTCTTGTCTTTGCTTCTCTGCCTACATTATTAGTAGAAATGGAAAGGCTTGGTTTTCTAAGGCGACAGAATCAAGGGAGCACAACCTCCCCGTTTAACTGCCTGTGCCGAGCCTCCTGCCTTGAATGCCATCCCCTTCAATCGAAGGACTTTCAGAGTTGCTAGGTGCAGGGATTGGTACTCTGATGGAGAGAGCTGATTTGCTGCCAGACTTTGACTTGCTCAGCTCTGAACTTTTATTCCCACAAGGGCATGGTTTTTCATCCAACAATGACACCCTTGGTTTGCCATCAGCTGGATTTGTCTTTTTGAACTGTTGATCCAATAATGGCACTGGGTTTGTTCTGTCCTACCCTTGATCTAGCAACTGGACTGCGCCTGAAAACAACTGGTTTAAGACAAAACACCTGGACTCTGTCATTTCACCTGCCCAAATCTCCTCTGTTCACGACAAAATTAAATACTAGGAGTTGGGGGAAATGAAATATTATTTCTGTTCTATTCTTCGTCTTTGTTTCCCAATACATTGTGCTGTGAATTGCAAGGAACTTATCATAAACTGCCTTTGTGATGACTGGGGAGCATAGTTTATTGTTGGGTTTTATGTATTTCTTTGGGGACGCAAAGTACCTAAATGAACACCTTTTATAAAGTAGTAGCCTAACAGCAGTTGCATTAAGTGTGTGATCACCATTCTGATTTCCCTTCTGATCACTGACTACAATTCTGACACCAATGTCAGTATGTTTGTGTGCATTTTTTAAAAACATATGGCAATTCCCCAGTTCCAGCTTTTAGAACTTAACTTCATTCTGACACTATCAACTGGAACGTAGCATCCTATCCCACAGATCAGGGGCTCTGTACTATAAGACTGTCTCCCCAATGCCCAGCACAATTCAGACACCCAGTTGTTGCCTGTGCTTCTGATTAACCTGCTATTACAGGTTCCATCAGCTCCTTCATTGGGTTTGATTCACTGACCAGAGTGGCCTAGAGAACTCGAACACTTTACTTATTAGATTACCAGTTTAGAAGGATGTATTTCAGAAACAGTCAGTTGGAAGAGATAGGTAAAGGCAAGGTTAGGGGAAAGGCACAGAACTTCCATGTTCTCTCTGAGGGAATCACTCTCCCAGCACCTCCATGCATCCACCAGTCTAGAACCTCTCTGAATGCCAGTCCTTGGCTTTTTGTGGAGGTTTCATTACATAGGCATAACTGAAATTATTGCCCATTGGTGATTAAACTCAATCTCCAGCGTCTCCTTTCCCCTCAGATCACTTTGTGGGTTCCGCATGCAACCAGTCCCCATCCTTAGATGCTTTCCCCACAATCACTTCATAAGTAATAACCAAAGCTACCTTTGTTGCTGGTATCATAGGAAATACCAAGGGTTTTAGGACTAAGGAATAAGACTAAGCCCAAATAAAAATTTCTTACTATAAATCACAATATCATAGTGATCAAATCTGAAGTGTTTTTACAATTTAGCAAATGTCCCCATGTGGGCAAATCAGCCATCGGGTAAATAATATATTCCACTAGCTTCTCTCATAGGGCTTGCTCGTTCTTTTAGTTTTAAGGGCATGATTTGGGGTACTTTTCCCAGGTATCAGAGGTCTAAGAATAAGTGTCAACACTTGTCTTTGCAACTGTTCCTTTTCTATTTCCATGATTTTTTTTTTTTGATGGACTATTTCTTGTTAGGTTTTAAATACCTATTGACTGTATATAATTACTTCTTATAGGCCCAACAGTCTTTTGATTGCTTTGAACATCTGTCTCAACCATTTCATATTTCTAATCTAACTGTCAAAGGTCTTGGGTGCCAGCACACTCCAGTCCCCAAATAATAATAGATGATCGGATGATCAAATTAACAGATTCCACTTCCACTTACCATCACTTCTGTTACCCCATGTGGAATGAGAGAGATTATTCTCTTAAGGCAATGACTTGAGAAACTTGTCCAGTTCTGTTGATTAATTGTTCTACCAGGATTTTTGAATGCATGATCAGTATGTCTTTGCACTATGTATACAAAGTAAAAAAATTTCCCTTGATGTCTAGCCTAGTTGGCTAAGCAGAATATACCTAAGTGAAATACTCAGCGAGTGGTACGGCAGTATATGAATCAATATTGTCAACATCCTAAAGAAACTCTTTTTTTTTTTTATTTTTATTTTTTTTTTTATCAATTTTTTTTTTTTTATAGAGGCATGCTTTATTTATTTGTTTGTTTGTTTGTTTATACATGCACTGGGTACAGTCAGAAGCGCGGGAGGGTGAGAGAATTCACCAGAGCCAGAGCGGGGAGCAGAGCAGGCAGAAGGACCGAAGTACACTGCTGAGGGCAGCAGCGGGCGGCAGGAGAGGTCTGCGCGCCATGTGGGACCCTCCTCCGGTGGCCGGGGAGCAGCCGGGGATCGAACCGGCGCCACAGAGGCTGCGGGCAGCTTCGCAACCCAGCGCTCAACTGCTGCGCCACCGGGGAGGCCCCTAAAGAAACTCTTGATCAGTGTTCTTTATGCCATGTATTTTCGTGAAGGATAAACTGGAAAGAATTTTCTGGTCTCCCCTGGACTGTTCAAACACAGTGTAGCTCCCATGTGATTTCAGCTGGCAATCAAGGAGCACTCTTGGTTGCCTCCAGATTTTTGAATACATGGGAACAGCAGGACTATTATGAAAGTCACATCCCCAGTGCTCAGGGAGCTGCAGGTCACCAGTGTTGAGGAAACACCCTGCCGTGCTGTGCAGGAAGTTAGCACCGAGGAGGCTGAGAAGAGAGGACACAAGCATATTTGTCCATGAGCACACGGGAGGCCTTCTTTGGGTAGCCCAGGGATGGATGGGGCAGATGGCTGATGGGAAGATGAGACTTTCACTGACAAGTGGAGGGAGTGATCAGGGAGCCTGGGGTGTTAATGTTGTGTCAGTGTTGAGTCCACAGGATGATAGGACCTGTGGACATTTGAGTGAAAGTGAATTTGATTACTGTTTCTTCCTTTTCATTTCTTTGGCCACCACAAAAAATGTAGGGCTTCACCATTTCACATTTAGGCTCTTATCTCTGTAAGAGACTCAATAGGTTTGTCCCTTTTTCCTGTCTCAGTCAAGCCTGACCCATTGCCAAATTAATCTAAATTTGCTGCTTTTGTAGTTTTACTAGAAACTGGAAAAAGGAGAGGCATGCACATGTGGATCTTCAGGACAGTCGTGGAGTGCTGGAGAGGGTGGGGGTGGGAGAATCCTCTCCAGCACTGCCCTTTCACCAGTTATCTCTCCACCGGCTCCATAGAATTACACAGAAGAGAATGTGACTTTCATAATAGTCCTGGCATGTTGGTTGAGTCCAACCCCATCTTTGACATCTTTGCTTTTAAGCTCATCATCAAAAACATGTAACAGTACTATGAGATAACCATGAACCAAAGCTGTTTAATACTTCTTAACTAAGGTAAAACGTTATCAGAAATAGCAAACACTCCCTCTGTTCACAGATTTTCAAATGTGAGTCACATCAGTGTGACAGGTGTCCTAGTTTGACTCCCCCACAAACAGAGCCCAAGACAAGGATTCAGGTGCACATATCTTATTAAAGATGTGTTCTTCTGGGGGTAAAGTCTGCAGAAGAGCAAGGAGGTGGGATAAGGAAGGGAAATGGCAGAGCAAGGACTGTCATTTCAGGCCAAGTGTTGCTTCCCTGTGGGGTGTGAGAGGAACGGTCTGGACCATTAATTACGTTGTCCCTTGTCCCCTATATCCTATTATTCTTCAGTAGTGTTGACAGGTGGGGAAAGTGGGGATTGGCGCAGTCTGGGCAGGATATTTTCCCTTGACTGAAGGTAGGCTTCCTCAGAAGCCTGCCTGCTGCTACTATAAGTCGACAACTTATAGCAGAGTGAATCATCCACAACTCGATAAGGATTTAGGTGAGACACTAACATCAACTCTATTCAGCTTCACTGCTTCTCACATTAAGTTCATTAAAAATTTGATTCTCCAGAATTCCGGTGGTCAATTTCCAGGAGAACACACAGGGGAGAGTGAGGGGGGTAGTATGAAGTCACACAACTCGTGCTCATTTTCTCCTTTGCCATTATTCTAGATTCGTCTCACCCTTAGCTATCACATCTGCTGGTCTAGATGACTTATTTGATGGATTGGTTAAAATTCTCATTCCCAGTGGATTTGAACCCACGAATCAAGCTCCTATTTTTCTTTTTGTCAACTCGTCATAGATTGTTCCCCTATAAGGTGATAAGTCTGAACCAAGGGACGGGCATCTGTGTAACTGTGTAGGTGTTGTGAGAATCTGTGCCACTTGTTCCTGCAACTTATTTGTGACCTTGGACCTGCTTGAGTCTGATGCCAGATGTGCCACTTCCATCTTCCAGTGTACTGCTTCTGAGCCCAGGCGGGATACCATGGCATTTATGGAACACAGTTACTTAATACCCTAAGATGAGTATTAGATACATGCCAAGGGATATTTCTTGAATGGTGTATAATGCCCTCTGTGCCCTATGTATGTGGAGCCCCGGATCTGTGCTCACCTGAGATTGAATCACTTTTCCTACCTCTGGTACCACTGAATCTGCCAAATAATATGGCCCAGGTGTCAGGATTTCTTGTACTGTAGTCTAAACTGCCACCCCTTCCTTATTCTGGACCTCATTAGAAAAAAACCATTTGATACAGGAGTCAGAAGTATTCCCAGGTCTGAATGATACTGCCCACAAAATCCAAAGTGCCCATCAAGGATTGTGCGTGTGCTTTTTCTTAATGGTGGGAGATTCCAGGTGGAAAAATTGTCCTTTACTTTGGAGTTGATGTCCTGGATTGCTCCAGAGCATTGGACCCCAAAGCTTTGAAGGTGGTAGGACTCTCAATTTTTGTTGGGCTGATTTCCCACCCCATGGAGTCCATATTTCTTACAAAGACATCAAGAATACTTGCACTTCTAACTTATCAAATCTGATTAGCATGATGCCATCAATATAGTGGATCGATGTGATGTTCTGCACAATGTGTAAATGTTGTAGGTTGCTTTGGGACTATGATGTGACAGCAGGAGAATGAATGCTCTGTGACAAGATCATGAATGTGTGTTGTCCATCACATGGGAATGTAGCCTGCTTTGATCTTCCCTCCTGAATTGCGTGGGAAAGAATGCATTAGCCAGATCAATAGCTGCGTATCACGTTTGATAGCCTGTGATAATATTCTCTAGTAAAGATAATCACAGCTGGCACAATATCTGCAATTGGGGTTACTACCTGATTAAGTTTATGGTTGTCCACTGCTATCTACAATGATTCATCAGACTTTTATAGGGGCCATACAGGTGAATTGGATGAGAATATAGACGGAGTTATGGACCTTCACTGTCACATCATTTAAGTCTGAGAGTGACTCTGGTCACTCTCACTCCCCCTGAGAAGCAATATTTGTCTTTATTGTTTTGACTAAAGTTTGGGGGGAGTTTCAGTAGTTCCCATTTGACCTTTCTTGCTGAATCATTTTACACCATTATTTAAGGAACCAGTGTTCAATGAAAGTTTTGGTATGTCCACCCCTCTGCCCATTTAGGAACTGGAGAAATGACACTCAGTACATACCATGGACCCAGTGGGCCCATGGTGAGATACATAGAATTGTGTCAGAAAGCTGTTATCTTCTGACAGCTGGGTTCACCTTGAACCCCTGTGCACAGCAGCCCTTTAAAGATTTCTGTCTTTTACTTCTCCACTCTGTGGTTTTCTGAGCTAGTGACCTGAGACGACTTTTCAAGAAGGATTCTGGGACTCACCACCATGTGCATTTTCTGTAGCTTTTTGGTAGATGATTGACTGATGGACCAACCAATACATTTTCTAGCCATTGAAGAATAACTTGCAGCCTGACTTCTCCTTTATTTCTAAAGACTTTGATATTTATTTTCTAAAGGAATGATCTTAAACAGAGTACAATAATCAAAATCAGGGAATTAACATTGACATAAAACAACTACCTAAACTACAGAACTTACTGACATTTTACCAGTTGCCCCAGTGATATTCTTTCTAGTGAAAGAATATCCAAAGTCGTTCATTATAGTTATTACATCTCGTTGGTTTCTCTTAATCTACAGCAGTTCCAGATTTTGTCTTTGTATTTCATGAAAGTAGAATTTTTGAAGATTACAGGCCAATTTTTTTTTGGCTTTGTTTGCCTCCTGATCGGACCCAAGTAATGTATTTTTGACATAACTAGCACTTATGTGGTGTTGTATCCTTCTTATTGTATCATAGTGAGAGACATGCTATAGATGAATCGCATTATTGGTGATATTAAGTTTGACAATTTGGCTGAAGTGGTACCTGCCAGGTTACTATTGTTCCTGTCATTACTATTTTATACTATGTGACTAATAAGGAGTGATATTTGAGACTGTGAGTAGTATATCCTATTTGTTACCAAACTTTCATTCACTATTTTAGCAATCATTGATGATTCTTACCTGAATCAAGGTTCTCGTTAAATGGTATCTTCTAATTTCATTATTTCATTTACATTTGTTTGTTGACCCTTTACTGCAAGAAAGAGATTTTCCCTTTTCCTTATTTATATCATTGGTAGCCCCCAGGGGTTTTTACTTTATTTAATATGTTATAACCACTAGTTATTATTTTGATGCACAAATTGATATGTCTACTTTTTTTTTAATTTATGGATTCTACATTGATAGCTGATTGCATCATGAAATTAGGTAAAATATCATGTCTATCCAATGGGACTACTTTCTGCTCATGCATTTTTGGTCTCTCTTATTTGTCTTAAGCAATATCCCCTTGGCTATTTCTGTATCTTGCTGCTGTGGTCATCATGGTCCTATGGGTCTACATAACTGGCTATCATTTGGATTTAGCTCCCATCATGTAATTGTGACCACCTACCTTCTGGCAATGAAGTGCTCCTCCCAGGTCTCTGCTATTTTGGGGTTCTGTGATCCCCTTGCAGCACAGAAACAATGTCCTTTCCCCGTAAGTGGCAGTTTACAGAGGACGGCAATTACTAAGCTTCTTAATGATACCAGCGACTCCCCCCACCAGCATATTCTGGTAACTAGAATAACCTTTGGGCTCTTAGGAAATGCAGTGGGTTTTCTGGTATAATGGATTATAATAAATCCATTCTGGCATGCCCATTTCTCTGAGCCTTTAATCCTTCCTCCACAGCCTGCCAAGCAGTTCTGGTATCTCGTCTTTATTTAATGTGGCCATTACATTTTCCAGGCTTCTAAGAACCATTCTGACTCTGGATTAGGAGAAGCCCCTGGAGTGAAATTAGAGTGTTAAACTTTGTGTCATGGAAGAGTATCCCATATTGAAAAATCCTCCCTTATCTGGTTCGATATAGTTCACTCCCCTGGACCCAGTACCCTCAAGATTCTTGTCCAAGTAAATCCTCTCTTTTCCTTCTGGTTACCTTTGCCTATAGCTCCTTCTGTGTATAATCTAACCTGCTGATGTGCTGAGATTTGATCCTAGTTCTTGGTTCAAGATGGGATGGGGGAACAGATCCGGGGGAGGGGGTTGGTGGGCAAGTTGAATGTCCTGCATTATCTTCAATAACAGGAGAAGTGACTCTGAAGGACTCAAAAATTTGGGGTTCAAGGTTTCAAGCATATCTACCCATTACCCCATTTCAAATCTCAGTCCTGACTTTGGTGTAGAAGACTGGTGAGGACTGAGAAATCCTCCTGCTGAACTTGGGGGTTGGGAGACCACAGAAAAAATGTAACAGTGATGGAAAGTGAGGTCCAATATCTGCAATAGTCCAATTTCAGATCTTTCATGATTAGGTTTCTAGTCAGGGCTTGGCTCTGAGATAATCTGGATCCATAGGATGCTGGAAGATGTTGGCTTAAAAGCCCAGGGTTGACACACTCCTCAGACTGGAAACTGGCTCCACTCCCCATTCTAGTGATTCCCCCCAGCTCAGTGCTCCTCTGGCCAGGATGGACTCCTTAGGGTCTGGCTGCTTGCCAGGCTCACCGCCTAGTCAGTTCTTGATTCATGGTCTTCCTTCTCTCCAGCCTTGTGCTGCTCCCCCCACCCCACCATCAGCCTTCTGAAATTTAACTACTCTCCCTCCCTCCTTTCCTTCCTTCCAGAACTAGGGTGAAGGTCAGAGATGTGAGGGGAGGAGGGGTGAGATGATCCACCAAAGACAGAATGGGGAGCAGAGCAGGCAGATCTACGAGTACACTGCATTTATCACTTTCTACAATTCCAAGGGGTTCTCTCGTTGCTCTCACAGGGTTTGCTCATGCATTTGTACTAAACAGGTGGGTCCTGAGAGGTAGGTGCCAGATCAGGTGCTGGGGGTAGTTGGGACGACTTAGACTTTTCTTTCTCAACACCAGGACTTCTTTATCATATGGTAGCCTTGGAGCTGCAGGAGTGTGCAAGCATTTTTCTAACCTCTGCATCACATTTGCTGATGACCCATGGGCCAAAGCAAGTCACATGGCCAAGGTCAGAGTTAAGGTGGGAAAGGTATGGTTACTAGGAGGTGTGATTCATTGGAGATCATTACTATAGGAATCTCCCACAGGCTACAGAGTATGTGTGCATCATAAATATAATTTATATATTAATAAAGATCACTATAAATCTCCTTGCTTGTATGTGTAATATAAATATAATTCCTTGGAATGGTTGCACATTTATTTTTGTATGATGGCAAGACTGACATACGGCCTTCAAGTCCCAACTCACTGAGAACAGTGGGCTTAGTGCAGAAAGACAGCCCATTTATAATTCTGCAGCCAGGCCTGTCAGTCACCAGGGCAGTGAGCTGCACCAGGCTATAATCTGGCATGGGGCATTTGAAGCTTTGGTCACTGATGTACACCTGGCCCCCCTCCTCAATGTGCAGCGGTGTTATCTTGATTCCATTCCCCCGCACCGCCCAGCCAACACCTCCCCAGGTTGCAGGACATACAATTGCAGTTAGGGAGGGAAGTGTCTGGAGGAGTTCAGACAGGGGCCCTTAAAGCCCCTTGTCTAAAGGCAGTGTTCTAGAGTGGGGGACATTTGGGTGTATTCCTTGGCAACTCTGCTATCAGGTTATGATGAAAGCAAGCCTTTTAATCAAATTTTCTGAGTCACCTTTTAGTAAAATGGTAGGAAAACAACTAACTTTGTAAGCTCCGTGAAGCTCAGTATTTTGATTATTTTGCTCTGTTCTCAGTGCCTACATGGCCTGACACCTGAGTTAAATGAGTCACTATACAGCGGTAGATTCCCTTAACTAAACAAACTATGTCAGAGTTCCTATAGGGGCCTAGAATCTGTTGAACTAATGGCAGGTTCCAAGACCATTTAAGGATCAAACTCAGGCACCATCACCGCAGTGATAGGGCCTTGAACTGTGTCCATTGGACCAGTGCTATCCAATGGAAATTCAAGGGGAGCCATACTTAAAAACAAGCATATATAGTTTGAATAATGTATTTTGTATAATACTCCAATAATCCACAATATCACTTTAGAACATGGAACTAGTTATATTTCAACTGCTTAATAGGCATGTGTGGCTAGTGGCTACCATATTGGACAGAACAGTTTCAGATTCTTGAAACGTCTTCATTTAAGGTTTGGGGATGTCTCTCAAATACTTTAGCCCCAGCATATATACTGGAGCCATTACTTTAACTTCATTTGAATATCCATATTGTTAGTACACATCTAATACTGATGAGAAAGGAAAAACTAAAGTTTGTGATAGCTATGTCTGGAATAGAGACTTTTTCACGAAGTGTTTAGCTAACAGCAACTGGGTTGTAAATTCCAGATCAGCACAAAGAGCAGCCTCTGAGTGAGACTTAAAGTAATAACACAGATATTATGTTGATGGATAGTATTTTAAATGTAATTTGATATTACTCTTTGGGACACACTTCCAAAGAGCTCAAATAGACCTTCACATTTTTAAACATGTACAAACACAAACATTGTTCACCCAAAATTGTGCGTGTGTGTGTGTGTCACAGATGTACAGAGAATGCATAAATAAGTCCACATATCATGAGCATTTGGCTAACATGCCTTCCTGTTGCAGAATATTTTTTAATATCATAGCATCAGGGAGGCAGAGGCAGCGTTACCTATGATGGCAGTAATGTTTTGAGATGTCCGTTTGAATTTTGTTTGCTGAATTTTTTTCCTCACTAGAATTCTAATTAGGTAGATAGACCTTTAGTATTTCCTGCCTGTGGGAAGTATTTTCTGCCTGAGGGATTTCACAGGGCCAAAAAGCAGAAGCTGCTTGAAATTTGTGCTTCTTTCCTTCTTTTTCTTAACAGGTGGGTGATCCCAGAGGTGAGAGGATGCTGGGGTAGGAGGAGCTGTCCCAGAGGCCAGAGGCAGTAGACAGCAGGTAGTGGCAGGAGTGAATAGCAAGGTCAAGGGCAGCCATTGGTGCTGGTGGCATTGCCCCGGGGAGCCTGCAGGACCCCCGCTGGCTGCATGGGGGATCGGATGCAGGCATGAGGGTTTCCAGCCTTGTTAAACATGCCCATGCCTGGGTGACAACTGGAGTGGATTGATAGAGAGGCATTGGCAGAGCCTTGGAAGTGTGTGAAACTCCTGAAAACTTGGTGGAACCATGGGCAGGAGTAAGGGGAAGGAGGCTGCAATCATTACTGAGATTGATTAACAGCTCAACAGTAAAGTATCAAGAAGGATTTCAAGAAAATTGGCACTGAGCTGCTTTTCACACCTGAGTTGCATGAGCCATTGTCTTTCAAGTGGCTCTGCAGTGCTCACTTCGGCAGCACATATACCAAGTGGTTCTGCAGATGCACAGAGGGACTTCTGACATGATGGGATCCTGTACTGTGGAGCTCACCACAGGGGATCACAAATGGATCCCAACGCAGTCATGAGTGACTAAAATGAACTTGATATTGAGCTGAGAAATGGGAAACCTGTTAGTAGCCGTGGTTGTGCCTGGAGCAAATTATGTTATTTATGTGGGGCTTGATTTTTTCTGAGGCCCTGGGTCCAAGAAGGGTCTGTCTTCTATCTGAAGAGCACCCAGTGGGAGCTATCGTGTTGAGGAAGTCAACATATTCAGAAGGTCATGAGCTGCTGAAATTTTCCCGTTTCCTGCTAATTTCCTAATAATTTCAAAGCGAGACGTGAAAAGGCACTTACTGGTTTAACAGGCTTAAACTTATCTGTCAATAGAGGTTTGTGAGGCTCTGCACAAACCCTTCAGCTGTCAGGCTCTGGTTTCTGTATCTAGGAGAAGCTCCATATATGATGGCTCTTTAATTTGTTTCTCACTGGGGATTTTCTTCTGCATGTCAGGTCTGCAACTGGATGTCTAGATCTGGAGGTTTAGAAATAAGTTCCAGTGCTTCTGAAAATGAACTCAGTTGACATCATTTCTCTGTAACTCCTAGAGCATTTTCTCTGACATGGGAAGATGAGTAGTCAAAGCCTGACCTTGTAGCCCTGTTGTGCAAAGAAACTTGACTTTGTACAGCTGCATGGACAGCAGAGCGGGTGGGCAGCCGGCCTGGGAGCTGGAGGCTTGCTGATAGCTTCCCATCAAGTGGTTGTGGTGGGTTTTCATGTATCTTTTTTACTCCTAATATTCATAGTCCAAGTTAGATATGTTTTCCAAAGTATTTTTAGTTTTGAACTAGCTACTACCTTTGTTTTTGGCAATCCTCATAGTCCTGATAACTGTCATCACCTGGGTATCCTAGTTGGTTTTAATGATTTTGCTGCTATGGTCAAGATACTTGCTGAGGGTGGTTGGGGTTTTACTGAGTGAAAGTGTGTTGTATCACCACTAGTTTCTGCGACTGACATGGGGCATTTCTTTGAAGGCTCATGATACCAGGGAGATCCTTATGCCCTTCCTTGACAGACAGGGAAAATGAGACCAAGTGCCCAGGCATCTTACCTATAATCACACACTCAAGTGACCAATTTGGATTTAAACCAGTAGCATCTGACTTGATGTTTACTCCTTGTCCCCAATTCATTTGCATTCTATCTTACGTGTGCATATGTATATGCACACACATACGCACACATGCAGAGTACCTATACATAGAGTAGCCATGTGTACATGCTTTATGTATTGATAATGGTCCACTCATGGCCAGTCATGGGCTACCACTGCTCTCCCAGGGACAGTTCCAGGTGTTAGATGGGAAGCAAGAAATGTGACAGCCCCGGTCTTTGGCTTCAGTGGGGAGAGACAGGACTTAGATCAATGAGGGCATTCCAAAAATTGAGTGTTAGGAAGCAAATGAATGACTGGGGATGAATGACTGGGAGGGGATTCATTCCTCTTTGACATGATGGCATTCAAACTGAATCCTGTGTGAAGAGAGAAAATCTCTCAAGCCAAGATCTGGAGGGAGAGAAAAAGTCCTCAGCTGAGGAAAAAGTAGGGCATGTTGAAGGGACAGAAAGAAGGTTGGAGTAGGTGCAGCATACTCACCAGAAGAATGGTAGAAATTGGGTTTCAGTCAGACCTCTGGGGGCCCGTGGCTCATGTTTGATAAGGAGGGAGAAGATACTCCTATAGACATGTGGTGCCCAGAGCACGTGTGTCTGTATCTCATTTAATCCCCTCAACCATGCTGGGAAATAGAGATAGCAACTACATGCCATAAACAGCCTATCATTTCCTTCAGTTTCAAAGATTCCTACAGATCCTGCAAGCCCTGCTGAATCCAATGTTGTCAGCATCTCCAGGGGACCTGTGGCTGGTTTCACTGTTGATATTCTTTCATTTCTCTTCAGTCTAATTTTATTGATGATGCTCTGGAAAATGTTTGCCCTTCTTCAACAGTGGAACATATGCTGCAGATCTTTCATTTGTCTAGTCTGTCTAGTCAGTGAACATTTATAATCAAAATATTTTCTTTTTATCATTAACAACAATATTCTCTTCACTGACAATGCTTGGAGTGGCTCGTGCAATGTGTGAGAATGAAATGTCCTATTTTCCATTCATTCCTTGAGCCTGTGTTTATTGACCAAATGACACATCAAGCACATTTGTCATGTCTCCACGGGGCCTCTAGAGGCCGAGCTGGTACTGGGCAGTGTGGGTCTTCATTGGTGTGTTCAGGGGCCACAGTTACCTGCTCAGGCTCACTTGCTATTACCCAGGTATAAGCCATTTTTATCTATCTCAATGCTATGCATGGAATTTTGTAGTAAGGATTTTAAAAACTGTTTTGAACTCTTCCTCAATCACTTCCCTGCTATGACTATTTGCTATGCAAATCATAGAACCTCTGTAAGTTTCATCTTATTTTTTTAGGAATTGTATCATCTATTGAGATAACATTGGTTATATCACTGTAAGATTCAGAAGACAAGGCTCATACCTCCTCTGGTGTGCATCACCTTAGCCACCCACCCCAGAGCACCCAGATCCCTTTATCTTAAACCACATCCCCCTCCCTATTTTGCTCCCACCTCCATTTCAATGGATCTTTCTCTCAGGACCTTTGTGAATATTAAATAAAACAAAGGATGTAAATGGGCCTTTAACCTCAGGCTTCCTTCCTGTTCCTTTTCTCTGCCCTTCTTTAAGAGCAAATCCACTCAAAAGTGTTTTCCATCCTGTTTCCAGTTGTCCCCTCCCATTCTCTCTTGAACTCACTGGCCTCACTGTTCCACTAAACTAATCCTTATCAGGAGTAGGGGAATCCTTGCCTTCCCACGCCCTGGTCATTCCCAGCCTTCTTACTCTACCACTTCTCACCATGAGCTCAGTGCCCTCACGCCATCCTCAGGCTCTCCTGACTAGCCCTTTCCCGACAGCATCCCCAGCTCCCCTTGACCCCTCCTCCAGCCAGAAGATTTGTATCAGTTTCTTCTGTCTGCTGTAATAAAGTTCCGCAAACACAGTGACTTCAAATAGCAGGATTATTATCCCACAGTTCTGGTCAGAGGCCCCAGGTCAGTTTCCCTAGGCTGAAACCATGGCGCGCTCCCTCCTGAGCCTCTGGGGAAGGCTTCATTCCGTGCCTCTTCCAGCCTCTGCTCGCAATCCTTGGTTTGTGGCTGTGACACTCCAGTCTCTGCTTCTGTGGTTACATTGTCTTCATGTGTGTGTGTCTGTCTGTCTTTCCGTGTGTGGTCTTTATCTCCTCCTTATAAGAATACTTGCAATTGCATCTAAAACTCACTGTGATAATCCAGGATAATCTTCTAGCTCAAGATCCTAATTTAATCACATCCCTACTTACAGTCCTTTTTTTTTTTTTTCCATATAATATTCACAGGTTCCAGAGAGAAGGATGTGGATAATTTTGGAGGACACATTTCAGTCCACTATACTGTACTTGACACAGAGATTGCTCAATATTTATTCAGTTAGTAGTGTGCTTAGTTTCTTCTTTGAATCACAAACGTCATGTGAAAGGACTTTGGTTTTGTATACCTCAATAAAAGATGAAGAATGTTTTTAAATTTTTCTTAGGACTCTGGGTTGGGGAAGAGAACTGAAAGAGTGGAATTTGGTGCACACAAAGAATATTTTTTGCCACATGTAAATGTGAGCTTTCAATTTGCTTAATTTCCCAGGAGCTAATGACATGTAATGGTTCATAAGCCTTTTTTAATTTGCAAGGCTTGTCAGGTGATTGTACGCTGCTAGTCACACCCCTGTGAAACCACATTCATCTTTTTGGTTTATAAGGTAGCAATGGGATTGAACCAGTTGGCATTACATGGCTACCAGGTAACAGCACTGTAATTATCACATGCCCAGAAGGAAACAACAAATTAAGCAGTTGGGCAGAATATTTAATGTATTAAACATCCAACATGGAAAGTTAAGTCAATGGGTTTTCCCTCTACTTATTATTTTGCCCCTGAGAATAGCTCAGGAGAGTGTGGGTAGATAAACCTCTTGTTCCTCCCTGCAAAGTTTCCTATGGCAAGGCTGTCACAAGTGTCTGCTCATCAGGAAGTTAGGATATTGTCTCAGAGGTTACAAGTCCTCAAGGAAAGTGTGAGAGGGCTGGAAAACCAGGAGAACAAAAGTTCTGCCTTTTCCTCTCGCCTCCCTAGCTGACTTGCCATTTAACCAAATATTCGGACTAGAAACACCACGAGTCATCTACCTTCCTATAGCATAGAAACCTCAAGATCTGATTTGCGAGCTTGATCCTTGGAACAAGTTTGTATCCCCCTGGGTGGGAAGACTCTTCAGTGTTTTACTTAGAAGGTAGAGAGCGGGCTGGAGGCCCCAGGGGCAGGCAGACAAACCTGGCCCCAGCATCCTTGCCTCCTGGGATTCACACCCTTGCAGAGTCCCTTTCTCTGGAGCGCGGGCAGCACCTGTGACTTGGTGTTAACTAGTGGAATGTGGCAAGAGCAGTGGATGTGATCAATCATGTTAAAGTGATCACATAAGACTGTGGTTCATCTTGTAAGAGTCTCTTTGTTGTGACTTTGCTGCCACGAATCCTGTGGACACAGGAACTGAATGCTTCCAACATCTGAGTAGGAGGAATTGGATAGTTCCCCAGTTAAAGCTCCAGAAGAGAGTGCTAACTGTGCTAACTGATACCTTGATAAGGGCCTCATGAAATCCAAAGCACAGGACCCAGCTAAGCTGTGCCCAGAATCCTCCTAATTCATAGAAGTTATGAGATAAAATAGAGTGTGGTGTATTTAGTTGCTAAATTGTGGTAATTTATTATACAGCAATAGAAAACTAGTCCAGCCCCCAAAGCCATGTCCCTCCCAAGTGTGACTTGGCCTCTGTTTTGCCTGGATAAGGCAGCAGAGGTAGGACACATGAAGCGCAGGTTGAGGAAGGGAAGCAGGTGGGCTTTCATCCAGGGTAAAGAGTTTATCCCTGTTCTAACAGGTTCTGGGAACCCTTCAATGGGTTTTCAATAAAGGAATAACAATTACTATTGATGGATTAATTTCCCTCAATAAAAATGAGAAAAACCCTTTGCACCCAGAGCCCATCACCCCAGTCTTGTCTTCTCCTCAACGCCCCCCATTCTAGATTTTATGCTCTGTAGTTGCCTTTCTTGTCCAGCGCCTCTGGAATCTCCCTCACAGCCCCACTTTTCCATCTTTCCCCCCAAACCAAAGTGTTATTCCTGAAACTTCCTTCAAATTTATTTCACCATTTCCAAAGATTTTGAGGATGAGTAGAACAAATACATTACTGACCTTTAGCAAATGGCTACAAGAGAGACTCCAAACAAAAATCCTCAGTTCGAATATCAGTGCAGGTGGAGAAAGGCATGGATGGCTCATTTCTGACTAATTCTGGCTTGTTTTTAAGAAAAACTCAAGATTGACGACTCAGCCTACAGCTGGTCTCTTGATTGTCTGAGTCCTGCCAATGTCCTCTCTGGGGCGCTCAGTGGGCCCCGAGTGGTGGTGACTCTAGTGCCCAAGGCATCTCCTTGGACAAAGGATTCCTGGCAGATCCCTGAGTGGAGCACAGCTGTGGAGCAGGGGAGCAACCTGCTGGAAGTCTAGACCTGACACAGTGGCTCCCTCCCTAGGGAGGTTTTGAGGTGACTCATGCAAACAACCTTTCCAAAAAAACCCAAACCCATTTGTGGTTGAAAAACTAATAGTGTGTCTTAGTGGTTGATTTTGGATTAAAGTGTCCCGAGGCAGCCCAGGCATCTCTGGGATGTGGAAATTAACCAGCTGTCTGTTCTCAACTCCTCTCGGCTCAAATCCCCGACTGTGCACATCTCTACCCTCTGAAGACAGGAGAAGGCCTAGTTTTCCTCCATTGTACCTGTCCTTCTGCAGACCCGGCCCCTCACTGTGAGGGAGAACGCATCAGGGTCATGTTGGTCTGGCCCCAGCCCAGCTCAGTTTCTTCTCCCCATACCTGTGACTTGACTACCTGCTTTCACGACATCAGCTGACTTTGGCTTCTGGCCTTCTGTCTGGTTCTTCCTTCTTTCTGTCCTTCCTTTATTTACTTTTGACAGTAACTTCAGGGAAATTGCTTGTAAACGCTCTCCAGTGGAGATACAGGTGTTGCAAAAATAAAATACAGAAAGGCCTGATGACACTAGAAGGACAAATAATAATGAAGCATTAATAGCTCAGGTTTGGGAGGTGGAGGGACTAGATTCAATTCCTGATGGCTGCATTTCTCCTGGAGAGTTCTGTTACCTTCTTTGATACTCTATGAAATGGAGATATTAAGTGTAGTACTGAGGGGTTTTTTTGTTGTAAGGAATAGAAACCAGCTCTGATTTAAGATAGAGGGAGAGAGACCAACAGAACATTGAGGTAGTTACTTCACAGATCTGTAAGGATGAATTCAAATGGCAGACAAAATCATTCAACACACATTTGGCATCTCGAAAGTGTCAGATGTGTTAGCTATTATTGTGTATTATCATTGTTGTATTATCATTCTGAACTTTGTTCTAACTTTCAATAGCTTTGTCTTGTTATAAAGCTCATGCTGGCCATGATGCTATGCCTTCTTTGATTTTTGAGAATGGCTCTCTGGAACATGTGGTCAGCAATCCATTTCTGGATCATTCGGTTCTTGCCAAAAGGGGTACATCAACTTGGCCTCGGATGTCTTAATTCATCTGGGGCTATAAAAGGGGCAATTCTCTGAGAAGTGCAAGCAACACTATATACTTGTTTTAGTACTTGTTTTCTAGGTCCACTCCCAATATTATGTTAGAGGCATATGAGGAGTTCTAGCTCAGTAATCTGCATCGAAGCACCTCTTCTATCACCTTTAATAATTGGTGTCTTGCCTGACTCCATTTAACATTAATTGATCACCTACTGCATGTGAGCTCTTGGCTATCAAAAAAATAATGCCTGCTTCCAGTGTGCTTGCTTTTTTATGGAGGAGACAGGAGATTAATTACAGTCCCATGATGTGAATGTTCAGTGGAAGCCGCACTACAAAGGGTTTACAGGAGAGAATGGAGTTGTCAAGGAGAGCAGTAGAGGAGAAGCAATTGGAGAGGATCTCGTGATAGAGATATTGGCCTTGGGTGTTAAAAAAAGACAGATGTTTGCCAGCCTGACAAATTAAAAGTGGTATGAGTAAGAGGATAGGGACCTTCAAATTCATCCTTTGTGGGTTTTTATTTTTTTAAAGTTTATGAATTTGGAGAGATGACATGGATAGATTGGAGTTTGAGAGTCAATTTGGTGGAGGGTTTGTAAGGGGATTATCAGGCAGGGAGACCTATTAGGAAACTGTTTACCTTCATTGTAAGAGATGATGAAGAGGGGATGGAGTTGAAGTAACGTGTCTTGAATCAATTAGGAATAAGTGGTGGGGAACAGGACAGATGAGGGCCCGTTTTAGGAATCTCATTGGCTGGGTAGGACAGATGGCAGTGCAATTTTCTGATGATAAAGGATGCAAAGAAATAAGAGCTTGTCTTGGAGGGAGGATGATGAGGTCCATTCAGACACACGTAGTTGAAGTGTCTGTGAAATATCCAGGTGAAATCTGTTGACATACATGGATTTGAAGAGCAGGAAAGGATTTTGTTCGAGGCTGCTTGGGAGGGACCCAGCCTGGACCTAGCCTTACAAGTGAAGAAAGGACAGCTCCAGCTGGATCCTAGACTCCTCCCTGGACCTGAATCTTCTAGTCTCACTCTGCCGAGGGCCCTGGCTTGTCCTTGGTTACCTGTCCTGGTGCTCGGGTCTGTGCTTCGCCAAGGTGGCTGCTGCCTCACTTAACCTAATTCATCTCAGTAACGGCTCCTCGCTGCCTCCTTGGATTTCTAAAAGTTGCCTCCCCACCTTCAGAGAGGCCAGGTGACGAACATTGGATCTTCTTGTTGCTGGTGGTCATTCTGGAATGTGCTGCCTTTTGTCTGTGGAGACCTGCTTGGAAGCCGTGGTCTATGAGAAGAACCCTTCCCGTCCCCAAGGGAGATTTTGCCCAATACCTGGGAGCCAGTCATCATAGCTCACGCTCACCTTGCCTTGTCCTGAGGTACACAGAAAGCAGCTGGACTGTAAATAAATATGTAAACATGTCCAGAAAATTCAGTAGTCGGGCATGTTGGAGGACAGATGCAGCCATTTAAAGAGAAAGTGGCCACTAGAATTGCAACTTCTTTCAGCCTTGGGAAGGCAGAGGTGGGACGTCTCTATAAATCAAATGTGTAGGTGTTGCCCCCAAGTGGCACAAAGGAGATTAGTTTCCAACGATCACTTTCTACTTAATGGCATTTTAAAGACTAATAAATGACATCAGCAAAGAACTGGATTTGTAAATCAGGGAACTTGAATCTATTTTTTGTATTGAACAAAGATAAATCTAGTCCTTTCTGCCCGGCACATAAACTCATGCCCTGCCCCCTAGTCCCCCTAGAGGTTTTTAGACTTGGAGTGAGTCTAGAGGGTTTGGCCAGCTTTTGTCTCTCATGGAAATATCAGGCACCTTTAGCTTTCCTTGTGAAGTGACTGTACGCTTCTTTGTAGCAACTTTGTTTTTTCTACTTGGAGAGTTAACTCACTTCTAGAAGACAGAGCACTGGACTCTGGGAGACAGGGGAGTTGGCATTACAGTCCTAGTTTTGCCCCAACGGAGTTGGGTGAACTTGGGCAAGTCTTCAGGCATCCCCGGGTCCTGGATCCCTCATTCATACGGTGAGGGAAATAGTGAAACACCTCTCCATTTTCACCTCTCAGTTAGATGCCCCCCTGTCCATTTTAGCTCATCCTCCCTTTCCCTTTCCCTACTACTGACGGGAGCCCACAATTCCTGCTGTTTCCCTTACTACAGTCCCCTTTCCCACTCCACGCCCTTCTTCTTCTTGGCCCAGGGACAGGGTTGTGACCTAAGAACAATTCCTCATAAGCTGGCTTTCTAGTTTGGTTCAAAGAAAATGAACTGAACTCATTTCTTTTGAGGGGAGAATTTGAACAAGGAGTTAAAAAAGGAATTTTCCAGTTAACAGAAAAATAGTAGAGTTTCCAGACCTCATAATGCCCAGTTGAATGCCTTTTCTGTCCTTGGATGATCTTTAATATTTAATGCTCCATCTATTCAACAATCTACCTGGATACAGAATCTTGAGTATGTTTGGGAGTGGAAGGACGAAGCTTCTTTCCAGAGTCTCTCATATTTAGTGAGAGAAGCACATAAGGAACCCCCTTTCAAGCCTCCCCCCCACTTCAGGATGATCTTTGTCTAGTGGCTAGGGGGAAAGGGAGTCCGTCTCACATCTGCTCCCGATGAGCCCAGCTGTCCTCTGCATGTCTGCTCAAAGAAATCTGAGTTCAATTTGCCACTTACAAGCTGTGTGATAGTGAACAAACTAACATTTCCGGATCTCCGTTATCATGTTTGAGAGGTGGGGCTATAATCATATCCATCTCCTGAACTGCACAAGCGATGTTCTTTACTGTGAAACTTGGGTTTTACACGTGAATACATACATGCACGGGGAAAGGTCATTCTTCACTGCACTGCTTCAGTTTGTGACTGATGACAACCACAAAACATTTGATTGGTAATGATCAGATCATTTGGACAGGGAACCAAGCTTATGACCTGCGGCCAGAGGGAAAGAGGACTTGTTACAGCGCCCCTAGGGCAGAAATAGACACAGGCTTTTCCTCCTTTGACCCTTGGCCTCTTTTCTGTAAGTCACATTGTGTGCACGTACACATGTGTGCATTCGTGTGTGAGTATGTATGTGCGTATACTGATTTCAGCTTCCACTAAATAGCCACCAGCTGATAATTCTAGCTCAATGGAAGAAAAACAACTTCAGGTGGGGAGCGTGCAAGGAAGGTAGCTCAGACACCACCCAATCCTGGTCCTGATGCCTTTTAGTCTCTTCTGTCTTGATGGGGGGAAATGCAAATAAATAATAAATGAAAAAAATTCACATTAACCTGAGAATTACCATACAATGTTTGTTGAAAAGGCGGAAAAAGAATGAGCTAGCACATCTATTGCAAGATGATTTAGCAGGTGAGAGGGAGTTAGCTCCGATTGTTTTATGTCTCAGTCTATTAGATACTGTACAATGCGACAGATCCATTCTAATTTATACAGTTGTTCAGCAAAACTTTTGTGGATTTTTAAATTGACTGTAATGTTTAGCAATTGGAATATAAATTTATTCAAGCCTCTTATTTGGTCGCCTCAATGGCGCATTACAAAGTATTTTATAGTGTCTGATCTGCTTAAGTTTTACAACCAGCCTCTGTTGTTCTTTACTTCTTGCAGCTGGTGCTGAGTGGGGGCTCAGAGTCTCTGATTCCTGTTGATCCCAGGGGCTGGGTGGGGCTCATCAGATGAGCCCAAGATGTAAGCTGCCCTATTTCTCTCACACTCTCCTTTTCCAGGATTCCCACCAACTTTCTGTGGGTCGAAGCTGCACGTGTTAGTTTGCCTTTGCCTGCCATCCTTGCAGTGACAAGTGATACTGTGCTCCCCGGCTCCTTCTATCATGGTTTCCTCCCTTATCACCAACCCTCTTGACATGGAATAGCGTAGCCAGTCATAGTCAATGTCCTGCCCATGTCATTGGGCGTCTGCAGAGACCCGCTGCAGGAACTCCTTTCTCAAGGACCCACAATGGCCTCTTGTTGTCAAGCGTGAGTGCCTGTATCTCAGCTGGTGGCATTGATCCACACATTCTCTGCTCTGTCAGCATGATGCAACTGTAATGTCTCCTGCTTTGTCTCATCCTTCCCTAGACCCCTTGTCTTCCTGAGTGTGTCTGAGCCTACCCTCCCCCTCCTAGTGATGACACACACACATCACATCTCTGAAGACTTTCCTGGACTCTATATCTCCACTCTCTGCTCTCTGACCTCCCCTTCATGCATTCTTAATGTCTACCTGTTACATATGTAATACATGGAGTAACATGTCCTGATCACATGCTCCTGTACATTCAGTATTGGTGGGGAAGAACCCCTCCTCCATGACTCGAAACTCCTGGAGAGCAGGGACTGTGATTGATACAGCTTTGAAATTCCCCAGGGGCTTTGCCCACAATACATGATCAGTAAGCGAAGCTACTTACAAACATGGTTTTTGAGATAGGAGGAAAGAGGATTTTTGGAAGCTATAGGGAAAAGCAGAGGTAAGAATGGAGGGAGCCAGGACAAACGCACCAGGAAAAGGGCCAAGTAAAGAAGGGAAGCATAGAATTCCTTGTCAAGTCTGGATTTTACCCAAACAATTGTGATCGACACAGGATTTCAAATGTGGGAGATGACATAGTAAAATCTGCACTTAAAACTTTTTCTGGCTGAAGCGAGAGGACTAAGATGGAGAGGGCTTATCTGAAGATGATGGTTGTTTAGATTAGGGGCATGGGGGCACACGTTTCATAATGACAGACTGTTGAAGAAGTGGCAGGTGGGGGGGCTGGATGGGGAGAAATTATTCAGTTTGGAAAATATTGAACCTGACATGCCTGAGACATTCACATGGAGATTGCGTGGACTTCAATCTCTTAAATATTGTGGAGCTGGCCATTGGAACCAGGGGAACAGATGAGCCCCTAAGCAGTGATTGGAATAAAGAAGAGGGCTGGGGACAGAGCATGGATGATTCTAGCATCCCCAGGCAGGGGAGAGAACACAGAGTCAGCACAAACACTGAGAGATAGTTTGGTGTTGCTGAGCTGGAAGGACAACCGTGTTTCCAGAAGGCAGCCTTGTCGCAAGCTGTGGGGCAGTCAAGTGAGAAGAGCAGAACTGAGCCGTGACTTAAGGGTGGTGCCGTCCTGCCAGCATTGCTCTTGGCTTTGGCGAGGACAGACTGCTGGACTTTGGTTGGGATGGGCCGAAATTAAGTGGATAGTAAGGAAACAAGGACTTTGGCTATAGAAGGCTCCACTGAGAAGTTTTGCTGCAAAGAGAGGAGAGATAGGGGGATTCTAGGGACCTCTGGGATATGGGGGAAGTTTTGGTTTTGTTTACTTATATTTGTTTTTAAGATAGAAGATACTAGATCAGGTTTCAATTTGGGCATAGGAGCCAAGAAAGAGGGGGAGAGGAAGACACACAAGTCAGGTGTGATAAATGATGACCACAAGCATGGTGCTTCCAAGAAGTTAGGAGGGTGTGACCTCAGGCTGAGACCCTGGATTGGCTTACATCTGAGAAGGGAAAAATCTTGGTAGGAAAATATGGGGGTGGATGGGTGCAGCACAGGGGAACTTTTGGAAAGCCTGTTCTTTCTGTGCTGTTAATATACAACTAAAACTCAACCATTATTAGCATAACAATAATTATTAGCATAACAATCACCACACAGTGGAGACCAGTAATGATTGTTGACTATGTTAAGTATTTTCCCTTATAATCCTTACAACAAACCTGTTGGTTAGGCTCTAACAGATGAGGAAACCAAGGTTCATAGATATTAAGTGACTTGACTAAAAGTCACAGGTTGTAAGTAATGGAGTCAGGGCTTGAACCCTGAGCTGATTCCCCAACCTCTGCCGTTGCTGTTACTATGCCTATCATGTGGCTATTACTATTACGTTGCTACTCGGGGTCAACTTTCTTTCCTCAACTGCACTGTATACTTCACGCCAGTGGGGAAGTAGTGGTATGTGGAAGACTTCACACCTCTAGTCCTACAGGTGCATGCAGCATTACAATTCTAAGAACATTGGAAACGAAAGGAGCTCACGAAAGGGAAGCCCTTCTACATACTGTATTTCAGGAGCCATATTCTAGCATAAGCATCGCATGTATACTTCCTGTCTGGACAGGAGGGCAGCAAAGATTGCCAGCACTGAAACAGTGAACCAAGCTTACAGCTCTGGGTTTCTTTCTCACAAAGGGCTATTGGGATGTTGGCAGCGATAGTTCAATGCAGACTGTGCCCTCTTGTGGCCAAGTTGTCCCTTAATCAGAGGGGTATCCACTCTGCACCCCAGGGCGGTGGTGCATTTGCTGTCTTGCATTTCACTGTCCTGATCTTCATGTTCTTTAGCATGAATTTCTGTTGTCTTTCCAGTACTTTTCCTCTCCATGCCCTAAAATGAATGAAAAATCCAGCTGATCCAAACTCCAGGGTCATTTCATAGCTGTAGATCCTTGAATGAGGTCCTGATCACTGCCCTCAGTGATACCAAGCCTATGGTACGAACATGGGCTTCATGTTCTTGAAGGGAGACAGACAGACCTGGACTCTGGGCCCAGGGAGCTGCCTGCTAAGCTATTAGCAATTTCCCCTGTGGCCTGGGGAGAGCATTTACATCCTCAGGATTCAGTGGAAACTATGAAAATGGTCTAGCACATCATAGTTGTCCAATAAGTGCTGGTTCTATCTTTCTTTGGCCTAACTCTCACTTCTGGGAAGATCTTCCAAGATTAAGTGAGAGCTGTCTCCATGCTGGCACTTAAGAGTGTCACACTATCATAATGGCAATGGCAATGATGTGCTTTTGTCTATATCCATCAGTGGACAATAAGCTTTTTGTGAGGATAGAGGTATTATTTATACTGCTGCTGCCTGCTGCATAAGTCATTCAATAAATCTTGCTGAATAAATAAAAAACAAAGGCATAGGCCTAACACCAAGAATCTCAGCTTCTTTCTTAGGCACACTACATGTTGGGAATGCCTGCTCTAGATGTTCTACCTATAAGGAGTCAAGCCATAGAGTTGACTCTGGGACTGATGTTTGTTTTCTACATCTTGCTTCATATCTGGTGACTTTGGCCCTTAGCTGGAAAATAGAGCTTATGACCTGCTGCCAGATACTTTGTGAAAAGGGCTAGTAAATGTGTTTATGAAAACAGGGTGCGATTTAATGCATGGGGCTTTGCTAAAGCACTTGAATTTGGTTTATGGCTAAGGAGATAATCACAGAATAAACAATTAGTATTTCACTTGCTAACCATACACGTCAACAAGGTTTCCAAATCAATATTTTTTTATATTCAAAACAGCTTTTTAAAGGTTACCAATTTTTTTTTTTCCATTAGAAATGGCCTCTGTTGTCTCCTTATGCTTTCATATCCAGTTTTTAGGATTTCCAAATGGGTTTGTAGTGTTGATTTGACTCATTCTATTTCCAGGAAAGCTGTTCCTTTAATGTTCCTGTTTACTCTGTTCTTCTTGGGATATTAATTGAAGAAAGGCAGACAAAACAGTCCAGGCTTTACTCTGGACTTGAGATGCCAGCAAGCTTCTACAGGACCTTACCACCCATCCCCTCAAATCCACTTAGGAGACTCTGATATGGGGTCAGATGTCTCCATTAGAGCAGCATTTTCAGAGCTCCCGCCTCAGAAACTTAATTTGGGGGAAAAAAGTCCTCTTTTCTCCCAGAAATTAAAGTAAAATCAAAGAAAACAAATCATAACATTTAAGTCAGGCAGGAGGATAGAGTCTGACCAGCGTTATGTTGAGGGCAGCTGGCCCCCACCCCCACCCCAGCCCTCTGCCCCATCCAGCAAGTGTTATAACAGCAGCAGCAATATTTATCAAGCTTTGATTACATCCCAGGTATTATACTAATCATATCACAGATCATCTAATATGAGCATCACAGTAGCAGTTATGACGTGGGTACAGTGTTTCCCTATTACAAAAAGAGAAACTGAGGCTTATAGTAGACGAACGACTTGATAAGGATCATGGAGTCAGTAATGGAACAAAGACTCAAACTAAGCCCATCTGATCCATATTCTTAAAAGCTGGGTGATGCCCAAGGACGATGGCTTCTTTTCAACTATAGTCTGGCAAGATGTTACACTGTGCCAGCTGTAGTGTTCTGGAACCCTAGAAACAGCTGCTTCCACAATGTGGTCTTTGTAATGCAATCAATACCTCCTTTTATTTGGCTGTGTTAGGTCTCGATTTCTCCCCACCCAAAGTGAGAGTCAGTCTTGGTTTGAAGATTTAGTTTTATATTATAGAAATTCAATTGATTATTGTCTTTGGTGGTCCTGCTGCATTTCTTTCCGCCCCTTTCTCCCCCCTTCCTTTTTTTTTTTAACCCCCTATAAAGAGTATTTGCTTTCAATTGTGCTGGGTGATTTGGCACCATTTATTCATTAGTGCAAAGGGTTTCCCCTTTCAGAAAATCAATATATCACAGGCTAAGGAGAGTGCTGGAGGCAGGCCCAGGGAGTGATGGCAGAAAGCCTGGGGGGTGGGTTGAAGTGATGGTTGAACACCACCCAGCAAGGCAGGAGGGATGAGAGAAAGAGCCAGAAGTACTGGGGAAAGAGGGCAGTGGAGGGGCAGGTGCATGGAAAGGTTCCAGGAATGAGGGAAGAAACAATTTTTTTTAAAAAATAAAAGCACTGCAGCTCATGTTAACCCCAAACCTCTTTCTGGTAGAAAAGATAATGTAAAGAAGTTAAGTCCGTCTTTGCTACAATATGGGGTAAGGTCAGGGAGCTTGCTGAAGCCGCTGCAGCTGGCTTAGTAAAGTCACAGAGGGGAGAAGATTGTTTGTTTCTTATTTTTTCTTGAAACGAGGAGTATCCGCTTGGTGACTGGCACTGCGTTTACAAAGTGTCAGGGCCCTGAGCCTTCTCTGTGATCTCCTTATTGGCAAAAACTTCTTCCGCTTGGAGCGTTTTTAAAGGGAAATCTCCCTGTGTGAGGTGACCTTCTCTAGGGTAATTTTATGTAATCAGTGGTGATTTTGAGTTTTTTTAAAAAGATTTATTTGTTTATATAAGAACTGGGGTACAGGCCAGAGGCACGGGAGGGTGAGAGAATTCACCAGAAACAGAGCGGGGAGCAGAACAGGCAGATCTTCTAAAACACATTGCTGAGGGGAGCAGCAGGTGAGACAGGAGAGGTCTGCTGCGCCATGTGGGTATCTCCCTCGCTGGCCAGGAATAGAACATGTGCTGCAGAGGCTGCGGACAGCTTCACAGTAATGCACTCAACCCGCTGTGCCATGGGGAGGCCCTTGAGTTGGTTTTGAGGTCTCTGTACTATGCCTGCTCACTCATTTTCCTGAGAGAGTGTTCAAAGAAATAAGAAGTTGCCAAGGTATTAGGGGATCAAAAATGGCCTGAAGGTTCCTATTTCACAAAATCAAAGCAGTAGTGATAAAATCTGGGTACAATACTGATGGAAGAGGGAAACTTGCTTCTACAAGAATTCTTTCCAGAAATAAGAAAAAATCCTATACAGTGAAACCAACGTATGCATAAAAAACCATACATGGGCCTCCCTGGTGGCGCAGTGGTTGAGCGCTGAGTTGTGAAGCTGCCCGCAGCCTCTGCAGCGCCGGTTCGATCCCCGGCTGCTCCCCGGCCACTGGAAGAGGGTCCCACATGGCGCGCAGACCTCTCCTGCCGCCCGCTGCTCCCCTCAGCAGTGTACTTCGGGCCTTCTGCCTGCTCTGCTCCCCGCTCTGGCTCTGGTGAATTCTCTCGCCCTCCCGAGCTTTTGACTGTACCCAGTGCTGTATAAATAAATAAATAAATCTTAAAAAAAAAAAAAAACCAAAAACATACAGAAGGATTCTAGGAGAGATCCTGCAGGAGGCAGAATTCTAAGATGACTCCCAAGCCATACCTACTGTCATCCCTTCCCCTTGTGTGCAGCCAGGGCTGGTAACTTGCTTCCACTGACTAGAATTTGGCAAACATGACACACTGTTCCTGCCACGAATATATCACCTTATATGGCAAAGGCAAAGGGATTTGACAAGTGTAATTAAAGCCCCTGGTTGGTTGACTTTAATCAAAAGGAGCTGACCCAATCTGATTATCCCTTAAAAGAGGGTGCAGACTGGGTCAGTGACAGAAGTCGATACCAGACTCATGTGACCTTGAAAAAGAAAACTATCATCTTATGGGGAAAGTAGCAAGGCAGAAGTCTACATGTGACCTCTAGAAGCTGAGGACCTAGCCCCACAACTGCAAGTAACTGAATTCTGCCAGTGACCAGTGAGCCTGGGATGCCACATCTCAGACAAAATCCCAGTCCTGGCAGACACCTTGATTTCAACCTGGTGAGAACTGGAACAGAGGAGCCAGCTGACTCATACTTGGTCTCCTGATACCCCACAATTCTGAGATGATGAGTCTGCATTGTTTTGAGCAAGCTAAATTAGTGGTAACTTGTCAGGCAGTGATAAACAAATACAGATTCTGTATTTTTCAGTTGAAATCTCAATGCATCTTCACGATGACATCTTTTTCAAGACTTCATTGTCACTAACCTAATTGGAGCCACAATTATTCTCTTCTTCAATCACTACCTGCCATGCCTCTCTGGAAACCACCTCTTAGGGAGCTCTGTCATTAAAGACTTCTTGGAATCTTGCTTCCGGGGGCTGCAGGAAGATGAATTAAAGTGATGCTTTGCTTCTGATTTCATTTTGTTAGATTATGGCATGAAAATTCCCATGTACATTGGTAAAAAACCTTTTGTAGGCTTCTGAGCTGTGTTTGCAGTGGTTTGCTGAGGGAGAGTATGTGGGAAGGTGTCGTCTCTGTGCTGGCTGCCCTCTCTATGTAATCACACAGCAGTATACAAGTGACTTCTGCTGGCCTCCCTAGACTTTGCCTCAGAATTAAAGAACACAAAAAGGATTGTGCTACTTTTCAGTCGGTTTTTGTTGAGCAGCTTTAAGTGCTTGGGAAGCATGATTTTATAGTTAGAACAACAGAATTTGGACTTAGAAGGGACGCTGGGAATGCCCAGATCCCACATGCAGTTAGCTGTGCATTTCACTCTGCTGCTTGGGGGCTGCTCTGTAGAGGTTGACAGCCCTGTTCTTCCCAGTCAATATGGCGGCCCCCCTTTACTCACCTTGGCTGATGGGGCTCAGCGCTATGGGCCGAGTGTTTGTCCAATGATCAAACCCACCAGTAGGATTCAAATTCTTGTCCAAAGTCAGCAAGCTTGTTAGTGACACAGCTGCTTGCTAAATTTCTGTGAACTGAACTTCCGCGCCTTCCACCCCACCTCATCGACTTTGTACGAGGCTTACTGTGCCATTGAGGTGGTAGCGGCAGAAAGAGGATTGACTTTTGCCCAAGGACTCTAGCAGGTCAACAGCAGCACCCAAATCCCACCCCGGCCTATCTCACGGCTGCCCTGTCTCCATCAAGCAGCTCGTAGCTCCTGTGTGGTGCACACTTTCCGTGCTGGCCTCCCTGCCCAATTCCCTCCAGGACAGTTTTCAGCTTCACACTTCATGAACTTTATTTGCAATCAATAAATAAACCTATTATCATCAGGGTTTTGTATTCTCATCATCTATCGTCATCTGTCATAAACGGTTGCATGCAGGAGTCCGGTTCATTCAGCGTAGCCCACTCATCTTTATTTCTGAGCCAGTGATGAGAGATACAAACAGAAAGTGCAAGTCCAAGAATTCCATTTTTGTTCAATAACAGAACATCTGAGGATTAAAGTCCTACTTAGATATTATTATATGTGAGCTTAGTGTTGGCAGAGAAAGAAGTCATCACCTTGTCAGGCTCTCTGTACTTATTAGAAGCGACAAAGTGTTCTGTCGTTTCATTCAAATGTGGCAGGATCTGATGGAAACGCAGCTTTTCATTAAGGTGTCTTTTCAAAATGCTTGTGGCTTCTGGCCATCTCTGCCAGCTTGTGGGGCCTGTACTGAGTGCAGCTTGGGTTGGCAAATATGTTGGTGTTACGGTTACAAATCAAAATATACTTTGAAGGAAAAGCTAAATAATACTGTATGTCTAGTAAGGAGTCCCCCTCTCTCCCCTCCATTTCCTGTTACTGCCACAATCTTTCAGAGTAGCAAATATTTTCTGATAGATTCTCAATTTGGAGAGGCAAACACTTCATGCCTGGCATGGTTTATAGTTCAGGATTTTTTATTGAAGTGTTAGCACTCAGGTCTTAAACAATTCATGGACAAGTAGTACTGAACACTACAAAGCTTCCCTGCCCTTAGGCATCAAAGCACTATCAGATATGGTAATATTTACAGTATCCATGGGGGGCCCTGTGGTTCTGGCCCAAGGGCCATCTACCCTGAGGACAAGTGTCAGGTGAAGTGCAGTTATACTGCAAGGTCTGTTCTGCAAGGTGTTGCTGAGGGGGAGGTGTAGTCACAGGGTAGGGGTTAAACTGGTGTCCAGACTTGTGGGAATATTACCTTGTATGCGTGTATAGATTTATTAACATATTTAAAGAAATAAGGTGTCCAAAGCAAAGGATTTGGTCAGCTTGGGAAGTACAGAAAAAAGAATCATCCCTTTTCATTGATCCCATACTAGCTCTATCCTTGGAAGTAAGAATTCACCATCAGGCTTCTAGAAATTGCAAAGCCAAAGGCAAGAGTGCCCCTATTGTGAGCCTGATGTTAGTACATGAGTTTCATCCGCCTGCCCCTTTGCTGGTTCCATGTCCTCATGGCAATTTTCTGGTTCTGGGCAAGGTCTGCTCATGTAGAGAGAGAAAGCTGAAAATATACAGATTTTAAATATTTGAGTCTTTCACAGTGATTTCTCATGGTAATGAATGGCTTCTGATTACCATTTGGTTTTCCCTGACTACCAGGAGAAAAAAAGATTGTTATGCCAGTGTGAATAATTCAAGCCTGTGTGACTATTCTATTTCCTACTTTAAATTAATATATTGCTAGCCTGATCCCTTCCTCAAGTCTTCTGTATATTTTAGTTAGTATGAGTCAGTATTTTGGGTCTGATAGCTCCTGGGCATCAACAAGAGTCAGCCAGCCTTCTAGATAAGTCTGATATTTCCATCTTGTAGTCCTCTCTATTTCTACATCAAACGCAATTCCACATTGGTTAATGCATCTGTATTAAAATGTGTTAAAAACAGATAAAGTACTGCTGGAGAAAATTTATAAAAAATAATATTTGGGGATCTCATTTATCTTTACTTCATTGTTTTGAAATCAGAACGGTAGCATGGGGTAACTGAGTTCCCTTGCAATTGTCTTGCAGAGGTCACTTGCAAAGGTCACTTTTATGTTGAGACTTAAGTCTTCTCATTTAAAGTATAATGTTCTCTCTAGTAAATTTCCTGTCCAATCTAATGGTACTGAGGATATTAGTAGAAGCAAAAGGTTACCTTGTGAAACAGTGGGACTAGGTGGGGCATGGAGATTTGGAGAAAACACAAAGGTAAAATTCCCTCCCGTTGATTTGCTCAGGCATTTCAAAGTCTTGTCGGTGTTGTCTTGCTGTATCAGATCAACCTATTCTCCTGAAAAATAATGTGATAAATAGCACAGAAACAAGGATTGGAGAATTATCATTTGAGTCATTTCAGAATTCTGAGAAGGGAATTTTATAAAAGCTGGGTACCTATTAATGACACTGTTTATTTCTTTTAAACATAATCCTAGTTATTATTTTATAGAAGAAGGCTGTTATCTAGCAAAATCAAGACTGATAGTTTAATTAAAAAGTTGGATGAAATATAGTATTTATTTAAAAACCATAGAAAACACAGTGCATATGTACCTATAACATCGCATGTTAAATTAAGACATCTAAATGTATTCACATACATTTTGACATAGATTCCAGGATTTCTTTTAGAGCAAATCTACCAATTTTAGTTTTGCATCATTTTTCTTGCATAAATGATACCCGAAAATATACTGTTTTCATTATCCACATTTTAGTTTATTTATATTTTTTTTTTTTTTTTTTTATAAATTTTATTGTTATATTCCCCATACAATTGCCGCCCCCCATTCTGACCCCAATCCCTCCCCTCCCGCCCCCGCCCCCCTAAAAGTGTCTCTGGTTCATAGTTTTTTGTTGATTTTGATTTTCACTTTCTTATAGTTTTTCATTTTCCTGGTCCATTATTTAAGTTTTCTAGATTCCTGCTATGAGTGAGACCATCCGGTATTTTTCTTTTTCTTTTTGGCTTATTTCGCTGAGCATGATCCCTTCCAGCGCCATCCATGTTGCAGCAAATTGCATGTGTTTATCTTTTTTGAATGCTGAGTAATATTCCATGGTATATATGTACCACATCTTCTTGATCCAGTCATCTATTTTTGGGCATTTGGGTTGTTTCCAAAGCTTAGCTATTGTAAACAGTGCTGCTATAAACATAGGGGTGCAGGTGTTCTTTGGAATTGATGTTTCTGTGTCCTTTGGGTAAATACCTAGGAGTGGAATTGCTGGGTCATATGGAAGCTCTATGTTTAGTAGGTCCAGAAATCTCCACACAGCTTTCCACAGTGGTTGGACCAGTTTGCACTCCCACCAACAGTGCAGAAGAGTTCCTTTTTCTCCACACCCTCTCCAACATTTGTTGTTGCTAGTTTTTTTAATATGTGCCATTCTCACTGGTGTAAGATGGTATCTCATGGTAGTTTTGATTTGCATTTCCCTGATGACAAGTGATGTTGAACATTTTTTCATATGCCTGTTGGCCATTTGCATTTCCTCTTCAGAGAAGTTTCTTTTAAGCTCTTCTGCCCATTTTTTGACTGGATTATTTTCTTTGTTGTTGTTGAGTCTCATCAGCTCTTTGCAGATTTTTGTGATCAGTCCTTTATCATTAGTGTTGGGTGCAAAAATGTTCTCCCAGTTGGTGGGGTTTCTCTTTGTTTTTGTTATTGTCTCTTTTGCTGTGCAAAAGCTCTTTAATTTGATATAGTCCCAGCTGTTTATCTTTGCCTTCACTATCACTGCTTTGGGTGATGTGTCTGTAAAGATGTCTTTGATGTGCAAATCACGTAGTGTTTCGCCTATATTTCCTTCTATATATTTTATGGTTTCAGGTCTTATGTCTAGTTCTTTAATCCATTTTGAGTTGATTTTTGTGTATGGTGTGAGGTGGTGGTCAAGCTTCATTCTTTTGCATGTAGCGACCCAGTTTTCCCAGCACCATTTATTGAACAAACTTTCTTTGCTCCAATGCATAGTCTTTGCTCCTTTGTCAAAGATTAGTTGACCATAAATCTGTGGGTTTATTTCTGGATTTTCTATTCGATTCCATTGGTCTGTATGTCTGTTCTTGTTCCAATACCATGCAGTTTTGATGATTATGGCTTTGTAGTATAGTTTGAA
Source organism: Talpa occidentalis (assembly GCF_014898055.3). Lineage (NCBI taxonomy): Eukaryota > Metazoa > Chordata > Mammalia > Eulipotyphla > Talpidae > Talpa > Talpa occidentalis. Next base: position 49,929,195 of record NW_023601104.1, on the reverse strand, counting down.
GTCTGGGAGTCTGATGCCTCCATTCCCTTCTTTTTTTTTCAGGAGAGCTTTGGCTATTCGGGGTTTTTTGTGATTCCATATGAATTTCATCAATAATTTTTCTATTTCTTTGAAGAATGACATTGAAATTTTGATTGGAATAGCATTGAATCTGTATATTGCTTTTGGAAGGATGGCCATTTTAATAATGTTTATTCTTCCAATCCATGAGCAGGGGATGTCTCTCCATTTCTTTGTGTCTTCTTCTATTTCTTTTAACAGTGTTTTATAGTTTTCTTTGTATAGGTTCTTTACCTCTTTTGTTAGATTTATTCCCAAATATTTGATTTTTTTTGTTTCAATAACAAAAGGGATGGTCTTTTCGATTTCTTCTTCTTCAGATTTATTGTTTGTGTATAGGAAGGCTACTGACTTTTGCGTGTTGATTTTGTATCCTGCCACTTTACTGAACTGATTGATGAGTTGAATTAGCTTTTCTGTGGAGTTTTTGGGGTTCTCTATGTATAATATCATATCGTCTGCAAATAGTGATAGTTTGACTTCTTCTTTTCCTATTTGGATTCCTTGGATGTCTTTCTCTTGTCTTATTGCCCTGGCTAGGACTTCCAGTATTATATTGAAAAGCAATGGTGAGAGTGGACATCCTTGTCTTGTTCCAGATCTTAATGGAATTGCTTTCAGCTTTTCACCATTGAGAATGATACTGGCTGTTGGCTTGTCATAGATGGCCTTTATGATGTTGAGGTATGTTCCTTGTATCCCAAGAACTTCAAGGGCTTTTATCATGAATGGGTGTTGCACTTTGTCGAAAGCTTTCTCAGCATCTATTGATATTATCATATGGTTTTTATATTTCTTTTTGTTGATGTGTTGGATAACGTTGATTGATTTTCGGATGTTAAACCATCCTTGTGCCCCTGGAATGAATCCAACTTGGTCGTGGTGAATTATCTTATGGATACATTGTTGGATTCTGATAGCTAAAATTTTATTGAGGATTTTTGCATCAGTGTTCATTAGGGAGATTGGCCTGTAGTTTTCCTTTTTTGTGTTGTCCTTGTTCGGTTTTGGTATTAGTGTAATGTTGGCTTCATAGAACGTGTTTGGTATTGTCCCTTCCTTCTCAATTTTTTGGAAGAGTTTGTGAAGGATAGGCACTAATTCGTCTCTGAATGTTTGGTAGAATTCATTTGTAAATCCATCAGGTCCTGGGCTTTTGTTTTTGGGGAGGTTTTTGATTACCATTTCAATTTCGCTAATTGTAATTGGTCTGTTTAGGTGTTCTATTTCTTCTTTATCTAGCTTTGGGTGATTGTAGAGTTGTAGGAATTTGTCCATCTCCTCTAGATTGTTAAACTTGTTTCCATATAACTGTTCATAGTAGTTACTGATTATTCTTTTGATTTCTGCTGTGTCCGTTGTGATTTCTCCTCTTTCATTGATGATCCTGTTTATTTGTGCTTTCTCCCTTTTTTCCTTTGTGAGCCTGGCTAGGGGTTTGTCTATTTTATTGATTTTTTCAAAGAACCAGGTCTTGGTTTCATTGATCTTTTGGATTGTTTTTTTAGTTTCAATTTCATTTATTTCTGCTTTGGTTTTTATTATTTCTTTTCTTCTACTGGTTTTGGGGTTTTCTTGTTGTTCTTTTTCTAGATCTTTGAGCTTCGAGATTAGGTTGTTTCTTTGCGTTCTTTCTTGTTTCTTGATGTGAGCTTCTATTGCTATATATTTTCCTCTTATTACTGCTTTTGTTGCATCCCATACATTTAGGATATTGGTGTCCTCCTTGTCGTTCAATTCAAAAAATTTTTTAATTTCTTCTTTGATCTCCTCATTAGTCCAATGGTCTTCCAGTAGTGTGGTTTTTAATCTCCATGAGGTAGGAAAGTTCCTTGCCTTCTTTTTATGGTTTATTTCTAGTTTGATGCCTTCATGGTCAGAAAAGATGGTTGATATGATTTCAATCTTGGTGTATCTGTTGATGTTTGTCTTGTGCCCCAGTATGTGATCGATCCTGGAGAATGATCCGTGTGCGCTTGAGAAAAATGTGTACTCCGTTTTTTTGGGGTTTAGTGTTCTATAGATGTCTGTTAAGCCCAATTGCTCTAGGTCTTTATTTAGAGCTTTGGTTTCTTTACTTATTTTTTGTCTTGTTGATCTATCCATTGTTGATAGTGGTGTGTTGAAGTCTCCCACTACGTATGTGTTTTCTCTGATGTCTGTTTTCAGAGAGGACAACAGTTGTCTGATATATTTTGGTGCTCCTTCGTTTGGTGAGTATATGTTAATGAGTGTTATTTCTTCTTGAAGTATTGTCCCCTTGATCATAATGTAGTGACCATTGGGGTCTCTTTTTATCTTTTTGAGTTTGAAATCTGTTTTATCTGATATAAGTATAGCTGTTCCTGCTTTCTTTTTTGGTCCATTTGCTTGTAGGATTGTTTTCCATCCTTTAACTTTGAGCCTATTTTTATCTTTTGTAGCTAAATGTGTTTCCTGGAGACAGCAAAAGGTTGGGTTTTGTTTCTTAATCCAGGCTGCAACTCTGTGTCTTTTTATTGAAGAGTTTAGTCCATTTACATTTAGAGTTAATATTGATATGTTAACATCTGTATTTGCCATTGTGTTTGTCTTTCCTTTGATTTTATTTATTTATTCTTTTAATAACTTTTTTTTTTTTTTTGGCCTTCTTTCATTGTTATTCGTCGCTCTGAGGTTCTGGCTTTAGAACTCCTTGTAGTATTTTTTGGAGTGGGGGTTTAGTTGCAATGAAATTCCGGAGTTTCTGTTTGTCTGGGAAGGTCCATATTCTTTCTTCAAAGAGGAAGGAGAGCTTTGCGGGATAGAGTATTCTTGGTTGGCATCTGTTTTCTTGGAGTCTGTTGACTATGTCCCTCCACTCTCTCCTTGCCCGTAGTGTTTCTTCGGAGAAGTCTGATGTCAGCCTGATTGGTTTTCCTTTGAATGTTATCTGTTTCTTCCCTCTTGCCAGCTTCATTATTTTTTCCTTGTCCTGGATTCTTGGGAGCTTTACTATTATGTGTCTTGCTGTATTTTTCCTTTCGTCGTGGAAGTTTGGTGTTCTTCTTGCTTCTTGTATATCAATTTTCAGCTCCTTCTTCACATTTGGGAAGTTCTCTTCAATTATCTCTTTGAATATTTTCTCTGTTCCTACATCTCTCTCCTCTCCTTCTGGTATTCCTATAACTCTTATATTTCCTTTCCTCATGGAGTCCGATAGTTCCCGAAGTCTTTCTTCGTTCTTTTTCCTTCGTACTTCTCTTTCCTTCTCTGTTTTGGTTCTTTTTATTTCTGTGTCTTCAAGATTACTTATTCGTTCTTCCATTTCATCTATTCTGCTTTCATTGCTTTTCCCAGAATTCTTTAGTTCTTCCATTATTTCTTTGATCTCCTGCATTTCTTTTACTTCCCTCTTTAGGGACTCAATTTCTTTCTTCTGACCATTGTTTTCCCTCTCTAGGGACTCAATTGCATTCTTCTGATCGTTGATTATTTTTCCCTTATCATTGTTTTCCTTTATGACTTCTGTCAGTTTTTTAATCACGGCAATTTTAAATTCTCTTTCTGGAAGGCTCAGAAATTCTTCCAAGTTATTGTCGTTGCAATCTGGGGGCTGGCTTTCTTTTTGTGGTGTGCTTTTTCTCTGGAGAGTTGCTAGGTTGCGTGTGGTTCTTCTCCTCCCTACTGTCTGTTTTCTAATTTGCCGTATGCGTTGGGACACTGTGTTGTTGGGACTTGCCGGCATCTTGGGTGGGCTTCTCTGTTCCCCTCTGGTTCTTCCAGGAGTCATCTGTCAGTTTCAAGCAGCCTTTACTGGAGAAAGGTCCCTGTTCTAAAATGCCGATGTGGGGACACACTCCCCTGTGCGCCTGGTCTGCCCCGGCGGTGGGTTCCTGCTCCCCTCTGGGCTTGGACTGCAGGCCAGAGGGGGTCTGGCGTGGGCGAACTTCCCCCGCTCACCTCTGGCTCCTGAGGAAGCCTTCTGCAGGTAGTCTTTACTGAAGAAATGTCCCTGTTCTAAAATGGTGATGTGGGACACACTCCCTGCGCTTCTGGTCTCAGGCACACTATTCTGCGCGCCTGGTCTGCCCCGGCTGTGGGTGCTCGCTCTCCCTGTGGGCTCAGACTACTTGTTCAGAAGGGGCCCGGTGTGGGCTAACTCCCCAGCTGGCCACTAGCTCCTTCAGTAGCCTGTGCTGGGGTCAAGTCGCTAGGTGGCACCAGAGATCTCTCCTAGAGCCCTTGGGGAGCTGATTTTCCACCCCGTGGGACAGGGAGCAGAGCGGGGATGGAAGGGTACACCTCAACGGCTTTGGGGTGCTGTGTCTGCCTTGTGCCCCACCGTCGTGGGGAACCCACGCCCCTAATTTCGTGCCCCGGGTCTCAGTTCCAAAGCCCTCAGTTCCAGGACGCGGGCTGTAGCCCAGATCAGTGGCGCGGGAATGGCGCCTTTTGAATCCCGCTCCCCTGCCTGGGCGCCTTGTTCCTGCTCACTCAGGGAGGGCCTCCGCCCGGGTCTCAGTTCCAAAGCCCTCAGTTCCAGGACGCGGGCTGTAGCCCAGATCAGTGGCGCGGGAATGGCGCCTTTTGAATCCCGCTCCCCTGCCTGGGCACCTTGTTCCTGCTCACTCAGGGAGGGCCTCCGCCGTCTCCCCGCAAGCCTAGGTCATCTCCCCGCAAGCCTAGGTCGCAGGCGCAGGGCCCTGGGCAGCTGCAGTCCGAGCGCCGCTTTCGCGCAAGCTTACCGGGCGGCCGGGGCTGTGTGCTGGTGCTGGTCTCCTCCTGGGGGGCGGGGCTCTCTTTACTGGCGCCTGGAGCTCACCTCCGCGGCGGATCCTGCAGGGTTCGCCTCAGCTCCCGTTCACGGGGTGTGGTGGCTGAAATAGTTCCTTTCCACTCACAGTCCCACTTGCTGCATCCGTTTTTCTTGTTGGGCGTTTTGGTTTGTTGTTTCCCTCGTCTCTGCCGGTCGGAGAGTGCCGCCTCTGTGGGCGGGGGAGGGGAGCAGGGTTCTGCGCTTCCCTCCCTTCTCGTCCTCTTTTATGGCAACTTTCTTCTTCGGGCAGTTTGCTGGAGTCGTCCGTTTATCTTCCCTGTCTCAGTTCTCACTGGGACCTGCCGCTTTTCCTCCCTATTAACTTTTTTTAATGGGAGATCTTACTCGCAGCGTCTCCTCGCCGCCATGTTGCTCCGCCCCTCCCCTTTAGTTTATTTAAAGAGGTGCAAATTTAAAGATGTCTCTGACACAATCTGAGAACAGAATCTGTTTAGAATTTTATATTTCCCCCTCAATGTTGTATAGTCATCAACATCAAATTTTTAAAGTGGCTCTCCTTTGCAAAACCATCTTTATAAAACATTCAACTACTCCTTGTTCTCATAGAAACAACAGTTTTCTTTCTTTTCATCCTAGTATTTGAATATTTATATGAAGTTAAATAAAATCATTGTTATAACAGCAAGCACAATAGGTTTGCATAAATGTGACTAACCTTGGTCTGCAGAACTCACAATCTCAGAATGACCACGAGTGTGGCCTGGAGAACTCGTCCTCTGGCCCAAACTTACATGCTCTAGACTTAGGACAGTTGGGCTCCAGAAAGGTGAAGCAAACTGAGCAGGTCACAAAGTAAGGGAACAATTTTTTTTTAAGATTTATTTACTTATTTTTACAAGCACTGGGTACAGTCAGAAGCGCGGGAGGGTGAGAGAATTCACCAGAGCGGGGAATAGAACAGGCAGCGGGTGCGACAGGAGAGTCTGCGCGCCATGTAGGTCCCTCGCCCAGTGGCCGGGGATTGAACTGGTGCTGCAGAGACTGCGGGCAGCTTTGCAGCCCAGCACTCAACCACTGCGCCACCAGGGGAGGCCTGGGAACAATTATTAATGTCTTAATTTCCTGACTCTTAGCTCAATTCTTGGGATTTGTTTGTGGTGATTTATTTTGAATATTCTTTTTTCTCTCTGTTTTATTGAGGTGTAATTGATATAAAACATTGTCAAATTGTTAGTTTGTATGCCTCAATAATAGATGTGTATATATTGCAAAATGATTGCCATAGTAAGCTTAGTGAAGACCCACCACTATATATGTACAATTTTTCTCTTATGATGAGAACTTGTAAGGTCTAGTCAACAGTGTTGTTCAATACAGTACATTGTACATACATTGTAATCTTAGGTTGAATTTATCTTATAACTACAAGTTTGTATCTTTTGTTTACTATCACCCATTTTGATCAACCCTAAGCTCCACCTCTGGCAACCATCAATCATTTCTCTGTTTCCGAGTTGGTTTATTATTTTAAGATTCATACCGAATTTATCTTTGTTATTTCACTTAATATGATGTCTTCAATGTCCATTGTCCATCCATGTTTTTGTTAAGGTAGGGTTTCTTTTTTTTAAGCTGAATAATATATTATCTATACACTCTCTATATAGATAGAGGATATCAATCATATTGTCTTTATCCACCCATCCATCAATAGACACTTAGGTTGTTGTCTTGGCGATTTTTATTGCAGTTAATATGGGGGTACAGGTTTTTTTTTTGAGCTAGTGATTTTGTTTCCTTCATGTCTACAGCCATAAATAGAATTGCTGGATGTTATGGTAGTTGTATTTTTAATTTTTTGAAGAATCTCCATAATGTTTTTATCCTGGCAGCACCAATTTACGTTCTCACCAACTGTAAAATGATTCACTTTTCTCCACATCTTCACCAACACTTGTTTGTTATCTCTTGTCTTTTTTCATAATGACTATTCTAATAGGTGGGAGGTAATACCTTATTGTGGTTCTTGATGTGGTTTTTTGGAGTCAGTGGGTTTAGAGTGGAGGGTCCTTGGGTTTACTCTGGGGAAGTCTTCACCAGAGCTCCCATTTCAGCGACACGCAGCGAGTTTCCAGGCGACTTTCTCGATGAGACAGAGACATCAGTTATATTTAAAGAACAGTTTTATTAAGGAAAGGGACAAAAGAGTAAAAGATACTTGCATAGACACAAGCGGGCAGGAAGAGCTGCCCTGAAAGGGGCAGGTGTGCTAAGAGAGGCCTGCATGGTCACAGGCGGGCAGCCTTGAGGAGAGCTGCCCCTGCTGAGAGAGGTCAGTGAAGAGGAGTCCCAGCAGGTACAGGTCACGGGCAGGCAGGAAGCTGCTGCCCAGGAGGGAGAGAGCTGGTGAAAAGAGGCACCTGCATAGTCAAGGTGGGCAGACTGAGTGCTGCCCCCAGTCAGTGCAGAGACTGAGCGGATATAGTCTTCTTCTGTTTGGGAGGTGTCACTCCTTGTGAGCCTTCAAGTTGGTTGTTAATTTTGGATAATATGTAGAGTTTGAAAGGGACCGGAGATTCTGCAATGTGCTCAATCTCCATATCTTTACCTTGGGATGCACCCTCCTATACCTGCTTGGATGTTATGCTTTGTAATCTAAGCATCCACTGCCTAAGAATACTAGTCTGCACCTAAGGATACTAGTTTCCACAACTGTGTTGTCTGCGCCTAAGACTCTTGGTTTCCATAGCTGTGTCAATGGCTATGCTAATCTCTTCTACCCCCACCTTGTGGGCCAGGTTTCTGGTCTTGTGGCGCACCTCCTTTTCAGGTTTTTTTTTTTTTTTTCTATTCTTGTCCTCCATCAGTTATTATTTGCATTTCCCTGCTAATCAATGGTGGTAAACACCTTTTCATGTGCCTGTTGATCATCTGTATGTCTTCTTTGGGAAATGTCTTTTCAGATCCTCTGCTCGTTTTTTAATTCAAAATGCTTGCTTTTCTGATTTGAGTTGTATGAGGTCCTTACATAGTGTTGTAACAGGGTGGTCCCCAGGAAAGGGGGTAGTTCCAGGTTCCCTGCCCCACCCAAAAGGAGGGTGGGGCTGAGCAGAGAAAGAAGCTGCAGAGGAGACTGAGGAAGGAAGGAAGCAGGATGGAGCCAGACAGCGACCTGGAGGAGGCACATGGAGCCAAGAGACAAGTGAAGAAAATACACTTGCCTTTTGGTTGTGGACTGGGTGACACAGATGTGGGTGAGACCCGTGGGGAGGTGACAATGGCGGTTTTTGTCTTGATTTTTATTTTGCTCTTTTCCTTCCAGACTTGTGGTTTCTCATCCTTTTCTGTGAGTCCCCACTGGAAGGTGTTTTAGACTTGGGGCAGGCTTTGGGGCCTTGTTATGGACCAATCCTGCTTGGGTGGACTTTTACCCCCGAGGGGACGGGTAACTTTGGGTGCTTGATTTAGAAACTATATTCTTTGCCTTTCCTGTATTGTTTCCTAATTGTATTAAAGTTCCTTCCCATTAAAGTCTCATATGTTTTGTGTTGATGTGGTGGATGGCAGAACCTATTTAGAGCAGTCAGGTTTGCAGGGTCTGGGCTGCCCCTCTCCCTGCCCTGTAACAATTTGAATATTAACCCCTTATCAGACATCTTATTTAAGAACACTTTCTCCCATTCAGTAGGTTGTCTTTTCATTTTGTTGATGGTTTTCTTTGTGTAGAAACTGTTTAGTTTGATGTAGTCCCACTTACTCATTTTTTACTTTTGTTGTCTTTCATTTGGAATATTTAAAAAAAATTTTCTGTACTGAATTTTTGTTAATTTTTTCTGCATTTCTATTTATCAAGGATACATTTTTTTACAGTTTCATAATACTTAAGAAGAAGAAACAAATTTTTGAGGTTAGTGAAAACACTCCATCTGAAATTATAATGATGGATATGTATAGATATACATTTGTCCAAATCCATAGAATGTGGGACACCAAGAATGAACCCTAATGTAAACAACAAGGACAGAGTGATTATGATGTATTTTGCAGGTTCATCAGTTGCAACATGAATACCCCTGTGGTGAGGGATATTGATGGAAGAGGCTATATTTGGAGGGACAAGGGTGGATATTGAAAATCTCTGTACCTTCCTCTCAATTTTGTGAAGCTAAAAATGTTCTTAAAAAATAAATGCCTTTAAAAAATCTGCTATATTGACACTTCTTTTTAAAGGAATAGGATATTTTTGTAACATGCATTCTACTAATAGTTCATTGTTGTGACAGTGCTAGGAACTTGAAATACTTTAACTTCATTTATCTTCCTCCTAATTTATGGTATAAACTAGTGTGCTTTAATTCTTTCTATATTTTGACTCCCACAAAACATTGTTACTACTTTTTTTATGGGGCCAATGTTTAAATTTATCCACATATTTGCCCTTTTCCTTGCTTTTAATTGTATCTTACATTTTTTAGTTTCCATCTAAGGATGTTTTTCTTTTCCTTGAAGAATACATTTTAAATTCTTCAGTATAGATGTGATACATTTTGTTTTGTCTGAAAATATCTACTTAAATATCCTTTCCGTTGGGCATGGAGATCTAGATCAGTTAAAACAGTCTTTCATTACTTTGGAGATAGTCTATTGTTCTCTGGTTTGTATAGCAGGTTGTTGTTGGCAGGTTAGCTGTTGGTCTTAACATTTTCCAGCAGGTAATTGCCTTTGTCCCCCATAGTTGTTAGTAGGGTTTTCTCTATGTCTTTAGTTTTTTATAGTTTTTCTACGATCAGTCTAGATGTAGAGAGAATTTTGAATGTCATTCCATTCTCTCCTTCCCTGTAGTGTTTCCTCAGAGAAGCCAGATGTGAGAATGATGGGGCTACCTTCAGAGGTTAACTGCTTCTTCTCCATAGTCAGCCTCAATAGTCTTTCTTTGGTTTGAACTCGAAGTTTCAACAATTATGTGTCTTGTATAGGTCTTGTTACATTTGGGTAACTAGGTGTTTTCTTAGTTTCATGGTTTTGTTTATTTAGTTCCTTTTCCAGGTTTGGGAAGTTTTATATTTATTTGACTAAGTTCTCTGTTTCCTTCACTCTCTCTTTCCTACTGGAATATCCATTATTATATTGATTTTCTGCGTGGAGTCAGATAATTCTTGAAGCGTTTCACATTTTTTCCTTCATATTTTTCTTTCACCTGGACTCTTTCTGCATTACCAGCTTTGAGGTCACTGAGTTGATCTACCATTTGGTTTATTCTACTTCCATGGCTTTCTCCAAAATTTTATTAAGCTCTATTTATTTTTTATACACTGCATATCTGTTATTTTGTTATTTAAAGCTTCAGTATCCTCTGTTCATGAATCTTATGTCTCAGGACATTTATTTATTTTTCTGAGTTTTCTTGTATATCTTTCGTTAGCTGGCATTTGTTTAAATTTCCTTATCATAGCAATTTTGAACTCTGTATCTGATTGGAAGAAAAGATCTTGAATGTCTGTGTAGTTGGATTCTGGAGATTTGTTTTCTCTCTCTGGTGAAAAGTTTCCTTGAGGACTCAAATGCCATGTGTTGTATTTTTCTGTCTTCCTATTTTAAAGCTTTCTTGGTTGCTGTTTTTTCAAGCATCCTAATGGTGCAGAACCTCTACTTTTCCAGCAGATGAGCATTGTATATCATGGTGGACTGATCACAAGCTGATGAATCAGGGTCAGGGAGGACCCTGGAGGGGTTCAGGCACTGCCGAAAGTGGTTGTGGGAGTGACTTGTGTTTGTGTTACTGCTGAACATCTTCCTCTGAGTTTTCAGACTTGTGTCTCTGCAATCTGGGGTCACATTATTGTGCTTCACAGAATCAGCTCAAGTTCTGAAAGGTGGGGGAGGGGAGCACCATTCTGTGCTCTGCCCTTTTCACTGAGGACTCTTAACTGCTTCCACAGAAATCAGCTCTCCACACCCCAGGGCTGCCACACCCCAGGGAGCATAACTCTGAGATTTGCACTATAGCCTCTGTTCTGCTGACGTCTCTATGTGCTTCTCTCCACTTACTTTTGTTGTATGGAACTGAATTTCCTTGGTGTCCCTTATGACATGGTTAATGTTGATTTTTGATATCTAAAAGGTATTCTAGTTTCACCCCAAATCATGGGATTCTCTAGCTCCAGTGCCTCTCTGGACTAATTTCAGATTATCCTTCTAGCAGCAAAACAGGAAAACTCCTCAGATACCATCTTCTTTCCCAATCCCCTCAGAGTTTTTCTTCTTTTACAAGTTATTAATTAATGTGGGATTCTAACCCAAAGCTGAAGAATTTACCATAACCTTTCCTCTGTGATGGGCTTTGAAATCCAATTACCCCTTAGCCATGGAATACCCCAAAGCATCATTCAGCTTCTCTTCTCTGATTTGCATCTTTCAGAATTATCTGATACCTCTAAGTAAAATGCTGTTAGTCTTAAAGGCCAGCTACCCTTTTTAAATTTCCTTCTTTTCTTGGCTCTTGGTTCTATTTTTCATTGATTTGGTATGAAGCGTTTTAAAATATTTTTATTTTGCTCATTTTTTCTATGTCAGAGGGGAAGATTGTTGCTATACTTTAGTAAGCTATTAATGAATGCTGTGATTATCTTCTTATAATGACCTGATGTTTGCTTTCTTTTGCGTGTTATCAGTTATTAACTTCTGATTTTATTATGATTCATTCCTTCTATTTCACTGGTTTAATTTGATCATCCCTAACTTCATGATATGGATACTTATTATTTTCAGTCATTATTTTTGTGTAATACATATTTACAGGGATATATTTCCTTGTAAGCAATGCTTTAGCTGAACCCTTACAAGTTTTGATACATAGCATTTTCATCTCTTAGTTATTTTCCAATTTTCAGTATGATTCCTTTTTTATTTTTTATATTTTCCTTAATTTCCAAACATGGTGTTTTTCTAGTCTGTTTTATGGTGAGCAAATAAACTGAATCTGAACATTTCAATCCTTAGACATTTGTTGAGACTTGCTAAGTCCAGGATATGGTCAGTTTTATAAATGTCCTATATGAACCCTAAAAGTTGAAGATTTCAATTATTTAATACAGTGTTATATATATGCACATTAGGTCAAGTTTATTAATCATGTTCAAATAATTTAGATATCGTTTTTTCCTTCCAATTTGTCCTATCAGTTTCTAAGAAAGTTGTGTTTAAATCACCCAGGATGATTGTAGACTTGAACTTGTCATTTTGAAATTTGGAGCTTTATAAATAATTTGATGCTGTTATGTCAAAATACAAATGTAATTTTTGATCATTTTATGATTTTGAAGGACTCCTCCTTCAGTGATTTTTCTGTCTTAAAATCTTACTCTAAATATTTTACAAACCTGCAAAGAAAGAATAAGGTGTTATGGTTTCAGGAATAATATCTTCCTTCAAATCCCCTTCCTCACCAAAAAGAAAAAAAAGAAAAGAAAAAGAAAAAATCATGCTTTGGAACCAGCGAGACCTGTATTATTAACCTGGTTCCACCAGTTATTAATTGTGAGATTTTGAAGAAGTCACCTAACTTCTCTGAATCTGTTTCTTAATCTCAGATAGCAATGACAAAAATAGCACTTGTGATCATTGGATCCTGAGGATGCAGTGAGAAAATAGGCATACAGTATTTACCATAGTGATGATCAGATATTTTCTTTGCAGTTTTTCCCACTTTTTAGTTCTTCACATCAGGCAATGTTCCGTCACCCAGCTGGGAGTATGTCCTGTCATGTCTCAATACCTGGTGGCTGCTTAGTTCTCATTACTAATCGAGCTTCCATTAAGACCATTTTCCAGTTTCATCCATGCCAGGTATCTATGTGCTATAAAACTTCTCACTATAATCTGATTAAGCTCATTTCAGGAATTTCCTTACTCATTCTCTGAGTTATTCACATAAGAGGTCCTTTGACCTTTTCTTTGATTGTGGCCATGTTTGGTGTTTAAGAACAGTTCAGATGCTCGTGAGATAGGTGGTTACACAGAAGATACAACCTCACACAAATGGGACCGAGCCCTCCCATGTATTGTCTGTGTAACTAAAATTGGTTCTGATTTAAACTGTGAAGCACTTCACTTTTGCTGTGGAATTCTTCCTTGGATATATGGAGTTAGCTAAAATCCTCACTCAACTGTTTGCTAAAGAATTAAAGGACCTTATTGCATTTCTCCTACAAAGTCAAAGCTTCAAGTTTTTTCCACATTTGATTTCTCCTGCTTCCTTATCCTTATACTAGAATATGTAAGGAACAATGCAGGTCAAAAGACAGTATTCGAGAAAGAACTAGGAGACTTGCTTTAGTGGTGAACATTCAGTAGGTAGTGAGTTTAATTTAACAGATACATCAGTTACAAATTGAATTCAGTGGCAAAATAAGCCACACCCTACACAATGGGTGTTTGATTAATAGTTTGTTCAATTCACACACAGAAGAGATTCATAATGTATAGTCCCTGGCTGACAGAGTATTGTCCTCAGAGTAAGTTCTGCTTCTCTGTTCTAACCCATATTTTCCATCTTTAAGCTCATTTCGTGATCCATCATGGCTGCGGGAGCTCCAGCTTTTAGAACAAGGAAAGACAGGAAGATGTTATTTCCTATCTATCAGCTTTCTTGGAAGTTCCCACTCTGTACTGAGATCTCATTGGTTAGAACTAGCTCTAACTAGCTGCATGGAAGGCTGGGAAATACAATATTTTATTCTGGTCAGCAATTTGCCTAGAGGAAGTTTTGAGTTTTGTTACCAAGGAGAAAAATGAGAATGGATATTGGATAGTCAACCCACAGTTTTTGTTGTAATGGTGTTTGGCTATAGTGGCTTAACTAGAGTAGATGTTTCCACAATACTCAGCCACACTTTCATCCAGGTTTGAGACAACTTTTCCCTCTCTCTATGGAATAAAAACTGAAGTGTATACTTCATTACTTTCTCTTTCTTAGAAAGAGTGAGGGTTTTTTGTTGGTTTTATTTTTTATTTTTTAAAGATTTATTTATTTATACAAGCACTGTGTACAGTCAGAAGCACGGGAGGGTGAGAGAATTCACCAGAGCGGGGAGCAGAACAGGCAGAAGGACCAAAGTACACTGCTGAGGGGAGCAGCGGGCGGCAGGAGAGGTCTGCGTGCCATGTGGGACCCTCACCTGGGGGCCGGGGATCGAACCGGCACTGCAGTCTGTGGGCAGCTTCGTAACTCAGTGCTCAACTGCTGCGCCACTGGGGAGGCCCTTGTTTTTAGTTTTAGTACAGATTCTATCACATAAAAATTAACAGAGAGGTCATGCCAAGGAGAGTCACTTTCTCTAAGAAGAAGCATTGGTGAGAGTACAATAAGTGCTCTGTACCCTCTCTGTGTCTGTCTTAGTGCAGCCACAGTCTCTTCTATGACTGTTCGTTCCAGAGTCCAGGCTGTAGGGTAAATTGATGTGCTGCACATAAGAAGAATGTGATAAGGTAGAGCCCATAAGAGTGAGACTTTGCTTCAAGTGTGCTTGTTCAGTACTCACTTTATGTGAGTGGTGAAAGGATGGTAGTTTTTCAGGCAAAGCTCATACCAATCAGTGTCAGATAGAAGGTTGCTCCTTAAGAATGAGGCCTTTCCTTTTCCTTCACTGACTAATTTTTGGAAACAGGAGCCATCATTTGTCACCATTGTTTGCACAACCATCTGACAACTCCAGTCCTCACTAACTTTTGTGCAGTGTTTGGTCTGGTGGATTATTATGGCCTTCTTGAAGCCCCTTTCATTCACTACCTGCTGTGATGCACTTCTCTTCACCCTTCTGGTCACTTTTCTAGTTTCTGTCATGGGCTTGAATTCCTCTGGTCACTCCTTTGACATTCACCAGCCCTCCATTCTTGACCCTTTTCTAATTCTGTGTTCTCTCTCCTATGTAACACCCCCTAGACCTATGGCTTCTCCTCCTGTGAGTGCTGGTGTCTCTGATACTGAATCTTTAAAATAGATCTCACTCCAGAGATCTAGGACTATTTTTCTAACTAGTCACCAGACATGTCTACCAGGTTGCCCATAAGCACATGAAATTTTTATACCATATCTAAGATGGAGTTCTTCCACTCTTCCTACTTGTTATTGCTCTTCAACCTTTCCTTTCTCCTGTATTCTCTGTCTTGTAAATGACACCTACACACCCAGGCCAGAATGCTGGGAACCACCTTTCTCCTTCCTTGCCAGCATCTCTGTCCTCATCTAACCAATCACCAAACCTCTTCTAGAAACGCTCTCAAATCTACCCCCTTCCCTCCCAACCCAAGCGCTATCCTCATTCAGGCCCTCATCCTTTATCACTTGGGATATTACTACAACTATCCTCTAACGACCTCCATTTAATCCAGGCTGCCCTTCAAGCTGCCACCAGAGTGACCTTTCCAACACAAACACACTATTATGCTACCTCTTAATATAATCCTTTGAACTTTCCATCACCTATAGGATGCCATGCAAGCCTTTTCAGTGTGGCATTCAGAGTAAGTTCCTCACAGAGTGGCTGCTAGTGTGCACTGCTCCTTTGTATGACCAAGAAAAAGATCTCCCTCTGCCATAGGCAGCCCACTGGATGAGAAGGAGGGTTTGTTGAGTGGGGTGTGCCTTTTGGTGAGACAGGGTACCCCTCCCATTGCAAGGACGCAGCCCTGCCTGAGGGCCTGTGCTTGACTAGTGTGCTTGGGCTAACCCCTTTTCAGGAACTTCTCAGCTGTTCTCTACACACATCCATGCCCAGCCCTACATGTGGCCCTACTCCAGCAAGTGGAGTCATTTGCAAGCACTCTCCTGCCCTGAGGCACTGCCTGTGTCTTCCAGGCAGGAATGCTCTGCCTCTCGCTCCTTCCTTATCTCCTACTTACATTTCAAGACTTGCTTTAAGCATCACCTCCTCCTGGGAGATTTCCCCTTCTCCTCCTGAATTATTGCCATCACTTGGTGCACTCCTAATCCCCAGTCTGTGTGCCTGTCACGTGGCCTTGCCATACTGCTCTAATGATTAACTTTTATATTTGTCGCCTCTTTGTGAATAACTTAGAGACAAAGGGCAACATTTTATTCATCTTTATGTTCTTGATTTGACTAGTGTAGATTTTCACTAGATTAATTGTAGGGCAACTGCCATAAAACACCTGATTCTAGGGTTAGACAGAATATGGGGCTTATATTTATTATAACAAGTTGAGAAAAAATTAGTACTATTTTGTGATTCAAAACAATTACAAAGTATGCTAGGAAAGAACTGTCGTTTCTTATTTACAAGCTAGGCATGGGTAGGAAGAGGACAGTTGCTGAAGTACACAGGGAAAGCATTGCTATTTCAAGAAGCATATTTTGGGCCTTACGGCAAAATTTAAGAGGTGGCCAAGTGCAGGAGACAGCTCTGATGTGAAAGGGCAGATGAGCTAAGAAGAAACTTGAATTAAGCCTAAGAGTGGAAAGGGGAGCTTCTGCTTAAAACCCACTCCTGCAATTGACTCGATGTTTGACCTCTGGGCAAGTCATTAACCCGTGTGTCTTAGTTTCCACATCTGTAAAGTGGAGATAATAATGCTTCCTTCCTTCAAAGAATTATAGATTAATCAATGTCTGAAAAATGTCTCTAACTCAGGCAGCTCTTGTAAATATCCAGAGTAGTATGTAGAGAAGTCAGGTGTAAATACTGGAGAAATAAATCGTAGCTTCCTTTAAATTTATTTGAAATGTGAAAAATAAGAGTAGTAGTTTGTGTTCCTGTTCTGGAAAATGGTATTAAAGAAGTAACAGTTACATTTGCACTTTGGAAAAATATCCTTTTAATGATTATAAGTCTGATTTTTCCACGTGACTCCAAAACAGAGTTGCCTGCTGAGGTTTGAGAACCCAGGCATGTGGGGACCCTGCCCTCTTGGATGAGTCAATAGGAACCTGCAAAGGCTGCTCCTGCCTGGGATCTCGGGCTGTGTAGACGGCTTCCCTGGAGTGGGTTGTGAATTTATGGCTGCGCAAGCTTCCTTATTTCCTCCCCTTCTCCCCACTGCCTGGTGTCCTTCTACCACAGGGGAGTCTCCCACCAGGAGTGTGTGTGTGTGTATAGGGGGGATGCGCAGGGCCTCAGGCAGGCCCAGCTCAGGCTGCCAGTAGTTCTGCCAGGGGTTATGTGCACTCTGGGGGTCATTTCAGGTGCTCTGAAAAAATTCAGATATTAAGACTGTAGTCAGCCCCTTCCCAGCTTTCTAAAAAGGACAAATTTCTCAAAAGGACCTTTGGTTTACTGGCCTGTTTGAGAGCCTTGTCATGGTGCTGAGGGGGTGGTTTGGGGAGGGCAGCCAGGAGAAGTCAGACTGCCCTGCCAGAGAGCAAACGCACACACCACCCAGGAGCTCTTCCCATGCAGGAGGGAGGCAGGCACAGGGCGGGTGGTGGAGGGGACTGGGCTGGGGGCTTGAGAGAAGAGCAATACTCACCAGGTGTGGGAGGAAGGGAAGAGGGGAGCAATTTGACCTGCTTGTGAAGACAACAGTACATGAGGCGGAGAAGTTTCCCGGAGCCAGGGACGAGGAGTTGCCTGCCTCTCTCCTTCCCACTTGCCTTTGTCTCCTTTTAATGAGTTTACATATTAAGAGCAAGTGACTTAAGGTAACGTGACTTGACACCCTGGAAGGTTTTCTTAAACGAGAGCGGTGGAGGCCGCAGGTGATGTTTTGCATGTGTAGCACAGGGTGGGAGACCCTTGAGCGGCCTCGATGGCTCCAGGTGGGGGGTTGGGAGCTGATCCAGCTGGGCTCTGCTGCTCACCATCACCTCCCCACTAGTAGTGCTAAGCACATGTCTGTCCCAGGACACTTGATGCCAAGGAGAAGAGCTCGGGATCTCGGCTCTGTACCCCCAAGAGCTGTTGGCAAGGCTGACAGGCCCACACAGGAGGAGTTCCTCTCAGATGCTTGGCTGTGGTGTCTTTTCCAAGAGCTTTAATGTTCTCCCTTCTGGTTCTTTTCAATTTTATTACTTTGCCTGTGTAGCTTGCCGTTTAGAAACAGTACAGTGAGAAACTTCTCGGTGAGCAGATGTAACCCTATTGTAGATCTTTGCTCTTAAGAGGGTCCTTTCTCTAGGCTGTCATTCCTGCCTTTCTTTTCTTTTTGAATTGTGACATGAGCATGTTACCCAAGGTATAGGCGGACAACTTTAAGTGATGCTAAGCATCAAGGTAAAGAACTTTGAGGTGCTTTGTGTGCTGTCACTGGGTTTGGAAATGTGAACCTTCTGTTACAGTCACAGCAAAGGTTGATCAGACCCTAAGCTCCGGGATAGCTCTGCTACAGAGTAGTATATAGACCTGGGTAAGATATTTATACTCTTTGCAAGTTACTTGCCTTTCCCACCAGAAGGAGGAAGCTGTAGAGCAGGCTCCAAGCTTTACACGTGTGAATCCATTACTTAAAAAAAGAAAAAGCGGCGCAGTATTGTGTTGGTGCTCTTTCCTCGGCTTTCACAGCCTAGCTCTTTTTTTTTTATTGGTTCTGCCCAAAATGGCATAAACCTTCCATCTGTTTTTATCTTCTGAATAAGATCTTTTCAAAGACACTCTTTGGGGGAGTCTAGAATAATTAATTCTCTCCCCCCCCCTTCATCTTTCTCAATGCATTTAATTTGAACTTTCTTAATGAAAACTCATCTCTCATAAACGCTGGGTTGGCCCATTCTGTGTGTGCTGCTCTGTCCTGCTTTGAGTGATGTGTAAATAAGAGGCAATCTGGTGATGAGTTTTGCTTGTGTGGTGCAGAAGGGTGGAGAGGGAGGAGGATTTGATGAATTGAGGCAACCAGAAAATGTACTTGATAATAACATGGCCATGATTGATGTTGTAATTCCTGAAAAATTATCATTGTGATATAATTATTTGTTTATGAACTGTGCCCTGAGACTCCCAAGTTTGTGATTATTCATGGCACAGATAAAACTCTAAAGTCAATAATTCATCAAGGATATAATGGTTTTGTTTGGGGGAGGTGGGGGTCACATGGATATTACATCCTGTTTCTGACACTTCCGCTATAAATCTGAGAACTCCTTCAGTGCAAGGAAGAACCACCTCCTTGCCCTCTGCTCCCTCTTTTTATTAAATTCGTTTTAATAATTTGTATATATTTTTAAAAATTGAAATTAAATTTATTTTTCCAAAAAGTCTAAAGTCTTTCAACATAGGAACATTATCTGGGTCATTTCTTTTCTTTTCTTTTTTTTTGAAGATTTATTTATTTATGCATACAAGAGGTGGGGTACAGGCCAGAGATGCGGGGGTGGAGGGGATGAGAGCATTCACCAGAGACAGAGAGGAGAACAGAACAGGCAGACCGAGTGAAATACACTGCTGAGGGGAGCAGCAGGCGAGTCAGGAGAGGTCTGTTGCACCATGTGTGTTGCTCCCTGGCCGGCCAAGGATTGAACTCGTGCTGCAGAGACTTCGGATTGCTTCATAGTGCAGTGCTTAACCTCTTGTGCCATCAGGGAGGCCCTATCTGGGTCATTTCTATTGGGGTAGCCTGTGACTGACAGAGATAGTACAGAAGAATGAAAAACAACTGTGCTTTGTCTCCAGAAAAGTACAAGATGATAGCAGCTAGAGACTCAGGGATTTTGGGTTCTAATTCCAGGTGGGACATACACTGCACCAATGTATTTGGGTGAATCTTTTTGATCTGGATCCACAATAGGGTGCAAAAACCAACTTTCTGATTTTTGAAAAGCTGGTAAGTTTGGCCTCATAATTCACACTTAAATTTTGAGTGGATTGTTTTATATGTCTCTATCAGGAGTCTTAGCACCTCTTATTCCTGTTTTGCTCCCATAAAATGGTTGATATGGTAATGTCTCTAATTCTTTCCATTTCCTTCATGGGATTAGTTTTTCTTTTCTTTTTTTAAGGTTTATTTATATATGCATGCAAGAACTGGAGTACAGGCAGGAGGTGCAGGGAGGGGGTGGGTGAGAGGATTCACCAGAGACAGAGTGGGGAGCAGAACAGGCAGATCTACTGAAATACATTGCCAAGGGGAGCAGGGGTGAGACAGGAGAGGTCTGCTGCACCATGTGGGTAGCTCCCTGGCCAACTGGGGATCTAAGTCGTGCTGCAGAGGCTGCAGATAGCTTCACAGTGCTGTGCCCAACCCCTTGTGCCACCAGGGAGGCCCCCCTAGGGGTAGTTTTTCTCTGCCTCAGTTTACTTACAAGAGAGTAGCCCACTGGGAATGTTTTAATAGACACACAATGAGCCTGTATCCCAAGGCTCTGTAAATTCCAGGACTGGCCTCTCCTCTTATAGGGCAGGTGAAGCACAATGAACATAAAGAAGGAATGGGTTTTCACAGGGACAGGCTTCTGCCTACCTTCTATGCCTAGGGAACTAGGGAACTTCCTTTTTTTAAAGTGTTTTTTGCCCAAGCACATGCCAGCATTACCTGAAGTCTACATAAATATAGGAGGTGGATGACTATCTTAATACAATTTGTTCTGGTTGGCGACAGGTTCAAGGTAAGATGGCAGTTTGCTCTGGCTGGTACGAAGTGATTGCAGTCTCAGGTTGTTTTAGTTAAGAGCTCAGGGGCCTGAGAAGACATAGAATGTACTCCCTGAGGCACAGGGTCACATCTGGAGCTGAATTTGGTCTGAGGCCCCAAATGGAATAGGGGCTGCTATGGGTTGAATTGTGTCTTCCAAAAAGTTAGAGCCCTAACCCCCAGTATGTGACCTTAATTTTATTGCCTTATCATGGGGTGGGGAGCTCATTGCACATGTAACTAGTTAAGATGCAGCCAAAATGGATAGGGCAGGCCTTTCATCCAATATATCTGGTGTCTTTAGAAGAGAGATAAATGCACAGTGGGGACAACTCCATGTGAGGACACAGGGCACAGAGGGAAGATGGCCTTATGATGACAGAGGTTGAGATCAGGGTGATGCCCCTTGAGCTCAAGGAATGTCATGGATTGTCAATCAGGGGCCTTAACAAATTGTGGTGCACCTAGACATGAGGGTCACTAGGACATTGAAGCAACTCGTCACAAGGTCACTAGGAACCAGTGAAAGAATGGGTAACAGTAGCCTAGAGATTTGCAGAAACTGTTATCCATCTTCACATATTGAAGGTACTCACATGGAAGATAGTCTACTTAACTCTAGAGGAAAGATTTCAGCTCAACACTCTAAAAATTATAACTATGAAGTAGTGGACTGGAAGATTCTCAGTACTGGATTTGAGGAGACGGGATTTCTGTATGAGAGTGTCCTCAGTTGCTAAGATTCTCTGGATGATGACTGAGTTTATCTAGCTTAACACTCATCAGTGAGGGTACACTATTCATATATCTTCTTGTAAATCTAAAATCCATTTGCTTAGCTGTCCATGGGGTAAGATGTCAAAGTTACTAAGTCAGTCATTAGTTCCTTGAGCTCTTCCCCTGCTTCTCAATTTGCTTTACCCAATTTACTGCCGTTCCAGAATAGATAGTACTGCAGACACAAACATGCATACCCCTGTAACCAGCATTCATCACTGGGCAACTTCATGGCAGCCATACAGACAGACAACATGAGACAGCAGGAATAAATGAACTTGTCACTTTGTTTTGTCAGCTCTTTCTTGAAGGAAACTCAGGCTATCCTGACAAACCACAGGGACATTTCTAGTACAATTTCTGTTTCTTAACAAGTCCTGTTGCCCTTTGATTTTTTTTTTTTTATGTTCTCATCTCAGCATTTGCCGATCTTTATTGAGTCAAATCTATTTGTAAGTCATTGAGTTCTAGTCACAATGTGTGTGTGGGGGTGCAGATAATAAGCCATGATTTGTGTGTAAGGGGAGTTTATCAGGTCATGCACTTTTTCATAATGGTTCCTTAGAAGGCTCAGGAGAGCAGCTGAGGGTGTTCACTTACCTTAGCCTCCCAGAGGCCTGCTAGTTGTCATCATTCTTTGGAAACCGTGCTCAAGAACAAGGTTCGTCTTCTTTTACGACATGATATAAGGTATTGGCAAAGGAAGACTTCATTCTTTCCCAAGTCCTCCACTCCTTCTATTTTTTGAATCTGGATAATAGTCTTGTTGCCTTAAACAGACTATCTTCTGGACTTGACACTAGACATTCTCTTTTTACCTTCAATTCAGCACACAGGCTAAGGTGATTTCCAATTGTTGTTAGCATGCTGAATGTAAATAGGCTTTGGGAAGGCTGAAAGTGTAAAGAATTACAGTCTACCAGGACTAAAACCAGTTTATTTATACTCAACTGAATGTCTTACTTGTCCCTTGTCCTACCTGCTGCCTTTTAGTTTATTTTTCTTGTTTCTCATTGTCATATAAGTATGAGGATTGACTGGGAGGGAGAACAGGTTGAGAGAGTTGGCCATGGATCCGTGTTCTGTCCATCACCTAAAACTGGAGCCTTGACAAATAGACTTGCTGCCAGTCTGGCAAGGGAGAGCTTCTGTGCCTCTGGGGAGCTCAGGGCCCTGGCTTGGCTGCCAGCCTTGGGCTGGTGAAGTGGCAGGGCTTTCCAACTGCAAGTGGGTCTGAGCCCAGAGCTCACTCACTCACTCTCTTTGGCTGAGAGATGGTCTTCATTTTATGGTACACATTACAGAATTGCTGGGCACAAACAAAGGACAGGAAGCTTGTTGATGCTAAGGGAGGCTTGAAGTTGAGTGAGAATCCAGAATTTCTACCACTTCTACTGCAGAAGCTCCAAATATTGTAAAGATTTCAATTCATCTGTTACATGTCTGGCTTCCCATAGACAATCCCCCTTACTACCATCTCCAACTGGCAGAGCGAAAGCGATGTCCAGGAGTAAAGTGTTATAGCCAACCAGCATGGTTATTAGCCAACAAAGGGTCAGTCCTAATCCCACAGTCTTACAACTGCCCTTGCCATGGTAGACCCTCCTCCCTCCCCCCCACAAAGCTCTGGAAGCCACCACTAGGCACCTTCACTGCAGAGACAGAGCCTTGAGTGAGCTTTAGTGCTCACTGCCATCTCTTCAGGACTGCACAGGCCCTAGCTTCATCAATGTCTCGACTTTTCATTCTTGCTAGACTCCATTTTGATGCTCAATAGCAAAAAGGAAAGAAAAATTTTGGAGAAGTCTTGGGAAAAAACCAATGTGTATTCTTCCTATTTCCATTTTTTAAAAGATTTATTTATGCATACAAGAGCTGGGGTACAGGCCAGAGGTGTGGGGGATAAGAGGATTCACCAGAGACAAAGAGGGGAACGGAACAGGCAGACTGACTGAAACACACTACTGAGGGGAGCAGCGGGCAAGACAGAAGAGGTCTGCTTTGCCATGTAGGTTTCTCTCTGGCCGGCCAGGGATCGAACTCGTGCTGCAGAGGCTGTGGATTGCCTCATAGTGCGGTGCCTAACCCCTTGCCCCACCAGGGAGGCCCCCTATTTCCATTTTTTAAGCATTTATTTCAAAGACCCATATCAGGCATAGGAGAGCAATCTAGGGCCCCACAACCATAACCTACATTTTCATATCTGCCAGTTGGTAGCAACCCTCTCTTAGTGCTGTCCTCATATGGGCCAGCATCACTGAAAACTTTAACTAGGGAGTGATATTTTCTGTAGTTGGTAGCTTTTAGACAAAACTATCTGTGCTTTCTTTTAGCTCAACCCATTCATCTCTCTTCATTTTCTGGAGAGCACAGACTTAACAGGTGAACTATCTGTATTAACTTTGACAGAACAATTGAAGCTTCCTTTTCCCCCTCTTTTTGACTTAGCCAGTTGACCTGCCTTAAAATGTGACAGGCTATATCCTTCTGACCTAACCAGTAACACACCACCACCATGACTTACTCTGTCTGGAGAAAGAAAATACATATTTAGTATAAAGAGAAGATACAAGCAATGAACAGTTGGCTATACATTATAGATTATAATAAATGAAAAACATTGAGTGCATTTTAAATGATTAATGTATGAAAATTATCATCACTTACTGTGCATTAATCAAGAAAAAATGCACACTTCTCATGTGGTTAATGTTGCAGGCCCATTGTTCAGCTTGGATAATGTGCATCATAATGCTCAGTATGACAATGAGTTGGGGTAGTTGAAAATTTAGGATGGTTGCAAGTTTGGTGTAGTATTTGGATTAGCATCTTAATCTGTGCCTTGTCAGCCTCATTAGTTCATGGCTATGTATTTTTTTTTCCAAAACTAGCAAAAAATATGGATGCATCTTTTCAAAACTTTTTTTTTTTTAAATCAAGAATAATGACCAAGGTACCTGCTTAAACAAATACTACCAGCATTCATTAGTTAGGATGGTTCCATGTAAAAGAAATGATGCCAGATAGTAACAAATCCAAGAGAAGTTTATTATGAAAATGGCACCTGCGGATGAAAAATTAAGTTACATAAAGACAACCATGTATGTGACATGTATGAGAATCTACAAAAGTATAAAAAGAACCCTGTTGTAAATGAAGTATGTACATTTCTGATTTGCAGCATTATCAATGGTCAATGAAAAAAAATGTTTCAAAATAAGCCAGGCACTCAGGAAGTTAGGTCCGGTTAGCTTCACACAAAACAAATGTACCATAGCTGTCGCTTTGTAACGTTTTAATTTTTTATATATATATTGTAGAGTTGGTAACACTGCTAAGATTTTTTACGAACAGAATATCCCTTTCCCCATTATTCAGCTACTTGGCACCAGTCTCCTCATAAAAGTTTTCATATATTTGTACAAGAAATAGTTAAAAACACAGACACAGTCTTCACAGGTAATGAAGTGTTTTTTTTTTTTTTCATTTTGTAATTTTAAACACTATGGATTTAGACAGCAGCTGTGATTATCTGTTAGTTTAAATCACCAGAAATCATTTTGACACAACACAGAAACATTTATAAAAGAAAAAATAAAACAGCTGTCTAGCTGTTCTTTGTAGCTGATAGGTGCATTCCTTTGATTGTTCGATAGCTAGAGTGAGCTTCCAAAATTACTCTTTCAATTTTGTGATTGGCCTTCTTCACCTTCTAAACCTACGTAAATCCTTCAAGTGAGCTTACTATTAAAATTTGTGGCATTGAACATTTTTTGCTAGTATTCCACAGTGGTTTGGGCCCAACTCATGGAATCAAGGTCCCAGAGGAATCCACTCAACACAGTGATATTCAAAGGACAGCTGAGTTGCTAGATTAGCATTGCACACATAAACAAAGATATATATGACAATTCTATATTCCATTATCCCCTCCCCTTTTAAAAAATGTTGGTTGACCTTTGAAATAATTTTGTCTCACTGGTAATTGCTTTATATATTGCTCCATCAGCCAACCTGGAAGGAAACCAAAGAAAAGCACCCACTGCTTTTAGGTAGAGCACAAGGGACTCTGGGAATGTTAACAACTGAGGCTATATGGCATCAATTTATTTCCTATATCTGAGCATTATTCTTCAGTGCTTTGTAGGGCACTCCGGAAGAAAGAGTCATACCCAGAATTCCGTTGTGGGAAAAATGGCTCCATTAACCTTGAGCTAGTTAAGAGTCTTTTTATCTCTGAGAATGAAAAAGATTTCGGAGAAGGGGGAGGAAAGACGAGGAGGGAGAAGGGGAGATGAGAGCGGGAGGGAAAGCCAGGAGAGGGCGGGAGAATATACACCAGCAAAGCAACAGCAGGAATCTTAAAAAGTGAAACGGAAGATCCACAGACAGTAGAAGCAGCATAGGGTGACATTACAGAGGAAGGCCACCACACAAAAGTCACTAACCCCCAAGAATCACTGATTCACTAGGACTGCAGGAATGGGACTGTACCACTCCGGACTAGAGATAGAGCACAGAGAAGACAAAGGACGAAACAACTACATTAGCTTAGTATATACTGCATATAGAAACACACATTGAAACTGCAATGGGACTGACAGCCAAGGACACGTACACATTGCACACGTTACAGTTCTCACATCTGTTATTAGATGCCTTAACAAACAGCTGCCAAAAATGGAGTGGAAGAAGAATTTATACTTGACAGTCATTTGGAGTGTTTGACACTACACTGATTTCTGGCAACAAAGACAAAATAGGATATTTTTTTCTTTTTCTTTTTCTTTTTTTTTTTTTACTTTAATGTGCAGTTTTCAGTTGCAGTTATCTGTTTGAAGCTTATTAACCCATTCTTTAGTTTTAAACCTTATTGGTTTCAACCTAGAAATAAGAGAACCAAAGGGGAAAAATGCCATCAAATCAAATCAGTCCCCCCCCAAATACAACCTTCCTTTTTTAGCAAGAAATGAAAAAGATTGAAAACATGTTAAATAGTTTTTCCTTCTTTTACTCTGAAATGTTATTGAAGTTGCAAAAATTAGCCTCAGTTAGACTGAGAAAAGGAAAAAAAAAAAAAGCTCAACAAAAGATAGTATGTACCTACACTGCTCCTCAAATCAGTTTGATTGAGTTTTCCAAAAGCCCCTTTAAAAAGGGCTTTGCTGACCCATTAAATTTAATGTGAGGCTATGTTTGTTAGTTGGGAGGTAAAAAATTTTAAGTCCTGCAGCAAACATTAATGAGGGCTTTGTCTTAACTAACCAAGGAGACTGCAGCAACGGACTCCAGACCAGGACAGAACACATTTTTTTCCAAAACCCAGCCCAGGAGCTGCATTTTGTATGAAGACATTACAGATTAATAAATGATAGCACCATGGTTTTAGAAATTAAGTTAATGTTTCAGTAATTAACATTTAGACCAACTTTTTTTTTTTTTTAAACATTCTAGTCACAGGCCAGAAATTAAGTTTAAGAACCCAAATTATTTTTATGTGCAAGTAAGAAAATCTTAAAATCTTAACCATAAAAAGAGAATTAAATTCTGCATAAAATTCTAAAATACTATCCCCCTATTTTTAAAGGAATTAGGAACAAAACCAAAAAACCACCCCATTTCATTTGACTTAGTCAAACAGGGCACATTGTTTATGCTTGTCTCTTTCAATCTTGATCATATCAAGATCTTCTTGAAGAAAACCCAATGGTTGTCACTTGAGAAATCTCTTGACCACAAGACTGAGTATTCTATGGCAGAGGCATATACACATTAAAGACATCTTAATAAAGATGCAAAGGAAAGCAAAACAACCCAACACACATCTTAGAAGAAGACAAAATGGCAGGCAACTGGTCATCTGACCCTCTGAAGGCAAAAAATAAACATATCTTTACACGAAAGAATAAGTCAGGTTAAAGAAAGAGGGGGTGAAATAGGGACCGTCGTGTTGAGAGAAGACGCTGGCCTGCTCGAATTCAAAGTGCTAGAATTAAAGGTCTAAACGAAAACGCCAACGATGCCTCCGGGCGGAACCTGCCCGCGCTGGGCCGCGCCTCAGTCCTCTTTGCGCTCCAGAGTCTGTGCCGCGTGGATGCCGTTGCTGTAGACCGGGAAGGGCAGCGTGGAGAAGAGTCCCTCGGCCGTGGTGAACACGTTGCCGGCGGGCATCTGCGTCAGGCTGGCCGCGCTCACGGCGCCGCCGAAGGGTCCTGACATGTTGAGCCGGTGCACGTGGTGGTAGAGCATCTCCATGGGCGTCTTGGGGTCGAGGCCGAAGCCCGGGCTGTTAACGTCCACGAAGTTAACAGCGTGCGCATTGGGGAGCAGGTTGCTCTGCATGGCCAGGGTCACCTCGGCGGGCGCGTAGCGGATGGTGCCCGTGGTGTAGACCCTCTGGGCGGCCGTGCTGGTGGCGGCCAAGGTCCCGGTCACCCTGTGCACCAGCGGGAGCACAACGTTGCCTGCCTGCAACCTCTGCAGCGCCTCCAGGTCCCCAGTGTACAGCAAGGAGTTGGATGCGCTGGGGCCGTTCCCCCCGCTACTGCTGCTGCCGCCCCCGGGGTGCTTGTCCCGCGGGGACGCCGAGAGCGGGGGGGACAGTGGGTCGGAGGCCACCGGAGCCAAGGCCGGGGTGGTCGAGGTGCCAAACTGAGTCTTGCGGGCGGCTGCGCCGTCTGCGCCCGGAGGGGTGAGGACCGAGTCGGGGATGGCCACGTGCAGCCCCCCACTACTCCCGCCGCCCTGGCCCTGCGGGGACGGGAAGTGCTCCGAGTTGGGGGGCTTGGTCATACTGTAGGGAGACTCATTCCTGGAGATCTCCCGGTTGGGAGGGTAGTTCCAGATGCTGCTGTCGTTGTCGAAGTTGATGGGTTCCGAGATTTCCGTTTTGATCTTGAGCACCGAGGCACTGTTGGGGGAGGACAGGAGCCGGGGCGGCTCCACCAGACCCGTGTCCAGGCCGCCGGGGCTCGACGCGCTGGACAGGCGCCTGCGGCTGGTGCTGCCGCCCTTCTGCCGTTTCCTCCTCTTCTTGCGCTTCTGGTGCTTGCTGGAGGCCTGCGCGCCCGCCTCGCCCGCGCTGTCCGAGTCCTTGGCGCTGTCGGACGTGAGCGACTCGCAGTTCTGCAGCCGGAGGTCAGATTCGCTCTCCACGTAGCGCTCCACTTTGATCTGCATGGGGCCCAGCGCCCCAAAGCCGTCCTCGCCTGCCTTGGGGTTCTCAAAGTCTGAGTGCTCGAAGCTGTCGTCGCTGTCTCGGCTGTCCGGGTTGCTGGAGCTGTGGCCTTCGTCGTTGCAGTTCATGTCGTTGTCACACGTGTTGCCGGACTTCTTCCTGTCGGGCTCCGGGTCTTCGCTGTTCTCGGACTGGTTCCCCTTCTCGTCGGACTTGGAGTTGTCGTTGTCCTCTGCGGAGGGCCGGCAGCCGGGTGGGGAGCGGGGAGGAGAGAGAGGAGACACCACATTAGCAGGGGGGACCCTCCTAGGGCCTGGGGTGGGGCAGGGTGCTGTGTTGCCCCAACCTAAGCTCTTGATCGCCTCAGTTACTTAATAAGCCTGGGCTTTCTCTCTCTGAGGATCTGGACTAGTTTGCCCCTGGCTCAAAGTGTGGTCCACGGGCAAGGTGCCACGACAGCACAAGGTCCCCACCCAGACCAACTGAATCAGTCTACTTTTGAGCAATATCCCCAGGTGATTCTCAGACACATTAAAGTTTGCACAGTCCCACAAAAATACTGAGGGAGGCGCAGTGGGTTGAGCACAGGGCTGTGAAGCTGTCTGCAGCCTCTGCAGCGCAGGTTCGATTCCCAGCTGGCCAGGGAGATTCCCACATGGCGCAGCAGACCTCTCCTGTCTCAGCCGCTGGTCCCCTCAGCAGTGCTTTCGGTCTGTCTGCCTGTTCTGCTCCCCACTCTGTCTCTGGTGAATCCTCTCCCAGAGGCACCCTCCTGTGCCTCTGGCCTGTACCCCAGCTATTGTATAAATAAAAAATAAATCTTAAAAAAAGTACTGAGGGAGTCAGTAAGCACTTGGAATAAGGAGTTCAGTGACGAAACATGATGGTATGCTGGGTGACTTTCTAAAGAGACTGGCACCTTCCATTGGTGAATATTTGTACGTTGTTTGAAAACCACACTCCCTGATTCGGCCTTCTTTTTCTCTCTAGCTCTGCTTCACTCTCTGATTCACTGTGTATCTTGCTTCATTTTATTTACTTCTGTCTCTTCTCCAAGTAGAATATAAGTTCCAAGGGGCAGGGGAATTTTTGTCCTTTTTGTGCACTACTACATTCTTATAAATAAGGAGCTGAGACTATATATCCTAGAACTTCTTCTTTAGGAAAGAGCTTTCAGAGGAGTGTAGTTTAGGAGACAGGAAAACAAATAAGATCCTCCCCTCCTTCCATCTCCCTGAAGCTGTAGGGATATGTGTTTATGGAGAACAGGTGTCTCAAGGATAGGGGGCGTGTGTTTTTGTGTGTGGGGGGGCTGGGGGTTTAGCCCTCCAGCACACTTAAGGGACCACAGATTTTTCCCAGTAACACAACCTCTGATGAGTTAGGGATGATACTGATTTCAAGGCTCTACTATGATGCTTCTGGAAGGCAGCCTGGACTAGAACCTGGGCAAGTCATGGATCCGCTCTGGCCATCCTTCTGTAGCAGTAGAAGAGGATGGTTAGAAAGGCGGAGGGTTTTCTGTGGCATGGGTCCTATGCTCGCTGGCTCTGTGTGTCTGTGGAAGGGGGTGGAGGATTGGATGAAAGGAGATTTTAATATCAACTTACCTGTGCCCCAAAGAACTACTCAGAATGCCTACCTCCCCACGTAACTAGAAATGGGAAAGGAGGGATTTGTTCCACATAGGCCAGAAAATAACTAATAGTCCAGTGCCCTGACGGCATTAGGCAGCCTGCTGTAGAGGCTTGTAAGGCTGTGACTATTTGGGGTCAAAGACACAGACTGTTCTGGAGGGAGCAGAGACAGTCCTGTTACCTGCTGGGGTAAGGCTGCTTAGGGGCCTAGGGTAAGGCTGCTTCTGTATGGCCAGTGGAGGCTGACATTAAGTGATTGCTAAATCAGGCTCTTCCTTCTTGTATGTTTGCATACCTACATGTATAGGCCACAGTACACCTATATCTATGTGTTTAAATATATACCACACACATATTTATATATTATGACATATATGTATGTCTGGATCTCTACCTACCACACACACAAATAAAGATGTGTGCACGTACATTTGTGGTGATGGATAGTGTATAAACACATGCACCAGTGTGTAGAGAGTGACTCAGTCACAACCTCATGTGACATTTGTCTACAAGACTTGACTAGCTGCTTTCTATGACACTAGCCCTTTGGCCACTGCCCAGCCCTAGTGTTTGGAAAGCTAAGCCTTAACTGCAGAACACGGAGAAGGAGTAGTACCTGTAATACCTGAGGTGTCTTTAGAGTCTGATTCAGAGTCGGATGTCTCTGAGGATTCCGAAGTTTTCTCTGGCAGATGGGGCAGCTGTGCAATATCCATGGGTGTATCTTTGTACTCGGGGTTACTGTGGAGGAGGGCGGCAGTCATTAGGAGTGCAGACACCCATTCTGCATGGTTTGCAGGCTTCGACCATCTTCTCCCCAGTTCCTTGCCCCCCAAGCTTTTGAAGTTTGGAAGATGAAGCATGAAATCATTCTCAATGCATCACGGGACTTGTAAAAAGCTTAGATTTCACATGCCGGGGGACAGATGCACCCTGCTACAATGATTGAATACCCAAATGCTTCGTGAAAGCTGCTAAAAAGCTTTTAAATAATCAGGTACCACTGGGGGCCAGGGAACTGTGCTGCTTGACATTCCTCCTGGTATAGCACCTGGGGGGAGGGAGGATGAGAAGTACTCTCAACAACGCATTCCCAGGCCTCCTGGGGTGCTCCAGCTTCTCTGGGGGCTCCTAATGAGTCCATCGCCTCAGTGCCCTTGCCTTGGCCCCTTGATGG
Source organism: Talpa occidentalis (assembly GCF_014898055.3). Taxonomy (NCBI): domain Eukaryota; kingdom Metazoa; phylum Chordata; class Mammalia; order Eulipotyphla; family Talpidae; genus Talpa; species Talpa occidentalis. Next base: position 49,898,050 of record NW_023601104.1, on the reverse strand, counting down.
AGCTTCTCAGCTGTTCAGATGGCTTCAGAGCCACTGGGGCGGGGGGCAGAGCCCTGGGCGCCTAACGACCTGACAGATGCACAGGTGCACCTTGGGATGCATGGATTCTGGCTACTGAACTGTCAACACACCCATTACAATCACATTTTCATCTGCTCATGTGGTGTACACCTGTGGCTTGTTAGCTGGAAATCTGATTGCAGTGGGGAGAATCCCAGTGTGAAAGAGGTCCTAACAGAACTAACCCCATTTGCACAAACGTGCTTAACTTTTGTTCTATTTTTAATACAGAAGTGTCTTTTCTAGAAAAGTGACTTTTTGGTCAGTTTGAGTTAGCCGTGTTCCAAAAATGCCACTCCAAGGTCAGCCCGGTGTGCCAGCATTACAAGCGACTGTCATCTGTGGGCAAAAAGCAAAAGCCTCTTGCCTCGAGCTGGGAAATGCCTCTTCTCTCCTTCCACCACGAGGGCTAGCCAACCAGAGCCTCTCAGATGATTACCAACTCATTTGCTAACCTCTAGTGAAATTCCTATAGTAAAGAGTCACTGTTTTAGTCACTGCTCTAAATCTACAGATGTCCCTGGGAGGGTTAATTCAGTAAGATAGATTATCAGGCATTTACTCCTTAGTGTGAATTAGCTTCAGCAGCAGAGCCTTCTCTAGATCATCAGATAAGACTATGGTGAGAAGGTAGCCCGAGCACTTAGTTGGTCTGGATATTCTGAGACTCTAATTCTACCCAGCAGTGTGAGGGAAGGGAAGGAGACTGGAGGAGCAGTAATTTCAAAATAGGGAAGGACAAGCCTGATTGGGGCGCAGAGGTGAGGGGATGTGAGAAGGAAGAGGTAGCATGAAAATTCTGCTCAGGAAGAACGAAGGACAAGAATGTGGGAAAGAAAAACAGACTTGAATAGTTGATATTTTCTGAAGCCAAATTCTCTCCTTACTAGATCTCAAGCCTACAGAGTGATACCAGTGGGTGGCAGACTTGGGGGCCTTTCCTCTACTAAATCCATCTCTATCATCTCTTGGTCCAGGGGGTTTGCAATCACTTGTCATCCAACTTAGTCTTTCATCATTGCATAATAACAAAATTCAGCGTGAATTTTCAGGTGAGCTCTGAAAGGTCTATATAGTGGAAACTGAGGCTCTTGAGTCTGGTGTTTGGTACCTAAACGCCTTTCTTCCTCTCCATGTAGAATTAAGATGAGCAGAATCAGCATTCATGCATTTGGGCACTGGATCCTAGACTAGATGGACGGTGTGGATTTTGAGTTACATGGACCAACCTCTCCTTAGCCATTCTCACTCCCTCCAGCTGGGGGCCCAGTGGAAAGTCCTGAGGCTGGTGAGGCAGAATGAAAGATCCAGAAAGGAGAATCCTCACAGAATAGAAGCAACAACCATACAGGTGACTTCAGTGCCCAGCTGCATCAGCACAGGAGACAAACAACTATCTCTTTGGTACATCCTGTTACCAAGGTCTAATTTCTCATTACCATGGGTCTCTTTGACACAGCATCATTTTTGCCTGGCCAATGTTGTCAATCAACAATATCTTTTTCTACTTTCTCCTGGGCATGTGAATTTTTTTATATCCAGTTGCATTATATACCGCCCGTGTTCCACCAACCTCTATGTGCAAAGATTCCTTGATGTCAAGACCCTTCTTGAGCATCTCACAAACACAGGGGCTAGTTTGCTTGAAAAGCAAGCCTTTGAGTAAGCCACATTTAAAACACCTACTTTTACCTTTAGAGAGAATCAAGGTAGAGTATGAGATGCCAAAAAAGAAAAAAGAAAGCAGATAGATGAAGATTCTTTTGAGTGGTACACATCAAGGCCCTTTTTCAAGTAATAATCGTTAGTGTCTGATTGATAGGCTGTTGGTAGCTTGCACACTCATGCCTTCGGGTCATTGCTAAGGTATGCAGATGTTGTCTGAAGGGTCAGTATGCTGATGAGTGACACTGTTAGAGTCTTAGCTCCATTTGACTGGCTCAGAGACAAATGGGATTCAGGTCCTCCCTGTCTAAATGATCAGCCAAAGGGCAACAACTTCAATTCATTAGACCTACTGAAACTCTCCTGACCAGTGTGGGCTCTGCTCTGTGGCTTTAGGGCAAGAGAAGCCCCAACCTGGAAGTGCTGTGGTGGGCGTGAGTCAGGGTGGACACTGGGATTAGCTTCACAATGGGGCAGGTGGAGAACCTCCTTGAAAACTTGCCAGCAAACTGAGACCACCCTGTCTAGGTCTTGGTTACATATTTTTTGTTAGTTTGAATCCGAAGGCAGAAAGTGAAGAAGGAGAGAGAAAAGCTGTCGTACACTAGAATCTAGGAAGGTGTTGAACTTAGTCATAGATGTGGATATAAATTTCCAGGACATATCAAAACAGCAGTAAAACTTGCCTGTGCTCACAGAGCAGGCAAAAGAAGACTTGCCTTCATTTAAATACTGAAATCATCTTGATTCTGGCAAAAAAATTCTTTGCTGGCCAAAACCTTAATGCCTATACCTAATGGAGTCAGACCCTTAGGTAATATGTAAAATGCTGCGGGATTCAAAGGGCTGGGATATAAAAGGAATATGCCTGCTACTTCTCCTTCCTCTCGTGCTAAATGTTCACAAGGATTAGAGGGCATGAGTGTGAGTGTGTTTGGTGGGGGAAAGCGGTCCCTTTTGAATGTTCAGTTACAGGCAAAAGTCTCCTCTTTCTGGCCTGTTTGTGAGAGAAACCATGGCAACTCCTGACAGACCAAGAGTTATTGACAATATCACAAATCTGCCTGGTAAGTCACTTCCAATATAGCTTTGATCATTTCCCACTTCTCTGAATCTCGTGGAAGGAAGAGCAGAATTTTCACATATTTCCACACCAGATACTGCCAAAAGATAATACAAGCCAGCTATTAACCATTGGGCCGCATATTTCATGACTGACACACAAAGGAAAGAGAATTAGAAAATATACCTAAGGAGATAATTCACCCAGATGATATTCTTCTCATTTGCGTTCTTGGCATTAATAGCTATGGTGGCACTAGACTGTATCCAAATATATCCTCCATTCTTCTGCATCCAGCGATAATACTTGGTCACACACTGGCCCTTATTCAGTACTGGGGGGAAAAAACAAAACAAAATAAAAGACATTGTGTATTAAGACTGGGACCAAATGATTAGCATTTCTGCAAAATCTCAAGCTTAGGAAGGGGAGGTTCTGCACCAAGCCAGGGGTGCCCCTCTGTATGCTCAGTGCAGAATGCCACAGTAGGACTGATGGATACAGCAGTTCAGCACAGCGGCAGCCCTGAGCTACCAAGACTTCATTCCGTTTTGGGCAGCCATGGTGTGAAAGGAGGAATAAAAGGACTACAAATCTTCTTGGCTCACAGATCACCTAACACGGTGTGGATATGGTCAATGGGCTTGATGTCAGATGGCAACAATGGCAAATTTGCCTATGATTTATTCATTAAGTTGAGTTAGAGCTCTCTGAGATTCTGGATATTTGAATGGATATTATACCCCTCTGCCTTTGATCATTTCACCTCGGCATGCGTAGTATCAACCGGCATCCTTCTACATCTGCTCCTTTGATCTTGTCGCACAGAATTTATAGCCCATGTATGAATTAAATTTACATCGGTCAGTCGGGAAATTCTGGTAAGACTTTACTGAATGTTGGAACAAAATAAATTCCCCAGCCAAGTCAGGAGGAAGGCAGGCCTAAGGGAGGCACAGAATTGACTTGGCTAGAGCCAAACAGAGTGACAGTTCCACACAGACGCTGAAATATGGCCCAAAATGAAGGAAGAAGTAAAAACAATCAGTAATGTGAAACGGTGCCATTAAATACCCACTGAAGGAGAGCTTTAAAATGCAGATGTTAAAAATGATACTTTGACCAAAATCTTGCCAAGTTGAAATTGATTTGATTTGTATCTGGGTACTCCTGAGCTAGTAAAAGGGGAAAGTGCAGTAAATCATCCCCTGAAATAAAGTGCTGGGGATGGGACTGCTTTAAAGGGATGCCGGAAATGTGCAAAACCTGCTGTTATTACTTGGATAGGATCTCGGCAGCTCCACACCCCCCAGCACGCCAGCTGGCTGGCCACTAGAGGGCAGTGTGCACTCGTCCACGTCGCCCACTTTTGGCATGTCCTTGTCTCCGTCTGCTAAAATGAAAAACCTCTAACTGCTGTAATAAATTTGGCTAAATTAGCTGCTAAATGGTTATCTCAAGTAATATGTATTTGCATTAATCATCTTGCTCTAAACCAGAACAAGCCAGAGTCCTAAAGACGTAGTAAATTCATATTGTCCATTTAATTACGGCTAATAAGTGCTTCATATACAATAGTTTCATGAAGTACATTCTGATTTTTTTTTGGGGGGGCGGATGGGTAAAGGGAAGTGACTTTGGAAAAGAGCCGGGTTTAAGGCTGCTGCAGCTCTTTCCCTTCGTGTCTGAGCCTCCCTTCCTGTCTCTAAAAATGACGGAACATCCAATCTCTGCATTTTACGTCCATAAACTATAAACTTGGATGCTTTTCCTCATTCTCTTGTTTTCCCCTCACAATGCACTAAATGGATGGCTGCAAAATTTAATAATTATGTCTTCACAGTGGCTTGAAAACGCTTTGCTTGGATGAAGGCTTCAAATAGTGGCAAGTTCTATTGGGAAACTAGTCAACAGCGTAGGGTATTTTAAAGGCCCGGAACTGTCCTCTCTTCCTGATGGTGAGGCTCCACAGGTAGCGTTGTGCTCTCTCCTTTTGTCGGCGATTGTAAGTTCTGCCATTCTGCATGCATGGCTTCCCAGGCTACAAAACTGCGTGGTGAAGCTGAAAGCAGTAAAATACTAACTCTGCCATACAGCTCTTCTGTCAAACCATTGTTGCATGCAACAAGACGTGCTTTTATTCAAATCCTCTCAACCTGGTTAACTATTAATAGAAGAACGATGGGTTATGAAATTCTGCCCACTATTTTCACAGAGAAAACTTACGGCACCTTCGTCAGTGGTTGGTGTATGATTCAATCTACTGTGTATCTGGAATAAGGAATCATTTCAAATGGTTCTAGTACTTCTAACAACAGCAAAGCAACTGAGAAGCCCCTTTTCAGAGTCACGTGAAGAAAACACTGAGATGGTCAGCCAGGCCCATCCCCCCCTGGCCGGAGATCCTGGGCTGGAATTCAATCAGAACAGACAAAATTAAAAAAAAAAAAAAAAAAATGTCTTTCTCAGAATAGAGCATAGAAAGGAGCAGATGAGAAAGGGATTATAAAGTCTAAATAGAATCAGCAGAATCAACCTAAAAATCATATTCCTTTCCTAATAATACTTTCTCTTAAAAACAAACAAAAATCTCAAATCTGAAATAGGAAGGCAGCGAAGCAGCTACCTCTCTGGTGGCCTCTGGGTCTGTGCTCTGAGCAGGCTGAAAGGTTATCGCTAGAAGGCTGGCTCCTGTGTCGTCTCCTGAGGTGAGGCAGTGACTGGGCCTCACTAAGTGCCTCCGTGTTTCTTGAGAAGATAAACCTCAATTTTGGCGGGGGGGGGGCATGAAAACATTACCACAGTCTTCTGCATCGCCAGGCCAGGAGCCATCTGGTAAAGAGCGGCTGACCGAGGACGTTTTGATGTTAGAAGTGGCGGTGGAAGGACTGAGGAGGAAGGGAACCTCCCAAGGGGTCTGGCAGCTTCTTGGGTGGAGAACACCACAGAGCCGACCTGAAGGAAAGTCTAACCGAATCCATTTATTTTCCCTGGGCCAGGCTGGCAAACAGAACTCTTAAAAGGTAAACAGTTCAGCGGTCTTAGGCCATGACCATTTCTTGAGGATCGTGTTTTGTGAATGAGGCCCCACATGCCAGCGGCGATCCAGAGAACTGGAGCTGGCACCCACTGTGGTGTGAAACGGTGACCAAAATATTGCCCAGTTGCTTCTGTTTTTCAGGAGTCCCCATAAAAGAGTTCACAGTAGATTTTTTGCCTTTTAAAAAATGAGCAAGGAATAATTTTTGCTTGGGGCTCCAGAATATAAATTTATGGCTTGGGGATGAAGCTTCTTTCCTTAAAAAAAAAAAAAAAAAATCACACTGGCAAATCAGTTGGATCATTCCAGCTGTGCCAGAGGCAGGATCTGACAGCTTTTCCTGAGCTCATGTGGTCCTAATCAGCTCAAGAAGAAAAGCCACCTTGGTGCCAGTTTGAAAGCGACTTTTAGTTTGCAATAAATTAGAGAACTTGAAAAACACAAACTTCGTCAATTCTCTTTAATCCAGTGGCTCTTTTTATTTTTTGAGTTTCCGTTTTAGATAACAGAGAAATGAGAGAATATTTGTGTCAATCTATTTCATAAAATCTGTTTTATGAGGAAAACCGGAAATTAGCACATAAAGGTTACTTGCTAGGGAAGTCTTTAAAAATAGTGAATCATCCCTTATGAAGAGAATGAGACCCATCATATCAATAAGCCAATAAGCCTGGGAGTAATTCATAACAATGAGCTCAAGCTAGAGAGTGGTGGGGGGGGGACCGAGCAGAGGGAGAGAATATGAATACATGTAGAGAGAACATGCATGTCAAAAACACAGATAAACATAATTTGAATCTCACAACCGTGATATGGTTGTGAGTACTTTCAATACATAAATCTAGCATCTTCTCTTTTGGCTAATCCCAAGTTGATTTTTTGCTGCGTGAAATGTTTGGATAGAACCACCTGCATGTCCCCCACTGAATCTACTGTTCACACCATAACATCTGTACAGTAAGGGCTTTAAAGTTGTGATAGAGGAATCTTTTATTTAAGAACCTCAAAACATGGCCTTTTCTTGTGGACAAGGGAGGATGAGTGTTTTTCCAGGTATAACCCTGCCCCTTACTGTCACATAAGAACTTGTGTCTTTATATCTGAAGGTCAGGTGTCACCCATTGCTGCAGCTGCTCTTACTCTGCGGGAAACCCAGAGTCATCATCAGCACAGCCCATCCTTCCAGTTAAAGATGACTTTGAATATAACTCTATAAACTGATGTTCAGAGGACAGAGGGGCGCCCGCATTTGTGAGAATGCAAGGAGATCAATGAAGAGACTTCAGTTCCTCTGAACCATGCCAGCCCGGCTCGTTGGTTAATTTTGGTTCTAAGCATCACAGCACCACCTCGTCCTTCCTAACATGAAAGAAGCGATGACTACGAAAAATGGCAGGAGCTTACATTTTAGAACACACCATCTTTTATGTCAAATCCACAGTCTCCCCACAAAAGACTGGAAGCTCAGTTGTACTGAAGATATTTTTTAAATGTCAACTGGTCTCTTGGTTTGATCTTAGAGGTGGGCATACAAGCAATTTATTGCTGGAGAGATTAACTCCCTTCCCTCCAAATCTGATGAAGTCTCGCTGAAGCACACATCCACAGCTCTGCACACAGTTACCAACAGAGGGATTTCAGTTTTCCTTGGGAAAACTTTGTCCACAGAAATAGACTGATGATTGAAAGGACATAAAGGAAGCCTGTGTCTGTGGCAGGAACATAATTCTGTTAGTAAATCAAAACAAATCAGTACAAGTTTGCCTTCAGAAATATGGAGAGAAAAGAGAACATGGTCTCTTCCTGTTGGGCTGTTCTATGAAATCAAAGCCAAAGATTCTAAATAGTGAGTTGCTTGTGTCTTAAAAAGAAGGAAGCAGTCTAATGCGGGTTAAAGAGGAGATGAAGAACACATATCAAAAGCAGTCTTTTAGTGAAGTGTCTCACAAAAGGACGTTTTAGCGGTTTGCATATGCATTAAAAAGCTGCAATACTTGGTGTATTCAGGTAAGTATAGAATAAATAGGAAATGGTGAGATCATCGGAGATTTCACACTTCACATTCACACAGCTGAACAAAGAGCTTCATTATCGTCATGGTGACAAGAGGACGCATCTGCAGCGCCATCCACCCCCTCCTGGAGGTACCTCCATCAGTGGCTGCACAGAGTGGCGAGCAGGCGCCTTCTGCTAGAAACTCAAAAATTTTGGAATTCAGTAGTGTATAGTGTGTATGTGTGTGTATGTGTGTGTGTATGTATGTATGTATGTGCGCACGCAAGCACGTGTGTGCACTCGCACTAGAATCACACTTTCTACTTAACATCACAGTTGGGTACTTAGCTGTAGCCACTGGTTCTCTCTCTACATTCACAAAACTGGCAGATGAAACATGAAAAAGAATACTGACTCTTTAATCTCGGCTTCTCCACCTAAAGCCCAAGGCAGGCTGACAGGGAACTTCATTCTGGAAACAGGACTTTTTAAAAAAAATTCTGGATTACTTTTTCCTCTGCTTTTGAAAACTCTGGGCTATAGGGGAATGAACCTGACAGATTTAAAACAGGAACAAGTTTCTTTATCTGAAAAGTTATAGTCCTTGATGCTTACAGGAAGGTCATTTTCAAAACCCACAGGAGAAACAGCATTACAGTCAGAAACTGTGCATTAAGTGCTTTATTTACTCGCAATTGAGACAGTTTTTCATTTAGAACTGCTCATAGGATCAACCCAGGCTTTGATGCTGTGCAGACTTGCCTATAGATTTTGCAATTAGTGAGCCAGATATCTTAAAGAGCAGGCATCCACAAATTGGTTTTTATTTTTTTTTTTTGGAAATCCACGTGCCAAGCAATATTTGGTAAAGTTTAGTGATATCTGATATTTAATATGAATTACGAGCTTAAGGACAGAAGACCTGTGGATGGTCTGAGAATGACTATGCATCATCTATGGATTTTCCCCCGATACACTAATGACAGGCCCTGCCTGAAGTGCGATCTGTGTGATTTATAACCTCAGAAGAGGTTTTTTCCTATACCACTGCCAATTGATAGATTTTTATTAACTGTTAATATTGAATCATGCAGAAAACTTTTCATTGATTTAGAACATGCCAATTTGTTAAGTTTAAAAAAGAAATTTCCCGTTTTATTCATGATAATGTACTCAATTGGAGAGCAAGGCTTTTAAACACTGATGCTATCATGTTCCAGGACAGGAAGAATCAAGGTAATTGTTGGCAGGATTGACATCTGAGATCTCAGATGTTTTTTTCCTGAGCTGTTTTTCAGTCCAACCAGGGAGTTTTAAGTGTTGCTCCTTCCTGCCCTTCTCAACCTAAAATAGTTAAGGACAATAATTTCTTAGCTACCCACATCTCCTTTTTTGGTGGAGATAAAGGGAAGCAGTGAACATTTCAGTATGGAATTAAGAAAGCTTTATTGCTAGGAAATGGTAGATTTATTTATTCATTCAATAAATAGTTTTTCAATGCCTACTCTGGGCCAAGAATTGGGGGATATCAAAGTGAGCAAAATCTCCATGGGCCGGTTTTCCTATAGCAGCCCCAATGATTGGTGGTAATTTCCTTTCCCTCGCCAGTGAGGGCTTAGGCCTGGGGTGTGATGAACTCTGGACACTGAGACTCAGGGGAAGTCTCTCTACTTGGAGATGGTTGAAAAAGTGTTCCTCCTCCTGAAAATAGAGATTTGCCTCTGTTTGCCTTTGAATGAGACACAGCTGTTTATTGATCATTTTCACTAGTAATTTATAATAGCAACAAATTTGAGGTCTTTGAAAGCAGAGGTGGTCTGGCCTGTTCTGGGTGAATTCTTCACCTCCCTTAAAAAATGAAGAGTGATGAACAAATGGAAGGTGAACTTGGATGTAGGGATTACTAAAAAAAAAAAATTCAAAAAGGATTAGGTGGATCTTAAAGTGAGATTTATTTTATGTCTCTGGTGGGCCCTGTGTTTGCAGGTGCAGTCATTTCATTAAGTCCACTAACCACCTTTAACAAGAAATATATGTGGTGAGGGACCATCAGACAAAAACCTGTGTTCCATAAGATCAGGAATAACTACATGAACCCAAACAAGTTCCGTTTGTTCACCTGTTCTGTAGATTTTCAGAAATCTAAGTACTTTGGTGTATAAACTTGGCAGATTCTCCCCTGTAGCACCACAGCTGGTTGTCCACTTCCTTCTGGACACCAGCTCTTATCTGGGGTTTTCTGCTTTATGGTCACCTCCCCAGGTCCCGGGAAAGTTTAAAATAGTCACAGTCATTCTATCCTCACGTGTGGCTTGGGCATTTGATGAAACATTGTACAGTGGGATGCGAGGGGGCTTCTCTCGACTGGAGCTTCTGGGAATGCTATTTTCTTTCAAAAGTGAACACAAAATAGTGACTGAAACTTCACTGGCTCTGGATAGTGCTCGGGGAGGAATTTAGGGTTAAAGGTCCTGCAGATGTCTTGTGATCATGGCGAAGAAGTGTATACAACTATGGAGAAAGTTTGGAGTCACTTTTACTTGTGTTTCATTGCTGGTATCCAGATGCATTCTAGCTGATATTTCCCACTGAAAATGCTGTGAAGCCAGAGAGGAAGTGGGGCTTCATGAAGAGGTTCAAGTAGCCAAATCTCTAGTTAACCTCATGTCTGTGGAAAAATCTTTTTATGCTAAGCATCTATACAAGGTAATTCCTAGGCTTCTCATTTGTGTAAAAAGTTAGGTTTTTTGAGATATGCAGGGTGCCATTAAGCCAATTTTTAAAGATTTTAAGTAAAAAAAATATAGTTTATACAAGATTAAGAATAAGATGCCACTATAAAAAGTAATGGAATCAACTTTACTTAGGTTAGCTGATTTAGGTTAAAATGGGTAATTTAGAACTATTTAACAAGCAATACTTTCTCTCAAATATCGTGTTTCATTTTATGATAATAAAAGCAACTACTAATTTAAAGAGCAATAAGGAAAAGCCCAGAATCCATGTTAGAATTATGTTAGTATATATCTGTCAAATTAAAATTCAGATTTACTCTCTGGGCAGAGAGAAAAGAACATGTATTTTTATATTCCATGTTCTTGGTCTGTTCTTCTAAGCCTGGAATGCCCTCAGCACCCCTCTCTCCACCACCATGCCCATAGCTCCTGCCATCTTGACTTTTCACTGTCTTCTATCAAGGTCCACGGGAAACGTGCCTCCTCTGTGCCTTCCCCACCTTTCCTTGGCTGCCTTCACGCTGAAGTTGTGTGTTTTCATATATCTTAATACTTCTCATTTTATGACACTTTCAAAATAGGCTCTGCGGAACCTCCTTAAAGGTAGAGCCCATGTCTTAATTATTTTAAACCTTATAGTAGTAACCTACAGGCTTGTATATAGTAAGAATTTACAAATTCTAGATAAATTTGGATAGGGAAAATATTACTTTTTGTATTCACATATGCAACAAGTACATAGAAAAATATTAACCTAGGGGAAAATCAAAAGATCCTTTGCTTACTAACTTGATTTACTATTGATACTCTACGTTCTTCACTGATATTTAAAACTTTACATCTTTGTAAAGAAGTCAGTCTCTTTATCAAGCGATCACATAATTGTTTCACTGGAACACTGATTGAGATACCCCTCAGAGCCAATTCACTACTCATATTTGACTATAATTAATAAAATGTATCCAATTGGAGAAGAAAATGAAGTCCTTAGAATCGTTAGTCAATTTTAATTTACTTTTATTCCGATGTAAAAGAATGCCTCCTCAATACTAGGATAATTAGCGCTTCTCAAACCTTAACAAGAATACAGGTCAGTTAGGGATCTTGTTAACTGCAGATTCAACTCCAGTAGTCCAGGACTAGACCAGAAATTCTGCATTTCTTTACATTCCCAAGAGATGCCACTATGGCTGCTGGACAGACACACTTTCAGCAGCAGTGGGGCAGGGACTCCTAGCTGATAGTCGGACCCTTGCTGATTATCTTCTCTTGAAAAGTCAAAATCACTAGCCCCCCCCCCAAAAAAAAAAAAAACCAACACCAAAAAGATTAAAAATAACAATACTCCTGCATCAAAACCTGGCTTGTCTCTATGTGACAGTCTAGTTAATGGACAGGCACATGGTGTAGGCTGATTTGGCATCTAAAAAGCATCAGACATGGCAGCGATTACATACATTTCCCTTCATGGGAATTTTCCTGTTCAGATGAAAAAAGAGGCAAAACTCATTTGCTTTGGGAGAAAGTCCAGCCAATGATCAGATTGCAGTTAAATCCCTGAAGACCTAGTCCTGACAAAGGCTGAGATCAGAAAACAGAAAAGCAACCCCCTTTGCTACTGCCTCTGGCCCACCCATCAAACTTTATACCTTCTCTTCTCCCTTCACTCGCAGTTACTTCACTGTGTGCAATGGCTGCATACCCAAATCAACAATTAAATTCCCCTTTTGTTTGTGTGGCAGATGACAAATGCATGGAGGACATCTTGTGTTTCCTAGGCAGGCAGGGCACTTACTTTGATTGATGCTCGGTTGTGGAAAAAAAATGAGCTGGGAAGGAATTACAATGGAGGGCCTGCAGACTGGAAGGGGATATACTAATTAGTCCTGCATTAAGTAGTCGGCTTGCATTTGGCGATGAGATGCCTTCAGGAGGGAAGTGTAGGGGTTATTGATGCAAAGCGGCATGGAATGCATTATGTCAGGTAGCTGTGTAGTATTAGTTTTGTGAGGAACTATAGAATTTTGTAATTAAGAAATAAACACTTAAGCTACTGTATTTTTTTTTTTTAACTGTCCCTCTCCCCGCATAGACTAGTAGACCATACATTTTATCTCGACAGGATCACATTGACAAGCTACAAGTTCTCTCTTTGAGAAATAACTCTTGCAGGGCTTCCTCACCCTGGGTAGGTCTCTAGGAAGGGAAAATTGCCCCCATATCTGTCTCTCTGGCTTCTTTACTACAATCCCACAGCTCCTAAACCTGCTGGTAAGGCATAATATTATAAAGGGTAAGGAAATTTTCCCCCAGGCCACTCCTGGGTTTTAGAGAGTTGTTGCTGATTTGACCCTGGAAGAACCCTAAGGAAAATTCCAGGCAAATTCAGCTCCTTCCATAGACAAAAGGCTGGATTTAGAGGACACAAGAGAAATGCTAAGCCTGTATCTCTGGATTAGCATTTGGGTTTTGCCTTTTCATTTTTCGGGCTGAAGGCTGAGATGGTGTAATAGGCGATCTGGTCGACTATAAATTCAAGGTGACACAGATGTTCCAGGTCACAGGAATGGGTGGCTCTAGAGAGACCTGACGATCTCAAGGTTAATATCTCCTGAGCAACAGAGGACTGGAGGGTGACAGACAAAGATACTCAAGTAATCATTATATGAGTGGTTTAAAATTCAAATTTTGAAATGTTGACTGGGCGGATTTGACCTGAGGAATCCATGAAACTGGGTTCAATGACACCAGTGAGCTGACTCACAGAAAAATCACAGGGCTCTTTGGTCACAGTATGAGAGAAGAGGCCCTAAAACTCTCTCGGTGTGTGTATCCCAGTGTGATATCACTAGCCTACCATGTTGGTACAGATAATGTGATTCTTAGTGATTCTTTATGTTGAAATGCAGTGACCTATCAGGCATCTCGTGTTAACCTAGTGGGAGGGTAGATGAGCAAAAGTTTCTGGTTCAATTTATTAGAGTTGTCAAGTTCTGGTACAGCCAAGATCCTCTTTGATTTTTCTTCTAGAGACAAGTTCATTTATGGATTTATAGATGTCCATGCTAGGAAAAGTATGTAAATGATAAAGATTGCATTTTGAGTTACCCAAGTCTATTCAATCTTTTTTTTTTTTTAAGTTTTTACTCATAAACTGGAGCCTAAGAAATACCATCAGATGTCAAAATATCAGAAATACTATCAGATGACTCCAACCTGTCTTTCATGGACAGAACCAGGAATTGTGCCAATAGCTCTAGGAAGAAAAGCTAAATAGTTAATGTGGTTTATTTTTTCACCATCCCTTTGTTTTAGAATTCTATCTTATTCCTTAGTTGCTTCTATGTCACCATGACCTTCCCCTGCCAAGAAGGCACCATCGAGGCATCTTTCAGTAATAGCCCAGGGCTTTGGACAAGCAAGATGCTGTGCTGGCTTTTTGCCTTTTCTTCCAATGTTTGCACAACCAAGACTTATTACATGCTCTGTCATTTTGTTACGGGGCTGGCTTTGGTTTTAGAATTAGGTAAACATCAGACATTCCATCACACAATTTTAGACTCAATCTTACTTTATAATGATGTTAATGTTTATTGTACAAAGCGAGATGCATTTGTATATTTTAGCATTTTATTTCAGTCACAGAATGCAAAAGCTGACATTGGCATCAGTTTGATTTTTTTGTGTGTGTGATTGAAGATATTAAGCACTACAAGAACGTTGAAATTTCAATCTGATTAGGATCAAAATTCTTCAGGATCAAAACACTCTTTTTCCTCCCCCTACAGTTTTACTAATTGTGTGCTACTTGACATTGTGGAGTTATTCCACAGCATGATAGCTAAATATGTGAAGTGTATTTTACTGTGCAGAATTATCAGCTCATTCTATTTGTTTTTCATGTGTTTAAGGTTATTAAAAGAACTTAAAATTAGAAGTCATGTGTATGAGTTGAAAGAGTGAACTCAATCATTGTTAGTCGGCTAAATCATAAAGCAATAGCCGGTATGTCAATATCAAGTGATGAAAAAAATCATGGAATTTGAAAGCAGGCCCTTCTCTGTTTATTAGTTGGCAAGATACCAGAAAAATTAGGAGATGAGCACAATAGTGAATGACGGAGTTGTTTATTTTCAGCACTCTCAAATTATTCCGGTTACTGAAAATGAGATAAGAGTAGATCGGAAAGAATGGCATCAAACATTTGTTGGAGACCTTTGCTTTATGGGAAGAAATGAACTGCCCTGGCTCACTGTTCCCGAGGAATTGTGTTTCTCCGAGCTGTAAATCAAATCCCAGAGAAGACAGCATGATGTTTACCAAATAATAACAGAGGATGACAAAGTTCTCTTTTGTCAGCATCAGGTTTCTGGATTTAGACCTCAATTAAGATTCCAAAATGAAAAGGCACCCCCTCTCCCTACATACGTGGTCTGTGATTGTGTTCTCCAAACACCACATTCATTTTTAAACGTTGAATCTCTGGCATGTATTGGCCCAGAAATACATTCATAGTTTCCTACAAGGATCCTGATTTTTCTCCATTTTCTCTCAATTCCCAGCTACAAAGAACCTGCTGGTTCTTTTCAGGAAACAGCATCATTTTGTTTTCCAATTAATTGAAGAGCCATCTGCTTCTGAGATGCACGACACCATTCGTTCTTAGCAACAAGTGTGCTCCCTAAATCCCTGGTGCACAGTACCAAGGCACACACTCTGGATTGGGAGGAGAATCTGCTGAAGAGCCTCCTGGCCTGCAGGAGGCCAGGAGGCCAGGAGAATCTGCTGAAGAGCCTCCTGGCCTGCAGGCTTTGCCCAGAGACATGGCATACACAGAACTTGACACTGAACTTGGCCTCCTGTCACTGGTGCTGCTACAGGGTTAAAAACACAGTACAAGAAGCTTACACTGTGAGACTTGGCTAGCTTACTCTCTCTCCATTATGTTTTTGAAGATCTGAGTTTGAAATAAGCAAACGACTGCAAAGGGCAGGAAAAACCAGAAACAGCTCGGCTCAACCATGACAAGAAAGGGGAGTGGAAGTAAAACCTGGCTGATTTTACTATGTGGAAGTTTCCACTCATCCGTGGCACCTCATACGTACAGCAAGTCTTCACTTAAACATCATTAACAGGTTCTTGCAAACAGCAACTTAAATGATGGTGTAAAAGAAACAAGTTCTTGAATAACATCATTTCATTCAAAGGCGGCTGGATTTTTTTTTTCCTCTCAATATGACAGCAATGATGTTGAATGGAATGATGTAATTCAAGGACCTGCTGTATTGAAAACCAGGATTCAGAATGGGGTTTAGAATCTTCTAGAAATATAAAGGCCCTCCTCATCTTTTAGGAAGAGTCTATTGCTTGGTCATAAAAAGGATCTCTGGCTGGAAAATGGAAAATGTCAGTGCCTTCCTAAAAGGGCCACATGATCGGAGCCTCTTGCCCTATGGGATCATCAGACTCCTTACCAGTGTAAACAGCCCAGTTGAATTTGATGAGGCAAAACTGCAAGTGGACACTGGTGTTCAGGTGACTGCTTTGGTCTTGCTTTGCCTAAATGCCACAGAGGGTGCTTTGGAGGTCAAAGCAAAGGTGCTGTGGGGAGGGAGCTGGAAACCAGACTCAAAAGAGCTGAGATTAGTTTCTCTCTCCCAGGAGCTGGGAGCTGGGGTGCCTGGTCCCCTGAATAACCTTCTTTCTAGAGACACAGTGAAAACACATGGCTTTTGAGAGCTGCTATGTTCACAGGCAGTGCTCCACCCCTGCCCGGGGCCTCCCCCGAGGCCCAGTTTTTGTGTCTAGTCAAGTAGGAATTTTTATAGGCTTTGGCCTATTTGAACTTGTCCTCTCCCATGTACACTTTGAAACTGAGACTACACATTTCAGAGTGGAAGTTGCTCTCTAGAAAATGAAAGGGTCAAGAAAGCACTTAAGACAAAGGTTCCCCCATCACTTCATGGCGGGGTGAGCATAGGAGACCATGAAATCTTGGGTGAGCGCTTAAACATCCAGCAATTTCTCTGGGCCTGAGGTCCAACTTTCAATCTAATTCTAACACCAGTTGAAGAGATTTATGTCTCACTTTTTCTCACTGCACTCTGACAGTCATCTCAAATGTACACAGAAGACAACGGGGAAAATCAGCACCGAAAAGAAACAAACAGCAGAGAGAGGACACTAGCCAGAATGCCAGCATGGGAGGTACTTACAGTCCAGGTGACTGTGCCTGATGCCCTCGACATCTTCCGCGTGGATGAAGTGGTAGCATCTCTTCCCCACAATGTCTACAGGGGTCAGATCCATATAATCACTAATCCTACAAAGAGAAGAACACAGGCTGCAATTTCAGAAGGGGGGAGGTTACAGAAACTGTCAAATGACTTAGAGACGGACCATTTTCATTATGCCAGGGGATCAGGGAGGGAAACCCTTTATGAATAAGATCCCTTCTT
This sequence comes from Talpa occidentalis, assembly GCF_014898055.3. Taxonomy (NCBI): domain Eukaryota; kingdom Metazoa; phylum Chordata; class Mammalia; order Eulipotyphla; family Talpidae; genus Talpa; species Talpa occidentalis. The sequence goes on along the minus strand of NW_023601104.1, from coordinate 49,881,034 downwards.
ATATAACAGACTTTTTGAAAAGTAGGAAATGTGCTAGATCAAACGATTGTTTAAGTAATGAGGTAGGCTTTTTCTTTTTCTTTTGGCATCGTCATTCCCATGTAGACAACATAATTCCATGAAATTATTGAGAATCAGTAACAATGCAAGATCCTCATTAGAGGCCAAGATAATTCAAGGTTACATAATAAAATAAAAACATGTTATGTTTATACCAAATGATTAGAGACACCTTTCATTTAAACAGATTGGTCTTCTAGTGGGTATTTCCATGAAAAAGGGCTTCAACTGCTTCTTGGCACAAAGTCCAAATTGGCATTTCAAGGGATATAATTTAAATGCTGAGACATACAGATGCCTGGGGGTATTATCTTTTTTAGTCTTAGTCATCTGGGAGCACAGCTTTCCCTCCTGGCCCTTTTAACTGGTACTTTGTGGTGGATTCCACACAGAAACTTTTAAACCATTTCAGCAGCTCTTCCAGGCCCATGCTCCACAGTACGTGTGTGTAAGCCTCTGTCATTGATTGTCCAGACGCCAATGTAATGTCCTCAGGCAGGAGAACAGAAAAATAGAACAAAAACTGGAAAACATGCTGGGGGGGAATCTGCCGGCTTTACACAAACACGTCAAAAAGCTCACTGCCCTCCTTCCTGTCCAAGTATAGACTCGTTTCTGTCCGTCCAAAACAGAATCTATCTTTTGTCTAATTTATTCTCTTTACTGTCCCCATCCTTTTTCAGGATAATGGCTTATGATAAATGCAAACCTGAAGTGAATCTTTAGAAATGCCATGTTTAAGAAACCCTTGAGATCAGTGTTAGGGAGTTCAATTTGGCTCGTAAGGCAGGGAAGTGAGAAACGAAACAAAAGCAGGATAACGGGGAATATAATTAAAACACACTACCAGTAAGTGTACATCTTAATGTGATTTAAATCATATTTTTGGCCAAACTAGAATTTTGGTAAGATAAGTCTACATGAGGAAAGAAAAAGCAGTATTTTCTGACGATTCATGGTTTTCTGGTATGAAAAGGATTCTGCTTCCCAAGTGCAGGTGACACCCCCTTTCTGGAAGGGAGGGGACAAGGATGTCCTTAAAAGGCCCGCAGTGGTGTTTGTGAATTTGCCAGCTCCTCAGAGAGCATTAGATGTTGGCTCTGCCTGAGAGCGTTCTAGGGACTGTGGAGGAGAATGGCCCCCGGAGTCCAGGAGAGGGCTTCAGTTCCTAGTTGGCAATTCCCTAATTAAACAGTGAACCCAGGAAAAGGCCACTTGTTCTTGAGAGAGGACATTTCTTCAGCTTATTCTTTCTTTGAATGAAATTTTTCAAAAACAGCTGAAGCACAGATAGGTACCAGAGCCTGTCACCCTTGTGAATGTGCCCAGCCCTGTGTTCCAGAACCACTTCATATACAGCCATGTGTCACATAACAACAGTCTTGTCACTGGATAGCCGCCATAGAGTGTAATTACACACACACCCTGAGGTGGTTCTTTCCTACACACCCTGGCTATAGATAGCGATGACCATCTTGGATGCATGCTCTTGTGGACAGAAGGCCTTATGCAGAGAGGGACTGATGTCAGTCTGATGGCATCTTTTACACAGAGCCTCAGCTTCTTTATCTGTAGAGCAAGCTAAGAGGTTGGTGAGAGATGGATGAGTGAGTTGAATGCAGCATAGTACCTGGTACACAAGTACAACTTTTTTCCTCAGATCAAATATGACATTACCTTTGGCATGTTTAAAATTACTATCATCTTCAGTTGGGAAATAATGCTGTGTGGTCATTGGTTAATAAAGGGTTGTGTAAAACATTTTCTTTTTTAAATGGAAGAAAATATGCTTAAAGTGGATGACAGAAAATGATCTCAGTTACTAGAATGGCACCATCAGGTACTCAGGTCCATGGAATGTGTCAAAGAAATAATCTGTGATCACAGGAATGAAAATTAAATGGTTTGGACTGGACAGTCATGGGGAGTTAGGTAAATAAGATGAGGCTCCCTTTTTGGATGGGATGGCTGAAGGGAGCAGACATGTTTTCAAGCAAGCGAAGCCATAGTCTATCCTTTGACTTTCCATCTGCCTCCCTGGATGGAGCTCAGTTCCCACCGTTCTACATTTTAAATTGGCGAATAAGCACCTTGGTGGGCGTGATTATGTTCTTTCATGGTGCTTAAATATAAAAGGTCCTTTTCAGTGGTTCTTCTGACTAAGTCCTTGCCATAGCCTGACTTCGAAGAAAAATAAGAGTCAAGGAATGTAGGAAAACCCCACAAAAAGTGGCTGAGTGCATGGGGTTTTGCATCCAGCAGATCTGGCTTTGAAACTTGGCCTTGAGAAATTCACTTTATCTTTCTCTCTAAGCAGAAACTACCTGAAGGTAACAGAAATAGACTCAGTGCCTACCTCACCAAACTGTCCTAAATATTAAACGAGAGGGAATATATAATGTTACCTTTGCACACTGCTGAGTGTGTGAGTATGCAGTAAGTGCTCAATATACATTAGTTATCTTTAATACTACATGTCAACTCTAGATAAATCCTTCTGGCTAACTCATCTTTCCTGATATTCTGTGCCATTCCAGAATACCTGATAGAGGGAATTTCAGTCACAGTGATAAAAAATTGAATAGATGTCAACTAAAAACTAGGAAAAAAAAGTTCTAGCGTTACATATAGTAACAGGTCCATATTTTTTACCCTGCCGAACACTCCTAGCTCAGGTAGGGAGCTTTTCTCACTGGTGGATTCTTTTCCTCTGAATCAAATCCTGACTAGAAACAGTGTTTCTAACTTGATCTCAACATCTTTAGCACTTTCCAATGGACTGAATGCAGAGATCTTTCTTCCTCTTGGCTAGACCATGGAGAGGTAAATTACTCAAGTCACTTGGTCATTCTGTTCCCTTATTCCCACTTCTAAGGCTATTACAGGGCTCCGTGAACATATCACCCCCTTCATGCCTGACAATAATCATGAAATAATCACGAAGAGACCCTCCCAAACTGACCCAGTGTGATCCTCCCGGTGGCACTGGGGGCTCGTGGACCACCGAAGCCAGCCAGCACGCGCTCAGGCCCTGGCTGCTCCTCTCCCCACACCCTGTGAGCGCTCGTCTTCAAATCAGTCTGATGATGGGCTGCTGACTTCTAGGTGAAGGGTCAGAAGGGGCACTGTCCCATTTCCTTGTCCCTTGCTTTGTGCTTAATGGAAAAAGTGAACTTCTTACCCAGAGGTTAAAAAAGTCCTTTTATAAGAATTCAGTCTTGAGGAAGGACTGCCAAGTCATTTATAGGATGAGTCATCGTATTTTTAATTTATAAAAGTGACATCCTGAGGATTACAGAGTTTTACTTCATCATTTTCCAAATTTTTCTTCCTTTTCCTCTGGGACCTCAACTTCTCCTTGGTTTTCCTCTGGTGCTGCAGACACTTTGGCCTCCTGGCCCCCTTCATGTGAAGCCCTTACTGCTAATGTGGATGGTATTTGGAGGTGTGGCTTTTAGGAGCTAATTGGGTTTATAGGGGATGGTGAGTGTGGTGCCCTCTTATGGGGTTAGTATGCTGATAAGAAGAGGTAGAGACCAGAGCTCCCTTGCTGTGCTCTACTCTCTTTCTCTCTCCCCCCACCCCATGTGAGCACACGGCAAGAAGGCTGCCAGGACGAGACCCTGCACCCTGATCTTCCCAACCTCCAGAACTGTGAGAGATAAATGCCTGTAGTTGAAGTCTATGTAATGCGTTAAGCAGTCTGAGCTGATGCGTGCTCCAAGTCTGTATGATCACTGACCACCATGAGGCTGAGGCCCTGCCACAGCCGGAAGTGAGTCTGGCTGGGGTGACAGGCGATCCCTTTCACTGCATCATTTTGCCAGTGATGTCTCAGTCTCAGGCCTGCTCTATCCTTGGGCAGCCAAAATGAGTCTTAATGATGGCATACAGATGTCTGGGTATCCCAATTCTTTCCATTGTTGTTCCTAATGTAAATCAGGGCAGCAATGTAAAATTTAAATAAAAAGCATGTTTGGTGTCAGTCCAAGCAACCATTAAAAATAAGATCAGGATTTATAATGAGCCTCAGTGGGAGAGTAAAATTCTTCAAACTGCTGAAAACACCAGCCCTCATCAGTGTGCAAAAGACAACAGGGCAAATGAAAACAAAAACAAGTACCTATTTTCACAGTAAATGATATTGAGGTCCATATTTACTCGAGTGACGAACATATGGCAGTCGATTCTGACTTCATTGATGGTAGGGGGCGGCAAGGCATGAGCCACGACCACGAGACCCATAATTTGGCTGGGGACGGTCCTCCCGTGGGACAGCGACACCCTCAGTCGAAGCCGGCCTGTTATATGAATCACCTGTAATAGAACATTAAGCACAGGAGACAGTCAAATTTGCATCTGGGATGTAACAGTATTTCTGTTAAGAAATGCAAAACTACATCTGGACCAACCAACATTAGCTACTATCTTCTGTAATCATAATGACTATCAGAATGTCCTCAATGTCCTTAAGGCAAGAGACCAAAGAGAAATAATGTTACACTGAGCATTTCTCAAGGCAGTGTTATTACTGTGCTATTGCTATTTTTCAGGACTTTTTTTTTTGAACCTTTAGAGAAAGTTGATAACCATAGAAGATGACCAGAAAGTTGAGTACTGAAGTGCATAAAGAAACATTTGCATTATCAGTGCTTTTTAGTGGGTGATGTCTGTCTCTCCAAATTTATACTGAGTCGAATTACATGGCCATCTCCTTTCAGAAGTGTGACTCAGAGCTTTCCTTCATGTGGAGGTTGATTTTGCAAAGGTCACAGACTCCAGTGAAGGAATGACTCAGTGGCAATGACAACAATGGGTCCTTTGGAGCACAGATATAGTGGTGCCCTCTGCAGTCGAAGGGGGCAGGTCTTTGGCTTGTTACTTGTTCCCTGAGCGCATACGAAAGCAGGGTCGGGAAGACTACACTACTGGCAGCTCAGAGGGACTTGCCTGGAAACCAGAGGGAGACTATTGGGCTGTAATTTTCAGTTTTTTAGTCAAAATATACCATAGACCATCCAGACATAAAAATAGGTTCGTCATCCTTCGTCATTTAAAATGGTGCTATTTTTATAAAGGCGTCATTGGAAAAGTTCCTTTGCACATAGAAAGGAGACACAGTGTCAACTTCCTTAAATGATGTTTTGGGAAAACAAAATCACAAAAGAGTGGGAAGTGTGAAGGATTTGTGTGGCTCTGCTTCAGGATGATGGAAAGTCAGGTGTGTGTGGGGGTTTAGAGGTGTGTGTGTGCGAGTCCCAGCTGTGTTCTGAGGTCCATGTTATGTCATGGGGAATCTTTCAGAACTAGGTTGTAGAAGTAATCACTGGGACTCACTGTACCATGGAGCTCAGTTTAGCAGCTAACTGAGTTTACACATTTGGTTTTCCTCTCCAAATGCATCACTGAGCGCCAAACCATCTTTTGGGATTCTACTTCTCCCTCTTTGCCATAAGGAACCAAAGGTGGGAAGTGGGTCTCTTGCCTCCTTGGGACAATGAGATCTAGCATCTCCTCTCCTTCCTAGGGGCCTGACTGGTAATTCCTTGTCTGTTTTGTTTTTGTTTCCCTTAAGTTATTCAGTTTTCCAAAAGCAAGCCACACTGCTGTCAGTCAGCAAGCAGGATCAAAGCTCTGGGGCTGCCCTTTGGAGTCCTGGCTGTTCTAAATAATACCTCTTCCCTGTCCCCTTCACATTGGAGCCCAGCGCGGCGGATCTGGAAATAGCAATGAAGAGGATTATTTAGGTTATTTCAGGAGCTGCTTTCGACCACCCACATTGGACGTTGACTAAATTCATAGTTAATGCACCTTTGCTTCAAGCTTTGGTCAGATGAGCCACTTTATGAATATTTGAAAATGTTCCTAGAGGCAAGGATGCTAAAACACCATCACAGCCACACATTTTTTGCAAGACCTCATTAACTAATAAAGAAATAGCTAAAAGAAATGGGATTAACTTCACAGGAGGGGTGTTAACAGCGCCTGGTCCTCCTCCTAGCTAGGCTTACATAGATGCTCATTTATCATTATTTGTCTTGTTTTATCAGGAACACTCAGCTTCTTGGAAAAACACAGATCTATAAATGCTCAGGAAAACACACACCCAGAAATGATATGTTAAATAAATCCCCACTTGATATTCTATTCCAAAGCAATTTAAAGGTGCCCAGGCAGGGAAACATTTTGGAAAGGCAGACAGGCTCTGGGGGCGGGGGGAGCTGTCTGCATGGCCGATGTGCCTGGCCTCCAACATCAACTTTGCCTGTGGCCACTGAGATGTTGAAAAGGTTTAAAAGTTGCGTCTGGGGTTTCTAGATTTGCCATGTTCTGACTTTGTTACCCTGGGAAAGTCACTCAATGTCTGTACACACTAATTTCCTTTTCTGTGAAATGGGATAATGATGGTTATGAAGTTGTATTATAAAGAGGAAATAATGGATAGGAACACTTTATATTGTAATGAAGTTTACAAATGTCACTATGAACCTGTTTGGCTTTAAAAATACTTACTGAATAACTGTATAAAGACCAACTATTCATTCTTAACCAAAGGCCTAATAAATGAGTTACTATTATTTGAAGGGGTCATAAATTTCATATTTAGAAGAAAATTTGGAAGGGTGTATTTTCGGTATTTTGTGCTTTCATTTCTTAGGTGAGGAAGGCGACTCTGGAAAGTCCAGAGTCATATAATTAGAAAATGACAAAAAAGAGCCTGGAATGGAGGTTTCTAGGTCCTGTTTGTACTTTGACTTTGTTAGGCCTGTATGCACTTAAGTGCATATTCATATTGAATGGACATTGAAAGTTTATACCAGATGCCATTACTACTTTAGGGAAACTGCCTATGAATCTTTAAAATTTTTTCACTTACAACCAGAGGCTCAGGTTATTGAAGGGCTTTGAGTAATAAAACAAATTAGAAGAAGAAAAAAATACCTAAGGAAATTACCAGTGTAGTAACTAAACAGTTGTCAAGAAAAGTCAAAGAACAATCAGAGGATGTTTGTCTAGATGTATGTACATCTGGGGGTGAGAGAGGGTAGGGCTGATGAGAAGAAAGGGATATTTGATAGATCCTGTAATTAATTTCAGGGTTTAAATTGATGTCTTTTCCCTAATCCATTTCACAATGCCAACAGTCCCCCGCCCCTCATGTGACAGGTTATGTTCAAATTTTAGAAACATGTCTGACAGCATGCATTCAAACATAGGTGATTTTTTTTTCTACTTTATAGTTGCTTTTATGGCCCGAGATGTAGAGGAACTAGTATTGCCAGCAGGCTGGGTTCTAATCCTGGCCCATCGCCATGCAAATAGGATGCTCAGAGAATTGAAATGATTTGTTTAGTTTCCAGGTAAGTCAGTATACTAGAAGTTAAAAACTTAGTACAAAGATAATAAATACAATGTAAAGGTGTTTTTGTTTTCTCAGTAAGTTCATCGAAGGGCATTTTATGGATCTTTAGTTTCTAAAATACATTATGTGCAAGAGACCTTACTAGGTGCCAGGGACCCGAATCAAATGTAAACCTATCCTCAGAGTTTCCAGACTACACAGCAGGAGACGTAGCTAGTTACATGTTACATAGTAATACTGGGGGATGACACAGTGTCTGGCAAGAAAGAGGATCTCCATCCTGGTTATGTCACAGAATCACCTGTGAAGTTCTGTTATCTGGACTTCTAGGCTCTAAACGCAGAAATTTTAATTTTGTGTGATGGGGCTGGGATCCAGCAATTGTTTGTTTCTTAAATTTCTAAGGTGATCCCTACTACTGGAAAATATCTGGCCAGTGGGTTCTCAACCCATTGAGTGGTTCTCAACCTTGCTACATGTTAAAATCATCCAGCGGGTCTTTATAAAAAGTCCTCTTTCCCAAGCTATAGCCAACACCAGTTAAATGGGGAGCTCTGGGCTAGGGTCCTTCCAGGTCTCATAGGGCTGCTGAGAGGATTATGTGATAATGTATATTAAGTGCCTTGGTATGTGCCTGATACACACCTGCTTAACAGAATCTTTGGGAATTCAGAGTAGGCAGAGAATCCTTTTGACTAAATAGGTTAAGAAGGCTTTATGAAACTGACATTAGAGTAAGTTGGTGACATCAGACATGACCACAAAATGGTGAAAGGAGTTTCCAGATGAAAAAGTTAGATGCCCTTTTATGTTCTTGTAGTCTATCAGAAATGCCCAGTATTCAGGACCGATGTCAGCAGGAGATGACAGACATGGGCCGAAATGACAACAGTCAGGAGGAACTGGCAGGGGTCTTGGGAAGGAGAGCCAGCACCAAGGTGTTTGAGCCTGTTAGCAGGATGCTGGAGAGGATAGACTAAATGGCAATTGGGAATGCAAGAGTTGCTGTGAGCCTGGAGACAGATTCCTGTAAATATTTTCATTTTGTATTTTGAGCAGTCTGGAGAAATCCTGGGTGACACGTCCAAGGGATCACTGGAAAAAGGGGGTTTGTACAAGTAGGGGATGACGGATGAAATGCAGTTTTGGAAGGTTATTTATTTTTGCCTAGAAGTGATTGTTAAAACTAAGACATTCAATGGGAAAATACAGACTAGAGAACACCCATGGGACTTTCCCCTCTTTTGAGTATGTGAAGCTTAAAGCAAGTTGTATTTTTCTCCAATTTGAGTTTCTCTTGCTCTACAGTAGTTACTTCTGTTTTAAGAAATTGAAATTTCTCAAAGCTGTAAACCCCCTTTCCTCCATCCACAATTCCATTCTGACCTAAATGCCAAGCTTGCCATGTAGTCACTAACCCCCCACGTAACATCCCGTAGAATGGAATGGCTTCCTTGTAAGGTTAAGTAGGTGAATGGGAAATGATTCTGAATATACGTATGTGTATATATATGTAAATGTGTATGCATGTGTGTATAGATATATATGCCTACATATATACGCCTAAATATATACATACATATGCCTGATGTTACATCAAGAACCATGATACAATAAAAAGAGCTGAGTAGCTTTTAAACAAAATGAACACCGTGGAGCAGAAATAACAGTGAATTGGAAAACAACAGCTTTCAATGCTGGTTCTGGTAACTTTGGCAAGTTATTCAGCTAGGGCAAGCAACATTTGCTCAGCTATAAAATGGAGAACAAGAATTGCTGAAGTGATAATGCCTAGCTTCTAGCTAGTTTCTAGAGAATTCCATGACCTAATCCTCAGTAGAGTGACCTTTATTGTTCTGTTGCCTTCCCCTCCCCCTCCTTACTTGATGGTGGTGTGGGAATTTCAGAGTATAGCTGCAAGTTAATAAATGCAGAGTTTACTTTAAGAATCAATAGGGTTTTTGTGGGTCATATATGAGTTGGAACAATGCTTTGGTTCTGGCCAATGCCAGGTAAAAAATATCTCTGTGTTCTAAAGGTTCATCTTAGTCTAGTCTTAAATCTAATCTACAGTCACTCTTCAAAAGAGATTTCTGAACTGAAAGATCCTTTGCCCCCAAGCTCAATTTTATGTAAGAGCTCAACTCTCACTCCTTTTTCATTGTTCCTGTTTTACCATAAAGAGCTGTAAAAAATGCTAGGCCCATATTTCTCTAAACATACACAGTGCTACTGGGGTGCCATCACAGTGAAGCAAAACACACAGGATTTCTGAGTTGAAATCCCACCCTTTTGATAAAGTGTCCAAATAACATTATTTGATTACTCCATATTGAAGAAATCATTGTTTGACTTTTATTTTTCTTCTCTGATGCAAGCGACGTGTGCATGCTATAAGCACAGGTCTGCAGAGTTTAGGATGAGTGTGGGAGTGTTAACAAGCCACGTTTCTTGGACAAATATATACTTCTCTTCCTGCCATATGCTCCTTTCCATCGTCTGTTAGTGATAAACACTTAGATGTGCTCCACTAATATCTCCTCATTATAAACAAGCCCATCACAAAGACCTTGATAAAACCTCCCCTCTGTCAATACTTAGGCAAGAAAGTCCATGACGGAAAAACACATCTGGAAGCTATTCTCCATTTTCTGTAGGAGTAAATCTCAGTGCTAGTAATAGGAAACATTTTCTTTTATCAAAAGGAAGTGCTAAATATTATGTGCATTATTTTCTACACATAATGTAAAATACAGAACAGGACTAGGCAAATGGGGGAAAAAATAGCTGCAGGGATGAGAATTTAGAGTAATGAATTTAGAGCATCTTCAGAACATCCTTTAAGGGAATCCAAATTTACCTTAAAAGTTAAGCTTTTTTTCTGGCAGTCTGGTGTTTTTTCTTTTATTTTCCTATGGATGTCTAATTTAGCATACAGATCATCCAATCACTAGCTCAGGGAGGAGAGTCAGCTAATAATTTGTAAGTGATGGGGGCTTTGAGGTGGCCCTCAACCTGCTGAAAGATCAGGGCTTAGCCAGGTCTTCTGAATCAAAACATCTAGCCTACAAAACAGCACAACAGCTTCATCTAAACCAGCATGAGAATATCACCCTCTTGTAAATTACTCATGCAAATTTTTAGGAAGTGTGTTTTCCCAAATTTAAATCGCATTCACAGGTTGGAGAATCTGCCCTAGCAGCTATCAGTCTGCCTCTAGCCCCTGAGATCTTTGCATAAGGCCTCAGGCTGGGAGTGGGGGAGCAGACCTATTAGCTGAGACTAAATACTTGTTCACAGAGGCAAGTGCTATGCAGAAGAGGTTTCATACTTAAGAGGAGCACCTTTGGGCCCTCTGAGGGGCAGAGGACAATAGAATGCCATCTTCCTTCCTTTTTCTGGATCTCAGAATTTATTTTGAGAAACTAAGTGTACTCCAGTAGACTTTGCCATAATTCACACTGGGACAATAACTACTGAGACAAGATAGGCAAAAGTTGACTTCTGAAGGCAGAGGTGAAATGGCTGGGGGAGGAGTGGGTAGGCAAGTTCCAGGCAGAAATGAACTATTGGCTGGGAGGGGGTGACAGGCAGATCTCTTCCAGGGTTAAGGTGGATGCAATAGGAGGAGGTGTAGGAATGTCATCAGTCAGGTATGGGCATGGCTGGCAATTCAGGAACTGCTTGGGCTGTTGGGGGTGTTTCCATGAGGAGTTCCCTAAGATCAGGAATCTTTGCTATTGGGTAGCACTTACAGAGAGAGGGCCAGTAAGAACAGGGGTGGGGTGGGGATCTCAGATGGGCTCAACGTAAAGGTAGCTCTGGTGATGGAGGAGAGGATGAGGTGAGATTCATTACTAGAGAAGCACCCTGGTCAAAGTAAAGAAAGAGGATCCCTGGCAGAAAACAGTTCTGTTGTATAAAAGGACTACAATCAGATAGTTAATTCCCAAAGACTTGCGATCTTTGGTTTGAATGGAAACAACTGTTTGATGCTTGTCTGATTCCCGAGAAGACTCAGCAAAGGTCCGCTCAGGAAGTGGACAGATCTGAAGCTGTAGGCGAGATATTTTGGATTAAGAAGGGCAGAGGAAGGAAATGCAGGGGCTGGTTTCTCTCACTGATATACTAAGGTCCTGAAAGAAAAGATGCAGGCACAAGCATGGGGGATGGGCATTCCTACTCTCAGAGATAGAAATCTCAAACTCTCTGTCCACCACACAAGTTATGAAAATAACTAGATGGGCCTGGGACACGAGGGAAAACATACTTTGTTCTTTAATTGGAAAGCTTAACACACCTAATGCTGATATCAGGGATTTATTTTAAACCACAAAACCTCCAGGGTTAGTGGTTCTTAAACTTGATTGTGAGCAAGAATCACCTGGAGGGCTTATTAATAATGTGGATTCCCAGGTCCCGTACCCCAAACATCAGATTCTTTAATGAGGGGCCTGGGAATTTGCATTTCACCAAGTGTATTGGATGCCAATGGCAGCTGCGCCATCCTCTAAGTTCTGCTTTGTCAGGGCAGGCCATCCCATCCATCCAGCTGCATCTTCTTCTTTATCGAGGGAGCTGAATGAATCTGGAGATCTTAATCAAGATGACCCAGTGGCTCATTACAGACTGCCTTCTAAATGAGCAAAGAAAGATGAACGCACATTTACAGTTAAATCTGGGCTGGAAACCTACCCCCACCCCCAACTCCACCAAACACAACAAAATGGAGGATCGGTGCCTGGTAAGCAGAAATCTTGGACTGCTGTGGGATCAAGGTGTGCTTTTTGCACCCAGGGCTGCGGAGGGAGTAGCTCAGGAGTCCTGTTAAGGCTCCTTTATTTGTGGAGAGTCTGTATTCTCAGTGACAGAGCCACAGTGGGCTGCACAGTGCTGCCAGCCTCCAGGGGGGAGGTCAGGCTCTACCGATCCCCTCCCCCTTGCCCAGCCGGGCCCTGGCTTAGCTCCTGATTAATTCAGGGGAGTCCTGGGAGGTTAACCCTTAATTTGATGGCTCCAGTGGGGAACTGAGAGATTGCCGGTAATTTATCACTCAGTTTTTTTTTTTTTTTTAATGTAGAAACATTTTCTAAGGCCACAAATAAAAAAATTATTTTTTAAAATCCACATTTAAAAGACATTAGGCATAGCATTCTATTCTTACGTGACTGTATCCTCCAAATATAACAATTACTTCCCATCCATCTCTTTTAACAAACTTCAAATACATAACATAAAAAATATAACTGCAATTACAACCTTAGCGTCTCTGGATTCCATAGCTGTTTCCTGTTCCCTTTGGAGAAAACAGTCTTTCTAGTACCAAAGATAAGATTTTTTATTGGGATAGTTTAACTAAGCTGGAGAGATCTCCTTAACAAGATTATGTAAATGTATGCCAAAGCTATAAACCACATTTTCTCAGAGAGTAGAACACTTCAAATATCATTTAATAAAACAGGACCATGGTAGAAACACCTCTATAAATTGTTAAGGGGCAAAGCAAGAAGGCTGAACTATACACATCTGATCAAATTTCGTTTGATGCAGTTACTTTATTAAAGTCTCCTAGAGAAGGACAGAGGACCTTTGTACCTCTGTGGAGGGCAACTTTTTATTCCTCCATCACTTGATGTGGAGGAGGAGGTATCACCTCTCCTGGCCCCCAGAGATCCCTTGGGGTTTAGCGCCACTGTCTTGAGGGTAAAGACAATATAACAGATTACAATTATATTTCTAACAACATTAAAAAAAGAAGAGGAAAAAAGAGTCAGAAGTCCTGCGCAGGTAAGGAATAGTAACTGGCTCCTCCCAACCCCAAAGAAATACTATATACCATATTATTTATTTTCTTTAGTGCCCACAAGCTCTTATGAGGGAAGGTAAGAATAATCAAATGCTTTGTTTCCGTAACAACTTGACTTGTTCTGACTTAAGTCTCTTAAACCTTTGTTCCTCTTGTGCCTGCTAGAAGAATTTACACAGACGTTCTAACTGCACCAAATGTCCAAAGACAGCTGTGCACCACAGATAGGGTGTTGCCCTGCGTGAAGGCAGCGATTCCAGAGAGCTCTCTGCCGTCCTGGGAAACGCTGAGGCCGCCTCTCTACCCCTCCATCCAACCCGAAGGTCTGGAGGAGAAAAAATAATTACATTTTGATAATAAAGGAAAGCCTTTAGAGGAATAATCTGTATATGGAAGTCAGCTACCCCTCTTTTCCTTAGGTCTGAGGATGTAGAACAAAAGACAATTATCCACATAGGTGGATAGACAGTCCTTGTGGAAGGGCAACTCCACCGTCTCAAGAGTAGAAATATTTATTAAAGCAGCCAGCCCCTGAAAGGGGAAAACATAAATATTTATAATTGTGTTTCTGATAATTAAAAAATTTAAAGCAAACAGATGGGTCATTATATTCTGAAAAAAACAAAACAAAACCCAATACCGCCCAAATTCAGACAGGCAACACCTTTAAAGATCAACCTAAAAATGATGACGTTGTCGGAGGTGATAGTGGGTATTTGGGACTCAATGTAATGCAAGAAGAGTTCTCTCAGGCTTTAAACCCAAATATGTGCAAGAAAGTATACAGCCTAGCAGCCACGATACCCTGTCAGTCAGGTAACGTGTAGTTCTGTGTTTGTCTATAAGGACCCCCTCTCTTTGCATTGACCTCCTCACTACATGGTCTCTGAGACCCTGCCTTAGTGTAGTTTAAATCTGATAGTCTATTAAATCAGAAGCCTTTCAAAACGAAACCTTCCCCTATCATCAAAGCCCTAAGCCTCTAACTATCCAACTCTATTATCTCGGTCTCCATCTTTTCGAGGCCTGGATGTCATGTGCTTAGTGCTGATTAGCACAGCACATTTTCTAAATGTTTCTTAACCTGCCTTCCAAACTCTACAGTTAGTATTTTATAAGCTTGCTTAATTCAATCCTAAATTTCATCCTGAATGAGAGTCATTTCTAAAGGACATGCTTCTGAAAAGGTGTTGGTTTGGGGAATGAATGAATCTGACACATGCCAAGGCCTCTTTGTGTTCAGCATTTTTAAAAGATGATATGCTGGAGGGGGCCTTGCAGACCAACCCACACAGCTCTCCCACAGTACAGATGTAGACACCGAGGCCTTTGGCCAAGGACACATAGCAAGTTAGTGGCAGACACAGGAAGAAAAATCCTATCTTCTGACCTCGAGGGCAGATTTCTTTCCATTTTCTTCTTTTGTTTTCCAAACATGTTTATAAATCTATATATATTTATATCTATGTAAACGATTCTATCAAACTTAAGATTCTAACCTTGAAAAGACCCCATGGCACTGACATGGGTTATTATCCATTCAGCATATGCAATTCAAAAGACTCATATGACTTTTGTGCATGTCACCAGCTCATTTGCTGCATTTGGTTTATTCAGCCATGATTAGAGATAGTCATTTACAGTCACACATTTGGAAACTCTTTAACAAGCTTCTAGCAGTTTCCTTTCCAAAGCTGTTTAAATAGATGAGGGTGTGGTGTCAGCAGCGACAGCAGTTTCTTCCATACTACTGATTCCCTCTGCTATTCTTGCTTTTATCAGGACTTCCATTTTGCAGAAAGGCTTTACAAAAAAAGAAAACAACCCAATGATGCATGTCCCAGAGCCTATAAGTCATCATTTCAGGAGGGCTGACTAAAAAATTAAAATTGAAACCACTGCACTATAAACTTAAAAGTTCTCTAAGAAAAAAAAAAAAAACAAACCCTCCCTCTATTTTAAAGAATACTTTTTGAAGTAATTGGCACAGAGACTGTTTTAGTGCAGATTGCTGCAAGTGTGCTCTTGGCAAGAACATCATAAGCACTAGAAAAACTTTAATATGCTCAAGAAGCCAAATACAAACTGACATCAGGAACTCAAGTGTGGGAACAAACAGGGGGGAAAAAGAGAGCATCTCAATTTAATACAAATCTACATACAAAGGGACCAATTTCTAGGATTCATGGTTTAGCATACAATGCAGCTGTCCTCTGAGTGAATATAGAGTAGTTATACATAAGAAATTAGAATTATCAATTCGAGGGAATTTCTCAAGAGTCCTTTTGATATGTAATACTGCAACTATAATACTTATGAACCCAGACATCAATGCATTAAATGAGATCAGGTTGGGATCTATTTAGAAAAGGAGGGTTTACACTTGAAGAAGAATCTCTTTGATTTGACCTCCGGAGGAGACCCTCTGTAGGGAAACTCAAAATAGCTTTACCCCTACCTATAGCCTTGCTTCCCAGTTTTTAAAATAGAAGTTTGAATCCACGTAACACAAGGGGGTGGAAATCATCATAGAAGTGTCTCCTATGTGGAATGAAGAGGAAAGAACTTGCAGAGTTTTGTACTCTGCAAGATTTGGGAACAGAGTTCATTTTCTTTATTTGATAAATGTAAGAACGAAAACTCTTTTTTGCAAAAACTTTCCTTCCTCAAGTCATCATCATTTTTGCTATTTTATGATAATGACTCAAGGATTTGGAGATTTTCTGCATCTTCCTCTATGTGCACTTCAAATTTATCCCTGTTTGTGACCAACACTTACTTTACCCTAAAACTAGAAAGATCGCTCCATTTTTAAAGTCTTGCTAAGTAAGATTTCTCCTCCAACCCCCTGGAGTTCAAACGTGCTATACTTTCTTTTTTTTTTTTTTTTTCTTTCTTAGTAAATGTTTGAAGTCCCTTTTAAAAATAATGCCTTGAGGATATTTTCCCCTAATACCATTTAAAGAAACTTGAAAGCATATGGCTCTTGAAGCACACAGGGTTCTAATGAAGTAATCAGCAACACGGCTAGTATGCAGGCTTCTACCAGAAGCTCTCAGACCCAACCCAGATCAGTCTTTTGAATGAAGTTACATTCTGTAGAAGCTCCTTCTCTGCAGCTGCCAGAGCAAAGGCTTAGTAAGCCAGTATACTAAAGTGGTGACTTTCAACCTTTGAAGGATGGAAGGTGTTGGAAAGGTTGTGTCAGGATCAGAACTGTCAGTGGCAAAGCAAATCAATCTAGTAGCTTATAAGGCAACAGCTCAAGACAAATATTCCTCTGTTGTGCAGGCTTCATTCATAGTGTGGGAGGAGAAAATAAAATTTCTTTATAGGGTTTTATTTGATGTAGTCCCCAGTAGCTCTACCATTACCTTAGGTGATTCTCCACACAGCCAGCAAAGACTAAATAAAACAAAAACATGGGATATTAATGCACTTTCCCTGGAACTGGATAGAACATGCTGTTCTCCTGCAGTTTTGCAATGGATTCTCTAAATCTATCACAATTAAAATCACACTTCTTCAGGCATAACCTCATTAGTGCTGAAATATCACATCTTGTGCTATTTCCTTGGGATTTTAGCAAAACAAGTAATGATTCTTTGATTATTGGAGTGACTTGTGCTATCAGGGCTGCCAAGTAAGTAAGCAACTGTTTAAAAGATGTAAAATCAGCACTTGACTTTTTTTTTTTTTATTTCTACTTTGCTTTACGCAGACGTAACTCCCAAAGGAGAGGCCTGAGGTGGTGTGAGCACACCTCCTACCCACTCACTACAGCACTGCAGATTCCAGGGCAGGTGTCTTACTCTTGTTGTAGCATTTTGTGTGTTTCATCCAAGCTTCATGATTTCATTCATTCAGCAGGTATCGCTGACATTAATTACTGTCAGGCACTGTTGCAGGCTCTGGGGATACAATGATGAAATGACAAAGGGGGCGGTGGTAGGATCTTTCTGGTGCTGTAAATAGCTGCAGTGGAAGAAGTGGAAGCAGGAAGATGCTCCTGCAGAGGTTCAGGGAGGGAAGATGAAGGTAGATCAAAAGGAAATGATGAGGAGTAGTTGGGTAGAGGATATACTCAAAGGGAGTGTTGACAGAATTTGCTGATGAATTAAATGGTCATAAGACTTAAAAGACACTCCTAAGTTTTTGCCCAGGGCTCCAGGATGGATGATGGTGCCACTTATTATGATGGGAAGGGTTGGTGGGTGGCAAAGATTTTGAGAGGCGGCTTTTGTTTCGGTTCTATTGAGAAAAATGTCAACATTCAAGTAAAGAATTGGTAGGATATTGGAGTTTAAGTATACTTCTTTAGTCTCTTTCAAACTTTATTAGGAGATCTTTTATGTACTAAAATATAGTTCTAGAAATTTTATACATATTCCATTGGATGAATACCCTTGGCAAAATGGGTAAATCAGAGGTATGCATGGGCCAATCTCTGATTTCTTTTAGCTTAATGGACAATGGACACACCATATAAAACAGTATTGAGTCCTGATTAAAGACAAGCAGAGCAGACCAGGTAAAGAACAATAATAACAGGCTCCACGGTTATGGAGCCATGACAGCCTGCAAATATTTTCACAAGACAACTTCTGTTCTTCACATGCTTTCTTTAGACAACATTTGTAAAGCATCCATCTTTCAAGTGTGGGGAACAGATTTCAAAATCCAGGCCAGGAGTAAATGCTTGCATTCCAGACAATGTAAGTCTCAGATAAAAGAAATAGGGATGGCACTGTGTTTTGGAAGTTTCAGTTTGAATGTTTTAAGAAGGCAAACACTCTCCCTAGGTTCTGCTGCTCCCCACTTTGCCTAGCAAGAGATCCGAGTTTGTCATCAGAAGAGTATTATCTCCCAATAATATTTATAGGTCCTTCCCAGCAGAGTACTGGCGAATGTTTAGAGAACACTCGTTCACTTCACAAAGGCTCCCCTTCTCGAGCACTTCTACAGAGTACCGTGGGTAACACTTTGTCAAAGCAATGACCTTCTCCTATACTACTGGAGGAGTGCTGTTTATGTTTGATTTCCTAAATCCTGCTAAAGAAGGCTTAGGTGGTAATTTATTTATAAGAAATTATAATAACGCTTCCATAATTTGAACTCTGTGTAAAAAAGTAGGGATGTAGCTTGTACAGAGATAAGATATCCAAACTTAGAAATGGGTGTTATGACAATCTTTTGGTGTATCTACCTTTGGAATCAATTTTGTCATTTTTAATTGACCGATTTCCCTTGTTTGCGTAACATTTATTAATTGATTGTTATGCTCATGCAATTAATTCAAAAGCTGGCAAGTTTAACGCAGAGAAATTAATTTTCTTTTTCCAACATGACACTTAAAATGCATTTTTGGAAGACTGGGTTACCAGGAAATTACCTTCAAATTAATCAACAAGGAAATTAGATGTTAGTGTCCCTTGACATCTGTCAATCCAAAATATGTCAGTTTCTTCCTTTTGTTTGAGTGTTTTTTTTTTTTTTTCTGCTGGGTAAGGAATAAGAAAACCCCTGGATATAAAAGTAAAACTACCCTGCATCTTAATAGGCAGAGAAAGGTAGGGAAGCAGCTCTTTTTGGAAATGTGCAAGGTTTAAATGAACTTTTTTTTTTCACTGAAAAAAAATTGTAGTAAAGCAGTAAATTTTATAATAATATGAAAAATTAAGCTCATTGTCTTATTTCCTAATAGCTCTTTGCCATTTTTCTTTATTGTCCCTTATTTGAGCCCTTGCTAGTTGCCAACACCCCAGTAGGCCCTATGGAGGCAAACTTGTTGGGGAGATTGGCTACATGAGCTGACCCCCTAAACAAGACCCATAAACTGCAAAGGGCAAGGAAGCAAGGGGGAGATGCACCTTGATAGGGCGCAGCGGAGAGGTTCTCCTTGAGGAGGTAGAATTTGAGTTCAATTTTTGTGGAAGAGTAGGATTGGATAGCATTGCAGTCTAAGAACTATTGAAAGCAAAAAAGTGCAGGGATTAAAAAATCCATATTTTCTGTGTTTAGGAATTGAATGGAGTACTGAGACAGGGGAGAGCCAGGGGAGAGCAGGGGGAGATGCTGTTCTAGGTAAAGCTGACTACAGGTAGAATGCTGTGAAGGCCATACAAAGGAATTGTGTCTTTATTTTATAGACAAAGGGAACCACTGAAGAATTTTGAAGAAAGCATTGGATGAACTGACTGCAGATGTAGGAAGAAAACTGTCAGGACATTCATTCGTTCACTCACTCATTCAGTCATTCATTCAATTGATCAATGTTTAATTAACCTTTATCAGGCACTGCTCTGTGCCAGTTACCGAGACTATCACAATTACTAAGGAGCTCACAGTCCACCTATCTAGAGCTAATTAGTGTGATCAGGGCCATAATAGGAAGGTAAATAAAAGGAATGCCAAGCAGCCTGTCAAAGTGAGGGTGAAGAATGAATGTGGGTAAGACGGGAGTTCAGTGAGTTGCTCAGGCTTGAGCCTTCGACCTCTCTTTATTTTTAGTAACCCCTCCATTTTATCGAAGTTAATGGTAGGTGTAAGGTCCATCATTTCTCTTGGATTCAACTTTGATCCTTCTGTCTCTCACTTTCCAGGTCTAGTCAATCATCAACCTCTGGTAATCCATTCTTTACCACATCTCTTACTACTGATGCTAGATCCATTTCAGTACCATTATGTTGATCTCATCTATTGAAATCTTATATCTGGACAACATGGTAGGCAGCTTCCTAACCAGTCTCTCTTACTGTGTCACACTCTTGCCTATTCTACATTTTGCTGCCACATTCATCTTCCTAAGTTATCTTCATGCTAGAGAGCAGACTAGGAGAAATCTGATTTCCCTCAGGTACTTGCTGTGTAACTTTGGAATAATTGCAAGGCTTCTCTGAACCTCAGTTCCCATGTGGGGGATCAGCATTGTCATCCTTGCCATCCCTTACCCCCTCTCACAGTCATTGAAAGATCTAAATGAGGCAGTGCTCGAAAAAAACCACCTTGAAAACAGTCCAACTCCATGCTGTTATAAAGCATTATTGTTATTCTTACAGTTTAAGAATCTTTATTGATTGTGGAATAAAATTCAAACCTCTTTGCTTATCGTGAAGGACTTATGGCAATTTAGTCCCAGCCTTCACAACCTGGCTAATCTTCCAGGAGTCCCCTTCCTACGTGCCAGATCAGAAATTCCTTATCCATGTCCCTCCATCAGTGGAAATAATATCTATTCTTCAGAGCTGTATCAAATCCTTTTTCTTCTTTGGCTACTGTAAGGCTCTAAGGAAGATAGAACAGATAGTATTTCTGTTTTATAAATAAAGATCTGGAGGAAAAAAAGATAAAATATTTGTTTACAATGACATAGCCAAAATATAGTGCTGCTGTTTCTCCAAGTTCAGTGCTCAGACTACCCAGTATCTCCCACCATTCTCAATTTCCGTTTTGATCCAGTTAAGCAGTTTAAAACTTCCTTTCTCTTTCCAAAACATTTCAATATGAAACTGACTTTAAGATACATTGGTAACATTCTTCTTGGGAATAAGTTAGTCCCTGAATAAAGAAGCCACCCTGTTGGAACAATAGATACTTCAAGAAGCCACCCTGTTGGAACAATAGAAAATATCCAGAGTTTGGCTCATTTTGGTTCCAAGAGAACACACTTACTCGTTCTACTTTAGGGAATTTATAATCTCTTCTATTACTAATCAGTGACTCTGGTAACAGATTATTTTATTTCTGCGCAA
Source organism: Talpa occidentalis (assembly GCF_014898055.3). Taxonomy (NCBI): domain Eukaryota; kingdom Metazoa; phylum Chordata; class Mammalia; order Eulipotyphla; family Talpidae; genus Talpa; species Talpa occidentalis. Next base: position 49,860,054 of record NW_023601104.1, on the reverse strand, counting down.
AGCTGGATACATCACTAGCCACTGGGATACAGTAATATATTGTTTAATATAAACATGAACCAGTTTATCTGAATATTAAGCAACGATGGCAAGGAGCCCTAAGAATTCATCAGGCCCATGGGTCTTTAATGCCACCTGATCACTTCAACCACAGATTCAGGGTCACCCCATAACCCTACCCCTGAAGCCACCCACAGACCCCACCATGGGGATGGAGTCAGGGTGGTAGCTTCTAGATACTTTCCTCCTCTTATCTGATGAACATAGTTTCTGACCTTTGCCCTCTTCAGAAATAAAACAAGTAATCTGAAGACTTTTATTAAAAATGGGTTCTCTTCACAAAACTGTGTTAATAAATAAAAGGAAAAGATTGATTTCTAGTCACAGACATAAGCTCAGCAAGTATCTTCTAAATGCTAAAATCCTAGCTTTAATGGTTATAGTCCAATAAACACAATATTGGATATTAATAGGGACTTAGAGTTGACAGAGCATTTTCTCATACTATCTTACATTAGCTTCATAATAACTCTATGACATTTCAGAAAGGTACTTTTATTCCCTTTCAACAGACTCTTGGAGGTTCAACGAGTTCCTTACAGTCAAATATATACCAAATGGCAAAAGCAGGTCTAAGACTTACCTCTGTTAATTCTAAGGCTAAGGCTCTGTACGTCCAACTAAGTCACGAAAAATGCATTAACATGATTACTTTTGATATTCATCATTACATATGTAAAAGCTACTTACATTTGTATAAATGATTACTTTTAAGTTTTAATAATTTACAGATAATTTTTAGTAATTTCTGTTCACCAATTCTATTGGGCTAGAACAATTACTATCACACAGCTGACAGCTGTAGAGAGTTGAGATTCCAGTGACATGTGTGAATCAACATCTGTACAAATAATTTATTCTTTAATTAGTAGTTTTTATACAACTCACCAAACTGATTCTGGGTGGTCTTAATCAATCATAAATAGGCCTACTGAATTGTCTAGCTATTTTGGGAGGATATGCAACCACGCTTCTTTTGCTCCACGGGCCTGCTTTTGCATCTCTTCCAGGTCCTGCCAAACAATTCTGCAAGTTCGTTAGTGTTTTAGTCTTCTTAATCATTCTGATTTTCTAAATGATATGTTCAGTTCCAACTAACCCCTGGAAAGAATAGACTGAACCAAATTAGAAGGAGCACAAATGTTGTGTCATACTGTAGAACCACTGAGTGTTGTTTGGAAATCAGTCCTCCATCAATAGAGCTAAAATACTTTACAATTGCCCCAAAGTCGTCATTGTCACTGACTCATTTCTGAAAAAGAATTCAAGGCAGGGCATTTCATCTCTTTTCATTGTGACACCATTGCCTTTTCCTTCACTCTGTGTCCAGTCAGTCTGGTCAGGAAGATGTTGTGGGTGGGGTGGGGGTGGTAACTGAGGGTGTGTTCCAATAATGTTAATAGTGACAAGAGACACACACACGGGGAGAGGCTTTTGTGGGTTCCTCTGGAGTTGCAAATGTCCATTCTAGGCTGGTACCCTGCTTATATTGTCCGGACCCACCTCTACATTTGCTTCTGGGTTTCTTTATTTAGCAGCTATGGATGTCCACATTTATAGACTTGCTCTACTGTATCTCTGGTTTCTGACATAAGATATCTCATGGCCATTAATAAGTACTTGTAGTATTGTCTTAGGGGACAAATGGACAGCTTTGCCATTCTCTGAGATGGATTTAGAGCGGGATAGGATGGGGCCACAGACTCCAGGACAGAGACAAAATATTGCCTTCCCATATCCCATTGAAGCCCCTGCCTGACTACATCAATGCTAGTATCATGGGGTCAACATGTTGGACCTGACCCCAGCCCACTGTCCCTCTAAACACTTTCTCCCACCCTGCTCCTAAGCGTCTATGAAAATGAAGCCAGAGAGAGGGGGCTGGGCTTTGGAAGTCTTCCTTGTCCTTCTGGTGCATAAAAATGTATCTTTAATGTTATCCTTTTCCAAGTTCCTCCTGCTTTCTACCCAAAATGTCTTTATTCTGCCCTAGCTTAGCTGATAACGATGATTCTAAATCATACACCAGTCTATGCCCTATATCCTGTTTATCTCCTTTGTGCTCAGATTTCAAAATACTGGTGGTGGGTTTCCTAAAATTAATAGACAGTACTGCTTTATGCAATACAGGTATTACTGCTGCCTCAGTTTCTCTCATGTACCTCTTCAACTCAAGGCCGTCTGGGGCCTCCAGGTAGATATCTCTCCTGCTGTTCATCTCACTAGATGAACAGTCTGAACTGACAATACCTACAACCAATCCTTGGCAAATTCTTCTGGGGTGAGGGTCCTTCTAGTCCCAGGTACTGGAAACCCAGGGAGGCCAAGCTTCAGGGATGACTAGCTTTTACCTCAGAAAAGAGAGCTCTAGGGCCTCCGCTGGTGGTGCAGGTGGTTGAGTGCAACGCTGTGAAACTGTCTGCAGCCTCTGCAGTGCTGGTTTGATCCCAGCTGGCCAGCCGGCGAGGGTCCCACATGGCGCGGCAGACCTAGCCTGTCGCGCCCGCTGCTCCTCTCAGCAGTGTATTTCATCAGTCTGCCTTTTCTGTTCCCCCCTCTGTCTCTGGTGAATCCTCTCACCCTCCCACACATCTGGCCTGTACCCTAGTTCTTGTGTAAATGAATAAATAAATCTTTGAAAAAAATAGAAAAGAGAGCTCTATAATTTTCCTTCTTATAACATGAACATCTGCCCATACTCTAAGTAGGGGAGGAAAAAAAGGGGGATGTGTTTGGGAAATAAAGGCACAGGGCAAAATAAATCACTCCCTTTCTCCAAGAAGTATCCTCACTGTGTCTGCCTGGCATAGCTGCTGGAACCTGTAGATTTTTCTGGACATATATTTTCCTGCTTTGTAGGGTATTGGCTGCATGATCTGATAAAAGCTGTGACTAAACGGACTTACGATTTGTATTTCCACAGCCACAAATGTACTGGCTCCTCCTCTTTCCTTCTCCTCCCCCTCCCGCTTCGGTTCTGGAAGGTTCATTACTTACAGTTACTGCAGAATCAATCTGAACTGGCCAAAATCAGTGATGGAATTTATAGCATAATAAATGCCCTGCTGCACAAATGCAGTTACACATGAAAGGCTTGGGAATGTTCTTTTGAGCAATCCTTCTACGTTGCGGAGTGTACTATTTTTTATCAATTTAACAGAATCATCTTAAGCATATTTTGAGAAGTATAATCCTGGCAGCTACAGAGCAGATTTTCCCTGAGGCAGGTATTATTGCAGAAAAACAATATTATTGATAAAAATCTTAGCATATTGGAACTTGGAAGGGAAACTAAATACATCTTTTTCATTCTTCACGCCAATCCTTTCGAACTTCATTTTCTTAACCTCATGCATTCCACTTTCTCATTGAATTTTTATTTTTATAAAAGTGTCTTAACACTTCTCGATGCACACTAATGAACTGTTCTCCAAGAAGAACCAGGCGTCCTAAAGTTGGCTTCGAGAGGCAGGCAGAATTTGAAGTGCACTCAAAAGATATTACACAGATTGGGGTATCAATGATTTTTCCTTTTTAAAAGTCTGCAAGTTATAAGATTACATTGCTATCTGGCCCATTTTTCTTGCTAAGTGCCCATATTATGGGTGAATCCTGTTTTACAGCATTCTGATACACAGAGACTTGAACTTGAGCATGAAATCAGGAAAAAAAAAAATCAGAAAGACAGATGGCAGACCGTCCTCCCCAAAACTCAATTTCATATTATGCATGTGATTGCTAATAGGCAAGCACTAAAAGACAATTTTCCTTGACGGAGAAGAGCTGATAAATTGTCAACATAAAGTTAGACTGTGGTTGCTCCAGCGATCGAAAGCTCGTCTGTGAGTTTGGTTCCATCAAAGTCGGCTTCTTACAACCGTATCAAAATTTATGAATGCATATGTCTATAAAGTGACTGAAAACAACCCATAATGCATGTTTGTTTATTGTGCATCAGGTCTGTGTTGCTTTAGCACATGCAAAGAAGCCAAACATATATCCAAGTCCATTTTGGACCGGTTCTCTTTTCTAGCCTCTACATGTGGTAATGAAAAAGTCAAGAGCCAACTGGGGATGTGATTTCCCCTTCCACCTTGAGAGCTGACTTAAACAAAAAGATCTACTTTTACCTGGCTCTTGCATGGCTTGGGAGTGTACTCCACGGGGTTACACTAGCTTTGTGGTGATAGAAGTAAATGCATTTGAGAGCAATTGAAAGCATTGATTATTCAGAGAAGAAAAAGATGTTTGAGAAAGAAAAATAAAATCAAGGAGATAAAAAGCAGCTCAGCTAATGATCTGCAGCACAAAGTGCCAAAGCTTCGTATCTTTGATAGGAAGATGAAGACTCTGTAGACACTGCCAAAATAGAAGCAAAAAGATTTTCTTCTATTTGTTGAAAATTTGTTTAAAAAATAAGTATTTAATCCAGGAATAGAAAATGTTATTTTCTGGGGAGAGAGAAGGAAGGTGAAAATTTACTCATTGAAAATCTAGTAGCTATATACTATATTTGATTTTTTAAAAAATCACTTAAAATATTTAGTATTTACATGGTGATAACTTTCAGATTTTATGGCATCAATTACTGTTCATTTGAAAACAGTTGTTTAATTGCAGATGAATTGTAACTGATCTAACACACACAGACCTGACAGGAACAAAGGAATTGTGTGCTCAGATAACACTGTTCATAAAGGTTGCTACAATTACAGAATGGCTGAATAGTCCATCTGAATTAGAAGTAAATGAATTAAAGAACAAGTAATTTTTTTTTTTTTTTACAAGAAAACAGTCATCATCCTTAAAGCCAGGGGTTTCATGAAGGAGTAGAGCTAAGGGAAAATTCAGGCTGCCTGAAAAGTAGGCTGTGCTGATGTTGTTCAAATATACAAGCAATTCCAAATAATCAGGACACTTAGTGGTGTATGGACTAAGCACTTGGATGACTGAGGTCTGTGTGATGCTTCCTATTTCTGATTCATTTTGCAAACCAAAATTTCAGTTTATAATGGTTTTAGTTTTTTTCTCCCTTGAGTTATTGGTTCTAAGGAAACCATATGCCTCCTTTAACAATGTCTATTTATACCAGCGTCTAAGATTCAGGGGGAAAAAAATCCCTGCACTTATGTTGGCAGAATGGTGGAAGAAAAAAAAAAGTTGAGAAAATTCCAAACGGAATTATCCAGTGACTTACTTAAATCCACATACTTATTCTCTTACCCAATAGACTGAGAACCACCTTCTAGGTCTCCTTGTCAGAAAATAGTAATCTTTTTCTGACAATGCATGCAAGAAGTTTTGCTATAATGAAACAATCTTTAATCTTCATCCTTGTTACCTTGAACGCTGATTAGCCCATTGGGCTGGCATTGCACTAAATGAAGGCATCACTCCTGATTCCCATAAGGACCAGAGTTCTTTCTGCTCAATGTAATTGATGCCTTCATTTCTTTGCTGATACTGTTCCCTCTGCATATAGTTCCCTTTCTTAATATCTCTGTAGGGTATGTCTATCTTTTAAGAGCTCGCTAAAATGATGTTCTCTTGGAGAACTTCTCTTCCACCAGACAGAATAATTTATTTCTTCCCATTGCCCTTGAAACATCTCTCTGTTATAGCAGATATCACATTTTCTCGTAGCCATTTCTTTGTGTGTCTGTCTAAGTCTAGATCCTGCTTTCTGGACCAAGGACTCTGTTTTATCCATCTTTGTCTTTCTGGTACCCAGTACAGTGTGATACACAACAGGTACACAATCAGTATTGACTGCATGACTGAGTGAAATCAATTCTGAAATACTCTGAACAAAAGGTGATGCCCAAGAATGAAAATTATATATCATTCTTGACTACAATGAATTTTCCCTTTGATTTCCCAGTTTATTATGAATTGATAAAGCATGTGTTTGAAAAAGTTTCCATTATGTAGATGTAAAGCTTTGGGAGAAAACCAGTGGCTGAAATTCTGTTTGGAACAATTAAAATTAGTTATTTCATATCAGTCGGGAAGAAACTGAAGTAGATAGGCTCTAGGGTCAGCATATGCTTTGTTCAGCTTTCTTTAAAGGCATGGGGAGTAATAAAGCTTTCCATTTTATCTTCAGTGAAATAATACTGCTGAAAAATCACCTCATTTTTGATGTCAGTGATGATTTCTTTTTACCTCCATGATGTCAAAAGGGAATTATTATTATTAGAATGACAGATTACTAATGATACTGTAAAAAAAAAAAGTGGAATAGATGAAATCATTATAACCCAAATACCTAACACAGCCCTTCTTGTCTGAGGCTGTTTGGTACTTGCAACAGAGTTACTCCGCAATACTGCAGCTGCGTAAAAATTATTCTAAGCAGGAAGTAAATCAAGAGCAGGTGCCTACGAATTATCACTAGCAGAGCACCATCCTTATAAAGTTTTTAGGATGGAAAGGCATGATTAGGAGGTATGATTTATGTATATAAGAGGGAAAAGATTCTTTGGGGTCCAAAGTGTCTCATGGGCTCTTGTGGCACACCTTGGCTGATGATTTCCCCATCATCGATGTGGAGAACCGTGGAGAACCACGGTTGGGAATTAAGGTTGGGTGAGGGTCCCTCTAGGCTTGGCAGTCCTGTCAGCCCTCTCTGGGACAGTGAGAGGACGGTCAGTTGATTCAGGGCTTCATCCCTTTTTCACCCACTGACTGGCTTGCTATCCCCCCACGTTGGCTTGTGGGTTCTAATTTTCTCCGACTGACCTGCATGTTCTCCAAGAGCTCAAGAACATGACAGTACCAGGCATGGCTACCTGGTGTCCTAGAGATAAAAATCATAGGACTTAACATTCCTCTACTAAGCCAAAGTACTAGGAGCTGGCTATTATTGGCCTTGCATACTTTTCCTTGGAAAGAGAACTTTGAGAAGGACAGCAGTTTATAGAAAGTAGCAATTCCAGAATGTTTTCTATTTCTATAATAGAGCTTGTTTCTGAAAATGTTTCTATTATGTAGATGTAAGCTTTGGGAGAAAAATGGAATTTTTTTTGAGAATTTTAACAATATTGTTGAAGTTTAGCAATAATGTTAATATTGTTAATACCATAACTCATGGTAAAGAACATTTACTCAGGACTTTACTACATGAAGGGCTATTCCAGGTAGGTTAAATGTTTCAGTTCCTTCCAGCTGGAAACTCAGAACCATTTCAGACAATGTTAACATACAGAATCACCTATTAGCCAAATGCAGAAAAAAAAGGGAGGGGAGGATGATACATTTAATAAAAAGATATATGCTATTTTGTATTAAAAGAGGTGTGGGTACATATTGTGTTAAAATGAGCAAAGAAAAGAAATCTGAAACTGCTTATAGAATAAGGCAAGAGAGTATTACTCAGAAATCACCACTTTATTTTTGCCTTCAATTTAGGATCTGAAGTGATATCTCAGAGTCTAGTCATAATCATACCATAGAACAAGGTACAAAAGTTAATTTTTCCTTCCCACACTTCTTCCTTGCAGCAGTCATGTGGTTAAATGTTTCCTGGAATATTTCAGGTTCTCAAACCAGCACTGCTGCAAGGCAATATGGCAGCTCATAGTGATGCTGAGTGGCCTTGCTAGAACTTCCGGGTGGGCTTTAATGTCCCTCTTCCCAGAGTCAGACACCACACTATTCCATTCTGAGTGTCTCAAAGGGGTTTCACTCTAATGTAGAGAGTGGAGCTAAAGGGGATGGAATCTCAACCATCAAATAACTGAAGAGCCCAGAAGGCGTGTTCTGTTAATGACTCTTTTTAGCAAGGAAACAAGGCCCAAATAATCATGCTGCTTGTCCAATGTGGCAGAGTAGGAGAAACTCTTCTGACTCCCCTCACCAGGTGTGTGTCCCTATGAAGTTACTCTGTGTTCATGCCTTCACAGAGACGATGAGTTCAAAGGACATTTGACAAAGGTCTGTGGAAGACTCTTAAATATATTCAGAACTACCATGTAATTGTCAGGTGACTCTTAATTGTGCTTCTGGAATTCTTGTTTTTGTTTTGTTGGTTTTTTTTTAAAGATTTATTTATGTATGCATACAAGAGCTGGGGTATAGGCCAGAGGTGCTGGGGTGGAGCGGGGGTGAGATGATTCACCAGAGGCAGAGTGGGGAGCAGACCAGGCAGACTGACTGAAATACACTGCTGAGGGGAGCAGCGGGTGAGACAGGAGAGGCCTGCTGTGCCATGTTGGTTAGCTCCCTGGCGGGGGATTGAACTAGTGCTGCAGTGGCTGAGGACTGCTTCATAGTGCTGAAGCCTGACCCCTTGTGCCACCAGGGAGGCCCCTGATTTTGTCATTCTTGCCACTAGAACTGGCTACAAGTAGGGCACAAGTTAAATAAATGTAGATTAAAAAAATGAAATCTGATAGCATAGAAAAGATGTCATAGAATTTGCTAACTAGCCATGCAATCTTTTTTAAAAGAAAAAGGAAGAAAACTTCAACTTACCTTACTAGCAGTAGGGCCTGGAAACTTAAAAAATTATATAACTACATTAGCTACTTATTCTTACTTCTAAATTCCCATTAAGGGAGCTAGATTACTAACTCAAGGAAGGTGTATATCTGGTCTTAGCACAAGTGATGTCCAATACTTATAAATTAACTTATTTTTAAAGCAAATGTTTATTGAACTGCTCGTAGGTGGCTGAAACTGTTCTAGGAGCTTCAGTTTACACTGCCGTGGGAGAAACTAATCATATACAAGTAGACTTATGAAATAGTGTCAGGTTGTAATAGTGCAATGAAGAACAGCAGGCAACAGGATAAGGCAGATGATGCGGTGCAGAGCGTCTGCTTCAGCTATTTTAGATGGGATTGGTGGAAGTAAAGTGTCAGCTGAAATCTGAGTGAATCTAGATATGACCCATGGGATTTTGGGGACATTATATATTCCAGGAAAAATAAAAAGCAGGTACGAAAGTCCAAGTAAGAGGAAGGTATATATACTGCTATCAGCAGATGATAACTTACTTGAATTGTCTCATTACACCACACCACAGCCAACCAGGAGTGAAAGTGATGTTTCCAAAATGACAACTTAGATGTATCCATTGTCCTCAGACTAAAAGACACACACACACACACACACACACACACACACACACAGCAGCCCAAAGCCTTCTCCTTTAAATATTATTATAGAGTGTTGAAAATTGACTACATAGATGGTTCTTTCTTTTAGATAAGAGTCTTGTTACTCAACTCAAGCACTTTGCAATGAGGTCATTCGATTACTCTTAAGGTGGAGGGCATTCATAGAAACATGGGAATCATGAGATAAGTTCCTCTTTCCTCAGAAAGTCACTGCATGAGAAGCTAGGAATCCCAGAATACTTACTCTTTCCCTTACATGGAATGAGTCAACAGAATCCCTCTGGAAAGCGGAATGTTGTCTAGAACCTCTGAGTTGCAGTTGGGCTCAAGTCCCAGAGGTAGTTTGCCTTCCCCAGAGGGTTCAATTTTATGTATATGTAGATGCTTTGATCAAATTGTGGAGCCTGTGGGCTACAAGAGCGGGAAGCTCCATTTATTTTAGAGATCAACATCAAGCTGGACCTGCCCCTTCTTCATTTCTTGCATTAAAGGGCTACAGTAGTCTTGCCATGATACTAAATCAATTCCAGAGAAAATCATTTGGTATGTGCTTCTTTTGTTAAAGGGACATATGACGTATTTCAGTCATATTTTGTCTCTTAAAATCAAATCAATATTCAGAACACTTAAGCAGGGAGAAATTTCCCAGAAAGAAATGCTTTTCCTATATATTTCAGAAGAAATCATTTATTATTCTAGAGCTCATATAACTTCCAGGAGATAATTGGAAATGTTATTGATGAATTACTGCTTTCCATAGTTACAGGTGCATATGCAGAGATGTAGAAGCTAAAGCTTTGGGCTGTCTAAATCAACCTTTATCAAACTCGTGGTACAAGGGCTTCACGAATGGACATGTGTTGCATGCTCACTGTGGGCCAGTCACTGCAAAGTACTTTACCTTTATTAGCTCACTTTTTTTTTTTCCACAACAGCCTATGAAGAAGGTTATACCAGTACCATTTTATAAGAGAGAAAATAGTTACTTAAAGAAGTTAAACAATTTATTTAATGTCATTGAGCCAGGGATGGCAGAACTTAGTTAAAATCCTTAGCTTTCTGATGTCACAGTTTTTGCATTCTTTAGTAGTTTTGAGGTGATCAGGGTCAAATGGGGTAATGTATCTGGAAGTCCTTGAAATCTGTAAAGAGTCCAGTAGTTGTTACTTCAGACCACTGGATCAAGAGATTACTTTAGGGAAACAGAACTGATAGACCTTTACAGCTGTCGTTGGGGGCATCTTAGCAAATCAAAGAGTGCTGGGCTTGAAAAAAGTGGAGAATACTGCTTATGTTCACTTTTTAGTTCTTCAGATTTTTCCCTTTTAATGCTCTTTTTTAATAAACTATAGTCTCAAAGAAATTGTATTTAAGGTTCTACTAGTTGAGGATACATTTATAGAAACATTAATGGTAGAATTTTGAAGGTTATTATTCAAGACGTATGCAGAAAGGATGGTTAATGTTTGGATCAGTGATGTCATTTTCACAATGACCATCCTTTTTTTTTTTTTATTCTCAGCACTGATGCAGAAAACTGACCTGAAACTATTGAACATAAGTCAAAGATGGGCTACTTTTCTCCTACACGTTTTGTATATTCTTTATAATAGAAAACAAAGTACATGTAAGTGTGCAACATGCTTGAGCTGCAGTTACTGACGTACTTAGAATTTACAGACACTTCACAGAATGGCTAGTGATTATGTCCCTAGTTGGTAAAATAGCTAGCTGATTAGTCCCAGCAGAAATGACATACACCAAGCTAGAACTACTTTCATGCCTTGGTAATGGGAAATAAATTCCTTAAGATCAGAAACAATATCTGCTGTATTTAAAATGACACTGGAAACCACATTGTAATGGACAATTGTGCAGAGGTGAGCAGGACTAAAATGAGATAATAGGATTTAAAAAATTTGATTTTATTGGTTCTTTCCTCTATTTGCATTTTTCATCAGGATAATCTCTGCCTGTAAATTCTACCCTGGAATTTTTTTTCTCCTTCAATTTATTCTGGATGTCTGGGTTGATTGAAAGGCAATAAATGCGTAGTCTTATAAAGCCTGAATGGGTTGACAGAAGTTTTGGTCTCTCTGAAATTCATCTATTGATTTGACAAGACAGTTACATTTTGTGCAGCTTGGAATACTGTAGTCATCATTTCAAGACAACATAAAGCTGAAGCAAAGGCTTTAGGAGAAGCACTGATATGTCTGCATACCTGGAACATCTCTGAAAGACTGGGAGAAACATCCAGTGGCATCTAGCCCGTCCACATTTGTCTATTAAGGACTTTAGTATTATCAGAAATCTCTGGAGAAGGAGGACCACTGCACTGCCCCCTACGTGAGTGTGGACACACCTCCAAGGACTCTTCTGGTTCAATTAAAACTTACCACCTACAGTTATCCTCTTGGGCAAAGAAGGAACCTGAACTTCTACCCAACACATTTCACATGTTCTTAGCAAACTTAGACCAATCATGGAGTTGTGCTAGAGGGCAGGATATCAGCAAGTATTGTTGGCATACCAAAAAAAAAAAATATAAGAACCTCAAAATGTTAATATCCAAAAAAAATTCTTGAAAGAGAACTTAATAGAAAGAAAATAGTGATTACCAGAAACCCATATAAATCCATGATAAATGATGCTAAAATGACTGTTTTTTTCATATTCTACAAGAAAGTCTTAACTACTGGCTCAAGGGAGTGCTGGAGATGTGATATAAACGGGTCTTAGTAAGGAACTGGTAAAGATGAACAATATCCTTGCAGGCAAGATGGAGAAATGTCAGTCAGATCGTGGTACCATCATCTGAGTTCATAGCTACTCCGTTGGTCACATCTCAAGGACACTGATGTCAACTAGCAAGGTCTCTAGTGGTATGCTACAGAGCTCAGTATGGTCAACATTTTCCATTGCTGTCTCAAAAAGAGAGCACGTGCAATTCAATTCAACTAACGTTTGCTGAAAGGCAGGCACAGGCAGTGTACTGTTCTGGGTGTGCTGAACGGAGGAAGCAGAAAAAGAAAGTTTCCAATGCCCAGGGTAGCATATTGGTTGAGAAGAAGGCATTGAGGATCTAGATAATTCAATTTTCCATTAATCATTTATGTGACCTTTGACAAGTCAATTCATATTTCTTTGCCTCAGATTTACCTATCTTCAATATTGAGAAAATATAATTACCCAGAGAAATGAAATTTAAAAAAATAATTTATATTGTGCATCATTGTTCACTTTTGTACAATGTTTGCATTCTCCTCTAAGGTGTAGTCCCCATAGAATTCCCACCACCAATTCACCCCGGGCACCATCACCATAGTCCCTTGTGCTCTTCCTGCCCTCGTTTTGATCCCTCTTCTTCCCCCTTCCCTGTAGAATGTCTCATATTTATAGTTGTCTGTTTATTTTTGTTTTGATGTTGTGGTTTTTATTGTTGTTATTTTCCCTGATCCATGAAAGTACTTTATGAAAAAGGAGAGAAGCTGCTTAATTAAACCTGTGTTATCTCACTTGATCCATAGGAAAATTCCTTGGATTCTATACTATTATCAGCTACATTTTTCAGTAGAGAAAAGTGAGGCACAGAGTACTGAAGTAAATCTAAAAATTATTATTTTAGTACTAAAGAGGGCTGAAAGCATCACGGGAGAGGAAAAAAGAAGTGATACTTAAGTGGTGCCATATTGGTTGAGTAAGAGTTTCAATCAGGCATCAACCTGGCAGACAGCATTGCAGGAAAAGAAAACATCACAGTCAAAGCATAGCAGGGGGGTATGTAAACATGCTTCATGAAAAATGGTTGGACTGATATTACTTCTGCATCAATATTAAGAGATATAGGAAAGAGTGATGGAAATGGTGGTAGGAAAGGTAGGTGCTGACCAGATTCTTAGGTATGTCGACACTGAGCATTGGTGTCTTAGGAGCAGAGTAGGTAATGATTGTTGAGGCTTTGGGACAATATTCCAGGGAGCAGATTGCAGGATTGATCAGACAAGTAAAGCTTTGTGAGAGGTAATTTGAGCATTTCTCACATTGGATCCAGAAAAAAAGTATTAAGCTGGAGGAATGGAAATAGAAAGCAGATGGAGTCAACCAATTTGGGCAGCACATTACAGTGGCAGGTGATCAAGAGGGCAGGGTGCATATTTTAGTATTGTGGACTTTATTTCTTTAAAAAAAACCTAAAAACTAAAAATCTAGATGACTGAAGCAGTCAGTAGTAATTCCATTCTAGTTTGCTGTCATTTTGACACCTGTTAATAAACACATTCAATCAAATATATGTTTGCATATGAAAAGCCTTAAACTTTCAAATTTACCTAGCTGAACTTCTGACATTGAGAATCCTAGAGATGCAATTCTGCTGCACACCTAAGTCTACAGAAAGAAAGGGCCAGTGAAAATCAATCCCAACCGCAGATACAAATTTTTAACATCAGTTTCACTTTTTATAAAAATATTTTCTGAGAATTTTTTTCCCCATCTGTATGAGGCATTCAAAATGTAGATCTTAGTTTTGTGCTTTGGCAATCTAGGAGTTGTTGTCTTTTGCTAGCACTACCATACAATTAGGAGGGAAAGGAAAGGGTTATTGTGATATTGGTGAACAATGTTCTGGAAGATGCACTAAGTTGGTTTCTTAATAAGTGCTGAAGACGTCATCCTATTAAATGAGGTTTTGTAACCTGAGATCCCTGGATAAACTTCAGGGTTCAAAATTTCCTGATGCAAAATGAATTTACCTCAGAGAGGGTCTATAGGTTATACCAAATCGTTAAAGGGATCTGTAACACCAAAAATAAAACAAACCCCTGTAAAAATTATAGAAGTGCCTTATTCCAAGGAACAGAGACAGCCCATGAATTTTTAAAAATGAAGAAGGGAAGTTTCTAATTTAAAAGACATCTATGTTTGTGCTTCCAGGAAGCAAAGGATTTTCTTTTGCTAATCAGCAGCTTCTAATTTTTTTGTTTTCATGACTTCATGCTTAGATAGATTCTTAAAGCAGAGGTAAACCAGCAGTCCTAACAAACTAATGAACCTGCAAATTATTTTCTCTATACTTTACAGTTTATGCTTCTTTATATCTTAAGGAGGGTGGAGCGTTTTCAGAAATGATTTAGTTCAATACTTCGCTACCGGCAAATTATACCAAATCATGGGTGTCTGTTTTTGAGAATCTGGAGGTACCCCACATTGTCTTGTAGTCTGCTCATGTCACAGCAGGAACCTTCTAAGTCTGAGGATTTTGCCTCTAGAGTTGAGTCATTCTCAACTTGCTATAAACAGAGAGATTCTTCACTCTGTGTTTCTCCATCCAGGATGCTTGACTGTGCTAGTGGAGTTGGGACATAATGTGTGTGGAGAGATACTCTAGAGGTGACCGAAGTGCTGGAGGGCATTTAAGAGTAGATTAGAAAACTAACAGTTTTATGCCAAAGGAAACTACCCTCCAAAACAGGCGCTAAAGAGGCGACCCAATTACTCTTAACTCTTCTAATTTCCCTGATTACAGATCTCCTTTTACCCCCTGTGCAATACCTAGTAAGTTCCCTCAGACAGAGATCTAATCAAGAAGGCAGAAGACTGACGCACTGCATTTTAAAGGGGAGAGCCGTGTTAGGCTGAGATACGTGGCCAACAATGAGACCTAAACACAAAAGCCTGAGGCATGAAAAGTGGCAGGTCCAGATAATGGGCCACTGCAGCTTTTAAAGTAAACGACAGAAAACCCAATGTCAGTTCATAGCTGGGCAACGTCACTGGAGAGGGCAGCTTTCCTGAGGACTAGAACATGGATGTGGCAGCAATTTAGATGACACTGTCAACCCGAATGAGCAGATACAGACCAGCACTTCCTTGCCTAGAGTTTTTGGGCATGGCGACCAGGTGTTACAGTCCCTGGAAGGGCAGGTAAATCTCTGCACTCCAGAGCTGTGGGCTATCTGAGGCACAAAGGGAAGGTCTTAATCAGGCAAGAGATTTTTCTCTTAAAAACTTGTCACATACTGAGGTTCAATTCACACTGAGGCCTTCTTTGGACTTAATCTGTTATGTGCAAAGCAGAGGGTGTAAAGAGAGCAGACTTGGGGACCTAACTGCCTGGATCCACCCTGCCTGGTTCCTTGGTAGCTACTTCAGAGCCGTGTGAACATGTGCAAAGCACTGCACCTACAAAGCCCTCAGTTTCACCACCTGAAAAATGGGCATAAACTTGGAACAATGCAGAAAAGATGTTTTAAAATAATGTGTGGGTTAAGTAAAATACGTATAAAGTGTTTGGCACAGTGCTTGCCATAGAGTCAGTGTTGAATTAGTGGTGCTTTTGTCACTAAAAAAATGTCAGTGACAACAATGCCAACACTAAAGACAGGGTAGCAGATAAAGTGATGGGAAAAGTCAGAAAGGTTCATGTGCCAAGGCCACAGAAAGAAATGGAAGAAATAGAGCGACCTGTACTGAGCAAGGTCTAACATTGTGAGTCTAGAAGGGATAAGGAAGATGCATGTGAGGATAATAGATTATAGGGAATATGGGAAGTATGGAGTACAGTTTCTTTTATTTGTGTTTATTGTGTGTTGGGGGGGTGATTACCAGTTTTATTTGAATGTTTTATAAGCTGTTAGAGTTACTTACTGGGAATGAACAGATAAATAAGGATGTTATTCAGCTGTGTCATGTCACGGGTTCTCATCGGCTTTTCCACTAACTTTCAGACAAGGTTAATTATGAGGTAAGTTCATTGTGGAGAAGGAGGGGAATAGCTGCATTTGTTGGATGATTCCTCTTGTTGGGGGAACAGCAGATGAGTCGATGATTAGGTTAGCAGTTCCGGGAGGGGAGGAAGGCCTGGATGGAGATTTTCATGGTATCTTGAGATAGCCATGATGGCCCATGGTCACTTTAACATCACATGATGTGATGGAAATGGGAACAGCACCTACATCTTTTCCAATTCTGGATATTCAAGGTTATACTTTTTGAGATTTTCTCAAAGGCTCTGTCTTAATGCAAGGTGTCTTTAATCTTAACTGCAAGAAATTCCAGACATACTTTTATTCTCTGTGTTTGCATGGCGGTCCCATAGTGTTCATCACTTTTAGGTAACATGTCTCCTGCTCAGAGAGAGCTTCTGAGACCCTCCCATTTAAAGGGGCCCAACCAAGCAGCTCACTCCCATTACCTTGCTCTGCTTGTTGCATACTAGTGCAGCCTAGTGGTGAAGTGCATGGGGTGTGCAATCAGGCTCCCAGAGTTCAAATCCATCTCTGTCCCTCAACATGTAATGTTGAGCTTGCTTATGAAAGCTTTCTAGCCTCAGTTTCTTCTTCTGTAAATGGAAATAATAAAAATCCTTTCCCTCGGACTGTCATGAGGCCTCATACACAAAGTATACCATGTCCAGCGTATTATAGTGTACATAAGGATTAGCTATTGGTATGTTACCATTATTACTTTCTGGAGTCATCTTCCTTGTTTATTTACTTGTTACTGTCTGTTAGGCCTATTAGAATCTAAGCACCATGAAGGCAGGAACTTTTAATTGTTCCATGCTGGGTTTCCAGGACCTAGAATAGCCTCCAGAATAGGAGCTCAGTAAATATGTGTTGAACGAATGCATGTCCTGTCAATATTGACATTAGCTTGACAAACTCACGTCACCTAACAAAACAGCAAACAGAATCCCAGCCACATGCTCTCATGCTTGGACTGGAACTCAAATGATTTCTCCATACTATTTTTGAACCCAAATGTTCCACATTTTTGCAGATCCAAATTTTTACTTGCCAATCTTTACTTTGTTGAACAAAAGTAATTTTTCCCTCCAAAATTAAATGTTATTATGTTGTATTAAATAGTGTTTTTTCAAAATGCACTTCACCTCTTCCACCCTCCTGGGATTCCTCCAACCCCTTCTCTCTGACCCTGACAACCTTGGAAAGCAGAGAATACAAACTCTGCAGATACACAGAAAATAGCTGAAAGGAGACCCTATCATTCCTTAAAAGCTAGAAATGCAGAGAAGATGTATCAGTTCAGTAAAATGAATCACTACATCTGTAGTCTGCACCTAGAATTCCAAACTTGTGAATGCTACACAGGGAACAACAAATAAATACTCTAATTTTAATGAGGCAGGAAAATACAAAATGGTTCTACAGATAGTTTATATATCTCCAACATTTTCCTTTGTAACAGTTCCACTGTAGGTGGATCTGCCCAGGTGCCTCTCCTGTTAAAGGTCAAGGATGCTCCGCATGTGCCTTTCAGACTGCAGGACAGCTCAGCTAAAGGTCGTTCTTGGAAGGGCCTGTTTCCTACCTTTTTTTTTTTTTCCTGAAGAATTGATGTCAAAGAAAGTGCCTGGCTTCAACTTTTATGCAGCTGCTGGTCTCCTGATGACTTATATGAGGTTTGAAGGCCTGATGATAATGACTGTTGCATGCCTTACAATGACGGTCACCCTAAAGAACTGGGCTACCAGAGGCTCTAAATTCTAAAATTGGTTAAGAGTTAGGTTGCCAGAACATTTCATAAATTTCAGAGGTCTTAATTTATATGCTATAGTAACTGAAGGATTGGAATCTCCTGAGATTAGAAGACTTTTATATCCTTAACTGTAGTATTTTTAAAATTTTTATTTTCTTACAACATTGTTCCATTTTTGTACAGTGATTGGTTTTTTCCCCCTAAATGTATAGGGGGAAAATTGCAGTTCCTAGCAAGAACTTTCAAGGCCTTTTAACTTCTTGGAGCTCCCTAAATGAGATCTAAGAGTAAGTCATGTTAGCACATCTTGAGGCTAGGTAACTGCATATAGAAGAGACTTGTCAAAAACAAGGGCCCCATATCCTTAACTTTAAAGTGATAATAATGTAGATTATGATTCTACACTTGGTCTTTGTTGTTGTGGGAACAACATTTACTCTGTATGTTGAGTAGTCTAGGCATGCTAATGTATGACTGAATGGTCAATAACTCATTTTCAAGTTAAGAAATGGATTTCTGATATCCAACTTTTTTTTCTTATATACATATATGAGTTTTGGTGGCCAAGATGTTATTAAAATGGATAGTCTTTCTCTAGAGAGAAACAGGAAATTTGAAGGAGGAATGGGGGAAGTGGAATTCTTATAGGAGCAGTTCTAGAATGCTCATCTCAAGGACTGACATGAATTCAGCTCACCTTCATCAAAATGAATTTTAAGCAAATGCTAAAACACTTGGTGTATTACTAACAAGAGTGTTAACATCAGATGCTACACTGAGGCATTCAGTGAATCAGCAATGTCTGAGCATGAGAACAAGAGGCAGAAGGAAGCTCCTACCTAAAGACATAAAGAGAACCCCTGGGCTGCTCAGCATCACATGTTCATGATGTGGACCCAAAGCAGCTGGAAAAGTCAATGCAAATAACCTGGAATTGACCTGAGACAGAATTATTTCCTTCCAGCCTTCCAGTGCCCAACTTACCTTATATCCTGATGACTTGATGTGCACACCGCGTTTGGTCAGTGTAGATTTCATTCGGATGAAAAAGGATCGTTCAAGGGTGTTGTCAGTGGTTAGCAGACTGGGGCTGGTCGACTCCACTGAAGAAGACAAAAATACATACACACATGATTTAGATCTCTACACAGCTCCTCATAGTTACTGCTCAGGTGCAATCCTTGAGTTCACTAAAAATAAATGACTGAAGGGTGCGAAGAGCGTAGTAATCAATTTACATCATTTAGAAAATCTTTACTTTGCAGAAAATAAAAAAGAAAAATTAATGCATCCAAAGTATGCATTGCAGTTCCTAGCAAGAACTTTTAAGGCCTTTTAACTTCTTGGAGCTCCCTAAATGAGGTCTAAGAGTAAGTCATGTTAGCACATCTTGAGGCTAGGTAACTGCATATAGAAGAGACTTGTCAAAAACAAGGGCCCCATCGACTTATTTTATTAACCAAAATACTGGCAAAGACATTTCTGATGAAGGGCAAGGATGATTTTTTTCTTTGCTGTTTCTGTGAATCCCTGGTACCATTTGCCTAATGGGGGGTTCTGAGGACCACAAGCCACCTTGTCAGTGTCCTTGCCCTCCTGAGTTGGTTTCCTTCATTGTGGGGAATAAGTAGCATGGAATCCTCAGCTGATCAAGGGCTGAGAATGGGATGTACAGATAAGGTGAAAAAAAAAAAAAAACAACCACCCTCTGTCAACTTCCCATGCCCATCATTATCGACAACTTGACCTTATCCCCCATCCAAATGGGAAAGTGTGCCTGTTTTTACTTCTCCACTTCTGGTATGAGAACATAATAGTCTTCTCTCTTAAACAAGGTAGTTTTTCCTTTTATATGGTTTCATTTGTATTTTTTTTAAAGATTTATTTATTTATACAAGAGCTGGGATACAGGCCAGAGGTGTGGGAGATTAGAAGACTTTTAGAAGGATTCACCAGAGAAATAGCGGGGAGCAGAACAGGCAGACGGACCAAAAGCACTGCTGAGGGGAGCAGCGGGCAAGGCAGGAGAGGTCTGCTGCACCATGTGGGTATCTCTCTGGCCAGCCAGGAATTGAACCTGTGCTGTAGAGGCTGCGGACAGCTTCACGGCGCATAGCTCAACCTGCAGTAAAGTATGTTTCTATTTATGAAACTAAAATGGTGATTTGCAGTTGTGCTAATCTGAAAACACCTTTATGCAAACAGGATAGGAAACAAGGTATATCTCTTTTTTAAAAACAAGTCTCTAACATATTTAAAAAATTTAAGTACATTCAGGAAAGGAATTAACTGGGGTTTTTCAACCTGATGAACACTCTCATTTTACTCTTCTATATTACTTGAAAGTTTTCCTTATAATAAAGACGAAAAATTGTCCATACCAGGTAGATTTTCTTTTGAGCAGCCTTATACTAAGACAAATTTTCTCTGTAGCAGGGGTAAAGAAACATGCATAGTAAAAAGATTTAAGAATTAACCATATGTGAAATAGTTCAAAATAAAGAGAAATAGGCCAAAAAATTTGTAAATTATACAGGGTATTCCATACATTTCTAAGGGAAAGAAATCTTTCTCTTTTTAAATCAAACTTGATGCTTAGATAAAAGCATAAGAGCTACTATAGAAACCTTGCTATTTGTGGTCTGGGGCTTCTCTTGTATTCATACTTCTCTTAATAAGACTTTATTTTCCTATATTTATGGCATGTCTATTTTGGGGTGATGGAACCACTGACAAATGTCCCTTTCTTAATGTGTCTCTCTTAAGATTTTCTTTCTTTTTTTTTTTTTTTATTTTAGAGAGCATGGATCTGGTGTCATTTTAAATGTACAGCTTTTTATCACTCGAGGGAAAAGCAGAGCCATGTTATATTTAGTACTTTCATTTCTTCTGATTAAATATGAATTACTATGAAATTTTTCTCATCATCTAACACGCCATAATACGCCAACAGCTTTTTAATACACTATATAAGCACAAACTTCTGCTCTAAGAGTTTAATTTGCCCCTCTAATCCAATCACATCAACCTTATTTCTCTTATCAGAGATTCCCATTTTGAATTAAATGAGCTCATTAGTTTTAATCAAAAGCAGAGAGATCAAAACTTAAACGTAAATGCTTTAGATCAGAACTGTCAGTCAGCCGTGCAGTTCTATTTTACTAAAACACAAGATCAGAGACCCTTAGAACCAATTTTTTCTCGAAAGGGATGCCGAGAGCTTGAAGATGCTATATCCTTTTTTTTTTTTCCCCCTTCCAAGGACAGATTATACATTTAAGGTTAGACTTAATTTATAGCAGTTTTTCATCCTGGTGGAAATGGAAAAGTATGCCAATCTACTGTTGTCCCTTTCACATTTATTGGCACTGGTCCACAGAGACTTAAAGGAACGTGAAGCCATCAGAATCCATACCACAAACTCAGCCTTAAAAATTCAGCTCCGTTCAGCAAGATCGTGTTTGCAATAGCTGAGGAAAAATGAAACTTCCCAGAGAAGTGGAATATGTTTTAGGGCTAGGGCCCCGGCTGCCCCCACCCAGTAAGGAAGGCGCCAACTAACTGTAGAAGGGTAATTCAGGGATCATTAGAGATCATGATTGTTTGCAGCGTTAGGAACTACAGAGTAAAACACTCGGGGTGCACATGAGAGACCACAGCCCGGGTGCTTCCCACTGGGTGACAAAATGCTAGATGCAAGCTTTGCAGGAGCTGTGGAAGCTGAACCCTGCATCCACCCTGACTGAGGTGGCCAGCACATCACCCCCCAGTGAGCTCCGTAAGACAGTAATTGTGTAAACATGCAGGGGCAGCATTAATTAAACCCCGGACAACTGGTGTGAGAGGAATGCTAGGGTCAGGTTTTGCCCCATTGAAGCTGAGATTTAGAATCTACAAGTTTTATTTCAAGGGCACAGGGGTCTGAGGGGCTGAAGGTGGTGGTGGTGGTGGTGGGTGGCGGGGTGCGGGGGGTGGGTGGATTTGAGAAGAGGCAGCTGAGAAAAGAGTTTGATTTCTGATGAGGATTTCTGCTTAGAGCCATCTGACTTGCGAGTTCTGAGGAGAGGGGTAAAGTAATAGGCCGCTCCGTCTCCACACTCACCATGGCTGGGCCATGTTTCCTCAAGGGCCAGCAAATACACTCTGGTTCTCCCAGCTCTGACAATGGTGTCTCTCAAGTAAAAAGACATTATCTGCATGTGACAGACGAGAGCAGCGCTTTAGAAGGGAAGCTTTCTAAATGTCTCAGGTGAGAAGCATGATTTTGATGAGGGTGCTACTGGGAGAGCCGCCAAGGCAGCCTGGCCTCGGTGATGTGCGGCATTGAGCGGAGAAGGGGGTGTGTGGGTGTGTGTGAAGACAGGACTGAGTATGAGGAAAATATCCTTAGGAATGGTTCTGTATAAAGACTGTGGAACCAGTGTTTAAAGTCCCTTTAGATAGCAAATGGCTTTCTGTGAACTTTCTGGGCCAGGCATGATGATGGCTGCATGTTTTCCTGAGAAATTTGGGATTCAGAGAGTCTATCTGCTATTTGCTGCACAGGAGAAATTTATGGGTAAAGATGGAGTAAGTGGTCTAAGACCAGATGTGGCCAGTTTTGACCTATGAATTATAAACAAGGAGCTAAAAACAAAGACAAAAGCAAAGCCTACCCAACTGAAAGTTAGAGAAATAAACTTTTGCAGAATCTCAGGGGCCTCCATTTTTTAGTAAAGTTAAATTACCTCAGTTTTTGAAATGTCATTTTTTGCATATTTTATGAAATTACAGAACAATTTACAGCAAAAGTAGTAATAATTTTTATGTTGGCAAATACCACAATAATGTGAAATCCTATCTGTGTTATTCTACATCTGTTTACGATTCCCTAACTGGTATTGGAGTTGCTGCTTCTGTATGAGGTAGGGGCAGGAGGTGGTAGGGGACAAGGAGGTGGCAGAAAACCATCTATTTCCCACTGTACAAACCCAAGGCCAGATGCATCCTGAACACTTCCAGTATTTTCTCCAGGGTCCTTAAAAGTGCATGAGGCCAAAACATAAAGAGGGGCTTTCTTAGTACACTCTAAATGGCTTCAGTGCAATTCTAGTATCATAACCCTTCAAATGCCACTGAATTCTGATGTATGAGTTGGGGGGGTGAAGAGGGGGGAAGAAAAATTAAGGTTGAGAAAACGTTACTCCTTACTAGTAAACAGGTATTTTCTTTTTTAAAGGAAAAGAGGAACTGGGATAATTTGTGGAGATGTGACATTATACTTCTTCCACTTAGTTGACTCGATGAACTGTTCCTTTTTTCAGAGGTCCTGTGCATCTGAAACAAATGCAAATGTCCAAAGTGCAAATATTCAAAATGACTTGCACAAGACAAGTAGAGGAGCAAGGAGGAGATGTTGGTTCATTTTGCAATTATCTCGGTAAAGCCAAATTGTAACAGCATTGCATATGCTGTCAGTTTTGTTAGATACAGATCTATTTTTAGAACTTAAGAATGAGTATTGTCTATGAGAAATTTGACAAGCTGTTTCCTTTCTTAGAAAGGTGTTCTTGCACTCTCACAGCCATTTTGGTCAATGAAATGTGAGCAAAAGTCATGTATGTCATTTCCAGGTAGAATCTTCAAGAAAAGTCAATCACAATGTATTATATTTTCTCTTTTGCTCAGCCATGGTGACTAACCAACATTTCAGATGGTAGCTGCTCCATCAGCCTGGGTCTTGGAATAGAGACAGTGTGCAGTAGAACCCCCGACCAAATGTTCAGAAACAAATCTTTCTTGTAATTGGGGTATAGTATTACTGCAGCAAACAGCTATACTGACTGCTCTCTATTATTACATAAAAAGAGCCAGTGTGTTGTCTAAGTCTCCCAGAGAGTCAGTGGCAGAGCATATGCCAAGTTTGACTCCAAAAGTCATTATGTTTCCAATATACTGTTTTTATAGTCATCTTAGCCTCATTTTATCTCTTTTGCGAGGTGTCTGAGGACAACAGGACTGAGACTGGTCTAACTGTGATCCCTTATAGCAACTAGAATGCTTTCTTGAGCCCAGAGCAAAGATTGTGTGTGCATGTGTGTGTATATATATAATTTGTTATGTATCTACATATATGTGTATATATAGTATACTCATTAAACATTGACTTTAATAAGATCTTCCCAACTTAGCTTTACAATAGGAAGTCAAAACTGGTAAAAAAAAAAACAAACAATTTTTTTCCTCAAAGTAATTGACCCAATAGATTTATGTTTATTCGACATGACAACTGTGGTAGTTTGAAATGCCACAATTCTCCAATATTCCTCTTTCTGAAAGGTGGAACCTACTTCTTCCCTAGAGTGTGGGCTAGTCTTGGTTACTTACGCTAATAAGTAACAAATGATGAATTTGGTAGGATATGACTGGATTATTAGGCAGAGTGGCTTCCTTGTTGCTCTCTGTCATTCTGTCATTCACTCGGATAGAAGTCAGCTGCCATACTGTGAGGACACTCAAGCATTTCTATGGGGAAGTCGGTGTAGCAAGGAATTGAGGTCTTTGGCCAATAGTTGGTGAGGAATTGAGGTTTCCTAATAAGCTACACCGTGAGCTTAGAGGTTACCCCTCCCCTTTTCCGTGTCCTGAGTCTATGTTCTGACTGACATCTCCATCTCAACTTCATGAGAGATCCTGAGCCAGAATTACTCAGACGAACTGCTCTAGGATCTTCACCTGCAGAAACTATGTGAGATAGCTTTCCTTTTTTAAAGCTGTCAATGTTTGGAGTATATTGTTATATAAAGATAGATAACTATTATAAAAACCATGTAGGCCATTCTACCCTAAGCATGCCTGATTTCATCCGAACTCAGAAGCTGAGTAGGGTTGGGCCTGTTAGTACTTGGACGGGAGCTGTTTTTTAAAAACAGCTATTTTGATTTGTGACAATTATGTGGCTGGGTGAGACTCACATGAGTGAGGAGTGTATCACCCAGTCTGTCAATACCTGGTGAATTCATATGTTCAGGGAAACTATCTTCAATCATGAATTTTGTAAGTAGGGTCTATGTTTTCAAAAGTAAATGCTCAATTGATTTTTTAAAATGTGCAGTTTGCAAAAGGTGCTATCAACAATGTCATCTACAACTGAAATCTGGAAAGACCTTGCTTATCATTTGCTATATCTTGCTTATCATTT
Organism: Talpa occidentalis; assembly: GCF_014898055.3. NCBI lineage: Eukaryota > Metazoa > Chordata > Mammalia > Eulipotyphla > Talpidae > Talpa > Talpa occidentalis. The sequence continues at coordinate 49,835,190 of NW_023601104.1, read as the reverse complement.
GCTATATCTATTCCCTGCTCTTCTCTAGCCTCCTCATCCTCCCAAAGTACCTAGGGTTGTGTTTTCTATAGCAGGCACTCATTTTGCATGCTGTGCAAATTAATATTCATATAATTTCTTTTAAAAATGTTTTACTTCTCCTCTGCCACTTTCTCACACCAAACAACTCGTCTTAAGAGGTCTTCTTTCCTTTTAAGACAAGGGAATCATTTTGTCCTTTCCTTGTATTCCTCTCTAAGGAAGCATTTTCTGCAAAGTGTTATGTTGAGAGTCATAGACCAGTGGATGTGGCACTTAAAGCAGGACTGGCCTGATTGCCCCTAGAATCAGGGAAATTTGTTCTCTGTCCTTTGAGAGTTGATTTTCATCCCTCTACCCTGTCCTTTACCATGCTTTAAGCCAACACTATGGGAGGAGATGGCCCTTAGTACATAAGACCAAGACCCTTGGCCACCGGTGACAAGGCAGTGCCCACCCTTCCCTGTGGATACAAGTTGTACCACAATTTGTTTTCACGCAAATGCAGTCCCATTAAGCTCCAGCTCAGCAATCAGTCTCTATCAGCTTCAGTGCTTGCTCTGGAGTAAGATGAAAAAACCAAATTTATTTAAGTCTCATTAGGGCTGATTCCCGCTCCCACTCAGTTGTGAGTCTTCAGCTTTGTTTAGAAACTTGTGAATCATTAACTGAAACTCTAGAGCATAGCTGTGAAAATAATTGTGGTTCAATAATGATGTCATAAACTTCTTTCAAAGTAACATTAAAAATAATCCTCCAAAATAAAAAAGAGGAAAAATACAATAATCTGCCAACTCCTGCCACCTGTCAGCACTGACTCTCCAGCAATCTGAGCCTGCCACCGAGGAGAATCACAATGCACGAGGTTGCCTTTCAGGTTTCCTGCGCCTGGCAGGGGTTGCTACTTGGTGAGGCTGTCCCCTGAGGGAGAGGAGAGTGTTCAGCTGCCGCCTGCTGCTCCGCAGTTGGTGTTTGGATGATACCACTCTGGGGAAATACACACAGTGTCAGAGTCAAGCTGCTACCAGTGGGTGTTTCTATACACAACTACTAAGCAACAGGAAGGTTCAAGGCAAAAAACTGGTTATTGCAAAGAGAGCTTTTGAGAACAGGACATGCCTTCCCATGTCTGCAGCCGGCTGTGCACCCCAATGAACATGCCCCGTGATTACTGCAAGTGTTTTAAATCTTTTTTGGAGACTCCTGTAAATGTTGCCACTTGAGGGATCTTTTCTGGGGGAAATATATAGTATGTCCTCCAGGGATGCTGCTAGGATTCCATTTCCAATATTGTGTATGGGATCGAGTGTGGCAATGCTTTTATCACTACTATAAAGTGGTTATGAGCCAATTCCTCCGTATAAAACATACTGAATAACATTGAGGCTCTCCTCCCGCCCTTTTCTGTTTCCTTCTATTCTTTCTTTTCCTTTCCTTTCTTTTTCTTTCTTTTTTTTAAGGACAAACATGTCAGACAAAGGGTATCAGAACTTAGTCTTTGTAGTACAAAACAAAATAACAATACATAAACACCTTTGTGAAGGCAGCTCGAAACCCCATGTTTTCTATTAAAAAGTCATGTTCAATCTTCACTGTTGATAGAACCGAATAGCTAACACGGAGAACATTGTATATCAGAAAGGTCAATAGTTATTATGAGCTACAAATATATTTTTTTCCATCCTTCAGGCTGTTTAGCGCGTATCACAGCATGAACAGCTGTCTTCTTTAATGCTTTTAAAATTAGAATCCCAAAGAGGAAGAAAAAATTATGGTTGCAATGATTGCTCTTTGCTTTTGTAAGTTTACTTTAATATACTATTTTATATACATGAATCTTTCGTGCAGCCTATCCGTGGAGCAGTAACTGGTGGTGGGTGTTGAGGTGAACTGCCATGTTTATTTTCTTAGCATTCTGGCCAAATCTCCACCTCAGGTGCAGATGTTGTCAGCATACTGTATTTTAAGGTGGAGGTATACAGAGGACTCTGGTTACACTTGCGAACACACACATATGCATTCTGCCTTTTCATTGCTTTAAAGCTCTCTGACTAACTACAACAATACCATGTGATGAGAAGCAGTTATGCAGCACTGGATGAAAAATGAGGCAGTGATTCAAACCATTGATACGCAAAGTCAAACACTATGTAGGCGTGTGGACTGAGAGCAGACTTTTTCAGTTTTTAACACTGATCTTCTGTCTGTCCCTGGAACTTTTTTTTTTTTAAGATTTATTTATTAATGCATGCAAGACCTGGGGTATAAGCCAGAGGTGTGTGTGTTGGAGTGGGAGGTTTGAGAGGATTCACCAGAGAGAGTGGGGAACAGAACAGGAGGATCTACTGAAATACACTGCTGAGGGGAGCAGCAGGTGAGACAGGGGAGGTCTGCTGCACCATGTGGTTGCTCCCTGGCCAGCAGGGGATTGAACTTGTAATGCAGTGGCTGGTGACAGCTTGATATCACTGTTTTTAACCCCTGTGCCTCCAGGGAGGCCCCCCCTGGAACTTCTTGCCTTTAGGTAGCACATGACATGTGCATTTTAAACTGCACCCATCAAATGTTATTATGGCTCACTTACTCTTTATTTAAATTAAATACTTATTGATGAGCTATAGCGAGCTGAGAACATTATAACAGTGCTGGCATTTGGGAGGAGGATCAAAAATATCTATAATAATTTTAGGTAATGATTAATACTATAAAGAACAATGTAGAATAACGGGTTGGAGAGCGATGAGGGCTGAATTTTGGTGGGGTGGTCATGGGGTCCTCTCTGAGATGGCATTTGAGAGGAGGCTTGAGTAGAGTGGCCAGCTGGGCAGGGACAACACATGCCTGTGCTCACGATTTGCACCCTCACCGTATGACTTCAGTTTGGTAAAGGGTTTTACAGAAAACTGTCCCCTGAATAGATGTGCACTAGTGACAAAGAAATACTGCTCATGTTACCCTTCACACTTTTGTCCAAAATTGAAATAAATTATTTGTCTTCAGTGTGTCACTTGACATGTGGGAAACTAAGGGAGGTGTTAATGCTCAGAATTGTCCAGTGTCTTCCAGATGTGCCCACTCGTGCTGCCAGGTCTTTGGAGACTCCAGAGACAGTAGTTTAAGTAGAAAAGTGTGATAAAGGTTAAGAAAGTAACTGGTAGACTTCTGTTTGGTGAATTTTGGTGATAAAGATAGGGACCTGGGTATGTTCACAGAAGGAAAAAGCTCAAAGCCATCTACCTTGAAAATGCTCATTGAGGAATTTAATTCCTAAGGGCTATTTAAGCAGAAATAGAGAGTGAAATGAGGGCAAGAAGAAGAAGTATGTGAGAGAGGAGTGGAGGAGAAAGAGACGAGAAGGGTGTTGAACAACTTACCTCGCAAGAGTAAAGGCTGTTTGCTTAAATAAAGTAGTCAAGAGAATTTTGAGAATGAAAAAAAGCTATTAAAAAAAGCAACTGGTGTTGATAGAATAAATAAGATTGTACAGTGGCTAAAATTTGCATTATTTGAATTTAGCAGCATTAACTTTCTAGGGCACCCTATTAATAAAGACTTTGTGGTTTTTCTAGGCAACGCTTAGGACAGTGAGGTATTCCCAGGTGTGGGCCCTTCCTCTCCACAATGGAAGGAAGGAGAGACAATAGGGTAGGGTGAGGGATTCTGCAGGGCTAAGAGACAAGCAAAAACAGTAAGTCAGTCAGTGACAGACAGTTACCACTGGCCTCACTCATTTATGGACTATAAAGAAAACAAATGATGCGCAGCAAAAATAATTCTTAGCCTCTGAACAATATACTGGCTACAGTGGGGAGAGAGGTGAGTAGGCCACTGGCAGTACAGTTTTGGTGGAGGGTGAGTGAGGCACGTACACATATGGTGGTGTGAAATTGTACTGCTAAAACAACACAGTATGCAAACCACTGACAAAGTAATAAAATTTGAGAAATAAAGGGTGGGGTGATGAGTAGCTCCACTGACCACAACCAACCAAAAAATTGACAAGTAAATGAATCTGACAGAGTGGTGAGCTAGGGAAGAGGAAAGAAGAGCGGGCAGGGGCTGGGGCCATGGAGAGGCAGCCAATTAGGGGGACTATGTTTAGAGAGTGATTTGGGGGAATGTTGCTTACTGCTTTTATGGAAGTTTTTTTAATGATTATAGCTATAATTATATGTGTGTATATAAATATGTGTATATATTTTTATGTTCATTGAAAATTTGGAATAAGAAAATAGCAAGTATCCCCAGTAACCTTATCATGCAGATAATTACTAGTAGCACTAATATGCTTTGTGATCATATTTACTATTAACTTATATTAATAGTGATCTATTTACTATCGTGATCGTATTTACTATTTATGTATTTCATTAATATTTGATGGCGTTCATATTAATTTTCATCATAATTTTTATTTGATAAAAATACTAAATTAGCAGAATATACAAAAAAGACACTTTACTGGAGAAGGGGGTGTCTCCCTGGCAAACAATATGTAAAAACATGTTTAATTTCCATTTTTATTTCAAATGAAATTAAATAATGTTTTAATACATATTTATTGCTCTTTTGAATGTTTCTAAATCAATCATATATTTATGTCTTCTATTTTCCAATTGGGTTTTCAGTGTCTTTCTTACTCAATTGAATGAGAAACTAGATAATTTTAAGGTTACTATCTTTGACATATATTTTTACAAATACTTCCCCAATTGTTTCTTTTACTTCTGCTCATGATGTACAATGACACAGCACACATTTTAAAATTTTAGGTAAAGAAATCTATAGATTTTTCCCTTTAGTAACTTCTTTCACTGCTCTTATAGCTTAGAAAGTTTTTTTTTTTTTTTTAAACAGATGTTTGGGATCTTATAAAAGAAGCAGTTAAAGGTCAAGATACGAAGACGCCTAAGGTAGGTAAAGACATGAGTTTGTGCGTTTGGCCAGGGAAGTGTGTGTGGAATGGTCACCCAGCTTGGACACCCTCACCTGGCATCATTGCCCCTGGAGGAGACTGTTGCCCATGGAGACTGCAGAGTATGAGCTGATGCCATGGAAGGAAGCAGGTGAGTGGTGAGTGATGTCGGTGATGACAATAGTAACAGGAAAAGAATGCTGTTTTGTTTAAAGAGGCAGTTTGTAAAAGATGATGTTGGGCAGCGATGGTGTGGACATGGCAGTAGGTAAAGTGGATAAATACCACTCCTCTCTGAGGGTGGGAGAATGGGCGCACAGGAATCATGGCCTCTACTTGGGGGTTTCCAGAGTTCTGTGGCCTTGAAGGAGAAAGGTTTCAATAAGGGTGTAGAGGCAGAAGAGGAGCTTGTGGAAAAGCTGGTGGTGCTAGGAAAGTTTATTCCTAATTAGAATTGCCAGGTAAAATACAATGTACCCTGCTGGATTTGAATTTCAGATCAACAATGACTGTTTTCTTTTGTGTGACCAAATTATGCGTACAAGTTTCAAATTTAACTGGGAATTCTGTTTTTATTGCTAACTCTTACAACCCTGCTCCTTGAAGAATGAGTGGCATAAAATCCACGTGGCATAAGGGGTTTGCAGGAATGCAGTCATGGGGTCAGCAGGAAGAGTGGAGAGTTCAGAAGTCTGGTCTGAGATGTATTTGTCGGAAAGAGGACGTTCTGAATGGCCATAACTTTCTGACTGGACAGTATTAGAGAACTAAACAATAATTGAAAATCCAAGTGAATATTAGTGTGATGATGTGGCTTTTCCAAGTCTGCCTTCTCAGATTCGGGGTCTAACAATGGCTGATTTTTATTTTCCTGTGGGAGAGTGTGCTCTGCAGGTTGAAGAGAGCCTGGGTTGTAGGTTTCTATGAGTATCTTTTAGTCATTATCTTCTGCTAATTTATTTTATTTGTTTTCTTATATGGAAGAAATTTCACCAGGCAGTTAGAACTGGTTGGTTTTATTATGGCTCTATTCCAACACATCTTAAAGTGGTCATCTTTCAAAATGTTGTTATGTATAAATACTATATCAAATCCATTGTCGATAAAGAATTGACGGTTATTTACTGGGGAATTAGTAACATTATTTATACATTGTGATAAATCAGAGAAGCCAGAAATGGGAGATAACTCAGTAATTATATTTGTTATTTTGCTAATGAATATCTATTTCTGACAGATTTAATTAAGCAAATATACTCTCTCTGATGATCCCAATAGTTTCAGTGACCACTGCTCCATCTTAGCACCTAAATAAAGTCTTTTGTAATCTTTTGTAAGAAGTAGACTTGCCTTCCTGGGAGGAACATGAGATTTCATCATTCTTTTTTTTTTTTTTTAAAGATTTATTTTTATTTATTTATACAAGCACTGGGTACAGACAGAAGCGTGGGAGGGTGAGAGAATTCACCAGAGCGGGGAGCAGAGCAGGCAGAAGGACCGAAGTACACTGCTGAGGGGAGCAGCGGGCGGCAGGAGAGGTCTGCGCGCCATGTGGGACCCTCCTCCCGTGGCCGGGGAGCAGCCGGGGATCGAACTGGTGCAGCAGAGGCTGTGGGCAGCTTCGCAACCCAGCGCTCAACCGCCGCGCCACCGGGAGGCCCGAGGTTTCATCATTCTGGTCTTGGTTAGCTAATAGATGTGTGGCATCATTTCTGGATCTGAACTTGACATTAGGTTATTTTTGTAGTATGATATTTTTGTGAGCTTCATTTCCATATCTGAGCTTAACATTAGATTATTTGTATATTTTCTTCAAGACTGTGCATAATCTTCTCAAGTGGTCAGTATAAAAAAAGGAGTCATTTTTTAAATCCATTTACATAGTTTGCAATTAGCCTTGCTATAGAATTACCTTCTCTTTATTCATTTGAAAAAAAAAAAAAAAAGGCTATTGCTAATGGTAATAGGGAAAATGTGGTAAATATGGCCTTTTCTCTGAGTACTAAGCAAAATTGTTGATATTACTGTCCCTTTCCCTGCTTCACATATAACTCTAATAATGTACTTGATATTTTTAACATTAACAATTTAGCATCATATCTGATGGCTTCTGGGTCTAAACTGTGTGTTCTATAATGCCAAATAAGTATTTAAAGAACTGGCACCACATATTGCTTGTTGCCTGGAAGTTGAACGCTCCCACTGCATTTGTCATAATTGTTTTGTGGTTAATCCTCTCAACTGCAGGGACTCCAGGTATTTATGGTTGCCCTTGCTCTGGGTCTTCAATTATTTGACCTTATGTGAGAATGAATCTATCTATAACAGTAGGCTGTCCTTTGCCCATTACTCCATTTTATTATTGCATTTATTACTAACAAACTCCATTTGCATGTCATTAGAAAGTTCTCAGTATATTTCAATAGCTCGAGAAGCTGCATTTTAGAAAAGACATAAAGGTCCAAATACAGAGAAATATATATTTGGAGAAAAGGCTGCTGTGATGTTTATCCTAATGTGTTTCTCCTGTGACCTGTGTCCTTGAGTTTCATCCTTAATTGTTTCAGTTATAAGCAAAACCAAATACATCTAAATAAAATCCCCTAAAACAGTAAATGATGTATATACATAAATACTTGAGATTGGGTGCTTTTTTCCTTCCTTAGAGAGAATTCAGAATGTTTTCCAGTCATTGCACAAAGAATTCATAGGGAAGGCAATGATTACTAATATTAGCTATTTACCTAGGGGATAATTTTACTCTTTTTGGTAAGTGTTGTGATGATTTGTTGTTGCTAAAATCATATATAGTAAAATCATAAGTGATTTTACTATGACCATCTTGATGAATGAGTTAGTTTTTAAAGCAGAAACTAAATAAGGAAAGCAACTTAGAAAGGTCTTTATTTTGAAAGCTCTGTCTTGTCCTTTGAAGTTTTTTGTTGTTGTTATTGTTCACACTAATAACCAATAGCAACAAGCCTTTGTCCAAAAGTAGAATGTTTCACTCTGGTCAGTAAAATAATAGTGCGTATGTAAATAATTTAGGGGTAGACAGAAATAGTCTTAAAGGGGATACAAGGGCAAAGAAGAAATCATCCCTCTGCTAGGAGAATCAGTTTGCTTTAAAAAGAATATCCTTTCTCACATGATTTGAAGTTTAACATTTTAGGAGATGCATGTTAGTTTGAAAATATAAAATATCAATAAAAAGACTTACAGATTTGACAAATATTTTCTTTTCTCTTTGTGGCTTTGGGAAGAAAGCAAGCATTTAGATACATGCAGAACATGTAATCTCAGTAAGGTGATATTCTTGGAATTTTCCATATTTATATATATTTTTTCCTACATTGTATTTTCACTATTCAAGAGCCCTGGCTGTTATTTTTTCCTGAAGTCTGAAGATCACCCCATGGATTAACAAATGATTGAGGATTCTCTCTTAAAAGACTCTTTAAAAAACTGTCAGAATCAGCCTGAGACAAAGATTTATTATGAACTATTTAAAGGGCTTAATATATGTATCCCCAATGAGCCCTTGGAGCAAACTAAAAAGGAAGAGAGAAATTCTCAAAGAATAGGGAAAATTCTCCAATGCCCCACTTTCTTCACACCATGATTACTGTTTACTCAAAGGATAAAATGCCTAACCTGTCATACAAAGTCTTCAGAAGCCACAGTCCTGCTGATGTACAGTAAAAACAAAACAATGAAGACCGACAGTAATGTGCTTGAGAAAGGCAGCTGTAATTTACTTTCTAACCTGTTCACTAACACACTAATGTGGCTACATCTTGTAGCAGGAGCTGATCCCTGACCCACGCAGCAATCAAACAACTACCCGAGTGCTAGCTGTCACAGAAGCTGGGACCGTCACCTTAATTATATGTTCCTGGATAACAAACCTTCCCTTAATGAGCAACTTTTCTCCTAGGTGTATTCTGGCTTACCCCTTCTGTCCTTGAAAAGGCCCACTGCAGATTACTGCAGTTGGAAGCATATTCATAAGTATTCTTTCGAACAGGTAATAAATACCACCTGAGCAGACTGTTTGCTTTAGAAGAATGTGCCAAGATATAATTAAAATTACAGGCTTGCACTCCTGGCAGGCTCTAGAGAAGAATCACTCAAGACAGAAGGGAAACTTCAGTGAACTTAGAACCAAGCTTTTTTCTTTTCATATCAGTAATAATAATGATTAGTATTATTGTAATGACTATCTTCTTTTCTTCAGGATTTATATTTGGTAATGAGATTCCTCCCACCCACCCCACCCTTCACCCCCCTTTAACTGATAGGATTTTTGCACTAGTGCTTCTTTTCCTTGGATATGGGATTTCTTTTCCTCCCATTATAGTATTTCCAAATTCTATTATGATCTCTCGATCATCGCCCCCATGTGAACACATTTACATAGAAGGGTCTTCCTGGGGAGTTTTACAGATGCTTTGAAGGAAAATTGTGTCTCTCTATGAAAAACACTTTTAGCATTGAGTACAGTGAGGCAATCTGAAAAACACAGATTTACTTTCCTGATGTCTCTTGCTCAGTGATAGTTTGGGGCTAGTCCTTTAAGCACAGTGAAAGGTGGAGGTAGTGACTCACTGCAGAGAAAGAAAGAACTTGGAGGCCAGATTTGTTGGCTCCACTTTGATTTTATTTTAATCTCAAGATCTTCTTTTTTCTTCAAATGGGTAGATAAATTTTTCCGTAAAACAGTTTTTGTAATGTTCGGTAAGGCATCTATCAGTCACATGTATCTAAAGAACTCTGTTGTATTTACTACACATTGCCATACACAGTGCAATATGTGGACCAACCTATGTGACTCACTTAGTTTGGCAGATAATAAATACCTAGTAAATGTAAGCTTTTATGGTTAGAGTTGGTGTGGATAATAATCTCGGCAGATTGGTTTCTAAATCTTATTTTGAGGCTTATTTGGTGGATAAAGGGACAGGAAAGGGATAATTCCCTGGGTCCCAGAGCAGAAGATCCATTCTGGAATAACATCAGTGGATGCAGGAGGCAGGACAGTGGCTGCCCACACAGAGTGACGGTGTGGCCTGGGCTGGACTGGGCCTTAAAATCAGGGTGTTTGACATATGGGTTTGGTTTGGCAACTAAATACCTCTACAGTCTTAAGAAAATCACGTATCCCTTCATTATCTGTCCTGTTATCCAACAAAGACCACAGTGTTAGTCTTACCTAACATTAGGAGGTTATTTGGAGAATCAAATAAATCCATAGGAAGGCAAAAAGCAAACATTTATTGAACTGGCCATAAGCTCCTGTACTAGCCATGAGGTTTTGGTACTGAAATACCATGTCAAATGTGAATTTCATTAATATATTAGAAAAACAAACTACTTGCAGACATACTACTATTTTGTTTTCAAAATTTGTATATTTGGGCCTCCCCGGTGGTGCAGCAGGTTGAGCGCCGCGCTGTGAAGCTGTCCGCAGCCTCTGAAGCACAGGTTCGATTCCTGGCCGGCCAGGGAGAAACCCACATGGCATGGCAGACCTCTCCTGCCTCGCCCACTGCCTCCCTCAACAGTGTCTTTGGTCCGCCTACCTATTCTGCTCCCTGCTCTGTCTCTGGTGAATTCTCTCACCCTTCTGTGCCTCTGACCTGTACCCTAGTTCTTCTATAAATAAATAAAATCTTTAAAAAAAGGCTCTTTAAAAAAATCAAAATTTATATATTTACTAATATATCCTACTATCACTATGATTTGGGTAAAAGATTTCTTGTCTGATAAGTTTCAGAAGTGGATAGGTATCATGAACTTGACTACAAGGTGGTAAGAAATTTTTTTTTTTTTAAGATTTATTTGTGCATACAAGAAACTCGGGTCAGGGCCAGAGATGAGGGTGGGAGTATGGAGTATGAGAGGATTCACCAGAGACAGAGCGGGGAGCAGAACAGGCAGATCTACTGAAATACACTGCTGAGGGGAGCCGCAGGCAAGATAGGAGAGGTCTGCTGCATCATGTGGGTCAGCTTCCTGGCCAGGGATCGAACTCATGCCCCGTAGCTGACAGTAGCTTGATAGCACTGAGACTTTAACTTCTATGCCACCAGGGAGGCCCCCCTGGTAAGAAAATTTTAAAGTCACTGGTTTTACTAGAAGGTGCTATAGAATAAACATGAAATGAGGAAATGCAAATGCAAAATCTTCAACAGGTCTAAAGATTGTGAAGAAAGGAGGTGAAGAGTAGTAAGAAGCTAGAGAGAGAGAACTGAAAAGTACAAAGGACTAAGAAGGATGAGAAAAGCATAATAAACACAGAGAAGCATAACAAAATGGAGGAAAAGGGGACCTAAGGCCACCATGCGTTGTGTTTATCAGTCGGTTGCTGGTTCTGGGCTGCATATTACAATGACCCATGCTTTCACTGGGCTTAGAAAACTGAAAAATCATGAGTTATCACATTTTTTGGTATTTGTTTTTTTAAAATAACTATAACCATTTACAAAAGCAAATATCCCCAGATTCACAACATTACAATTTTCTTAATGGCCATTCTATTTTATGCATAGTAGCTTTGAGGTACAGGGAATTAAGATTAATGCCAGGTGATTTACATATACATTTAATTTAGTTGTCACAACACTTTGAGGTAAGCAGTTTTTTTTTTTCCCATGTAAGGAGGATCCATTTTCTATGACCACGTACCCTATGATATCCACTATTGCTTATATATCATGGCTTAAACTTAATCTAGATTGATTTATTGTGATTTACTTAGAAACCTTTAATTTTCTATCATCTGTTGCACTATATCTCAGAGTCCTGGTACATGGGAAGAAATGCATAAGCATGCTGATGAAAAGACAGTGGGAATTGCGAGTGATTTATATTTTCACTTTATTTTCCAGACTTGATGAAATGCATCTTTATAATTTTCTAATAATATCTATCTCCAGATACTGATGTTTGTTTAAAGGGTTGGTGTTTGTACAGTTCACAACTTCCCTGAAATACTCTGCTTCAGTCTGCTCTGAATAGTTGAGATCACAGGGAAAAGCTGTAATTCAATCTCAATAATTGTACCGTTGTACAATTGTATCTCAATAATTTTACTCCAACTTGCACCGTTTAAAAGGAAGGGCTCAGTATGCCATTGAAGCTAAGTCAAGGGCTTCTTTCTACATTTTACCATGGAGGAAACTGACTTTTCTCTGTTTTGCACCCACACACATACACATGTGTACATGGTTAGGACTGTGCATGTCCACTTACATGTGGATTTTTTTTTTTTTTTTAGGCAGAAGATGTAACCTTATGGCATGGAGAAGTACAGTACAGTAAATGTATTTTCCTTCTGATTTTCTTAGCAATGTTTTTCTCTAGTTTATTGTAAGAATACAGCATATAATCCATGTACTATGTCTTAATCAACTGTTGATGTTGTTGGCGAGGTTTCAGGTTGATGACAGGCTATTAGTAGTTACGTTTTGGGGGAATCAAAAGTTACATGAGGATTTCAGCTGTGCATGGGTGGAGTTCAAGGTTCAACTGTGCACACATGTGCATATTAAGATCAAGAAGGAAAAAGCCAGATAACTTGTGGTTGACACATAACCAAATAATTTATGTAAAAAAAACCCAAAACCCTACAATGATCTTCAAACAGGCACAGTTTGCTCTGGCCAGTCCTTTCTCCTGGTTCAGCTCCCTTTCCTCTCTATTCAGGGCCACCTCCCAACGCTGTCATTTTATAAGCTAGCCTTTTTCAGAAATCTGCTTTGTGACGGTTGCACAACCGTGCAAATGCACTTAATATGACAGAACTGTACACTTAAAAATGGCTAAAATGGGCAATTTTATTTTCTGTATATTTATCACAGTATCAAAAAGGAGAAAAATACCCTCTCGATTCCACATTGAAATGTGAGCAAGCAAAAGATGTAAATAGAAAATTCATGAAACCACTACAATAAAATTACCATAAGTAATTCAAGGACACATAAATGGGGCAAAATTTTTAAAAAGGTTTATTCCTGCTCTTACATGTTTTATATCACATGCAAGTGTAGCACAACCTTATAAAAGAGTGAATTAAAAACCTAATAGTTACAAGTGAGATCAGAAATAAGAATGTGTAAAGGCAGTTCCCTGCAGAAGAGGGGAACTGAGATGTGGAGGAGAGAGGGATGAGATAACATGGGAAGAGCGCCTCCGAGGAAAGTGAGGAAAAGGGACAGAAGGAACATGGGAAATTCCCAAAGCAGAGAAAGACTGGCATTCCACTGCCATGAGGTTAGGGAGGTTCTAGAACAGAAACTCACAGAGATAAGGGAGAACAGTGGGTGCCAGAGGTTGAGAGGAGGGGGCAATAGGGAGCTTAGTGGGCACAGAATTACAGTTTAAGGAAGATGAAGGCATTCTGGAAGTGGTGATGCTGATAGTTGCACAAAAATGAGAGGTACTTAAAGCTACTGAACTGACTCAAATGGTAACTTTCCTGCCATACTATACCACAAAAAAAAAAAAACCAGGACTTCTAGAAAAGAAAAAAAAAACGACATGATACCAAAGAGAAAAAAGAACGAAAAAGAAATGCAAGGTTAGAAGTACTGAAGGAGAAATAAGAAAAACATGAGAGCGATACCTAGGGAAACAGCACTGGAGGGATGCAAAAGTAGGATTTCCATCACAGCTGAGGGGAAACACCACTAGAGATCCATATCTCAGGTGTTTATGTATTCATTCAACAAATGTGTATGAGGTACTTACATACTGTGGGTGCTGGGAATACAGACATACAGTACAGAGATGCTGTCCTGTCTTCAGGGAGTGTCCCTGTAGTGAGGAGTTACAAAGGTCAAGAGGCACTGTCCTGCCCTCAAGGAGTTCAGGGTGGTACACATGTAACTTTATTTCATAGTTAAATGAGTGCCTTTCATGAGGTCCAGCCCTGCCGTGCTGCAGCACTGGGGTGGAGGTTGGAATTGTAGTCTGTTATACATCACTGGGAATGGTATAGGAGCCAACTCTGGGAAACATTCATAGAACTAGATGATCTGCAGTAACCTCCCCACATGTAGCAACAAAATCAAGAGGAAGGTGTGATTTTCCCAGGGTTGTCCTATTCCTCAGGAACAGGAATCCATGTTTCCTGACTCCCAGATAAACACTCATTTGATTAATATAGATTAAAAAACCAAACCAAGCCCTTGATTAGTAATCAGTTCAATGGAGGTGATCCACACTGTTCCATAAGATGCCAAGGTCTTCTGGAAATAAAAAAATAAATCAGAGAGGGTTTAATTTCAGGACTCAAAGGCCATCATTTTATAGGACAGCAACCAATCATATAAATATCAGGATGAACAAGGCACAATCAGAGGCAGATTACAAACACAAGCCACAAACTGTTCCAGGGTGACTAATGCAATAATATTGAGGAATGTCACAGGTCCCTATTATAGTCAAAGTCACTTTAACTAATTGGCTCTGGCTATAAAAACATACAATCTGGGTCAAATGACACTGCTGAACGAAGCTGCTCTGCTCAGACATTATCTTAAATCAAAGCTTCCTAACAGGAAGGCAAAGCAAAAAGAGAATGTCCAGTTCTGCTGGAGATCATGAGCGATCTCAAAACTGGTTTATTTAATAGCAGCCAGCCGATGTGTCTGTGGACAATGATGATGATATTCTTCCTTCCTTAGCATTGCTTCATACTTCAGATGCAAACACCAAGGGGACACTATGGGATTTCATTGACTCTCAGACACCATTCATTTTAAGATACCCCCATTCTTTTATGAAGTTCTAAGAAAAAACACTAGGATGAGTTATAGGATCCCAAGATAGTACTGTGGTAAGATGCACTCCAAAGTTAGAAATGTTAAAATGTGGGAAAAAATAGAATCAATGAAATAATATATTTTTCTTGACTCAGAATAATTTGATAATTATCTCTTGCTTTAAAAAGGGAAATAAATCAAAGGACGTGTGCTTGGCACTTTGATTGCTTACCCCAAACTCTTCCTGTCTTCCCTTTGTTCCTAAAAATATCACATGTGCTCTCCAGGCATTTATCTCCTCCAAGTATCCATCTTCCTCTGCTCAGCTACATTCTTCAGAGGAAGCAAGCTCAGCCCCAGGCATGAATCTCAACTGGTCAAAGCCATCATGGAGCTAGTTGCCCATAACTGATTTCAGAATTTATTTATTCAACAAATAATGAATCAGTTTTTATCAATACCAGTCACTGTTCTAGATTCTGAAATTAGGACAGTCGGGGACAACAGGAAAAAAAGAAAAAGCTCTCTCTTAATAGAGTTTACATTCCAGTAGGAGGTTAAACAAAGACCAGCCAAGGAGACCATATAGTAGGCTAAATGGTAGGAAGTGTTAGAAAAATAAGATGGGATGAACACAGGGAATGTAGAGAGTTGCAATTTTAAATAGTGTGTCTAGGAAAGATCTGAGAAGGTGGTATAATTATAGGCTTGCAGGAAGTAAGGCAGTGGCCATTTAGATACATGGCAGAATAGTGTTCCCAGGAAGAGACAGCCTGTGGAAGATCTAGAGGTGGCAACATGCAAATGTGTTTAAAGAACAGTAAGGAGGCAGTGTGGCTAGGGCAGAGCTTGGGAAAGAGGGTGAGAAGGGTAAAGGTAGGTGATGAGAAGGGGATCTGGGTTTATCATGGATACTGCCTTGAAATATTTTGGCTCTGCTCTGAATATGACAAAAGTCATGTGGGAGTTTTTATGAGCACAGAGACATGATCCTGCTCTTGTGCTGAGGCCAGAAGAGAAAAGTCAGAGTTGGGAACAGCGCTCAGTGCTGTAGTCAGTCATAGGCCATGGCAAGATGGTGGCAGAGAAGGCAGGGCAAGTATAGTCAGATTCTGGAGCAGCTAGCAGGGGGAGGAGCAGCTAGCAGGGGGTGCTGACAGACTGAATGGAGGTCCTTAAAGGAAGGGGGCAGTTAAGAATGCTGCTGAGAGCAATTACATTGGCCACAGTACAGTTCAGTCTTGAGAAGTTAGGGGAGGTCTGCTGGGTTTGGCTTTGGGGAGAAGCTTTGTGTCAATGTCAAGAGATCCAATAACGCAAAGACTCTTGTCTGCCTCTGGATATTGCTGTGGGATGTGGTCATTGCTAGAAGCATAACTAAGGCAGCAAGAGCAGACAGATGTAAAGAACCTGGTTTCTGATGATCATCTTGGGTCACTGAACTAATCAGTCTTGGGCTTGTCCTCTCCCTGGATTACTTCTTACATGAGATGATAACTTCCTTGCAAGTCCATTGAGTTGATACAGAGTTGAAGTAACCTCTCTTGGCAGAAAGTAAAGGATAAATCCAGCTACAGAACTTAGAGCTTTCAGTGTGTGGCTTGATTTTTCTGACAAAGAACATCTCTGTGATGGAGAAGGTTGATAATTTGCAAGGGTTGGCTCTGGAGTAATAGGGAGGGTAGAAGAAAAAGATGATGGTAAAGTGACCCCACACAACATAACCAGCTTCCTGTGTACGAGAGGGGCAAACTGTATAAGTAGAAGCAGGCTTTTTATTAGAATCAGAATGAATCTACTAGCTTCCTAATAAAGGACAAGTTTTCACTTGAAACCCCCAGCCCATGTGCTATGTTGCCTCCTTTTACACAGAGCATGCGGTATTCACTGTAACAATGGACCACATTTCTCAAGAATTTGTGTGTGTCATAAATTAAACCAGAGTCTTCTTGAAGTTTGGTGCAAGTCATTAGCCATTCAGCAGCAACACTTTCCCAAGTAATATGTGACTCTGCTTAGTACTGTAGGTAGTATGCCCTGGGATCTGCGGGTGGGAGCTTGACATCTAGGTTATCGGAGGCAGCGGTGATTTAAAAACCAGTGATTAAGTGATTAAGGGGGGGATTTTTCCTAAGAGCCTTATCTAGAACTTGAATGTCCTTACACAGGAAGTTGTGTATTTGCTCAGAGTGCAGGAACTGGCTTTGAAGAGACAGTTGTCTTCATCTTATTTGAAAAATTTGGGTTCTCTCCTGAACCTCTCAGTTCAGAAGCATGTCTGCATCTTACTGCTTTCGTGGGCAGCTAGGATCATTCACAAAGATGCTACTTGAATACACGTGTGCTATTTCAGAGCTTCATCTGCTGCACTTGTTCCATCTAACTCTGTTGGCTTTTTGGTCATTTGGTGGACAATGTTTAGTTTAGGGTCACCTGTGCCAGCCGGGACAGGGACATGGTACAGGAACAATCCCTCAAAAGGGGAGACTCTGGCTGCAAAACCATCAGGCCCTTCCTGTCACTGCCCCTCTTCTGATTGGTGTTTTTGCAGGTCCCAGTGATGGGAATTTTTAGAACAAAGTGGAGGACTTGGAGTGCTTATTTGCATGTCAATTTCCAGAATGCTTCTCCAACTTTTCACCATGCCATAGTGATGCTTTTGTGTCTCTTCTGCCTGGGAACAAACAAGAGAGGAAGGGCTCGAAGTGGGTCAGCTCAGTGTCCTGGCACTTCCTTTGCCTGAGTCTTTGCCCAACGGGGAGGAAGCCAGACTTACTTCTCCCCGGCCCCTCAGATCCCCTCAGCAGCCGTGCAGAGCTGGGAGGTCTGTTCTCTTTACTGGGATTTGGAGCGAGCCGCCACCTGACCATGGGAATGTTCCCACCCTGGGTCACAAGCCTTGTGCAAAGGACTCTGGGGGGTGTCTGATGAGCTCTGTCTGCTGTAGTGCAGCCCGCTTTCCCTTTAACCCGCCACTTGCCTGTCCCCACCTTTAGCTGGGAATAATAAATGTGGCAGGTAGGTGGCAGGAGAAAAATAGAATTTCTGTTCCTTTGGGACAGTAGCCAGGTCCTATCATTACAGTAAATCAACGGTAAGTATCCTGCAGCACTATCATAAAACGGGCGAATGAAAACATTTTTTCTTCATCAAAAGATTCTTTGAAGTTATGTTCTCTGGCTGAATCTCATAGAAGCGCACACAGGAAACAACGTTCTGAATACGTTGATTTGGCCCTGTCCACCTGTCACGCAGGAAAGTTCTCTACGTTACAGTCTCAAACGCATTGTCCGGTCACGCTTTAAAAGGACCCGCCTTCAGCCATTTCCCCTGGGAGGCACGTTTCAGAAATTTTAACAGCCCAGGCTCGTCTGCCAGTTCAGCTATTGTCATGAGGGTGCTGCAAAAGAGGCATATTGCACTCTGAATTCCAAATAGTTCTTTGCCTGTCACCTGACATCCTGTATATTAAAACAATATTATTAAAATCACATTAATTTTATCTTAGTAAATTTTTAATGTGCAGTTATAAGGTAATCAGGGAAGTTTTATTATACAGTGCATGCACGTATATATTATAGCAATAAATCCTCGCCTGGTAAAAAGAAAAATAATAATAATGAAGAGAGGGTTTAGTCATGAAGGTGAGTGAGTGTGAAACACGTGCTTGCTTCCAGCAGAACTCTGAAAGCAGATGTTACGAAAGTTCTGTGTCTGGGATAAGGTTGGGTGACGACCTGAGAAACTTGGCACTTGGAATGAATTTCTAGATCTTGGGATACCTGGCCACCTGATGAACTCAATTACATTTTTATAATGGATATACAGAAAAGAAGTGTTTGTTTATAATATGGATTCAAATTCTTCTATCTTATTACTATGAACCTAAAGCATTTCCAGTTGGCTTCCCTTACATGAATGAAGGAGGCCTAGGATAAATAAAAATTAGTTCTAGAGTTGACCCCTCAATTTCCTGGGGACACTAAGCCAACAGCGCAAACCCCTGAGGCTAATGCCCACACTTGGGGATTCTTTTTTTCCTTTTTTTGGGGAGCCACTGTTTGACTGTTCCTCCCATTTTTGCACTTACAGTAAGAGTGGTCAGGAGCAAATTGCCCCCAGGCAGGCCTTGTTTTCTGTTGTCTGACACATGGGTGAGGGCTTGTTGGAGATGAACACTGCCTTGGCTACATAATGAAATCTGAGAATTATTTTGGAGGTTTCAACACTCAGCCTTTCCTGAGGCTCTAGCCAGTGTAGTGAGGAGGGAGCTATGGAATTCACAAGTTCTACTCTGTTAACTCAGATTCACATATGTAAGGTGTCAGGCCCAACCATGGGGATCCCATGGTTTGGGCTCCCCACTTCTTAGACCCAAACTGCCTACTCTTATCAGGGATACGGAAGTGCTATTTCTCCTGGGTTCTGTTTTACTTTTTAGAGATGGGAGCTGGTGTTCTGCCAGCAAATTTTGCCTTTGCTACCAAAGTCTGAAAGTTGTTAAATCAAGTGTCATTGTGTTAGTAACTTCCTACCCATTAGCAGAGACTGAATTTGCTAATGTAATATGAAAATCACAAACATAAGATGAGTGCAGCTAGAAATCAAAACCTCTACAGACCTCCTACAGGTAATGTTGAATGTGTAAATACATCTCTCCAGTGGTTTGCCCTTGCTAACAAGTGTGTCAAAGTTGCCAATTCCATTTATCTTAAATGCACTCCTCACTGGCCTCGGGTGAGGGCGTGTGTGTGTGTGAGTGTGTGTGTGTGTGAGTGTGTGTGTGTGTGTGTGTGTGTGTGTGTGTATATACAGGACAGAGGTCTGTAAAAAAGGCACAGGCCTGATAAATATCAACCACCCCACATGCCTGCAGGTTTAATTTTTGAATACGGGCAGGCTTATTTAATTCCTTCTTTTATTTGGTGAAATAGAAAGAGAATGAGTTTTTGTCATTAGAACAGCTAAGTTTGAGTTCTAGCTCTTTTGTTCATTAGTTAGTGATGAACCCTGGCTCACTTTGGTTTTCTTACCTATAAAATGATGTTAGGCAGACTCTCACAATAGGGTCCTTGGGAGACTCAAACAAAATAATGGACATGAAAATATTTCTTAAGCGGTACTTTGCAAATGTTACAGTATCAGCCCGTCTTGCCTTCTGCTGTTACTTATTGGCTGACACCATCCAATTCAGTCATCAGGTCAACCTAAAACCTTGCCTTCTGAATTGCTTAGTCAGAAACTGCTCTCTTTTCCTCAGATGTCAGAGGAGGGGAGAGTGGGGGCAGGAAGTAGCAGAGAGTAGAAATTCACTTCCTGCCATATTATTCACTATGCTTTAGGATGGGACGATATTTCTTTTAAATTTGAAATAAGCAGATTTTTATCTTACAAGAAGCTGATTAACTTCCTACTTATGAACCATCACCGTTCTCCAGAGGATACTGACTGACTCCCACAGGCAGGGTACCCTTTGGTGCCATCTGTAGAAGTCATGCAGCCAAGTTTTGTGAGCAGAAAAGAGCTTCAGCGATGGGCCAAAGGCAGGCAGAAGAATGGGACATGAAAGCCACTTGGGTGTTATGGAGAATTGTTCAGTTAATTCAACCAAGAAATTTAAGAGGGTAACACCGTCCCACTTGGAATTTTCACTAAATATCAGATCTGATCTCTCAGCATTCCCACAAACAAGACCCATGTTACTGTCTTTCTTTTACAACTGAAGAAAACAAGATACAGTGTAGCTAGTAGTAGCAGATGATAAACTAGCCTCTACTGTGGGGTGACCGGCCCCCCAGTCACAGTGAATCGTATGGAGGAGCCCTACTCAGGGCAGCCACACCCAGGGGAGGGATGGCTTCAGGTCACCAAGGCTTGTCCCCTCCTGCCTGAGAGCGAGTGCCATCTGTCTGCTTAAGCTGAATTTTTACTTGATATTTGAAATTTTCCTGTTGTTTGCCCCATGCGTATGTGTTTTCTAGACTCTCTCAGACTGTTCCAACACTCAAATACCCTTAAATAATTCTTTTTCATCAACAAGTTTTGCCATCTTGCTTTTCATCTTCTTCTTCAGGTTGTTAAAGCTGGTATCAGCATTGTCCCCTGGGGCCACCACAATTAACCTCTTTCTACAGAAAGAAATGGTCTTTTATTCCTACTCATTGCTTTCCATCTCTTAACTAGTTCTTAAGATGTAACAGAATTTTAACACTTGCCCCATGGTTACCAATTTGCTTAATAGCTTCTTGCAAGGATTATATTTTTCTTTCTCCCTTTCTTTAAGTCCTTTGAAAGTGGGAATGCATCATACTCACCAGTTCTCTCTTTTATCCATGGTTTTGGGGACTCCTTCAAAGGACTCCATCGCTTCTAAGTTTTCTTCAGTTAGTTGATTCCAACCCTGTAGTGTGTCTTGCCAGAATGCCACCGTATTCATTGAGAGGTGAGCTCAGGGCTCACCTGAGGCTGGGTGGCTGCTGGGATCTCTGCCTGCAGCTGCCCCCGCTGTGCACACAGGTGCTGTGGTGGGGTCTGTGGCCCTAGGACTTGCCAAGGGGGCACCATTAGCCCCTGGTGAGGTGATGAAATGTCATTTCAATGGTAGCTTTCTTTGATGTCCCTATCTCCAAGTCACACCTTTTCCCTTCACCACCCAAAGAGTGCTCTCTCTTGCCACTCCTGGACCAGAGATTCACCCCTGTGCTCCATGCCACACAGGCCAGGTCATGAGTTCCTGTGCTCTGATCCCTTCAGCCTCTTTCCACACCCTGGCCTGTGGCTGCCTGTTCTCCAGAGCTGCTTCTCTTGAAGGTCTCTTAGAAAGCCTGATAATTTGCCTTGATGTCTTTGTTCTTTGAATTTATTCTTCCTTCCCTTGCCCTCCATCTTGCCTGCTGAAGTTTATGTTCCTTTCTGTTAGCTTCAGTGGGGTGGGAGTGCTCTCTTTTAAAGCATGCTTTTCCACCCGACTGCCTCCCTGCAATTTGAACCATACAGGCTTTTCTTTCTGGCCTTATCGCTTTCGTTTTTGTTGTTGTTCTGGGACAGGCACAGTCTTCCTCTAATCAGGTATTCCTCAGCTGCCTTCATGCTGATTCTATGGATTTTAATTTGCTAACGTTTCCCTTCAGGCAGTTTCCAACATCCAGTTCCTAGGTCTTGCGCAGTGCTCAGTACACTGTTGGCACTCAACAAATATTAAATAATCATCATCCTCCTTTTGAAAGAAAAAAGAAGCCAGCCGCTCTTGAATTCTGCTTGTCAAAATAGAACTATTTGTGTTCAAGTCCTCACTCCACCATGTCCAACCTAATTATGCTGAGGTCAATTTTGTTTTGCAGCTCAACAGCACATACTGTCTAAATCAGAATCAACTCCTCTTCTCCTTAGAAATAAATATATTCTGCCTTATTAATCATCTTGGCTTAGGAGCAAGAGACTGATTTGAGTACCCACAATCTGCTAGACTGTACCAAGTGTGTAAAAGAAATGTTATCTCTCCCCCAAGCTTATATTGTTTAGACAGGAGGATTGAGGATAAATGATATTTTATTTTAATGGGTGGTATTATTTAAATGGAGCTATTTTATTGCTGTTCCTAAAGCTATTTTCTTAATGATAGCCTTTTCTTATAATAAACTAACAGGCTTCATACATCCTTTTTGCCTCAGGCAGTTCTCATTTCCCTCTTTATCTTTAGTCTTAAGAGGCGGTGAGCAGTAGTGGAGGGGAAGGGGCCATGGAGCCAGCTCTCAGGCCCAATTCTATGATTTTCCACTTGCTGTGCAGGCTGGGGCTGATTCCCTGACTTCTCAGTGTCTTGGGCTGTCATCTGGAAATGATATTAAGAGTATTTCCCTCGCCAGGTTATTGTGAGGCTCAAACAAATTAATATTAGACTTACCCAGTAAATGCCCAGTGCGTGTTAGCCATTATTGGGCAGCTCATTTTATCCTCTTTCCCCCACTCAGTGCCCTTACATCCCCTTTATAGCACATTTCTATCTTTTTATCTTTTTGGATTATGGAAAGTGAGATCAACGGGGAGGAAATGAGGTCTGTTATCAGCTAACCTGGGTCCAGATACTTCCTCCACCGCTTTTTTAGGGGTTGGACAAATTATTTAATTGTTCTTTTTAAAAAACTATTTTTTTTTTTATTTAGGCAATGTTGATTTGCAACACTGTATGTGATTTAGGGGTATTTAAATGTTCTTATTTTCACTTTCATCAGTTGCGAAAATAGGGTTCACACTACAGTACATAGCTGTGGCGAAGATCAATCTTTGGCCTCTAGTGAAGGTCGATAAAAGATAGTTCCACCCTCTGTTGCCAGGACTAGTTTTCTTTGCTGAGTATGGAGAGCCTGGCTCATATGCAGCAACACTGAACTAACTCATATTTTGACATGAAGAAGGGATAAACATATGTATGAACCTGGGAGGAATGAAGGATAGAGGGACGCGTGTATGCACTGAGGGCTCTGCCGAGCACGGTGCTAATGTCACCCCGGGGTTTGTCACACTTGAATGAAAGGGCTGTGTGGCCCTGGGGCCGCCCCTAGCAGTTCTACAAGCACAGGGGTGGAGGATTTAGGCTAATAACACATGACTGTATCCTTAGAGAATACATTTTTCATTGGTCATTCACTTCATTTTTCATTTGCTATTTTTCATTACGGTATTAAATTGTGTGATAAATGAAAGGTAGAGGAACTTGACAGATGATTTGATTTCCGCCCTTGTCAGATTATTTGGCTTAGTTTCCTTATGAAAATAGAAGGCAAGCCCTGTAAAATTGTTCTTGTGGATTTGTTTTTCAGCATGTGTTTCCCGCCACTGCCATATCTAATCTATCTATTTACCTTTGATTCAGTTACTGATCTGTATCCCTCAGGAGCCTGGATACATATTGACAAAGTTTCCTATTTGCTACAGTGGGTAGTATCTAAGGCGCAGTCCAGATGAACTCTGATTCTTTTTCTACATAGCCCCTCCACATCTTGTATTATTAAAGGGGCTTCAATTGTAGCATGCTCACAAAAGACACAGACTTTGCAACAAAAGAAAGTCTGTCTATTCTCCTGTTTAAATACAGCAGCAGATTTTTGCCTCCCTCTGGTAATGTGGAAAAGATAAATACAATATTGAGCATATTAGGCCATGTATGGGATACCAAAGCCAGGGTAGCCACATCGCCATTCATTTTCGCACGACCCAAGCTAGATTGCAACTTAGTATTGTGTATGGTGTTTATTTACTTGTTTATTTTGGGGGTGGGATGGGGAAGGCCACTAACTTCATAAATAATCACATTGGCTAAGGAAGACAAAACTGCAAAGAAAGAAAGAAAGGTTCACCCTTCCCCCGCTCTCCTAGTAGGCAGAAAAAGGTTCCAAGATAGATCATATGTTTATCTGTCTTGTTTCAGCTTTCAGCAAAACTGATGTGATATGACAAAAACAGTCTCTAAGCAGCAGCCTCACTTAGACAACAAGTAAATAAAAATGAGGGCATTTCTCGGTTTGGACAGCTTTAGAGAAAATGGAAGAGGAGCAGTAAATCTTAAGCTTAATAATGGAGTTAATTGTGAGCTGCTAAAGCAGACAAGTGATGGAGGAATGGTTTATGAGCCACCTGCCTGAAAGCGCACCCACATTTTCAAGTGTGCGTGCACAGCAACGCCACTCCACTTCCCTTCTTCCTTCTACCCCGAGCATGTTAAGTAATCTCAGGCTTTTATAAAGCCTTTCCTTCTAAACTCCCCATTAAGCAGCATTCAAAAATATGTGCTGAAAGTGTCAGTTATTAGCTCGGGTGCACGTCAAGCCCCTCTCTTTCTCCTGTTAATGTGAGCAGTTACTCTGCTCTTGACCTATTAAAACTTTGTTTGCTATTATACTTGCTGGCAAGCTAGTCATGTGGAAAGGTGTTGAGGAAATGAGCCAGCGTGTTCCCCAGGTGATACAAACACTTTATCAAGCTGATCCCTGCCATGTTATGTAAACTATACCAAGAAGCATTCATTTCAAACAAAGAGATAAACAGATCTAATATGCTTTGGGGCATCATGCTTTATGCATGAACTAGTTTTTATTTTTATATTTGAGATTTTTTTTTTTACACAACCCATTGTAGTGGAGAAATAAAATAATATTTTAGCCATAACTATAGATTCGGCTCCAGTTTCCAAATTCTGAGAATGAGCTGCTCACTTAATCCCAGGTTAACTTTTGAAATTCACGCCTAACAATTTTTAACTAAAATTCTATTAATCATTGAAATGGGAACTCAAAAGCTAAATGAAGTAATCTGCAGAGATAAAAATTACATGTGTACACATTAAAATGTATATGTATACAGACTTTCAAAATTTATACTGGCTAGCTAATTTGTCACTTCCATCCATTTGTCTTGGATTCTTTAAAAAAAAATCGCCTAGATTTCATTGAACATTTATGTTCAAAGCAATGAGCCATAATGTGGGATTTTATTTTGTGATTTTCTAGAGTTTGCTTTCATCCTTACATGATCCTTTGAAGTGCATCATTATATCAGTTTTACAGATAAAGATATTGAGACTTAGAAAGCACAATAACTTGTCCAAGGTTATCTAGTTTTGAGACAAGATTCAAAGTCAGAAGTCTTGCCCTTGATAGAGAGTGGAGAAGAGAGCATGGCTATGGGGTGAGAGCACTAGTTTCAAATCCTGACCCCATGGATTACTGGTGTGTAACCTTACAATAAAATACTTAACCCTTCTGAGGGCTTTTTTTTTTTTTTTTTTGGTTACTTCTATTATAAAATGAGGTCAGTAATAGTGCCTACCTTAAAGGGTGTGTTGAGAATGAAATGAGATAATGTACATATATTGCCTGGCAAAAAGGAAGTATTTGATGCTATTATTATTGTTGTCAATGTTATTATCCTGTGTTACTGTCTGAATGAAAGTTGTAGATTTTTAACCATTATCATTTCTCAACCGAGAACATAAATCCTTTGATTCTGGAAGAACTAAGACTAGGAGAATTTTTAATGTCATGGCGTCAATCATAACAACATGCATCCCCAATCCTTCTCCCTTTCTCTAATGGAATTTTAAAAGAAAATAAGTTGACTCAGTATCATAGTTCTATTTCATTTCATTACTACACTAAACTGAAAGTTCTAATTCAGTCAAAAATTTGATATATGAGACCATATAATATGACTTCTAGTTAAAGTAGAGAATTTGGGGGTTATACATAGAATTGTCAACCTAAGGCCTATTTTCAGTGAAGCAAGGTGCATGGACTCCTATCCTCAACTTGCTGAACCTGATTTACAAAGATTGCTGTACCACTGTTAGTCTACCCTTGGAGAGCTACCTCTATTCTCACTTCTCAGCTAATGAGTATAAGGATGAGATCTCTATCTCCCTGTCCACCACATACTCTCCCTCACCTTCCACACACATATCTGGAATAAGAGTTGGCAACTAACAAGTTATTTTTTTAAAGAAGTAGAAATCCTTGTGTATCATGAGCCAAAGCACTGAAGTTAGGATTCTTCTGGATTATAGGCAACATCATTATGTTGGCCAGAACTGAAAAGATCTCTGCTCCAGAGTCAATGCACTTTCTTCACATGGACACAGCTTCTGTTTTTCAGTTTCCTTATTTGATAAGTAGGGGATATTAACCTCACAGAGTATTGCTATTTGTGGTGTATTTATAGAATAATTTGTTAGGATTATTTGCATCTGCACTGAAATTGGTTTTGAGTTCTTTCCAACTGGAGAGATCCATCCAAAGAACTGAAAATGAGTGAAAATGATAGGAGTATGTTCCAAATGCAATAGAAAGCTACTCTCCTCCCACATGCATTTTTGGCTGAACTCCCTCTTTCTTTATGTAGCCAAGATAATTCTGCCCCAGGGACAGCTATGGCTATGGGGTGGGGGCAGTAGCTGGATGACCAATACCACTTGCAATTTTGAGATAATTTGAATGACCATGAGATAGAGGACACCCTATCTGTAGGCCAATATTTGAAGGAAATGGGAAACAGTCCTTGTAAGCACTCTTTTTGTAAATTCTCTTGTGTTTATTCTTGTGTCACTCTAGAAGACTGAGTGGTCTATACTCTTCCCACCACACTTCAGTTTGTCTTGATTCTACTGTCTCCAATTTTCCTTCTCTTACCAGTTTTTAAGATCCTTGAAAGCAGGTTCCATTTCTTAAACATCTTTATATACTTCAAAGCGTCTGGTAGAGACCTTCTGCATACAAATTTCAGTTGAATAAAAGAATTAATGACCTCATCACATATTGTACTTCCTGGGTAGAGTGAGAGCAGGAACACTACAGGGACTCAACAAATGCTTGAGTGAATGAGTAGGTGCATTACTAGGCCTTTAAAGAGCTGCTACAAAATCTTCTTTGTCAAAATCAATGAGACAATGGCTGTGACTTTTTGGGAGTGCAGGTGTGTCTAAATACTTGAGACTGTGTCCAATTCTTACAAACTGGAACTATTATATTTCCCTAATTCTTCTGAAAAAATGAAAACAGTAGAGTGACATGAATGAAAAGTCAGGCATCAAAAACTGGTTAGGCCTCCCCCGGTGGCGCAGGCGGTTGAGCGTAGTGCTGTGAAGCTGTCTGCAGCCCCTGCTGCGTGGGTTTGATCCTGGCTGGCCGGTGAGGGTCCCACATGGCGGGGCAGACCTCTCCTGCCTCGCCCGCTGCTCCCCTCAGCAGTGTATTTCGTCAGTCTGCCTGTTCTGTTCCCTACTCTGTCTCTGGTGAATCCTCTCACCCTCCCGTGGATCTGGCCTGTACCCCGGTTCTTGTATAAATAAAGAAATAAAGAAATACATAAATCTTTAAAAAAAAAAAAAACAAAAACGAAAACTGGTAAAAGATTCTACTGAAACAATGATTCTCACTCTCTGGTGGAATCATGTTCTACTTTGAGAATTTGAGCAAGCTCTTTCCCCCAGAAAAATGCGCGCGCATGAGGACACACACACACACACACACACACACACACACACACACTCTCTTGCTTACAGTGTGCTTTAGGCATGGAATCCCCAGGTTAGTGATCTTTGCTTTAATAAAGACAGACTTTGAAGTTCAGGTTTAAATCATGAGATCAAAGTCAGGTAAAATGTATTTCTCTGTGTTGCAGTTTTTTTATTTGTAAAATGGAAAGAGTACACGCCTAACCTTATCTGATTGTTTTGGAACAGAAATGAGCAAACATGATCATGTGTTTGAAAATACTTGTAAAGTGTAAAACACCATTTTCATGAAAGTATTCAGTGATTATGCTGTCTTGTATTGGGACAGGGTTGGTATTGGAATCTTCCAGTCAGTTACTTCCATTCTCTTCCATTCACTGCCCTTTGTTTCACTGACTCCCCTCATATTCTTTGTTTAGATGGGTGCTTTCCCTACGAGTCCATAAACTCTATCAAGGATAGAAATGGAATTTTATTCATCTCTTTTGTCTCTTCTTCCTCCAGATCCTGGCATAGAGCTTTACATGTAATTGGCAATTAAATAACAGAAATATATTTTGGACAGTAGCTAAGTCTCCCACACTGGCTTATATATATGGTAGAATGAATTGCAGGGAGGTTCAAATACATAAGTGGATTGGTCAGACGGACCCCATTTCGATAAAATACAGTATTCAGAAGCACACTTGCTTTAAAAGTCCTGGATACAATCACCGTCTAGAGAAAGGATGATTTATTAAGTAGCTAAAACATTCGTACTGCTATAGGATAAGCTTTTCAGCTTTTACCTCCATTTGTGAGCAACTAAAAATCAAAGAGCTAATAAAATCCAATCACCCAGAACTTCTTCCTGTAGACAGACTGAATTATAACTTTTTAATTTAGGCAGGTGAAGAATTATTACAGTAGGACTCTAGGGCAGGAATGTGTTAATAAAATCATCCTCTCTGCCTTTTCATTTAAAATAATCCCTTGAGCTGATTAAATGAAATATCACTTGTTTAATAACTGACAGAACATTATTTTTAAGCACAAATGTTTTGCATATCTTCACTTCCCATTTTTAATTCCAGGCACAGAAGGGTGGAGGCACTGACATCACACAGAGGGAGCCGAGCTCTGGGCTCGGATGCAGTTTGCCCTGTCATCGTGGCATCTATAATTTAGTGTGAAGCAGCGAGGTAGACAGAGCATTATCATTAGAAACCATTCTGAACAGGGATATAAAACACAGTCGCAATAACACTTGTCAGAAAGGTGACTCCAGTCAGAACTCATATCCACGAGTTTCAAGATAAATGCTGACACGGCAGCCATCCTACAAAGACTATTATTGCTTTTAAAAAAAACAAGCCAAACCCCCAAACAAAGCAAACCCATGAACCTTCCCCAGAGTGAACAAGTTAGTGTGAAGTTTGCATCTGGGGTGGCATAAACTTTCCATGATTTACAGCAAGCATAGAGCTTCTCCACTTGGATAAGGTATTTTATGATGCCACAGAGGAAGGATCCAATAGCATTTTGGGTTTAATGATGTTAAGCTATTTGGAATTCTTTCCCCCCTGTTATTTCGAATATATGAGCTGTGCCCCTAAAACAGGTCATTAGCTGTGCCGCGGACGGGTTCATCGCCTCACCCACAGGACTGCTCAGCTGGTGCTTGCATTTTCCCTGTCGTCTACATTTAGAAAAATCTCTTTGACTTGGTATTAGGCTATGATTTAATAACCCTGTTCTGCTGACTTCATAAGCTGTGAAACCTCAGAGAAAAATCCCAAATCTGAATTACAGTTCTAATTACTCCAGCTCAGGCAAAGGGTCTCAGCATTGAATGTTCTATTAGTGCCCATTTCACACTGAGCACTATTTGTTGCCAGAGGTCACAGGGCTGCATCCTGATTCGCTTTCTCCTTTTCCACCAATGCATCTGCTTTCCTGCCACCCTTTCTGTCTGCAAGACTGGAGCAGCTAGCTGCTTGGTGATTCTGTGCAAATAATTTTTCCTACTCTCCCAGAACTTCATTGAGTGCACTTCAGTTTAGGAAAAATGTATGTATGGTAAAGGCAATTTACAATTTATCAGGGTTGTTCTCATTACAAAAGCACTCACTGTGATAGAAAAGTAAAATTAAAACAATTGTTTTCTTTTTAGTTGATTCTAACTAATGATATTTGTTTAAAGATATGTTATTGGTTATTCCAGCGTTTAAATGTTTAGTTATTTTCTAATTAAAAACATAAAAAGTTAAAACATGCAAGTGGTTAAAACATTATTTTAAAGTTCAAGTCACTTGAAATCAAACCTTCACCCCAACTCTGACCCCAAATTTCATTGATTCTCTTCCAGAGGTAGTTTCTTAGGTATCCCTAGTTTCTTACCTATCTGTGTAGAGATGTTTTATGCATTTCCATTTGCAGTGACTCTCCTGGTATAAAAATATAGCAGCCTATGTAAGTTGTCATGCCCACTGTCATTTTTGATTCTTTTTAAGATTTATTCTTATTTATTTAAGCATACAAGAACTTGGGTGTAGGCCAGAGGTGCAGGGGTGTGAGAGGATTCACCAGAGACAGAGTGGGGAGCAGAACAGGCGGATCTACTGAAATACACTGCTGAGGGGAGCAGTGAAGGGAGACAGGAGAGGTCTGCTGTGCCATATGGGTTAGCTCCCTAGCCGAGGATCGAACTCATGCCACAGTGGCTGGTGATAGATTGATAGTGCTGAGTCTTTAACCCCTGGGCCACCAGGGAGGCCCCATTTTTGATTCTTAATAGCTTAGAACCTCTTCTATATTTGAATATCTACATCTTCAACATTCTTTTTAATGCAGCATAGTACTTTAGTCTATGGGTACATCTTCATTTATATAATCAAATTCCTATATTGATTACAGATCAATTCTATTTTTGTAATAACAAAGTTCTAATGGATATTCTTGGGGTTTTTTTTCCCCTAAGGATTATTTTAAATAGGAAATTCTACTAAAAGATTTCAAGTTCCGGGCCTCCCTGATGGTGCAGACAGTTGAGCGCCTCACTGTTGAGCTGTCCACAGCCTCTGCAGTGCAGGCTGGCCGGTGAGAATCCCACATAATGCGGCAGACCTCTCCTGCCTTGCCTGCTACCCTCAGCAGTGTATTTCATCAGTCTGCCTGTTCTGTTCTGTTCCCCGCTCTGTCTCCAGTGAATGCTCTCACCCTCCCGCGCATCTGGTCTATACTCCGATTCTTGTATAAAAATAAATAAATCTTTAAAAAAATTAAAGTTCCTTTTAAAAAACTTATCCAATGGGGGAAATGAAGGCAGGGACTTTTAAAGCTAATATTTAGCCAATTAAGGATGACTTTGAAAGCAAGATGGAAATGGACACTTAAAATGATGAGAAATGATTTTTTGAAGTTTTTTTAAAGTTTTATTTATGCATACAAGAACTGGGGTACAGGCCAGAGGTGCAGGGGGTGAGAGGACTCACCAGAGACAGAGTGGGGAGCAGAACAGGCAGACTGACTGAAATACACTCTGAGGGGAGCAGCAGGTGAAATAGAAGAGGTCTGCTGCACCTGTGGGGAGCTCCTCAGCCAGTGGATAGCATCACAGTGCTGTGCTTAACCCCTTGCACCACCAGGGAGGCCCCCAAAATTTTTAAAATGTGTTTTATCACCTTTGCAGAGTAAAATTTTTTCACAATGTTATTCCTGTAGTACCTATGAATACCTGCTGAAGGCTAAAGGACAGCAGCCTTTTATGAGATCTGTCTCTTGAAGCAAGTTAAGCTTCAATGAATGAAATCACCAAGACTTTGTCTCCTATTTCTAAAGAGCACAGACAGTGCCCAATTTAGTGGCAAAAGCCACAGATTGCTCACTCATGTAATTAAGACTATTCCTTCTTTTTGTGCTATTTCCTAACCAAAAAGGGAAATAAAAATTTAGCGTCTATCTTGTAGCAATTCTGGAAGTCATCTCTGTTATTTCTCTTGGCACCTTGTATTATTCTTTCTAGTTCTGTGATTGTGACTGAGCGATGACATATCTGACTTCTCATTTTCCTTCTTGGGCCCCACTAGTATCCTGACTCCTCCTGGGTAGCTCTGGCATGGGGTTTGTAGACAGTGGGAGACATGAGTTACACAATGAGTCTCTGTTCACTGAAAGTACAACAGAAAGAAGGCATTATTAAGCAGTGAGCATAAGAGTTCTTCCAGTGTGGCAAGTTCTTGTACTCATTACTATAGAGAGAGAGACTCATTGAGGAGAAAACCCATATGTCTAACTGTCCTGCTTATGCTCAGTTGAGAACTATACATAATTATTTAACAAATGCATTAAATCTATGTTTCAAGGAAAAAAAAATAGAACATAATCCTACTTTTTTGAGACATGTGGGCATGTGGTTGAAAGTGAGCAGGACTGTTGTCCAATGGCCATGGAAGCAGGTTTACATAGATGACAATGATGACTCAGTGATGTGGCCACATGTCAGGATACCCCGCAGTGATGATGAGAAACCTCAGTTTGAACATTTAGAATTCTCCCCAGTTCTAAAACTGGAGAACTTCAGACCCAGAACAGCAGTAGCTGGCTTCATAAACATAAAATGGAAGAAAGACAAGGCTTTGTAAAGCCCAGAAAAGACCCATCACTGAATGTATCATTAGAAGAGACACATGGGCTGTAAGCACATAAATTTGCAGAGAAAATAGCCCCTAGGAGAGTAACTTGGTATTCCAAGTTGATTTGGATAACTCAGAAGTAGGCAATGCTTTTGTTGCGCATGTTCAGCAGATTCTAGAAGCAAGGGTAACTTCTCAACTTCTCTTCCCTGAACAAATCATCATGAAGTCATATATATTATATATGAAACAAAAGCAATAAACAAAACATACTGAATTTTCTTGCTAGCAACGCAGAGTTTGGGCTCCCAGCAAATGTACTTTCCTTCCTTGGCAGAAAACTAAATTACATACAGATTAAGTTAGGTGGAGGAATGAATTTCATCAAAACTGTGTTGGATAATTTAACTTGGATGTTGAAGTCAACAGCAGCTGCTATTGATATGATATGAGTGTGAAAAAAATCCAAAAGACCATTGTTCACCTATAAAAACAAGAAAAGCATAAGAAAAACCCCAAAGACTTGTGCTACGCTCTTTACTGAATATTCCTTAACTGAGCTGTTTAAAACACTTCCAGTTTTTGAAAGCACTTTCTTATCTATTATGTCTTTGATGTCCTCAACAGCCCTGTGAATAAATACTAGTTTCATTTTGCAGGTGAGGAAGGTGGCTCAAAGTGTTTTATAGTATATGCTTAATGTGAGCCAGCTGGTAAAAACAGAATCAGGAGTGAAGTGGGGTTTTCTCACTCCTGGTATTGGATTCTTTCCTTTGTATCATTACTGTCTCCTTAAAGGACTTCATTTACTGGGCACATAGTAGGTGTTGACAAGTGCTGCATAAATTAACAAATTAATAGTACATATTAGATAATCATGAGGAATAGGGATGAAACACTTGGGGAGCTATAAGAAAAAAGTACTAATTGGAGTGAGATGAAAAGTTATCATTGCTAATAGCAACTCATTTTGGTATTCTCCTTTAATCTTGAATTGAGGTAAAGGTTTCTGAAAGGATGGTTAGGACACCCAGTTCATATTTCCTAAATAAAAAAAAGAGATAAGAAAGTAGTGTTTCTTCTTTGAGAGGAATATAGTTAACTCCTCAGCCATAATCTTATGGAAGCCATTTTTTTTTAACAACATGGGGTTCACCCTATGTTAAGTACGTAGGTCTTGAGAAGGAAAAGTGCACAATTAAAACTATGCAGGCTTGAATCTTTGCTTTAATCATCAGCTACAGTTTTAGGTCATTTTTAAAGTATAAAAAGTGATTGTGTGGCAATCAATTGCTTTTATTTGTTCTTTTTTTGTCTTTCTCACTTATATAGAACTATAAAACAAATTATAGCTACCCTATAGCTCTCATAAGTCAGAATAATTTAGTTTCAATAGACTTGGTGATACTGTTTAAACCTTGAAAGTTAATAAACATGGATTTGTAGAATTAAAAATATTGAACTATTGGAGAGCTACCAACTCACAAAATTAAAGTTTTATAACCCAAAGTCGAAGACTGTATTCCACAGTTTAAATATTTCATATCTGACATTTTCCAACTCGACAATGTGAAGTCTGATTTTGATTTTTCAATCCAATATAAGTTTGGGAGTTTAATTCAAAATCAAGATAAAGCCATTTCTGAGACTATCTTCTCTGTCTGTTGTTGCCTTCTTACTATGCAGCATAATTTATTTATTTATTTATTTTTTGCTTTGGGGAGGAAACTTTTCTAGCTAATGGTGTTGTATCTATATCAGACAGTACTCTGGATAGAAATTAACCTGTGGACAGGTATTGCTAAAGGGCATAAACCTTGAAAGTCAGTTTCTAATGTGGTTATGTGGCTAGCTAGTATATGACCGGACTTACCTAGAAGTTATATTCAAAGAAAAATATATGTAATGTATCTAAATATGACTATTATGACTATTATTTTAATACTGTAAACTACTATGAAAGCTCCCCAGAAGTGACTGTCTGGATCACTGGAATTAAGGAGTTGTTAAGTTGGGTCATATGGTTCTGTGGGGTCTTCCTTGAAGAATCTCAAGGTCTAGGCAGCAACTTTTCATGCCATGGAGGTATTTCTGGTTGTTGGGCAAGCAGATGAAGTGATGGGGTAGTTGTATGGTTCTTTGCTACTCCAACTCAGCAGCCAGGCAATTTTTTCCTTTGCAAGGGCTTCAGAATTGATTAAAGCCATCATGTACATTGCAAAAAGGAATTTACCAAAAAGTAGACACAGAGAAAGAAATGATCTGGAAAGGCCACCAGGGTCCATGTAGAAAGGCACTGAAAGATGTAAAGGGATTTCTCATTTAGTTGATCTTGCTCTTTGAGAGTGTGTGATGGAAGCATATGCTTTGACTGTAAGGAAATTGGATGAATCAATGCAGCTTAATGTTCAAGGTGGTTATGTGGACAGAAATAAAGATCTCCTCATGAACACTAGTTCCACTTTTGTGAGGGTTTTTAGATGTGATTGAAGAATGAGCTGTGTATAAAATGAAGGGCAGGCCTATCTCCGAGGACACTGAGAAGTAAATGACAACAGAATCTTGACATTCTGTCAGCTCTCCCCAGTCTCACCTCTTACCCAGAATAGGAATGGGAAGATCCCTCTTACTAGCAGTCTCACCCGGAGAAGAAACACTAAACTGAAGTTCTCGCCTAAGTTTTTTTTTCAGCAAATTTAAAAACTTTGGGGGGAGGGCTTTTTTGACTGTGGTTTAATTAAGACCGACAGAACACTAACTCCAATTCAGCCAGGATCTCCTTAGATCCATTTTGTTGTCAAATTCACTTTCTGAGTAAATGGAAAGCCTAACACATATCATTTCTTAGATAATGTTTTAATATCCTGCATCGAATAAAACTTTTTTTTTTAATCAAGTTGCAATGGTAGCACAGAACTCCACAAGGGGCTGGAGGTTGCAGATGGCTGCATTACTCTAAATGTTCAAGCTTGACTGACCCATTTCATCAGCACTGTCAGAGCCTTGCACTGATACATGTTGACAACATTTAATCTTAAAAAATTGAAAGAAATGAATTAATATGCAAATTTCATCAGCTTTGTAATAAAAATGTCCTTGAAAAAAAACAGTGAACATGACCCCTGAGGAATTGTGTGAATTATCCCAGCTCAATTCTTTAAGTTAGTCAGAGGTACGCGGGTCCGCAAGGAAATCAGTGCAGATTTGACTTGGAAATAATTATGATGAAGAACAAAACACAAGCAGGTTGAATAAATGTAACAACTTGGGAAAAAGTCTTAGTCCTGTTTGTTATTCACTTTGAATTAACAGGATTAGGTTTGGTTTTTGAAAATAAAGGAACACCACCGTGTAATTTCAACACCTAAGTAATGTGAAAACAATATTTTTTAACTATCAATTTTAGTGCATATTAAAAATCAGGTCTTGGGGGGGTAATAGAGTGCAGCTCTTTGGCCAATAATAGTATTGTCAGAAAACTCAGACTATGGTTTGTATGACTTCTGCACTGATCATTTTGACAAAAATATATGGTCAATTCATTTCTAATACAAATGAGATTGACTGATGTTTGCTGATACTGCGGTGATCAGTTTCTTCACTGCATTTACCAAATTGATGGGATCATGTGAACATAATCTCTAGATGAGAGTCTGATTTAAAATAGTCTCCCCATGGGTGTGTGGAAGCTCTATGTTGAATCACATTCTCAGGAGAGGAAAACAGCCACCTAGGGGTAGACACGGGACTTCAGCCCTTTACCCTCAGTTCTGGACCCAGCTAGCTATAGGAGTGAAAATGGGGGTTGGTTATTACAACGGAATATTTCTAAATTCAACTAATTTAATGTCCCAGAGGGGAAACATGTTACAAAGGAATATCAACCTTTAAGCAAAACAACCAACCAAAAAACTGATACCAATAGCAGCTGAAGGAAAGCAGGGTTTGAAGATGGACACAATCTCCTTTCCCATGTAAATTCTCTTTAATTTAAAAAGATGTGTACGTAGAAAAGGAAAGGAGGGGTTTACACTTCAATCCTTTGCATCTTTGTGCCACAGGCTAGAACTGTTCAGTCCCTCACTTCACACAATGAATCATCCAAGCTGTGGTGTCTGAGAGGAATTCACTTTGCCACTGGTTCCATTGTTATTCTGGGTAGTGCTGTTTTTGCCAAGGTGAAGGTGATTAAAATTAAAGCTCTTTTTAAGATAGACATGTGCTTGCAATGCTTGATTAAAAAATAAAATCATACCAAAAAACCTGACTCTCACATATAGGCCCCAAATAAGGTTGTGAGCAACCTGAAAAACTTCACCTCATGCTCCTTTGGAGGCTTCAGAATCCTCTAACTTTCCTGATTTCATAATATCCTTGGGAGACCACGGCACGACGACATAGACTTTGCCGAACCAAATTAATCTCGTCTGTAAGCTTTTGTGGTTCTCTACAAAAGGCTTTTAAGTTTCTCCTTTCTTTCTTAATCTACCATCAGTAAAATCCTACTTTTATAGTGCCCTTTGCACCTGCTTGCATAAAATGAATAACCCAACAGTTTAATTATGCACTATTCTATCAGTTGGGAAATGATATAAAGTTG
Source organism: Talpa occidentalis (assembly GCF_014898055.3). Lineage (NCBI taxonomy): Eukaryota > Metazoa > Chordata > Mammalia > Eulipotyphla > Talpidae > Talpa > Talpa occidentalis. The sequence continues at coordinate 49,798,274 of NW_023601104.1, read as the reverse complement.
CAGATAGAAAAAAGAATAAAAACCACTTTTGGTATCCAAAATTAATATGTGTCAAGCTCTGGGTAAATCTTAATCTTTTTGAAACATTTTTCTAAAATAGATGTTCTTTTATCACCTGGCACATCAAGACCCATTGGAGGGAGGGAATAAAAAAAAAAGGCGTTTGGTTAACATGCTGCAGAACAGCACTCTCTTTTCCCCCTCACTTCAGGCTGTTCTTGAAAGATCTGAACAGTTGTATAATAATGAAAAATGGGCAATACTTGTGGGGCATTGCCTGCGCTCACATACCTCCGCCCACGCATTCATCATTCTGCAGGTATTGTCAGTGAAAGTTTAATTGCATAAACACTCTGTAACTGTCCTGTCATATTTCTTGTCAGTCTGGATTCCCTCTCCGGGCTCACTATCTCACAAAACTATAATTGAATTGCTACCAAATCACAAGAGTCCCCCCCCCCAATAAAATCTTTATGAATAGAATTTGTTTCCTATCAGCAGATTTGACAAATTGTGGCAGAGGAAGGGCCTTGGTGATAATTTTTGAGTTTATTCTCAATCTAGTTATTTGCTGAATGCTCTTATCTTTTTTTTTTTTTCTAAATTTTTTAAAGCCCCAGTGGGGGTTGGGGGAGCATCAAACATCCCTAAGGGGCTCTATGGTGATAATTCTGCAGGACCCAAGGAAGTCAGTAGAAAAACGGGAATATTATCTTTGCTCTCCTGTGAAAGGGTACCATTGGCAAATGAAAGACATACAAATTAATTCAGAATTAAATTGGGAATCTGTCAAAGCTAAAATCTCACCAAACTATGTGAATTCTTAGTTATGAGGTATTAAGAACCCAATTTAGTCAAGTGTTTATTCCATTAAACTCTCACTTCGTTTCTCCTTGCTCCAAACATTCCAGTGATCATTACTCATGTATAAGCTCTGAGCAACCAGATTCTTTGATGGAGTTTTAGGACCATGAACAAATGAAAATTAATCAAAGGCATGACATACAATTTACTAAATATGTGATCATGAAATTTTAATGCATTTATAACACTGTCAAGATATTAATATTTTTTAAAAACAAATAATACAGAATGTTTCTGATGTGGAATGGGGATTGTTTTTGTCTAGTCTTTTGTTTCATTTTACATTCTTGTAAACCGTATCCCCACCCCCAGTTTCACAAAGATGAACTCTCAGCAGATAACCTAATACCTACCATTCTTTTATAATTCTATTGGTGATGTGGGCATGAAATATGGCTCCTGGTGAATAACTCTTAAATAGGACTGGGCTTCACCCAGATTGACAACTGTCTGATTGTTTATGTTTTTTAAATGTGCTTATCAAAACCGCGTAGGATTGATGGGTGTTTTTAGATGAAGTTATGTTTTTGCAACAGACTTAATTTAGGACTAAGGTTAAGGCTTAGGATAAATGAGTGCATTAGATGATTAAAGAACATTTGTCTTGTGGGACATTTAAGTCATTTATTTATGACACTTAAAAACAAGCTAAGAAAGAAAGCACCAAGGATGTAACGAATCGGTTTTATACAAATGTTAAACTAAAACTAATGACTTTTTTAATGGAACGCTAAGATATGTCAGTTTACTAAATATTCAGAGGCAGAATCATATGTGCAGTGGAGTAAAACATGATGAAAAAGTACTGGAATTTGTTTTAAATCTCGCAATGCTAAGTATATGTGTGTGTATACCCATGTCTACCTTCTTCCAAAAGTTTTTTTCTAAATTGCTATTGTTCTTTTATTTGAGAAATGGGTCTTCTGCTTCTCTAAAATGTTCTCTTTTATTGTAAATTCTAGGAGAAGATTTTCTGATGGTATAGGAATTTGGACTATCGTGCTGTACTGGGCATGATAAAATACCTTGTCAGGGGCGACTGGATGGCTCAGGGGATTGGTAATGGGATATATAGAGCCTTTCACCCATAGGTCATTGGCTTGAATTCTGTCCAGGATGGCTGTGACTAAAAGTCATTAACATCTCATGACTGCTTGGTGGCCTATATGAAATGAGTTTCTTAATTTATTTCTTGAAGTCCAGTATAGTAACTATGTCCAGGGCATCTCTTTTATAGACGTATTCCACAAAACCTACATTCATTTCAGTTCTCAAGATTACTGACGATTGGAAGCCCTCCTACACAAATTAATTCATTTTAAGTTCAAACCAACAGTTGAGTATTTCCCATGCTGTTCTTCAACACAGATCAGAAGGGCACACGAAAGCTGATTTGGTAGTAAAAAGCCTTAGGTTGTGGAGACCTAACATCCAATTCTGTATCGTTTAAAGTTAGTCTCTTGTGGACCATAACCCATGTTGTGGCTGTGGTCACATCATATGTGCTCTATGTGCTAGCTCAATCACTAGGTTGCATGTGCAACACATTTTAATAGGTCATGCTATAAGTTGCAAACCCTTGGAGACCAACACTAAGTTCTGTCCCATAATGGAACTGGGCAGCCTTCAAGTGAGCCTTCAAAAAGGGGAAGTCACAGGCATATCTTGGTGTTCAAAATCTAGAAACAGTGGAAAGAACCTCTGAGAATAAGAATTACGCCCTTGTATCATAATTTAAGAAAACTGAGTACACAAAAAAATATGAATCTACAAAACAGCACCTAGACATTATAGAGGTTCGAGAAAGGTAAATGATAGATTTTTTTCCAAAGGAGTCTTTCTTCTTAAATGGAGTCTATTTTGGAAAGATGTGTGGATGTATGTCTGTGTGTGTTTTCAGAAACACATCTTTTGTGTACCGTGATCCATGTAGAATCTTTGTCAGACAGTTGGAACATGATGTCAATGAAGCCTAAATTTAAGTCTTTGGGGCACCAAAGTTAACTTCATGTCTCCTATCTCCTGTCCAGCCTTTACAAAATTAATAACTTGGGTAATAAGAGAATGCTTAGGTCAAAAGAATGAGAAATAATGATAATGTTCACTATATAATTATATGGTGTTCCATACCATGGTCTAAGTTTTTAGATGTTAACTCACAATGCTCTTACCAGGGATGTTAATACACTAATTCATTGGTAGTTAAAACCAACAGGTGATGAGTCTTACCCAATTCTCCATCTAAACCACAGTGCTAGGATTTTCTAATGAGGAAACTGAGGCATATATATGTTAATTTACCTGCATGAGGTCACATTTCTAGTAAGTGGCAGTCAGGAGGTAGTTGAAAGACCCCACACATTTATATATTTGCATCTGCTAATACTAATTGCCTACAGAGTATACACTACAATTTTGGTTAGGACCATCATCTTCATATGTTGTCAACTTCCAGTTACTACAGTAACCTAAAAGTACATCACACTGCAGATTTTTAAAATAAGAAATAAATAATGCAATTAAATTAGGGTGGTACAAACCAGAGCACAAAGCCTAGTAACTGATGATTACCACCACACTGTTTTCCTGCCCCCCCCCCCCACTCTGCCACAGGCTGTTGAATTTACAACCAATGGTCATTTGTTGGCATTTTACTCAGTGGAGGCGAGCAATGCAGAGAGTTCTGGGTATCTGTGATCATATCCTTACACCAAAATCTATGGGTGTATTGCAAGAGTAGAGCAGAGTCTTCTGTGTTCTACCTATGTAAGGAAGGAATAAAGTGGACAGGGTGAAAGAGGAATGTTGACTCTGCCAAGCAAAACCAGGGCTGCTCTAAAAAGTCTGAAACTTGGAGCTGACAGGTCTTGTTTTAAAACTTTTCATGTAATTATTAGATTCATCTAGGAATTCACTTTTAGGAAAGGTTAAAAGGTACACCAAGGACTGATGAGAGACAACTGGGAGAGCCTCCAGAGGAATTGGGTAATTTAACTTCTGAGCTGAGTGAGGTGTGACCCTGCTCGCATGGAGGGGAGGCATGACACTGCGTGAGTGGGAAAAAAAGGCCCTGTGCTTAATCCCATGTTCCGGAGGTGTTAGTAGGAGTTTTTCCTCTAAAAAAGTTTCCTCTACTCAAATAAATTACTGGCTAAGAGAATAAATGTATTTATTCATCCATTAGGAAAGATGAAATGTTTCCATTTACAGCAAAATGGAAAGTTTAAGGGAATTATGTGTAGCAAAACAAGTAAGAATGACAAAGATAAACATTGGCTGTTTTATACAGTGGACTGTTTGACAAAGCAAAGCTCTTATGAAAACTAGTGGATGCTAATAAAGAAACTGAGGTTTCTGAGGGTGGTGGGGAAAAGTAAGATACACAGATGTGCTGATTACATGGATTTCAAATCTCCAAGTTAGTGTTCATTGTTAACATCATAAGACTGTGTGCTGTGAAGTACTCTGCTCTGTAATTCAGGGTACTTGCTTTCAGAGAAAATTATTATGAAGAATGTGTTTTTGGAAGTGCTAGCTTAGGAGCTATGTCAGCTGTGCATTTTAGGAAGCAGGGTAGACGAACTGATCCAGCAGAAATTGATGTAAAGATGTACCTCCTGTTTAGGTGGTAGAGACCTCTGTCATCTTTCAACAGAAAGTCTTTAGGTTCTTTTTTTTTTTAAATAAATTTTATTTTTATATTCCCCATACAATTGCAATCCCCTTATTTTGACCTCAATCCCTCCCCTCCCCGCCCCCTACCCCCATAGAGTGTCTCTGGTTCATAGTTGTTTGTTGATTTTGATTTTCACTTTCTTATAGTTATGCATTTTCCTGGTCCCTTATTTAAGTTTTCTAGATTCCTGCTATGAGTGAGACCATCCGGTATTTTTCTTTTTCTTTCTGTCTTATTTCGCTGAGCATGATCCCTTCCAGGTTCTTTTTTTTTTTTTTTTTTTTTTTTTTTTTTTTAAGATCTATTTATTTATACAAGAACTAGGGCAGGGGTCAGAGGCGCAGGAGGGTAAGAGGATTCACCAGAGACAGCAGGGAGCAGAACAGGCAGACAGACCAAAATACACTGCTGAGGGGAGCAACAGGTGTGACAGGTCTGCCAGGCCATGTGGGAATCTCCCTGACTGGCTGGGAATCAAAGCTGCGCTGCAAAGGCTGTGGACAGCTTCACAGTGCAGCGCTCAACCCGCTGCACCACCGGGGAGGCCCTTTAGGTTCATTTTGACCAGTCCTATAGCCCGGGATCTAAAACTTAATTTTGCCTATGCACATATCACATAGAAATGAATGAGAGGAATGTTTTACATATCTAGACCACTGAACTTGTATTATATTTTTGCTTGTATATTACTTTTGTGAAATGGAAAGTGTTTGTCTAAATGTTGGTTAAATTTTCAATTTATTTTTATATTAGCTTTCAAATAAGTTTCAATCTCTTTTTAACTAAGAGTAATGGGTGAATTAGTAGATACTTTTGATCATCCTCCAACTTCAACTCTTGTTCTGCTTAATAGAGAGATGGCCAGAGAGTAGAGTTTTAATTCTTTATGAGTCATCAACTTTACCATTGCTCTTACTAATGTTTATGAGGAATAGATACAACCTGACAGGTGAGAGGTAGATTGACATTTTACCAAAGGCACATGATATACTTTAATAAGCTGTAAGAAATAGCTTTGAACCCTAAGGGAATTTATATTTAATATTTCATGATCAACAGCATATGTAACTTTGTAATTTTCAATTTTTTCCAGATTTTATTACCAATTGATAAAAAGGTGAGAGTAGACAGATGGTGTCATCAATCCTAATCATGTAAAGGCTTCAGACTTGCATAATTTGTAGAGTAATAATTATTAGTGTCTATTAGTGTCTGGCTGAACACTGACCACAAGGAGTTTTTTTCCACCTTTTTCTGTTCATTCAGTTCAAATCATCATTTCTCCTTTTGCAAGGCCATTCTATATGTAATTCTTCTTAAAGTCTACATACTCACTTCTGGATTAAACAAATGTCCTCTTGAATGGTTCCTTTTGTTTCCAGTCTGTTCTAGTTAACCCACCCCTACATTCTTGCAATAGTAAAGAATCAGGCTTTCAGCTCAATGAGCACAAGTTACTTGCAGACAGTGATCAGCATACTATCCAGAAGACTATTTTAACAGTCAGAACAACCCGGAAACAATGGAGAACACCTTCTCCCCCAAATCTGGTAGTGCCAGGTAGGGGTTAAACATTGCTTTTATTTTTATTAGTTACTTATTGAGTTAACATTGGTTTATATCACTGTAGGTGATTCAGAGGAATAGGTTTACTCCTCCTCAGCTGTGCATCACCACACCCCACCCACTCCAGAGCACCCTAATACCATGGGTTCCCTCCTCATGTTGCTTCTCCTGTGCTAAAAAAATCTTTTTAATCGCAGAATAGTATTCCATCCTGTATATGTACCACCTCTTCTGAATACAGTCATTGGGCACTTACGTTGTTTTTATAACATGGCTATATAAATAGTGCTGCAATGAATATAGAAGTGCACATATCTCTCCAAATTAGTTTTTGCATTCTTTGTGTAAATGCCAAGAAGTAGAATTGCTGGATCATATGGTATATCAATTTTTAATAATTTGAGAAACCGCTATACAATTTTCAATTGTTCTCTCTCTTTCCCCTACTCCCCCATATTTATATGGACACCTCACTGGAGTGAGGTGTTATAGTAGTTTTGATTTCCATCTCCCTGATGATAAGTGATGCTAAACATTTTTTCATTTGCCTGTAGGCCAATTGTATGTCTTTGGAGAAGTGTCTATTTAGCTCCTCTGTTCATTTCTTGATTGGGTTCTTTGTTCCTTTTATTGAGTTGTATTGTTGTTTGTAGATGTTGAACATTAGGCCCTTGTTGGACATATGATGTGCAAGTATTTTCACCCATTCAGTAGGGTCTCTTTTAGTTTCAACAATAGTTTCTTTCACTATGCTGGAGCTTTTTAGTTTTTTTTAACCCTTTGTTTATTTTTGCTTTTATTTTCCTTGCTTTTGGAGTTGAGATCCAAAGCAATCCCTAAGGCCAATGTTGCAGAGTATTTCCCTGTTTTATTCTATGTATTTAATATATTCTGGTCATTATCCAAGTATTTAATCCATTTTGAGTTAAGTTTTGTGTATGGTGTGAGAGTGGCCTAGTTTTGTGTTTCCAAATGTGGCTTGGTGCCTTTGTCATAAATCAATTGTCCATATAAATGTGGGTATATTTATGGGCTCTAAATTTAATTCCATTGATCCATGTGTCTATATTCTAGTACCACAGTGTTTTGAATACGGTGGCCTTGTAATATAGTTTGAAGTCTGGGAATATGAAATTTCCATTCCCCTTCTTTTTTTGTAAAAATCATTTTGACTATTTGGTGTCATTTGTGGTTCCATATAAATTTCAAAAATGTGTTCTGTATTTCTTTGAAGTCCACTGCAATTTTCATACAGATTTTAGCTTTAGGTAAGATGGATATTTTAACTATGTTACTTCTTCCATGAGACTGGAATATCTTTCCATTTTCTTGTGTCTTCTATTTCTTTTAGCAATGGCTTGTAGTTTTCATTGAGTAGGTGTTTCATTTCCTTTGCTAAGTTTATTCCTAAACTTTTTGATACTAAAGTAAATGAGATTGTTTTCTTGGTTTCTTTTTCTTGCTGCATATAGGAATGCAACAGGATTTTTTATGTTGATTTTGTAGCCTGCCACTTTATTGATTTGCTTAAACAACAATTTGAGATGGATGTTGAGAAACAGCTTAGTGACATGGTCTGGTCTTAGACTGCTTGGGTTCAAATTATATTTTGTATATGGAGAATCTACAGGATTTTTACAGGCTTAAAAAATTTCTTTGTTCCTTCAGCTCTGAAATGAGGGAAATAATGGCACCTTGTTCATAGCATTTGTGAGAAATGAATGATGAAATGCATATAATGGACTTAGCACAGTGTTTGCCACTTGGTTGTCATTCAGTGAATATTACTAATTATGTTGTAAAAAGGATCCCGGAGTCCATGGTTAGTTGTACAACATCCTCAAGGAAGAATCCTTCCAAATTAAAAAATAAAATTTGTATTTATAAATGATAAAATAATGTTTGCATTGAGTCACTGCTCTATTTATTTATTTATTTATTTTTTTTTGGCTTTTTATTTATTTATTTTTTAATCAGTGCTCTATTTAATGAGTTACAGTCAGAATTTTACCACACCAATCTCTGATTGTTCCCATGGCACTCCAGTTATGACTCCATCCTAGAAACATGAACCTTTGCTTCTATGAGGAAGTCAGGACTCCTTCCTTCCTCCCACATGCAGTGTCATCACACTCACTGAGCTATGTGGGACAACTCCTTTGGAAGATCGTCTCTACCTCTTTGCTCTCAGGTTGGTTTGCATGCAGTGCCTGCAAGTCACCCTTCTTCATCAAAGCCACCCCCAGTCACTGAGTCTCTCCTTGATTTCTTATACCGCTTGTGTTTATATGCCACAATTGAGCATAGTAGCACTATGCTGTTTTCTCTATTTGTTGACAGTGTATATATCTTTAACCCCTCGCGTTTGCCCTAAGGACTTGGTGAAGAGCTCACAACAAGAGACTTCGCCTGAATTCAAATATTTGGTTCATTATATCCTCTGATGTGAGGCCAGTCACTTGCCATTTCTAATTTTGACGTAGGGTCATTTTGAGAAAGAAATCACTTAAAACATGCCCACCCTCATAACTGGGACAAATTGATAAAACACCAAAGTCATTCATGAATGTCATTATTAATGTTATTAGAGAACTTGCAACAAGGTTTATCTGGAGTTGAAAAAACTGAAAGAGTCAATACAGTTTTCTAAAGTTAGCCTTTCCTGAATTTCATTTCATGAAATCAGCCTACTTTATGTAGAAGGAAGTTCCCATTAGGAGTGTGCCCACAGAGCCAGAAAGATCAAAAGTCAAAGGAACAGAAGACTCCTGTGAACCTATCGTGCAATAGGCATCAGTCAGACTCTAATGAACAACCAACAAAACAATCCTTGACATAGTGCATCAAAGTCATGGTCTATGTATGTCTGGGAAGTCAAGGGAATTTGCTCTCAATGAAGTAATGTTCCTGGGCTGCTATTTTCAAACCTGAGTCATAGCACGGACAAGGTTGCTAGCGTAGTGACTTGTCATATAATGACACCCGACTCATATATAGCAGGGTCCTGGTCCTCATCCTTTTGCACTGCACTAAACACCTGTCTCCTAGAAGGGAAGGAACTTCATCTTTGTTTTCAAAGTGCTTTTAATAATGTATAACATATGGCCGATATTCAATTAATGGTTGTTGAATAGTCTAACAATCGCTATTATCAAGGGGCCTGGATCTTGAATGAGTATTCACTATATCATAGCAACGAGAAAAAAGACAGTTTCTTCCCTCTTCTTAAACTAGTCTTGTCAACTTACAGAAGTGTAATACTTCTTATGGGTTCCAAGAAACCACCATTGTCTCATGAACAGATACCTCCAGGAGGGTATAACCCCCTGGCATTCTCTTTTTCCATCTCATCTCTGTGTTGGGAGACTGGTTCTGAAAGGAAAAACTTTACAGAGTAGAGGCCAAATGCAGAGATAACTTTGATTTGGCTCCTGGCTAAAAAGGCAAGAAGGGGTTGGGGACCAAAGGATGTGTGTGTAAGTCCAACGAAATATATGCATCAGGGAATAGTAATGTTTTTCTCTGGACTTCAGATCCCCTTGGAGAAAATTTCTCTGATTTGATTGCTACCAGAGTTCTATCTTCTTTTTCCATCTAGTTCCTAGGTTTCCCACTTACTCCACCCTTAATTTTGTACCCTTTAATCTTGGCTACTAAACTAACCTTTGTGGTTTGGGGTAAGCCATTTAGAATTTCCATCATTTCCCCCTCATCTATAACATAAGGATAACACACTGACCTGCCTCTGAGGGATAGGGTGTGAATTAACTCCTGTAATTAGCAGTTTCTGTGTTCTGCATACACCAAGCAGGATGTGAATGCTAACCATTATCACAGTGGCCTGAGTATGCTTGCTTTAAAGCTATACTCTGGAATAACTGCTTGGCAAAGAGCTGACAACTGGAAGTTGCAAACTTTACACAGAAGCAATATTTCCAGTATTTTCCCCAAGCAATCATGAGTAAATTGCTCACTAGGGGTGGAAATGGTTTCCAGCCAGTTCTGCCTCTTCTGATCTGTGCACCCTGCAAAGCTCAGTCAATGCCAGGTAACTGATCCTTCGTAAGTCCGCTCTTGAGTACAGACGAAGAATTCAGAATGGTATAATTTGGACAGGGATGAAATTTCTGTGCACTGGTATGTGTTAAAAGCAAATAACTTGTGTTTTCTTCAAAGCAAAAGTTATAGAAATAGAATCTGTAATTTTTAATTATCCAAATACAGCTACATCATTTTTAAAATGGGAAGAACAGGTCACCCATTAACAACTTGTCCTCGGGTTTTTAGTAACTTTGAAATGCACCCCCTTATCACCATAGGTAAAGGGAAGTCAAAATTATGACCTAGAAAGCTACATAAAACACCCGTTAAAAATAATGGGTTTAAAAATTGGTTTTCTAAACCTTCAATAGAAGGTTTAGGAAAAAAAAATGCTACATACAAACTAAGTGATCCTATTGTGTATTTTGATAAGAGGTCTGTGCTTCTGTTATTGAAAAACTGACTGCTACCCTATATATATGGCACTGTATTAATTTCTATAAAGCTACACTTTTTTGAGTTGCAAGTACTATGATCAAAAATTTTGGGTGGAAAGTGGCAGAATGGCCTGCAGAACTATGCTGAGATCCAGCATCTTTCTGGGAGCAAAAGGGAGGCTGCCCTTCACTAGCTAAGGAAGTCACCCACATGGATTTCATGGGTCAGAGTGTCAAGACCTAAAGAAGATCCTGTGCTAGAGCAGCAAATTCCAGTAGCTGGCTGGAAGGGTGGAGCTCAGGTTCTGGACAAGCAGATTTTACCGTCTCTTTAGTTCCCTCAGGCAAGACCCTAGAAGGATAGTGTTGTTTTTTAAATGTTCTTAGGGCACACAGACAAGCACTCACAAATTAAGGTAATAAGTGTGCTAACACTTGCATGCCAGAAGAGCTGTGGAAACGATTTATTCTCCTCTGTGGCAGTTCCGTGTGTTCTTGTTTAGTTTAGCAGGAGATAAAGGAGACATTTTAAAATAGCCTACTTTCTGGTGAAAAAACGGTATAGAATGAAGGTAGCTTTTCTGAGGTAAATGAAACATTCTGAATTTGGCAAGGCACTGTGATCTCTGTAAAAGTGCTGGCTGGTTTGGGGAGTGTATGTATCATCTTCATCCAGGAGTGGCGAAAGAAAATTTCTATTTCACTGTAAGGTAACAATGACCTAGTTAAGGAAAACAAATCATTTTCAACCTATACTTTCTGGGTGAAAGACTGAGCTTATGCCTAGTTGACCTCTTTGGGTTATGAAACAATTAGTCGTTGTTAGGCTGCTGTTTACCTATTAGATTTGACACATACACTTGCACGTGGGTTTTCACAGGAGTCAAGCCAGTTTGGGGTAATTGTGAACTTTTCTGGATCATTACTACGCTAGAGTAGAGGTACATTTCATATTCAATCCATCAGAGATATCCATGGTGCATTATCTGATGGATTTATCTTTGCTTATATTGTATGAATATGGAAAGGAATTAAATGTGTGTTTACAGTTTGATAAACATTCAACATAAATTATACATTTTAATTTCATTTATTAGTTGGGGACTATGGAAAGCAGGAGTTTCATTGCATACAAACTGCTATTCAGATTGAAGGATTAGCAGTTTCCTGAAAAGGTAGACTAATTGTAAGAACAGAATTTATTTCTTAACTGAGACGCTACATGGTTTATATTCTGAGTTTTAGAAAGGCAAAATTATAGAACAGCTTATTGTAGTGACTATAGTTTGTATTTTACACTTCCCAGGATCCAACAATGTCATCAGAAATAAATCTAGTGCTAATAAGCTTCCTGTAATGTGACACCGTCTATGAATGCTATAGTCACCACACAAATTATCAAGCTCTATTTATGTTAAAAGTACTTGGTCTGATCTTTTAGCATTAGCAATCCAAGCTGTCTCAATGATACTATCTTACCCCATAATGAATGACTCCAAAAATGTGAGAGTAATGGTGATAACATGATTCCAGAAAGTTGCCACTCTATATGTAGAAATATATTGGCAATAAAAACCAGTCACTGTGTGCCTTTCCCCAGTAGGGGATCTCTCACTTTTCTTTGATTTTTAAAGGCTTCAGATCAATAACTGGAGTGACATTATTAACAGCTCCCTCAACACCTTGGCCGGCGCTAATATTAAATCCATTACACCTTCTGTTTGACATTTGCAGTACAGCAGAAAGTGCTGTAGATACAGTCACATTGTCTGGGGACTGGGGTTGGATGTGGGGTTAGTAAGATGGTTCCTTTGCCTGACTTAAAAATTCTGTTCATTGATAGGCAATTGGAGCTACTGCTCCTCCCCCCCCACCAAAAAAAAAAAAGGTTCACCCCACGTCTCCAAACAATCCTACACTAGATGGTAAGTAATTCATCTATAAAGTACAGGTGTATCTGACATCTGAGCAGTGTTTGAAAGAAAATATTCATCTGATCCTCAGATAAATTTTTGCATTCTTTATTGTTACTCCTAAACATTTGTTCCTCTAATTATATCACTTATTGTAAAAATTGTCTAATGAATTCAGAGGAATTGAGTTTCTGCAGCATCAGGAGCTGATTAGATTTACCATAGCACAGAAGCATAAGTAGAAAATGCAGATTATTTTCATTCAGGCAAGTATTCAACTGCTACAATTTTGTTTGCCTTTAATATATTCAGGAAATAGAGTAGGTGTAATAGTATAAAGATCATACTACTGCACTATTTTACTCCCCCCGCCCCCCGAAATAGCCTAGAACTGCCTGAAACTTTAGCTAAAACACAATAACCTGTATTTTACAAAACCAATGGTTAGCCATGCAGCTGTGGTTATTCTTCCCCCAAAGTACTGTCTCATATATTTTGCTAAATTGTCTAAATCCTGGTGCGGTATTGATTTCTCCCTCTATGAGCTTGCACCCATTCAGTAAGCTACAAGTACCTCTTGTCTTGGCTGAATTCCCTCCAAAGAAGGACCCAGGTATGTTACTCCTGACAGTGGTCCTACAACTGGGAACTGATTGTTAGCCAGTGAGAAACATGACAGGGGAAGTTATCTGTGGGGTGAAGTGAAAAAGCAGGTTACCAGGAATATGTACGACTTTGTTTTAGTTAAACTCCACTATATATTATATGAACCTGTTTTTCTTTTGGCTATCAGGATGCTGACTGGCCTCTTTTGTTTTCTGTATTCTCAGAATTTTTCACAATGAACAAGAATTAATATTATGATAAACAGGGAAAAAAAGTCAATCTGGTTTAGTAAGAGGGAGAAGGGAGGAAAACACAATAATGTTATGACCTAACCTAGGAGTACTACTCTTGGCTTTCAAAATATGGAGATTGTAAAGTTGCTCTAGGAGGTGTCTTTAAAAGAGCTGCTTTTCTGTTTTTTTCAAACATTTAAAAGATGCAGCACAGGAAGTTATTAAGAAAAGAGGGATAGCACTCATAATCCCAAGATTACAGAATCATTGTTAACGAAAAGATACAGCAGATCTACAAAAAGCAAACCACCCAAATGTCATGTTACAGAGATTCTGAGCTCCCCATGTTGCAGGAACCTGGAGAGCACAGAGCCATCTGTCTTGCAAAATGTTTGGGTCGATCCCTAAATAGGCACTCACGAACTTCCTAACTTTTTAAAGAAGGCTATCCATTTATTTTTCTTATACTTGCCTTAAGATTTCTCTAAAAGAAACATCATATTTACTAAACTATTAAACATGCATACATACAAGGTATTTATTTATTTGGATTTGCAGTCCAGTCAACAGATTTTTTTTCTCCTCATTATCTTGAGACTAGTTCAAGACAGGACAATCACTGAGCTGGCAATTCAAAGAAATAGAATTCCTATTATGGTGCAGTATCACTGCCTCTTAGGCTGGTTTAGTCACTTATTTCCTTTTATTATAATGCCAAATGTTATTTAGATTTCAGTCATTTAGTAATGCTACACTGAACACATCAGGGCTTCTGAAAATTCCATACCTACCAGTCCCTTCATTTTCATAATAACCCCATATTGATATCCTTTTTCCAACCAAATTACACGACTATTTAAAAAAGAATCTGTGTTTTATCAGAGTTTAAAAGATTATAATGCAGTGAACAACAGTCTTCAAAAATGTTCCTTCATGTTATTAAGAATTAGAAAATCTCGTTAAAATTCTTTCAGCTTTTAAGAAACATAAGCAGCTTTGGGATGTAGTGCCTGACACGAACTTTTAAAGTAATTCCCTTGGAGCAATGATCTGCATTAGTGAAGATATTTAGTTATAGGTATCACCCTACACTGCGTTTCAGTATTTGAGCAGTCAATTTAATTGCCTTTTTAAGTCTATGACTGAAAAGGACCCACACTACAGACTTGCAAAGCAAAGACAGTTTAACATTCTTTAATGGTAAGAGAGACACTCTCCATCAAGGAACAGAAACTCTTAGGCTATGATAGCTAATGAGTCCCAGCTGATAAGGAATGTAGAAAGCAGAGTTTTCCATTTTACTAGCCAGGATGGCTCAAGGAAGGCTGGGAGGCAGGGGACAGAAACCCAAGTAAACTTTCAATCACAATGTTAAATGTCAAAGCAACTTTAAAGGAGAGAACAGTGGTAACAGTTAAAGGAAATATGTGCCCTTCTAATATGCAGAATTAATTCTAAGTGAGAGCGGAGTTGTAACAGTGTACCCAGGCTTGTTTTACATCTACTGGTGCTTCATATTAGGTGTGGAATTCAAGAGCATTTTTAGATTAAATCTTAAACCAGCCTGCTTGACTCTAGTTTAGGATATCCTAGCAGAATTGTCTGTGGATATTTTTTTCTCCTGATCAAAGTATTTTCCAAGTGACAAGTCTTAACACGTGTTTGGGGAGACATCACACTCAATAAGCATCAACAGTAGATGTGCCTGCCAGGAGGACCTAATTCAACTGGGGGCTACATTAACATGAGTGTATAGCCTAAACTGAGCAAGGTGACAGTCCCTCTGTTTGGGCTATTCAGAACACTTGTAGAGAGCTGCACTCACTTCTCAGAACCATTTTTAAAGGGTCATCCACCAGCTGAAGCACAGGCAGAGGACAGTGATGAGGGACTTAGGAACATGCTATTGAATAAAAGTTGTAGACTCAGGGCTGTTTGATCTGGGAGGATCTGGTGTTCTGACTTCCCAGACTTGAGTGGTTATGATGGGGAAGGAAGGGTAAATCTGAGTTGTGGTCCCAGAGGGGACACCTTGGATCAGTGGGGAGGAGTGGCAGCCAAGTCCAGCGTGGCTCTGTGTTAGGAACGATTTCCTGTTACAGCTGCTTCCTGGTGGAGGGGGAAGTCCTGAAAATTTGTGAGCTTCCTTTCAGGGTCAGGTTCCAGCAGAAACTGGAAAGTTCGCTGGTTGGTTTTGCCACAGAGAGCTGGCTGCCTAGGTTGGATGACAGGATTGTTGAAGATCCTTCTAAACTTGAGATTCAGAAAAACAAAATCCACTATTCCAAGGACTCAGCTTATGCAAAGTTTCTTGAACACCCTCAGCATTTAAGAGTCATGAGTAACCCTGGGTCCCTATTCCAAGTTCTGAGTAAAACAGTAGAAAATGATTTTCATGTGCTGCTTCTCAAATAGGCTCAGATAGGAACATTCCAATGACTAAAATGCAGCTGCAATTGTCTCACTGACATACCTATTCAGTAAAGCCAGTGAGCTACGGTATAAGAATATATGGCTTCTGCCCTGAACAAAATTATTTTCATTTTTAAATGGCAAGGAGTAGTCTTAAATACTCTGTTTTCTCATGCATGGGGCTCACCAGTGCTACAGAATAATGCCCTGTAGGCTACAGTTAAGAGAAATCAAGAAACATGGATTGATTTTAGATGGAATTAAAATACTTCCAAGAGAGGCAAATTCTTTTTTTCTTCTGTGTGGGCAAACATACTGTGACTACTTCTAGGCAGGCCAAAGAAAAGCATTTTCTTGAAAGTAGGGAGAGTTATTTTAATATTAATCTTAAGATAGATTAATATTATCCATTTTCCTTTCCAGAGAATGCTTTTGTCTTGCAAGTCTATTTTAAAACAACACATCAAGTAAAGTACAAGCATCTTTAAAGAGCGCAAAAATAATTTCCCAAGTAAGCAAATAAAACTTTGCACTTCAAATCAGGCCTTGATTCATTAAAAATCTTAAACTTCTCATGAGAAAAATTAACATTTAAACCACTACTGCTTGGCCAAGCACTCCACCACACAAGAATATGAAATATCTCCTCTAAAAAAGTACAAAAAGGACAAAACCACAAATGTGGAACTTCAATTAATTTAAAGCCCCAATCAGCAAAGAATAAATCCTTCGCAGATCTAATTACCAGCGCTCTCGGAAGACCCAGGCCGACCAGCCAATCTTCCCCGTGTTTGAACAGCTTGATGAACTAGGGGACTGATGGATATCAAGTCATTTTGTTTAATTTATAAATGGATTTTCCCCTAATACTTAAATTATCATCAGTACAACACAATGAAAATGGGAACATTCTGAATGCAAAGTCTATAAGAGTCCTGGAAGGAATCCCAATGAGGAATGTCACCTCTGTTCATTCCTCTATACAATTGATCTAATTAAATACTGTGGGTGGAAAGGCAGTTTAAAATGTAGCCATTTCTGTTTTCTTTTTAGCCTTAATTTATCTGTTCACATCTTTCAAGTACCTTCTGATGCTTAAAAAAAAAAAAAAAAAGAAACTAAGATTTCTACAAGTCCCTAATACTTTTAATTCTCCACAAGCTAATATTCAAAAAGTCTCTGCTACATAAAAGTCTGCTATATAAAAGTCTCTGATTAATAAATAAATGCATTACATTTAGCCATGGTACAAAAGGAAGAGGGCTTTCCAAATCTCAACCTTTTCCCTCCAGTGATTTGAAAGAGAAACTAGAGGAGCTAGTACCTTCTATATGTATTGTTCCACTGAAATTAGATCTCTGGATTATACCTATTAAAATGTCCCCTTATTTTCAAATCTCTTCCTTATTTAATTACTGCATGGGACTGAAAGCTGCATGGAATTGTTAAATACCGTTAGACCCATTTATAGTCTCTTCACACTTGCGTGCGATCTTTTGGCAAAGGTCCTGCCCTCCAACCCACATGTTGAGACTGCAATTCCCACCTGGCTCAGGGGTCTCCGATTGGGAGGAGGAAGATGCTGAGCTGGCTCCATCCTCAGCGCTGCCCTGTGAGAGGAGTCCCCGCCCAGGTGGGAGCTTCATGCCCAGCTGCTCTGCCATCTCCACGTGGTCCCCAGGGTGGACATAATCAAAGACACTGCTGCCTGTCAGCTCCACCTAGAGGGAGAAGAGAAAGGGTCAGAGAGAAAGGTGTCATGGGCTTTTCCATTTTCAAGTTTAGCATCATCGTGGTGTAGATTCTGAGCAGAAAAGCAAACACATACCGGCCCCAGAAACAGTCTGCTTCTAACTCTTCATTCCCAAGTGCTTACGGATTTTTGAAGTTGCTTTTTTTCCACATGTATTTATCTAGCAATTGTTTAGCCCAGTTTTTTTTTTTCTCATACGCTGTTGTCTCCATAGAGCCAAAACATTCTGTGAGATGTGGGTGTGTGTGCGCCTCGTGTTCAGCTGTTTTATCCTCACATCATCAAATACTCACATGTTTGGTGTCAACTGGATGATTGAATTTTTTAGTTTTCTTACTGAGAAGTTTGGTTTTCGTATAGAAACAGCAGAAATGGGGGAGGAGTATTCTTCTTAAAATACACAGGTTTCCAAGATGTGTATTTATACATATCAGCCTATTTCTGTGTAAATTTAAATGGGAGAAGTGCTGCTTACAAATAGATGCAAAGGGGTAATATTTTCATTAAATATTACTCATTAGCTCTGTAATCATGGTGAATTTTCCATACAAAAGAGGTCAGTTGGGGTCTGAAGCAGCCTTTTTTTCTGCTGGTATCAGCTTGTTTTACCTTAAATCTAATAAAATACAAATCTTGAGGGCTTTAAAAATGTCTTGTTTTGTATAGTCTTTGCATTAGGCTGACTCTAAAGGTAAAGAAGGAAGATCAAGTTGCAGAAAAGGGTCAGCCTGAAATGCAGGCAGTGCTTATTTCAATGCCATTTGGCACGGGCGTGTCAGGGTTGGGTGCTGTGTGAGGGGGCAGACCTTGCCTCTTCTGATGCTGTAATTCTCCCTTCCTGCCAAGAATAGCAATAATGCTCCTAAAAAATGTAGCTGGGCTACAGTTATTATGATGGGGAGAGATGTATCGGTGACAGAGCAAGAGAAAGCTCTTTCCCACATCAGTAATGGGTCTCCCAATCATCTGGAGTTTAAGGTCTTAGAGCATGGAAACTGTCAAATTCAGATTCATAAGTTTCTTGATCAGTCTTTACCTAGGACCCCTTCCTACTTCATTTCCCTTTCCAGCGTATTTTGCAGTCTCCAAATTCTACCCAAGTGCTGGCACTCTTTTTCCTGCCAAGAAGGAAGGCTGGCAGTGGGCAAACTGTCATCGAAAGCATAATACCCAGAGCAATTATTATCCCCAGAACGCCAAGTCCTGGTAAAATGATCACATCTACTCCTAGACACCACTTGATTAAAATTTTAACAGGCTACATCTTCAACATCTCTCAATTAACAGAGGTATAGGCAGAAAAATGGGAGGCTAAATTCAGTTTGGTTAATAGCTCTTCCAGTTTGGTTAATAGCCTGCATAACTTTTACCGAAAATGAGATACTTTCCCTTTGCTATTAAATTGCCCTCTCCTACTGTATTACCTGACTACTGACTATATCGTTTTACAATAACTATTTCCACCATTTGATATTGTTACAGAGCGTAAATCAGGATTCATAAGTGATCAGTTCCTACCCTCTGGGAGGGAGGGATTACATGGAAATAATCCCTTTAATGTGCGCCTTGCCTCTAAGCATTTCACACAGCAATAAATGGGTAAACTGACTTTGAGCAATTAAGAAATTAAATGAAACTAATAAAATGTGTGTTTTAATATTTCTTAATGGTTATTTTGTTTGGGGATTAGTGAGCAGGCACTCTCATTTTGCATGGAGTCCAACTGCAGCACTTTTGTAAGTCTGTCACTCTTCTCAAACTCTGTATCTTTAATACTGGAATGTGCCTTTTGGCAAAGACCACAGATTGTGATAAGATGACAACATAGGTGGGAGATTGCAAAGATTGTTTAGGGGTGCTGGTTACTGAATATTCATGTAAGCCAGTCTTACAGCAAAGAGGAATAAACCACTATCTTCACAGCCTGATCTGCTTGGATCCCCAAGCGCTTCCTTTCCCTAAAATAATGTCAAGAGTCTCGCACACCCAGAGCAAGAGTAAGTCACACTCTAGCACAGTGAGGACTTCCTCCTGCAGTGACCTTGGGAGATCCTCCACCAAGACCCCAAAGGCTAACGTTGCGTGGACAGGTTGACACTGAGAATGTGCCCCTAACATGGTCTTCATGTTTGCACTGGAGTCAGGCCACATTGTGTAGGGGAAAGCAAGACTCCCTGCAATCACAACCTGGCTTAGCGAGATCAGAATGTTTTGCTCCCCTGCTATGTGACCTTGGACATTCATTCAGCTTCTCTGTTGTCTATTTTCTATTCTGAAAATAGCTATACTATTGCTCCATAGGACTCTGGGTCATACCACTGTCACACTGTGTTCCCCGTGAACGGCACTTCCTTGACTGCCACTCCCTGGGAATGGTGCAAGGCAGTGACCTGGGATGAGCGTAAGACTTGCTTTCTTCACTGTCTAATTTTGAAACTAGTGAAATCACGAAGGGGAAATAACTGTGTGAACTAGCACTCCCAGATGCTGCTGTGCTCTTTACCTTTTGGTGGATAAGACATACTGGCACATATGCTCATAGGTAACTTGGTGAGGAGTCATCAGGGTTTGTGTGGTCACTCTGGGCATCAGTTTAATCAGCAGGAATGATGTGTGCTTTGTGCCTCAACCAACAATAACAACAGCAGCAGCCACATACATGATGACGGGCGCTTTCTGTAGAACTGTCCTTATAATAATCTTGAACTGCTATGATTATCCCAAATTCAGGTTCCCAATAGAAGAACCTGAATAGTAGAAAAGATCAATGGCAGAGGTAGAATTTGGGTCAAAGCCTGCTTGACCTATCACTTCCTATCAAGTTTGCAGTCAGAGAGGCTGAGCAGGTAACTTTGAGCTCAGCCATCCTTTAAGTTTCACTTTTTTTTTTTTTTGAGAGAAAACAATGAAAACTGTGGAGGCAGGAGGCTGAGGGCAGGCAGTCTTGCTGGTCCCCTGGGCTAAGTATGCATTGCCACTGGATTCTGGCCTAAAGGAGGAGCTAGAGCAGGTGCACTACACTGAAATGGATATGGGGTAGATGGAAGTTTACTATCAACCTTGAGTCATTATCATCTTATCTCTCATGGACATACTACTTTCAACATTTCTTATACCTCTTTTGAGGTATACGATTTTCAAACTAGAAGAGATGTTAATATACCTCTATTTAATAGGTGTAGACTTTACAGTTCTGAGAAGGTAAAATGCTTATTCAAGTTCACCCAGCTCCTTAGTGGTAGAAGCAAGGCTGGACAACTCATTTGGATACTTTTCAGCTTGCCAATTTTCTAACTACTCATAATCTGATTTTTTTCTCTTAAGAAGACTGACAAGGTAGGCCAGATTAGAACTCACCTGCCACTATTCTGTGCCTCTAAATAGACTGTAGTAACCAAGACTGGGTTGTTGGTTTGTTTTTACTTGATGAACAGATATTATTTCATTTGAACTTGAAGTAGGAAAAATAGAGCTCCAGTTCAGTATTACTAAAGTTAAACAGCTACACCTTGAACTCCTAGTTATCTACAACTTTTCCAAAACTTTTGACCACTGAGAAATTGGACTAGTATCTTGTACATAGTGGTGTGTGTTTGTGATAATATAAATGTTTCTTGATTAATAAGACTGTGTGGGTCTGAGGAAAAAAATTACCTGTGCTTGATTAGGGTAAGATTTTTTAAATATTATTTATATCATTATTAGCACATCATTTACTCTATAACGTGAAGTTACAATATAGCTTCACATTCTATTTATTCCCAAAATGTATTTGTCATGTTCATTGAGAGCTGTGCTGCCTTCTACAGATCCCAACTGAATTTATCTGAGGATAGGACTGTATAAATGCTGGAAAAGAACAGATGTTTAAGGAACTCTAAAATAATAGCGGCATTTTTTCCATGACTGTTTCATCACCTAATCGATGGCAGGACTGTATTTAGTTGCTTGGTTTCCAATTTTCCTACTCCTATGTCCTCATTATCTGAATTTTCACATAGTTTTAGGAATTATTTTAAGCTAAATTTCTATTTATTGATAACTTGAAAGGATGGAGAAATTATTTGATATTGATTACTGGTCACATATCCAAGCATTAATTATGATGTACATAGTGGAAAGGTAGTTTTTCCCCTTCTGATAGTGTTTTCTTCTGATTAGTACAAACTACATTATGCAAGAACAACTTCATTTTATAGTAAACTCAATCACATTATGTGATGGTGAAAAAAAAAACAACTATGTTTTGCTTACTAAACTGAAGAACCAGACCCAGAGGACATTACATTGTGTCCCCACCATCGAAGGAGACAGTCAGCCTGGATCTTCCAGCCTTGCTAGCTTGGTTAACTTCACTCCGGAGAAATTCCTGTCACATTGTTTAGAATATCAGTAAACAGTATTTTGTTACAACTCCTTTCTCTCTGCCATCCTCTACCGAATGCTACCTTGATAACTCCACGACAAACTAAAGTCAGTAGTGCTATCCCACATGGTCAAGCTAAACCTCAGAGCCTTCCTTCCTCAACTTTATTTCACATTCTGCTAGCTTACATGTAATTTGCACACTAGACACAGCTGAATTGGTAACTCGAAATTTACTGGAAAAATGTAAATATATTATACAGTGGTTTGAGTTGACTTTTCTATGTCAGGTCATTGTACCCTGCTGGCAGATAGGATGGGGGACTAATTTGTCTTTTCATACATCAGGCAAGCATGTCAATAGCCTCTGCGTGACCCCCTGTGGTGAGCAAATACTTTTTAACTATAGCAATGTACTAACAGTGTAACTCATTGAATTCTGTGCTCCTTTGATTGAAAGGGTTTGGTACAAATGAGGAACAGGCATTAATGTTGCAAGTCATCACACTGAAACAATTTAAGAGGATACTTTTTTAAAGAAAGGCTATAAAGCCTATTTGTTTTTGTTTCTTTCAGAAATATTTCCCTTTGAGCAGTAATACTAGGTTCATTTTTATCACATAAAAGTCATTGGAAACCTGCCATTTCAGGAAGAATTTTCTAAACCTTTTGGAAGCTTTTTTTCTTTTTTTTTTTTTTTTAAAGATTTCTTGATGGCATTGCAATTACTGAGAATATTACTGGCTAACCCCTTTTCCACCAGGCCTTTTGCAGCCAGGCTGCACTCCCACAGGAGATGCCAGCAGCATCAGGAGAGAAGGTCATGTCTGAGATGACTATGTCAGTGGCAAGTGTCCTGGAAACCTAAGTCCTCGGTTAGACTTTCAGCTCTACCAAGAGACCCTGACATCCTAGTTAGAAAATCCTGACTCAGGATAAGATGGAAATTCTTTCTCACATGGCAAGTTAGGATTTGTAGTTTTTTGGGGGGGTCATATGTATGTTATTGAAGGATAATAAAGTGATAAAAGAATAAAATATAATAAGATGTGATAGCTTGATTAGCATAGGTTTTCTCTGGATTTACTGGTATCTTAATGCCATCTTCATAACTTCCTACGTATTGCAGAGCTCTACTGAATATTTATGAACTGTTTTGACAGAAACTTGATGTTCTTTACTGCTCTGTCTCATTCTATGTATTTGCTGACTTATCTGAAGAAAAACGCATAAAAGCATTGGGTCTTTTACAGAAATATGTGTATAAATTAGTAGAACAAGAAGAAAGGTTTTATATCAGAATGAGGAGGCAGAATGAAAAATCCTTCCAATGTCATCAAATAAGAAAACGAATCCACTCTCTTCTTACAGATATGTTAACAGAGCTTTCCCTTAGAAGAATTTGAGCTTCAAAGATACTGTATCAGTGGAAGTTCCGGTGCCTCCACGAGCGCCGGGGCGCCCCGAGGCAGCGTGTGACGGGCTCTGGTCAGGAGACTCCAGGACCCCGGCAGCTGCCTCCGTCGTCTGTGCTGGACCCCATCGCCCCTCCCAGCGCCGCTCCAGAGCCCTCACGCGTCTGTGAGAGCAGCGACAATGGACGAATCTCTGGTCACAACCTCAGGAGATTTTTTAAGTGTGATATGAAACCACTGCCATCCATGGAGGGCCTGGAAAGATCTTAGAATGTTGGCAGGTGGCATTTTTAATAACGAATGTCATATGTCCTTGGGCAGCTTCTAGGAGCAAGGAAGGCAAACAGAATGAGTACTGATGGGAGAAGAGACGGTGGTACTAGAAGACACTTACGAGCTAAGAAATATCTGGAGGATATGGAGAGAGAAATCACTGCACCTTCCAAGATGATTCTGAACAACCACTCAAACTATTCTTTAATGCCCAGAAATGTATGGCTTCTTCTACTTAATCCATTTCTTCTATACAACGTGAAGAAAACAAGTGCAAAGGATAGACTAAGGTCATGGACTACAGGTGCTTTGCTGGTTTCTGGATTCCTGCTATGAGACCATCCAGTGTTTTTCGTCTTCTTTCTGGCTTATTTCGCTGAGCATGATCCCTTCCAGCGCCATCCATGTTGCTGCAAATGGCATGTGTTTGTCTTTTTTGATTGCTGAGTGGTGTTCCATTGTGTGTGTGGACCACATCTTCTTGATCCAGTCATCTATTTGGGGGCATTTGGGTTGTTTCCCTATCTTGGCTATTGTAAACAGTGCTGCTATAAACAGGGGTGCGGGTGCCCTTTGGAATTGATGGTTCTGTGTCCTTTGGGTAAATACCTAGGACTGGAATTGCTGGATCATATGGAAGCTCTATGTTTAGTGGGTTGAGGAATCTCCACACAGCTCTCCATAGTGGCTGGACCGGTTTGCACTCCCACAGGCAGTGCAGGAGAGTTCCTTTTTCTCTGCAGCCTCGCCAGCATTTGTTGTTGCTAGTTTAACATGTGCCATTCTCACTGGTGTAGGATGGTGTCTCATGGTGGTTTTGATTTGCATTTTCCTGATTACAAGTGATGTTGAACATTTTTTCATATGCCTGGTGGCCATTTGCATTTCCTCTTCAGAGAGGTTTCTTTTTGGCTCTTCTGCCCATTTTGTGACTGGGTTATTTACTTTGTTTTTTTGAGTCTCTTCAGCTCGCTAAGAGCATTCATTATTCTATGAGGACATCAGAAGTCTGCATACTTAAATCTCTAGAAACTTCTAAATATTGATTTTACACATGATCATCACCAAAGAAATCTTTCAGGATCAGTACAATCCTGATTACTTTCTGAACTGTGTAGGTTTTTCTTCTGATTCATCAATGAAAAATACTTGTTTTAGAATTGAAAAATCCCCATACTTTGCCCCCTCTTGTCACCGATGAAGACATGGAGGTGCTGCTGAAAGCCATCTTCCCTCAGCGCCCAGGGGCCCTAGGAGGAGACAGTGATGATCACTGAGGGAAGGGCAGGGCAGCCGAAGTCTCTTCTGACTTGCTGGAGAAGCAGCTGTCAGTAGTTCTCCTGAAGCCTCCTAATAAAGGTTAAAGCCTCCATTTAAGTAAGCCGCTGGTGGGGCCTCCAGGATGGCCCAGGGGTTAGGCTCAGCGCTCTCACCGCTGCGGCCTGAGTTCAAGCCCCGGCCAGGGAGCTACCCACAAGGAGCGTGGGAGTTAGCCCCCAGAAGGGGGCATGGAGCTAAAGCGCATGTGGTGCAGCAGAAGGTCTCTTCTCTCTGTGCCTGCTGCTCCACTATGCTCTGTGCTTCAGATCTCGCCCCGCCCCTCCTCCCTTGCCCCGCCCCTCCTCCCTTGCCCCGCCCCTCCTCCCTTCTTCCTAATAAAAATCTGACACAAAAAATTACATGTATCATGTGTTTATTCTATCTTCAAGAAATAAACATTTCTAACCCCTTTGGGAGTGTGGCGCGCTCATACACACACAATTCTCTATAACCCCTGGAGTGTCTGAGTTGAGATTTGCAACCACAGTATCCAATGAGACATACCAGAAAACCAGTTCTGAACTTTGACTAAGAAGTGCTAGAAGGTAATTCTACTCAATATCCTACCTCTCAGAAAGATAACAAAAAAAGGTAGGCTCGTTGAGAAAGGGAGCAAAAGAGGAAATGAAGAACAAATTACAGACACTGATTCAAACTTAGGCACAGTTATTTGGAATAGTAGTCTGCCTTTATGACTATCATTCCCAATAGCTGAATTGATCAAACAATAATCAGCACTGATTGCTAAACACTCAAAGGTGTTAGATGGGTCATTACCTAGACTTAGATTCCAATTGGGCATATTTATAATGCTTCTGTAAAAAGTCTCTGTATAAAACAGACAAGCTTCGAAGTCTCCCCCATTTTTTTTTTCCTGCTTAAGAAATTATATGCTTTATTTCATTTTTTAAAATTGCAATCATGGTTCAGGTATTTCTCCATCACCACACATTATGGAAGCAGTGGTTTTAGAATAATTTTGATATTTCAACATCATTTTCTTTTCATTAAGAGATGCCATGTCAAAAGAGAAGCTAGAGCCTTAATACTAAGGGGACATTACATGACAGGAATGAGCCCAGGGATTTGTGAAAGTGACTAAATCAAGGAATTTTAAAACATTGCTTTACAAAGTTACTGTAGTTTTGAAGTTTTAAAGTATCTGTAGGGCAGGAAAGGCCAACTTTTTTAGTATTTATCACAGTGCTAGGAAGGAAAAAAGGATGCAACTGGAGGTTACATTACAGTTAAAAAGTGAAATGATGCCAAGAAAGCAGCAGTAACAATCTTAAACATAAGTGAAGTCATTCTCCCTTCTCTGAAGATCAAATGAATAGTAAGATGTCACTTTCAAAGCTTCTTCATTACCTTGGTAGTAAGGAGACCAATCAACATAAAATACTTGATATTGGCATAGTTAATCCATTATCCTCAAATTTTACATGGTTCAATATTTGTCATTTAAATCTGGATGCACACTGAGATGCATGTTAAGCATAGCCAGACTTCAGTAGCAACACATCTCAATTTGGTTTAATTGCTTTTGTTCTCATTGTAAGTTTTGTCCTCCTCCTCTTCCTTTTGGTCATGTGAACAAAAAATGGAAAATACTTGTAGGTTAAGGCTGAAATTTAAATCTTTCCCTGATTGTGAATATCTTTTATTTCAAGGAATGGTAACTGAATGAGGAGATCAGTAATAATTATGGGGTTGATCTATCCAGTTTTTGAAAGTTACACAGGGTATTTTATTCCATTCACAGTAAGCCAATATGGATTATATGACTGAAATGTTGGGGTATGTTTAATACACACATATAGTAATGGACACAAATACTAATAAAGTCCACACAAATAATTCAATCAATCATTCCTGGTTGTGCTTAAAGGGGCTGCTCTATGATGGAAGATTAGCAATGTCAGCCCTAACCAGGAGCTAAGTCAAATATTTAAGAGATACTGTTGAAAGAAAAACAAAACAAAGCAAAATTAATAAACCCAAAGGTAATTTGGCTGTATACCTTGAGTTCTTTACGTTTAAGAAAAAGGAGACAGAGGATGAGAGGGAACTTTTTCAATGGACATTTTGACTTCTCAAATTGGAGCATTTCATCAATGCCATAGCTGCTGTACTTGACACAACTGGCTCTCCTCCCCCATGTCATGTGAGGGACCTTGAAATAGCTCACCAAAAAAACCCACAAGGGGTGAGAAAATATTTTAGTAGAAATGGGTAGTTTGCCCCTTTCAAGAAATTAGGTTGGGAGTTAATAACCCAATGCTGTGATGAATTACTGGCCTCCTAGAACTTTACCTGTTTATATGTTTTATCATGTCCTAGGAACTTCCTGAAAGCCATGTGGACACCATAGATCTACTGTATAATTTATTCCCAGTGAATTACCATAAGAAAAAAGTCTAATGCACTTCTATTTTATTTTTGCTGTTGTAACTACCAACTGCAGTAGTGTTTGAGGTTATTTTCTATGAAGCAAGTCAATACCGTGAGCACTCTCTAGGTGCTATTTTAAAGGAATAAGTTAAATTCACAACTGCTTAATAACAGACTGTGAGTTAGTCTTGTTAGAATAGGGAATGTAAATAGAACTGGCAAGTAGAGAAAACGAGTCAAAAGAAATGACTCATTTCAGAGGGTATAACCGGCAATGTGTTTCTGAAGCTATTTAGGGGCTGGGGGAAGAGCAAATCCTTTAGGAATCTGATAAATTCTATGTTCTGTTTCAACAGAAAAAATGCTCTGATAATATACATATAATTTGGCTTTTTATTTCAGACACCCCTGCAGCTTATCCATGAAAATTCTCTAGAGCTATATTGTTCAATATGGCAGCCATGTGTGGCTATTGAGCACATGAGCATTTTATATTTTAAAATATAAAGTAATATATTTCCAGCACAGAAGCTAAAAGAAAGCAAAGTATTATATTTTATATTGATTATATATTAAAATTTCCTCATTTGTTTTTCATTTCTAAAATGTGGCTGCTAGAAAATTTCAACTTCCATATGTAGTTTCTAATAAATTTCTATTGGACAGGACTGCTTTAGAACCATAGAATCCCTGTAGGAGGATGTGAGGCATTTGAATACCATAATGTCATGAGATGACATTAAAAGGAAGAGGTATGAGAGAATAAAGCAAGAAATATAGGAGAATGTCTATAGAATAAAAGGACTGGGTTCTTAGATTTAACCTACAATTCACTTACAGAATTTTAGACAGATATTTATCAATAATTTGTTCTCCATCAGAGACTGAATTTGGATTGTGGGGCTAAAACAGAAACATTAAAAATCAGCACCTGTACCCAAGTTGGCTTTATTCCTCTTTAGAGAAATGTGATAAACATAAAGCTAAGTATATAACAGCATAACATAATCAATGATTAGTTTCGGATATGAATGTTCTAATGTACTCCCTCCCTCTCAAATTTCTCAAGATCCCTTGAGGATTTCCTTAAACCGTAGACTCATGGGTTACCAGAGATGCTGGCTCCACAGATGTGGTGTTGAGGCCAAGATTCTGTGATTTTAAGAAGGTTTTAGATGATCCTATGATTTCTCATCCATGGACTACCCTGAGTAGCTGCTGTGGATGAGTCTAGAGGTGGCTGTGAACCACAAGTGTCTGAGAAGTCAGTGCCCAAGCTGGTTTCATATGGACAAAGTGGGAGAAAGAACAGGTGGCTTTGGTGAAAGATGAGAGTGATCCAAAACACAAGGGGGTTCTAACTACGCTGCAAGTAATAAGGCAGGTGTGGTGGGTTCCACTACTTCTGGTTATGTAGGACTTTGGGAAAGTATTAGGTAAAGCCTCAATAAACACTAGGTGATTGATTTTGACTCTAGGGAGATGGATCTTTGTTAGTTTTCCCTAAAACATTCCCCACCACCCCTTAAAATATGGACGCACAGCTTCAATGAATCACTTATATAGAATCTCATATCTTGTCTTTCTTCTCAAATCTACATCTCAGAGACAATTATCTCCAACAGACCTAGCCTGAAATAATTGTCACACTGGGGGTTAACTTTTTATACATCATATTGAAGCCCTGGATCAAGGATTCTCATCTCATTTGTGCCCAAATCTGGCACACTCAAATTATGGGGTAGCACAAAACACCCGTGCATGGTACAGTTTTTAATCAAGTCCCTTCTCCATTTTACTTGACCGAGAACCTGGCAGCAGAAATTACCCAACTTCTAGCATAGGCATAAAGACCTCAAGATTAGGAGAGAGTGCTTACTGTTAGACAACCAAAATACTTTAAGGTGTGTGATCAATTATCCTAACACCAGACACTTTGACTATTTACACATTTCCATGTCAACTAGAGATCGTGGTAGGGCTGAAGACATTTCCAAAGTATTGCTCCAGGTTGTGAACCAACAAGCACTCAGAATAAGCACTATTTCCATAAGAGAAGCTTTGGTATGTTAGAAATTGGTGAGATAAATCCCCTGCAGGGTGGCACTTTACTGATTTTAACTAAATTTACCAATTAATTTGATAAGCTTTACATAGTTATCAAAATCTTCCAGTTTTACCATACCCCATCAGTTTTGCTTTAAAAATCAATAGAAGGACAGATACTATATTGGTTAAGAAAGGTTGGGGGGTGGGTGGGAAGAGAGTGGTGAAAACTTATCAAAAGTAAAATTGGATTAAGAGTCAATCAAAATCCAACTGTGAATTTATCATTTCAATGAATTTCAATGAATGGTTTAAAATCTGTTTGAAATCTATTTGAAAATGAATATGTAATAATATAGACATATCTCCTTTTCAAAGCCAGTATTGTCAGATGTATTCTGAGCATTATAATTCATGAACAGAGTAGATGACTATTTGAAAAGTATTAAAATGAGCTGACTTTTCAATACAAGTGTCTTCACAATAAGTTTTTCTATTCTGGGCAATTCAGAAATGTAGACAATTGTGCTAGAAAAATAATATGTATTGTAATATTCATTGTACAGTAGTAGTGTAGTAAGTGGCAATTCTGGACATTACAAGAGACACAAGGATTATTTTCTGTGATTGCACAGAGAATACTTGGATTTCTTGTGAAGGTTTTGCATTGGAAATGAGATTCATCAGTCTGAACGGGGCAGGGTTAGAGCCCTTAGCAACATGCTTATTTTGTAGAAGGTCACTCAATAATAACTTCCTCTGCCCTCCAAGCTTATTAAGACTGACTGGCATATATTAATGAAAACACCTGATTCTCCAACCATAAAACCCAGACAAAGACTTTATTTTAATATTAAGGAAGGAACCCTTAATTAGCAGGGTTTCAAAAATGTCAGCTTCTTCTATTAGCTGTTCTGGTCCATCAAAGCCATAATCCCTACTGTCAAATTTCATCACATGATAGACAGTTTGCTGGCTGTTTTTTTTTTTTTTTTCTTTAACTGATCATACTGACTGAAGCTTTTTAAAAAATTTTTATTTTGCTATCACATTTAACAACTTATTGTGCATTTGCCTGTTACACTCTTGATTTTACCGCTTTCAAAGAGTCTTAGCACATGTCAACTGAAAAGGAGGGGGGAGGACATTGCAGAAACACAAGTCTTACGTGTGAATACATATTTATTCCAGGCATATGATTAAGGATTCTTGGAAGACCTGGACTTGCTTATATTGATTGCCTTCATGAGTTGTCTGTGTCCTGAAAACACAGACAAATAAAAACAATCTCATAGATGATTTCCCATTTTTTGATGTGTCAACAAGAAGGGGGCAATATCTGAAGAGGAACCCAGGATTTTAAAGATAAATATGTGTCACCATTAACCATTAACATACCTGCCTGTTGCAAGGAATTCATTAAACATCTATGGCTTTGCATTGCTGGTCAGGAGACAGAGAAAAGGACTTACTGAGCAGGACAGAATAAATGCATAGCTCAAAGTATTTGTGGCTAAATCTGATCCAAAATGTTTAGCGCTGATTAAATCCTTTGGCAAATTTAAAATTTCATGCTGTCTATACCAAGAGAAATACAAAACACACACATAAAAATCAAAATAAGAATGACTCAAGAATTTCATGGGCAACTTTTGTGATGCCTCGACTGCAGCTCGCTCTTTATCCATAAAAGAATATGAACGCCTCAAGGGCAACAGTTTCAGTTTTTAGGAATGAGTTATGACAAATAAAACCTGGAGAATGAACTCATGGAGATGGTTTGGACTTGGCAGACTTAACTGCCAGAGGCTGGTGAGCTCATATCCTTTCTCTTTAATGAGAATCAGGGACTTATCAGAGAACACTGTTTTCTTAGTCTACCCATTGGGTATCACTGAAGCAATGGCCAAACTATGTCCATTTTTCTTAGCAACCAGGCATTTATTTCCCCCCTTTTTTCTTAAATATTTTTTTCCCCCTAGACTCCAAGCCAGAAAAGGCTATCCCTTTTGTAATTTCACACATCTTTTACTTATTTCATCAATGTGAAACAACAACTTCTCTGAGCTTCAAGAGAACTGCCTGGGAGAAACCTGGGGTGATCTCAAATCCCCAAACAAAACATTAAGGATTCTTTTTTAGTTGAAGTTCACTTACTCTTTTATGCCTGGGAAGACTTTTTTCTCCCATTGACCATTTCTTTAACTTTCTCAACATCTATTCTCTTGTCTTAACAATTCTACATAACCAAAGACAAAAAACAAAGCCAGATAATCTCAATTTCAAGTCACTAATGAGTAATTATGGCTCCAATGCTTTTTCTTTTTCCTTCTTAGATGAAATAGATATTGTTGAAGGTGAGTTTTCTGGTAACCTATCAGTTGAATTTATAGCCAGCCTATTTCTTACTATCTAATGGCTATGGGTGACTGTCCACAATTACTATTAAGTCTCTTATTCTAATTTTGACTGCATCATTTAGAAATGAAGTCCTATATTTGAATCTGATGAGTTCTTACCTTTTCCGCTGAACATTTAAAAGGGTGCCTCACAGGATAGCTACATACGGTGGTATATTACTTGGACTAGAAACATTAGGTTAGGTATTTGGGATTATCATACATGGTTTTATAGTTAATGATAGAGGCAAAGGTGACTATGTTTAGGGAGGTTTTCTATGGCTTAGTTTTGCATGTCCCTAATGGAAAATATTGGTTATAATGTGGATTCTAGTGGTGACCTGGGATTGAAACCACTACCAGTGCTGGGCAAATCACCCCCTAACTATAAAATACAAATAATATTGGTTTTCTACTTTACCACCTTTCCTACTTTAATTGTCAAAATTAATGTATGCAATGTGCCAAGCAAAGCATAGGGCATATATCAAGTGATCGCTGAGTAAAACTATTTACTATAAACTTCCCAAGGGCAGAAGTCATATCTGTCTAATTCATGTTACAACTCCTGGTACCTTATAGGTGTTCCATATATATTAATCAAAGAATGAATTTGAACACGTGAATAATAAATGATATTATAATTTGTTGAGAAATGAGCTGATTTAGAAGGGTTTGTTTAAAGTGTTTGAGGTCCCAGAGTTATATGTTGGCTTATTGATTATGCTTACCCATTCATTTAATTAGCAGAAACCCCATGCTTGGGCTATCAGATCTGATCTCCTGGAACTTAACAGCCCAAAGTGTGTCACAACCATCAGAAACTCAACAAAGTCAAGTGGGCTTGATACAGAAACAAATTAACTATAGTAAGTGGATATGATCACAAGATTCATGTTGAATACAAAGATAGCTATCTTTATATCATTTCTGGGACAAAGGTCCTTTGAAACTCTGATGAAAAGTTAGTATCCCTCTCCAATTTCTCCCTAACTTTGCAGAGAACTTGGGAGGGGGAGTCACAGATTCTGAGCTCACTTGTGGGATCCAATTTGAGGAGACCCTGAGATAAATCTTAGTTATTTCACTACCACATTCACTGGTCTTTCAAAAAGGGTTAACTTGAAAAACAGCATTTTGTTGTTAAAAACAGCATGAGAACTATAGTCCTAGGGATCTCACACAATAGTACCTCAGGGTAATAGTGTATCAAAGTTTTTTAAAAAGAAGAGCCTGAAAACAAATCTCTATCTGACCCCTCCCTCATCACCACTAATTTTGGGACGAGGGTGAACAAGTCACTATCTTTCTGGTCTCTCCATTTACCTTGACAAGACAATCTGCCTTCTTATGATGATGCAGGAGAATAAGTTAGAAAATACCCATAAAATATCCTTAAGTCCATCAAAACTTCACCATTTAAACAATGTCTATTTACATGGGTGGAACCACCAAAAGAAAGTGACAGAGGAAACTCACATGGGACTTGATGACTTTTCAAGTTGAGGAACAAGAAAGTAGTGGGGGTGGTATCCCAAAAAATCAATACCTAAGGTTTGCAGGAGCTTCAAGGAACAAGCAGTTGTAGTGAGAGGCAATGGTTAGAAAAGCCAGCATTTCTGTCACCTCCTGAAGTCAATTTGCCATCCTCATCTGGAAGGGAATGTACCCCCTTGATTGAGATGTACCCTCAACCTCACCCCCCAACTGTAAAGGTTACACTATTATCTTTTTACACAATGCACATAACTAATGCTCTAAGATTTGGATAATTTTAAGTAACAAAATATATTTGTGGGACTATTTTTGTGATGAGCAGCTAGAAAAGTTCTGAGTCACCAGGAACAGGGCCCGGGAAAGGATTGCTGTAGAGACCGATGCCAGTCTGGAAAGGACTTGTTCCAGGAACTGAATACTCTTCTACTGAGCTACTTGTATATTTACAGGGAAACCTTTTTAGGACCCAGGCTTGCTAGATGGGATGATATCTTATCTTTAGCTTCCTACATACCTAGCACGGTGCTCACTGAGTGTTGATTTGACTCAACTGATGCTTTCAGAGTGCCTTCTTGGGTCCTTGTTGCCTCTCTGGAAACCTGAGTGGTTATTGTTAGTCAGATGGAAAAACTAAAATGCTGAATGAGGGGGCCATGCCACAGTTTCACAGCTGCAGAACCAGGCTCAGAAAGCAATCAATTCTGTCTCACATTCCAGTGTTTTTCTGAGAAACTGCTTTGAGAAGAGGCAGGGTTATTTGTTGACTGCGTGTCAATGTCTGTGTGTCCCTGAGAGATGATTTAACTTTTTAAGCCTCTATTTTCTCACTATGAAATGGAGATTTTGCTACTTATTCAGGGTTGTTGAGAGAATGAAATGATATGAGTAATGTGCTTAGTCTATAGTAAGTGATTAATAAACGGTAGCTATAACAACCACTATGATTACCTGTGCTCGCTCTTCTACTCAAAATCAGACTTGATAAGAGAAACTAAAACAAGCTACACAGCACAGTACTTGTTTTCCAGTTATTTAGAAAATCCCCAAACTGTTCATCTTATGTTTTCAATGTATCTTAAATGCAATCCTCTTCAAGTATATCTACTTGTGAAAAGTCTGATTAAACAGAATCTGATATGCTTACTTTTCACCTCATTAGTACATCAGTATGAACAGAGACAAAGAGGGAGCAAGCTTAGAAATGTAGCTGGGGCAGTAACCATCAGTGAGAAAACCCACGATGTCAGAATGTAGACTTCATTCTTTGGAACTGTTGCCATAATTTACTTACACTGAAGTGATGGAAAATAGGATGCGATACTTAGTGTTAGATAGATAGAAGACTGTATGAAAACTGCATGACTTAAACTGAACTTTGTGGTTTTTTAAGACCATGTGATGAAATGCCAAGACTTGCTACACTGGAGATACATGAGGAGGGTTAGCTAGGGACTTTTCCCAGCATAGCGCTCTTCTAAAAAGATGACTGCTGTAAAAAGCAAACAAGAACAAAGCAAGAACTAAATGGAAAAGGATTCTTCTTTTTTTTTTTTTTTGAGTTTCCTGCATCCTTTTGCATGGCTGACTTAACGGCCCTAGTTCTAATGGTATTTGTACAATTTCTAGTAACATGCACACAGCTCTCTTCTCACTTTGTCACATATTTTGGTTTCATATATTCAGACACAGATATTTTAAATGTGCTGCTAAGTGTTTATGTGAGTTTTTTTCTACTAGCTGGCAGGTTATGCATCTACCCTGTTTTGTAAAAGATTTCTGGAAACCATGGGCATACTTGGATTTATCTGGGGGAAAGCAAAAGAATTGAGATGACTTATGAAAAATGAACTAGGAAAGTTATAAGGAAAACAATTGTGCCATTTTTACTTTATGCTTTTTTTTAGCCTGAGCAGGTCTAAGGATCTATTTGGGAGAATTCAGGGTTGAAAGTGTGTCGTGCAGATGGCTAAGACAGTTGGATTCCAGTAAGCTGGGTTGGGTTCCCTGTAAGCTTTGAGACTAACTCACTATGTGAGTGTAGAGGATTATTTATTTTCTCTAGGTTCAGTATTTTAATGTAGAAAAGGAAGACACGGTTACAAATATGGCATACCTACTCTGCCTTTTTGAACTTTATCTTTCTCATCTTTAAAATGGAGCTAATCCATCTTGCTAGATGTTTGGTAGACTGAGATTATACATGTAAATCATCCACAGCAGTGGCCAGAAGGGCATATATGCTAGAGTTCTAGTTTTTCTCCCTTCTCCCATTTTAAGTCTCTACCAAGTTAGAATACTCTGGAATAATCTGAGACATGTGCTAATCTTCATTAGCGTTGTTAACAAATAAGACTATTATTGCAATGGATATGCCTGGTATCCATTTCCTGTGACTTGACTCATGGTTTTTAGAATCGAGGGTCAAACTGACTCATTTCCCCAGTGCTAAAAGAAGCCCCATATTTGAATTCTTCTAAATCAATAATTGGCTGGTCAGCGGCCTGGTACATACACATGTATTTTCAATAGCAAATGGTTTATATTTTTTAAACTTAAAGACAGGTAATATCTAAAAAAGTTTAAATGCCCCTTATTATTATAATGTGTATTTACTTAGAGCTGCAAACCCAAATCTTGGAAATGGTGATAATAACCCTAACTCTCCCCCACCCCCAACCATTTGAAAAAAGGTTATAACCTAACAGGCCTAACTTTTGATCTTAGAGAATGAACTGAAATTTGTCTAAAATACAAGGAAGACTTTGTTAACACTGGCAAATTCAGGGCCAGCATAGCAGAATTAATACAATGTCAATTTTTCTTTGTGTCTCTAACAGTTTCCTATTATCCTGATAAGTGGGTAGCCATTTCACTTTTTATTGATATAGCTGTGAAAAAGAATTAGATTTCAACACTTATGTAACTGAGATTAATTGATTGATTAGATTATTAATTAAATATTCCATTAAATTTTCTTTTGAAAAAAAAAAATGGCTTAGGATTGTGGATTCCCTAAGGTTTTTTCCCTAACCCATGGAAGAATAAACAAGGAAATGCATAACTAAACATTGTATCTTATCTTTGAGAGATAATTAAGCAAGCAGATGTATTGCTATGTAGAGAATTTACTCACTGCTGGCTGACTGTCTTACTACTTTATCCTCTCTCAGTGCAAGGTAAACAGACTTTTCTCCTTTGTGGACAAATAAGAGAAATCAGGGAGATGCTAGGAAAATTATTTGGGTATCACTGCAGTGGGCACATCTATCTCTATACAATAACCAGGCTGCTGTGGTTGGGAATAAAATAGTTTACCTAAAACTTCCAATCATGCAGTGTTTCAGGGATCTGTGGAAAAATAAAAACAGCAAGTGGCCTTTCAGGTAACCCATAATTAAAAGCAATTTTGAGCTGTCTTTTCAGGGAACCTACCCAGGGGAAGTATTTGCTACCTGTTTGACCTTCACGATTGTGAGTCCTTGGCAGTGTCAACGACCCTCTGAACTGAATTCAAAACTAATCTCTGACAGAAAAAGAGAAACAGAATTCATGCAAATCATATTAATTCCAACATTTCCCCAGTGAGCTGGGTATAAACTACAGCCTAATTAAATATTTTTTAACGATGTGAGTAATTTTTGCCAAGGGGCGGATTCAGGGGAAAATTTAATATGAGATCACAAAAGCTGTTCCCAGCGTTGATTCTGTAAATTAATGACTATCTGCCTTATGATAAAAACATGCTGCCAAGAATGAAAATGAAGTCGGCAAAGCTTGCTCTATTTGTCCAACAACCAAATATACAGACTGCAAAACTTTAAAGGCAATGGGAAATTTCCATTGTATTTGTGTGATAGACTCAGGATGAAGATGCACCAAGCTGACAACCCAATAACCAGCTTTATGGCACCGCCAGCAATATGGGGCCATTTGTAAGGCGTTGTCGCTATGGTCCAGAGACATATTTGAAAGCAGCTTAGTTAGTTAAGAAATTATATGCAACTTGTTTCCAAAGGAGATTCAAGGTGGCTCACAATACGAAGCACACACAACTCTCAAGCCAAAAAGGAAGGTCAGAAAGATATCAAGGGCAAGTACCCAATTACTTGGTACAAATGTTGCCGGCATTACAGCTCTATGGATTCCTTCCTCAGACTGACCATTTCCACACCCATCTTGATCCTCAGGGCAGTTCATTCTAGAAACCCGAATTGGATTGCTGTCCAAGGTCATGGGGGTGAAAAATGGCAGTGAATACAGCAAACCAGGGGATGATGTCAACACAGCCCTGGGCAGCCCACTGCATCTAAATCTATAAATGGCAGTGGACAAAAGGTGATTTGGTAGATAAGCCTTTTCTTGTCTGCTTAGGTCCAATTTGAGAATGGAGCTTCCCTTTGCTTTCAGACTCTTGTTTTAGGAAGCATTTTGACATGAAAAAAAAAAAAAAAGCAGCTTGGCATATGTTGCAGAAAAGGAGGGCATGGTGCCTGAATGAAAGCCAGGGAAAAGTCCCTCAGCTCACTTTGCTTTGTGAGGGCAACCCGCTTCTAATGACTCCTGTAGTTAACACCCAGAAGTTGCCGGCGGTCCCCCGTGACAGATGACTTGGGTTCTGCTGGCCCCTGGTCATCAGGCCAGCCCATTGCAAGGGTTTTAGGAGCTGTATTTATTTAAATTTCTGTCGGTGCCCAGCGATGGAGATTGAATTTACAGTCTTTCAATTAGAAGGTCATCTGTGCTAACTAGTGCACCACTGCCTCATTATAATCATAAAATTAGTGAGAAAAGACTGGCATGAATAATATGGAAACGCTGGTTTCAAAGGTGAAAAGGTGCTATTTCCTCGGGTGACAGCAGAAGAGAATGCTACGGCATGCTCTTGATCAGTAAATATTCCCTTTCAGAGCAAAGAGAAGCCCTTGAAACCCATTACAAAGAGATATAAGGCTGGTAAGATAAATTTATGAGCATACATTCAAATACTCAGTGACTATCCTTATAGAGATGTTTCCTACTGATGCAAATTAAATACAGATAAAAGTCGCTTGCACATCTCCAAGGCTTAGCTTTTACTGTGTAACCGTATTTGTCAAAAATCTGAATTGATCATTAGTGAACAGTACATAGTAAAACGAGAGCAACGCGGGCGGGCTGTGGGTGGTGGCACATAGCCGGTTGTCCAGGTTGTGGGCTGTGTGCCCAACCTTATCACCTTGAAACTGTGAAGTGGCTGTTACCAACAGAATCACTGGGTGCTACTCAATTAGTATTTTTGTGCACTAGAAAATGCTGTTTTTTAAAATGTAGACAAAGTAAAATAAAATCATCCAAAGCAACTCACTCCACAATTCAAAAAGAGGGAAAAAGTCCCATTTCTAGCTGTTTTCTCATCTAATCTTTACCTTGTGAGAAGGGGGTATTGGTATCTCTGACTTATGGATGAGGCAGTAGAAGTTGAGGCAAAGGACACAATTCTCTTAACTTGAAATTGGGAATAAATGACAGGCTCTGCTAGAGCCCTGGATCTGACCTCAAGGGCCATACCCCTTTCTTGACAGAATTTGTATTCTGAGTCTGTTCTATTAATTGAGATAGTGCTTATTTTAAGTACATTTCAATTTCTTTTACCTGGAGAGAGATTCTTGAGGGACTTTCTTAATAAAAAATGTAACAACTTAAGGAACTGGATCCAAGGAGAAAAGAATGACTAAGCTCTGAATTCAATAGCTACTCCTTGGCCATCCAGCCAAGGAAGGTGCATCCTCCAGTGTGTGCTGTGACCAGGATGAATGAGTCGGCTCTCTGCTCTCGGAGAAGTGGTCCTGTGGCCAACTAACCAAGGCATAGCAGCATGCAGGAACCCCAACAGAGGGGAAATGCAGTGGCGTAAGGATGAAGGGAGCATGGCATGGAGTAGGGCTCTGAATTAGTGCAGAAAGGAGAGCAACAAAACATAACAGTCTAAGTTATGGAAGATACAATGGTTTCTGCACAGGGCCTCACGGTCAAGGTCAGAAAGAAGCTGAGAGGTGGTTTAGACCTGTCTGCTCGAAAAGAGGAGGGAGTAATGGTGGTCTCTGGTGTGTTCCTTCCTTTGCATTCGACCTCTGCTTTTCCCGTTCTCCTTCCTAGCTTTGCTTGCTCCCCTTTCCCCTCTCATCTCAGTGCAGGTGGCTGGCATCCTCAGCCTTGCTTAAAAGCTGTTGGCTCTGACCTGATATTACTCCTGCAGGAACAAGGACCAAGTCCTCTCCAGGGATGCAGAGGCACGGACCTTGCACCAAGGAGCCAGCATGAAATACAGGGAGGAAAGAAAGGAGATTTTCTCCAGTTTTATTCCCCCTGGAAGGGACATGTCATTTAGAAGCAGCAGCAGCAACAGCATGAGGGGATTTCTTTTTTATTTTTTTCCTGCAGCCTAAGTGCAAGGGCCTTGCAGAGGGCTGTGCTCAGAGGCGGGGAAGATCAGAGGTGAAAGCGATGAATAATGTGCACGTGGAACAGTGACAGATCACTTGTAACAAATGCAGGATGACCCTCCAAAGCTCGGAGTGCAGCAGAGCCTCCCTCTAATTAAAGATAATCCAGAATTACCATGCTTAATTATTTTCAGAGGTTTCTTTGAGGTGGGTTTTTTCTTGGTCTCAGTTGGAGAAAGGGGCATCTCTAACCACGAAGGGCAAAGGCTGATTTACATCAGGAAACAAACTTGAGATAGGCTCTGTTTGCCCCACCAGGCCTGCAGCACAGCCAACATCATCTCACTGTGCAGGTCAATATTCGATGGATTGGCTTCACACACCATCTTCCTACCTGCAAGACCTGTGTCTTCTTCCAATTAGCCAGTGCTGTTAAAATATGTAAGATTTTCTTGGCTTTTTAAAAAAGCTTTATTTATGCATACAAGAACTGGAGCGCAGGCCAGAGATGTGGTGGGTGAGAGGATTCCCCAGAGAGAGTGGGGAGCAGAACAGACTGATATACACTGCTGAGGGGAGCAGTGGGTGAGACAGGAGAGGTCTGCTGTGCCATGTGGGTAGCTCCCTGGCTGGGGATGGAACTCATGCTGCAGTGGCTGCTGATAGCTTGATAGCACTGTCTTTAACCCCTGCGCCACCAGGGAGTCCCCTTCTTTGTTTTGTTTATGGTTTTCTCAAAATGAGGTCTAAAGATCGGCATGTCTATGTTAAAAGTATGCCTGTGGTCCTTTCTACAGAACCCAAACAGGCTATCCTGGCAGGGAGAAAGGGAATCTGCATTTTAAACAACAACCCCAGGGTAGTTTCTACATTAGTGACGGAAGATCATAGGTGGAGTGGCTCCAGCTTTGTCAGACAAGTCATTTGTCAAAAATTTCTCCTCTGGCTCCCACTGTCCACACCACCGCCAAGCTGTACCAGCTAAATTCCTCTGTCTGCCCTCAGGCCACCTCGCACATCTCACGTCCATGCTCATCCCCAACATAATGTCTTTTCCTTTCCTGCATGTGGGTCTTAGATGATTGTGATTCATTTTGTTTGACCCTAGACCCTGTCCTGCTGTCCCCACTTCTTTATTATTCCTTCTACCTAACACTGGCATGGCAGTCCTTTATCTATCTTCTGGCTTACCACAGAATTTGTTAATTTCAGCTTAGTTTTACCACCTCATAAAGTTTTCTTCACACAGGGGCTAAAATAATAGGCTTCAAATTATGTCCAATAAAATACCAACTTTCAATGGAGTTTATAAAATAGTCCTTTGGTCACGATGTATAATAACGTAAGTGTCTGTATGTCTATCCGGTTGCCTGAGACAGGATGGCATCTTTTATACTTTGGCACTAGCACCATATTGTTGGCCTTTCAGATGTATTAGATCAGAATGTGAATGGGTTTCAGCCCTGTGCAAACCTCTATGGCATGAATGTGCTGATTTTTGATGTCAGTTTCTCTTGAGCTAGTTCTGTCAGTTGGCAGGGCGAGACCATCTTTTCCAGGTGAGAACATCTGGCCAGATGCTCTAAGTGCCATGTTTTGGTTAAACACCCTCATATGTGGACAACTGTGACCACAAGTGTGTTTTACACAGGCGTTAACTGTCCACTACCTCCAGGACAAGAGGTGAGCGGAGAGAGATGTTCCTCGAGACAAGCTAAATATTTTCTACAGTGGGGTTGCCATTTCAGTGAATACAAAACCTATAGGTCATTGCCTGTTCCTCTGGGGGTGGAAACAAAGCGAGCACATCTTTGATTAGCATGATTCCAATTTGAGCTACTCCCTAATTTAAACTTCTTGGGATCCTGGTACTTTGCCAGGATGAGTTTCTCGAAAGGGAGAAACTATGGAAAGGACAGTCAAAATTACCCATTGTTGAGCTGGAATCCTAGGGGCAGCACCAGGCCATCCCCATGCTCCTCAGCACCAGTGCTGTGTTGACAAAGTAAATTCAGAGTGAAGGCAATTGAGATTATAGAGACTTCAATTTATGATGATGGATGGTGAGGTTAGATGAAAGTGCCTTGGTCAAATGGTCACTAAGAAGGAAAGCAAGATAACTGTCTCCTCATACATGCAAGACAGATCCGAGGGCATCACTTCCCTCCTGATCCTGGCTTTATACAAGAGCTGGGATGCGCTCAAATCTGTACCAATCCAGGAGACAGGATCACTTTGTGCTCTTCCCGTAAATCTAACTATGGCACCTCATCAGCCTGTACAATGTATGATTTAGACTCACTTGAATTATATGAATTGCATCTTCAAAATGTTTTTAGCCCCATGTTTTCTTAGATATCCATAAGGCCTTCCTTCCCTAACAAACATGTGAAGTGGCACGTGCATAAGTTATTTTAAAAAATCTATCCAATTAGAAGAATGTATCCTATTTGTGTGTGGTGTTCTTTGGACCTAAGCATTCAAGGGACCTCGCATCTACTTGTCGCAATTTGCAATTTGATGACTTAGATTCACAACAGAAAGTCAGTAACACTCATAACATTAGCTTCAGTTCTTCTGGTTAGCAGACAAATTTAGTTCCGCAAGCATGCTTCCTGGTACAGCAAAAGGATATCACAGGCTTCCAGTCTGTTTCCTTCCCTTCTCTACACAGTCCTAAGCCTTTTTTATAACCTGGGGGCAAAATAAAACTGAGGGCTGAGAGAGAAGAAAGGGTGGCAAGGGAGGTTAAATAGGTTATCATCAAGGAATGGTTTTCAGTGACTTTAAATTAACAAACCCATCTTTCTTCTGAAGGTGGAAAAATAGTTTTGAAGGTAATGTCAAAGAGGGGTTACCAAAATGCTTGTAATAGGATTGCTGTTTGAATGATTATGTTTTTACAGATTTATACATGCTTATCTGAGTACGTGAGTTCTAGAACTTTTAAAAAATATGTTACTAGAAGGAAAAAACAGCAATAACTGAAACAAACTATATGAACACGCAAGATGAGACCTGGGATGGAAAGGTGAAAATTTATGATTCATGACTGAGTTGGCCCCTGAAGACTTCGAATCTGCTTGTTACTTAAACCACAACTCAGAGCCATCCTTGACGTTGTGAAATAACAATGTGGCACTCAGTCAGAGAGTGAAATGTTCAGGGTAAATAGGAGTGGTTTCATGCATTTAAATTAAATTGGTTCAACGTGAAACAATTGCTAATAAGAAGATTGTAGTTTAGGAAAGAATTAAGACTTGGCCATTCAATATAAAATGACCAAAACTAGATCCTGATTGCTCTTGTCCATTAATGGGAAAATGAAATAAGAAACAGAAGGTAGCATGAATGTATTAGAGAGTGATCATAAGTACTGGTTAAAAAGATCACTCAGAGAAGTCATCTTAGTTTCCTGGCCCTGATACAGGTATGCCTCCACCATTTAAGAAGAAAAATGTAATGTAGGGCTTCAGAGGATAGAACTATTAGATGGAATAAATACATGGTTTTTCTTTTTTGTGCTACTCCATCTGGTACACTTCTAGAAGGATTTATGCTATACCGGTATTTAGACAATCTAGTTCATTAAGCAAGTTAGTGCGTAGTTTATACTGTATAGTTGAGGATGAGGATATAAGCACTGCCTCCATGAGAAAATAACCTATTTGACTTGTACATCATTTTGATCAACAGCACTCTTTTTCAAAACTGTTAAACACTCCATTACTGCAGGGACAGTTCGCACTGCAAAACACAGTCTCCTTTCTGATATCACAATGGATACACCAGAACAGCAATCCTTTCTACAGTGAACACGTAGGTACACACACAACAAACACAGTGGCAGGATCTACTGTTTGATGAAGAACATCCATACCTCTGCCTCCAGGAGATCAAGAGACTAACATGGATTATGATTTTATAAATAAGGCCATATTTGCATTTTTGTGTGGGTGCAAAAGAATTACTAAGAGGCGAGCATGGGAAAGTGGCAATGAGTACTCCCGGCTAGTCTGCAGGCATCAAACACTAAAACGATTTTCTCAGTCATTGTGATATTTGGTTAAGAAAGAAATGTAGCTGTAATGGAATCTACCAGTTTGGACAATTTGAAAATAGAAGCATTAGACACCTCCATGGTAAGAAATTTAAATTCCATACAGGACCAAGCCTTGAATTACTTTGAGTTCACAATATAACATACAACTAATTTCTACAATTTCGTGAGTACTTAAACATGTCATGGAATCTACAGCTACTAGGGACAGAACTATTTCCAAATGACTTTGATAACTTCAGTGAGATCAACCAATCACCTTTGCAGACACTGACTTATTCCACAAAATGAATGTCAAATACATAGAAAATCTGGGGTTGAATAGCATGACTCAGGTTATAGATGGAATGTGTTCGAGACCTAGTCTTTAAGAAAAGTTAAAGCAAAGTTTAATAGAAGACTTCTGATAGATATCATT
This sequence comes from Talpa occidentalis, assembly GCF_014898055.3. Taxonomy (NCBI): domain Eukaryota; kingdom Metazoa; phylum Chordata; class Mammalia; order Eulipotyphla; family Talpidae; genus Talpa; species Talpa occidentalis. The sequence goes on along the minus strand of NW_023601104.1, from coordinate 49,754,167 downwards.
CCCTCTACTTCTTTGTCTATAGAATATTTATGTAATGAATAAAACAATGCCTATGGCACAGGGAATTATGTTTTCTCCCTCCCTTCTGTATTTCCTTTCTTTTAAAAATATTTTTGCCTGGCTAAATTATACAATACCTGTCCATGGGATCTTGGTTGGAACTTCATTTTTTTCTGGGAACCTTAATACTAGATTTGCTGTTCCTGTTAGATATTCTATAGTGCTTACACACCTTTCCTGCATGTCACTAAGCACATAGAGTTAACTGTTTTGATACCTTTCTTCCTTGAAAATGTATATGTTGATACATACACTTAGTGAGAAGCAGGTAACTTTCTTATTTATTGCTATGCTCCTAGCCCCCAGGTTCCACAGTATGATGGTCTACAATAAAGGTTTATTTGAATGAATATTTGATCAGTCAGTTGGCATGCAAGATGAACTGACAGTGGCCCTGCCATTTTGCCGCAGTAGGAGATAGGACCAGCAGCAGGAGAGAGGTTGCCACTCTCTCTTGCACATGGGGATATAGGGCCTCAGTGAATCACTTTCTTAGAGCTTCTATACAGATACTTAATCCTTTTGCTAAGAGAGAATTAAACTATTCTCTAAATAACTCAACAGAAAACAGAGATGATAAATCCATCATTCTTACTATGTTCCAAAATGCTGTTAGGCCATATTTCATTGGTTAC